>NC_067485.1:44510333-45110333 GCF_947179515.1 Apodemus sylvaticus
CATTACCATCTGGTCCTGGACCTTCCAGTCTGGGGAGCCTCACACTGAGATCAGCATGGCATACATTTTCTCCCTGTTCTTCCTTTGTATTCTCAAATTCTGTATCAGCCTGAACATCTTCAATTCTCCATCAAAAATTCCAGAATTAACATATCAAATTAGTATAATTAACAGTGTTTGAAATTCTTTTCCACAATATCATAAAATAAATAGCATTTTCCTCATAATGTTGAGAGCTACTGTCCTTTAGTGTGTTTTACATTCCTTCTTTAGAGAATAACTTTTTAATATTCAAAACATACATACATTCATACATACATTCATATATACATACACATAAACACACACACCACATGGTTTTTTTCAGACAGGTTTTCTTTGTTACCTCTGGCTGTCCTGGAACTCACTCTGTTGACTATGCTTACTTTAAACTCAGAGATCCTCCGCTTCTGCCTTGAGTGCTGCGGTTAAAGATGTGCACCACCACACCCAGCAGTAATATTCAATATTTAAGAAAACTGACTTCTTATTTGGTTATCATCCCTTCCCTACCTATTCTCAGAAATGGACGCATGGCTGAATGCTGGCCTACTCAGGAGGAGACAGACTTTGCTGCGACTGGTTCATTCATCTCTTGGTAAGCAAGTTAGTAACAGCTGTTACTTCTGTCATGCTGTGTGGAAAGGAAAAGCACTTCATAGTAGCTTTAGTTCCCAGGCAGCAGTCTTAGTGACCTCACACAGAGGTAAGAGAAAACTAGAGAGATTACAGAAACCTCAGTCTCCATCCTGCACCACCCTAAAGTGGATTAATTTTTCTGTTTGTGAGTCTGCTTGTTCATGATCACAATTCAAGTAGCAGGGACCAGGACCTGGACTTGAAAACTAGCAAACTATATGTAAATGACTGACATGTTTGTCCTCTGTCCTTTGGTTTCTGTTCTTAGGAATCAATTCAGCTGATGCACTTGCTATTTGAAAGTTGCAATATGAAGAATATTACATTGCTGGCTCATTATTTTGTTTACTAAACTGAAGTGCCTGCATTAAAGGATAATTTATGGCTAATTAAAATATTGTTAATTATCTGTCTTCATTAAGGGATTTTACAGAACTTATTAAAACACTGAGTTCAAAGCATTCATAAGGAATGACATAGACAGCTCAATTTAAATCAACAGAAAATGAGACAAGAATAATAGATTTATGTGCTTTCGTTACTTTTCTATTGGTGTGATAAAACATCATGACCAAAAACAACTTGGGGAGGAAAGAGTTTGTACTGGCTTGTTTTGTGTGTCAACTTGACACAGGTTGGAGTTATCACAGAGAAAGGAGTTTCAGTTGGAGAAGTGCCCCCATGATCCATCTGTGGGGCATTTTCTCAATTAGTGATCAAGAGGGGAGGTCACCTTGTGGGTGGTACCATCCCTGGGCTGGTGGTATTCTTGGGTTCTATAAGAGAGCAGGCTGAGCAAGCCAGGGGAGGCAAGCCAGTAAGGAACATCCCTCCATGGCCTCGGCATCAGCTCCTTCTTCCTAACCTGCTTGAGTTCCAGTCCTGACTTCCTTTTGTGATGAACAGCAATGCAGAAGTGTAAGCTGAATAAACCCTTTCCTCCCCAACTTGCTTCTTGGTCATGATGCTTATGCAGGAATAGAAACCCTGACTAAGACAAATTGGTACCAGCGTAGTGGGGTATTCATATGACAACTTGACCATGTTTTGGGGAGGACTGTGGAAGGACTTTGGAACTTTGAGCTAGACGAGGCATTAGGATGTTAAGAGCTCTGTGGAAAGTTCTGTAGGAGCTTGGAAGATAATGTTGAGAACAGTGCAGAAGATGGAGGCCTGACTTGTGAAATTTCAGAGGGAAGATTAAAGACTCTTATCAGGGCCATGTTTCGATTGTGAAGATTATGTGGTTTTCGTCAGCTGGGGCTGAAGAATCAGCTGTGGTTAACAAGATACCAGAACCACTAAATTGAACCTTTGTGTTACTGGGATTATTGATGCTGGTTAGCTGGAGCTAAGAAATTAGCAGTGATTAAGAAGAAACCAGCATCACTGAGGTGAAATCTTCTGGGAAGTGTTTTCTGAGAACACAGTGGCTGTGTTCCAGAGATAGCCACAATTGTATTTTGTGCTGTGGCTGGACTTGGTACTGAGTAAGAGTCACCCAGATGGTTCTGGTTTTGAAGGCATGAAGGGGTCATGAAGAGCAGCTGAGGTTCTTGGCACAGTGAGAGGCCACGGAAGGCCATTGGTGAGGTGCAGCCTCAGTTGCAGTTGATGGCCCAGGACCTGAAGGGGTCATGCATAGGAGCAGAGGCTTGTCACCATGAAGAGAGCCTATGAAAGGCTATTGGTGAAGCCTAATTACAGTGGAAGATAGCAGTATTTTGGAGATGCCAGTACTATGCGATGACCACCAAGAACAGCAGCAGCAGTGGAGTACAGGCAGCTGGAGCCTAGAAGACAGGCTGTGTGCTACAGAGGGGAGAGCTGGAAAAGTGACCCATGCCCTTGGAGGATCCTGGAAGATCGTGAGTTGGATTCCAGACATTGAACCGTTGGAGTTTGAGTTTTGCTTTTGATTGTGATTGTACCCCTCTTGATGGAAGAAAGTATTTTAGTGGAACCCACAGTTAAGAGAACTTTGGATTTTTAAAAGACTTTGAATTTTAAAAGATATTGGACATTTTAAAGGGATTGAACTTTTAATATGTAAAGACTGTGGAACTTTTAAAGTTATTTAGATCTTGGGGTTGAATAAGAAAGTAAGGGTTGAGGCTTAATAGTGATGTGTTTATGTGTCAAGTTGACAAGGGGTCAATTGTACTGGCTGGTTTTGTGTGTCAACTTGACACAGGTTGGAGTTATCACAGAGAAAGGAGTTTCAGTTGGAGAAGTGCCCCCATGTGATCAATCTGTGGGGCATTTTCTCAATTAGTGATCAAGGGGAGAGGTCCCCTTGTGGGTGGTACCATCACTGGGCTGGTAGTCTTGGGTTCTATAAAAGAGCAGGCTGAGCAAGCCAGGGGAAGCAAGCCAGTAAATAACATCTCTCCATGGCCTTGGCATCAGCTCCTGCTTCCTAACCTGCTTGAGTTCCAGTCCTGACTTCCTTTTGTGATGAACAGCAATGCAGAAGTGTAAGCTGAATAAACCCTTTCCTCCCCAACTGGCTTCTTGGTCATGATGTTTGTGCAGGAATAGAAACCCTGACTAAGACAGGGTTCATTTGATCTCACAACTTAGGGCAAGTGATCATAGATAGAGGTTAAGTCAGGGCAGGACACAAGGCAGGAACCTGGACAGAGGAACTGAAGCGGAGCCCACAGGCGGATGCTGTTTACTGGCTTCCTCCCTCATGGCTTGCTCAGCCTGCTGTCTTATTGCAGCAAGGACCAGCAGCCCAGGGATGGTGGTGCCCACAGTGACCCAGGTATTCCCAATCAATCAGTGTAGACAATGCACCACAGGCTTGCCCACAGCTTATCTGATTGTGGGAATTTTCTCAACTGAGGTTCCTGCTTCCCAAATAACACTCTAGCCTGTGTCAAGCTGACATAAAACTTGCCAGCACACCTGGGAAGATGGCCCTATGCTCTGAGAGAGGTGGCTGAGAAAACCAGGGGGTGAAAGCAGTAAGCAGTGTTCCTTCAGGGTCTGTCTTTCAGTTCCCACCTCCATGTTCCTGCTTGAGTTCCTGCTCTATTTCCCCTGTGTGTTAGGCTGTGATGTGGAAGTGGAAGTGAAACACTTTCCTCCACAAACACTTTTTGCCAGTGTTTTATTACAGCAACAGAGAAGCAAACTCATGCAGTGGGTTAACCCTAAATTAAAAATGTATATAAAGACCTTATCGAAGCCTACTATATTAACATTCTTGGGAAAGCTACAGTTTATTATTAACTCAAAAGTGATCTGTCCAGAGCTTACATATAGGGTGGTAGGAAAAACTAAAAACGTAGCAGCCAGTTTTTGTCATTTGTGTTATCATCAGACACTATTCCTGGAGAAATGTTAACAAAGATCTACTTGCCCAGGGTAGGAAACCAGAAACAGACCAAACTGCCGTTTCCACTAAAGTCCAACTTGGTGAACCAATGAGTTGTATTATGGTTCCTTATGGGAATTTGGATTAGGAGTTCCTCACAGTGCAGAGATGGCTCAAAGGCAACTACATCACTAAAGTCCACTTTAGCAGGAATGGCAGCTCACAAAAGCTGAAAACCTGAAATATACACATCAGCAAACAGCTCAACAGGTTAAAGGGTGTCTTGTCCAGGTAGCTCAGTTGGGAGCCTGTTCCTATCACCTTAGCTGATCTCTGCATGATTCACACATCTGGCCTGGTCTAAAAGTTTCTTTCAGTGGTTCTGTTTATATACGTGTAGGTCGGGAGGGAACTTGTGAGTAAGGTCAGTTTCAGGAATTTGCTACTGGGTTGTTTACATCAGAAGAATGAGTTTCCCTTCAGGATGAAATGTTTCACACTGCCCTTCTTAAAACACCCTGTTGTTCTATCTCCCTTTTAACATCCCGTGTTTAAGGAAATTCCCTCCAAAACAGAAGGCTTTAACCTTGGAGGAATCTGCTACCTCACAGGATGAGAAGTGAAAAGGAAAGACACGTCTGAAGCTGTGGCTCAGGATCACACTGGTTTTGAAACTGTGACGTTGTCCATATTTAGCATTTTTCTAGGAAGGAAATTGTCATGTTGTTTTGGGTCTGAGGTCTCTCTGAGATTTACCATAACCAGGATAAATTTAAAAAGAGGTTTTAATAATACTGTCCTGGATGAACCAGAGTTCTCTAGGTTAGGACTCAGCTATTGTTAGACAACTGCTTTAAAGGAAAAAGCCACAAAGTTATAATGTTGGGGAGCCAGGTTGACTCACATCCTGTCTGGCTGGGTCCATGCAAACCTTAGTTTTATAGCAGATCTCCAGCAGGTGTCTGCGCCTTCCCAGCAAGCAAGCATTCCTACAAATGCAGAACTTAGGAATTAGCCTGTTAAACTTGTGACCCATTACCTTGCAAGAATAGTGAAGTGGTAAAATATTTTACAGCAATTAGTGGTTTTAAGAATAATCCCAATGCACTGGGAAGTTGTCCATCTTGGGCTAGGGTACATTCCAGAGAGGAGTAACTTCCTCATGCTTTACAAGTTAAAAACAAGTCTGTTTTTACCAGCCTTTGCAGGACAGAGAATTGTACTCTAAACAAAATGACCACCATTAGATTATAACTTTTAGAGCTGAGAGATACAAAGAATTATTTGCTTGGGAAGGTAAGTACATGCATTAACATAGGATTTATGTCTAAAATATCACTATCATCACCCATATCAGGGAAAATAAGAAAATGAAATAGAAGAAAAGCAAGAAATTCAATCAAGTACCTGCTGGAAAAGAACCATGTGCATTTTCATATTTCAGAAATTTCTCATTATACATAGAGACAATCCATGGAGGTGATCATTTGTGTTCTTCAAAGTGGATTTCGCTAGTTCTCGCCTGAGGTCAAAAGATGATTTGGAGTGACCTCATCCAACGAGTAATCTTCCTTTATCTTATTGGACTTGGAACCTTAGGAAACACACTTATATTTGTGAGACATGTGCACACATTTATCACAGGTTCTGAGAAAAAACCTATAGACCTTATCTTCACTCATCTGGCGTTTTCAAATGTAATTATTATTTGTACTTCAGGGGTCAGATATATAGCCACAGAACTTCATTTCAAAAATGTTCTGGGCAATGCGGGATGTAAAACTGTGGTTTATCTGGGAAGGGTTGCCCGTGGCCTCTCCATCTGCACCACCTGTCTCCTCAGTATGGTCCAGGCTGTCACCATCAGTCCTAGAACCTCCTTGTGGAGAAAGCTCAAACCTCAGTCAGCATTGCAAGTTCTTCCCTGTCTCCTCCTCCTTTGGATCGTTAATGTTCTCACAAGCTCCAACTTGATTCATCATATCACAGCGGGCAGCAGTTTGAATAGATCTACAGCTGGTGTATATGATGGGTATTGCTATATGCTGCCATCTAGGTATATAGTTAAGTGGCTTTTCCTCTCTCTCATGACTCTTCGTGATGTCATCTTTCAGAGTCTCATGGGCTGGAGCAGTGGGTACATGGCTCTCCATCTGTATAAACATCACAAGAATGTCCTCTACCTTCATAGCTCCAGGATTGCAAATAGTGCCAGCCCAGAAATCCGAGCTACATGGAGTGTTCTCATTCTTATGACCTGTTTCCTCTTCTATTACTTGGGGGATTTCATTTTATCCTTCTACGTTGGTTCTGTCTTGACTCTTGACTCCATAATACTGAATATTAAAATATTTCTAGTAATTGGCTATTCTGCTCTAAGCCCCTTTGTCCTGCTAATAAAGGATTTCCATCTGTTTCGTTGCTGGCACACTCATTGGGGAGTCGAGAAAACAGATTTTTATAACTACCCCTCTAATAACTAAAGGTTTATCATTTACTTTGACTTTACCCAGAAAAAAAATTTCCAGCATGATTACTATTGTTTTTTGGGAGTAGAATGTTGTATTGGGTGCTTGGGAATCAAAGGCTAAGAAATTTGAACAAAGTGCTGTGAGAACAAATAAAAAGGACCACTAGATACCACAAACTGTGATCTTAACAAAGGCCAGAGGGAAGATTAAGGAACAACCAGGACCTCTTGCAGTACACATGGAGGGAAACAAGGCATCCCACACCTACACTTACTTAGAACAAAAGCAACAAAAACGTTCTGGGGTGGTGATCTATGTCTTTAATTCCAGCATTCGTGGGTCAGTCAGATTTCAGTGAAGTCAAAACTTTCAAAGCTAGCATGTTTTACATACCAGGAAGTTGCAAGCTAGTCAGGGCATCCTAAAAATAAGATGATACTTACATGATGGCTAATATTACATTTATAGATAACTTTATGTTTAAAACTTTATAATCTTTGTTCATAAGAGAACTGTAAAGAAAAGTTAGACTTCCAAGTGGTAATGGCTGCTAAGAGTTAATTTAAAAAAAAAAAACTTCTCTTTCTGCTTCTGTAAATACAATTGCTTGTTTTACAGGTGCATTCATTAATGTATCAGGGTCCTGGACAGACCTGGTGCTGGTATATGAATAAATGCCTCCTCCTTGTTGAAATTTATTCATGGTCAGACTGACAGATCTCAGAATAACCCAGACCCAAGCCCAAATTAAGGATCATTCCAAGTCAGTGGAAACACAAAGGTCTCTTGGTAGGAAGTGATATTGAACAACATAGGGAGCATCAGATAGTGGATTGGCACACAACTTTAGACAATGTGAAGTTCCCTCTGTATTCACAGACATCAATTTCCAGAAGATAGTTCCATATCTAAAAAGCAAGGAATACAAGTGCCGCATAGCTGGTAATGAAAAATAGTGTGAATTTCAGATTTCTAAAGGAGAAAATATGTATGTGGTAACATGAACTGAATTGGGGCCTGAAGAAATGCAAAGAAGCAAGGAGAAATTATACACAAGAAATTGAATCAGGCAAAATGCCCCACAGCAGATGAAGGTATAAAGACAATGCATATGTACACAGTGGGGTTTCATTCAGACATAAAAAAAAAATAAAATGACATTTGCAAGAAAGTAAGTGATAAGCAAAGTAATCCACATTTGGAAGGACAAGCATATTTTCTCTCATACATGAATCCTATATTGTAATTTTTGTATTTGTATATCTATGGGGGTCATGAAATTAGAGACAGGGCCATGAGAAGGGAAGAAGAGGTCTTAAGAGAGGGAGAAAATAAGAGGCTAATAGAACATGTGGCATGAAAGTGAATGAGGTTAGGTGGTAGAAGAAGAAAACCAGCAAAAATTGGACGGGAGGGACAGAATGACAGAGGTGGAGAAACAGAAAGTATGGAAATGTCATGCAGAAGCTCATTTATTTTTGCAGGATTCAAATTGATCTGATAACTTGAATGAATAATGTATTGGATAAAAATATTTACATTACCATAGCCTACATGTGCTGGTAGTCTTTATGTCAACTTGATAAACACTAGAATCATTTTGAAGATGTAACCTCAATTGAGTAAATACCCCCCCCATTTGTCTGTGCTGCACTTTCTGAACTGATGACTGGTGTGGGAGCCTCTCTAAGGCTGATGATCCTGAGCGTCATACCCAGACTGAGCAAGTCGTGAAGAGGAAGCCTGCAAGCAGCACTCTTCCACGGCCTCTCTGTCAGCTCTGCCTTAAATCCTGCCTAGACTTCCCTTGGTGATGCGCTGTTATTTGCTGGAAATGTAAACAAAATAAACCTTTTCCTCCCCAAGTTGATTTTGGTCATGATATTTTATCACAGCAATAGAAACGTTAACCAAGACAACACATCCAGAAATATTCCTGGAGATGAACTGACAGAAAATAGGGCATGCAAGATAAAATTTAAAATGTAGACCACACATATTCCTTTACCCTTGGGACGCCCCAGCACTATTGCTAGCCAGCCATCATGAAAGGAATGAAGCTCGTCCAGGGAGGTGGGTTTGCAGGGTCCCTGTCCCATCGAGTGAGAGTTGGTGCAGGAGGGGGAGAGGAGAACAGAAAAGGGCCTTCCTGGAGATGGTTTTCAGAGTTGCAGCTCCTCTTTATGGGTGGGGAAGTGAAACTGCTCTTCTAGATGATACTCAATGAAACAGCTCCCTTAATCAATATTCCAGTAAAACAGCAGCTCTCTTTTTATTCAGGAGTGTGTAGTCATCTGACTCCGACACCTGTCCTTCTTAAGGCAGTACCATAGCCTCCTGGCCAAATTCCAGATTTAAGCACCTGGGATCCCCCCTTATACAAATAACGCATTCCCAGCACTTCAACCCCCAAACAATAATGTACACTCTCCTTGGAAACCCCTACCAATGGTTGCTTAAACCTAGAATAGAGAGGGAGTGATCCTTACTCCTACTGGTCTCAAGATAAAATTTTCAGGAATTTTAGAGGCTTCTTAACCTCGCTCTTGTTGCAGGCCTGTTCTCCCTGGTCCAGTTGCCCCACACAGACAGATGAATCATTTGGAAGAAGACCATACTTTACCAAAATTGTTGAAAGAAGAACCATAAAAATCTTAAACTCTGGTTGGTATGATGGTGCACGGTTTTAATCCCAGCAGTCTTCAGGAAGGGACAGATGGATGTCTGTGAGTTCAAAGCCAGCTTGGTATACATGGTGAGATCCACACAGCATGGTAAGAAACAAAATACAAAACAAAGAGCATTTTTAGAAAGGAAGCTTTTTTTCTATTGAATAAGTTTAATACTTATACACAAGCGTTACTGCATTCAAGATATGAAAATAAATTCTGCACCCAAGAGAATTTTGTTGTTAAAGCTTCCAAATATTTATTCAGGAAAAAGGCCAACACTATACAACGTGTCACCTTAGCATGAAAAAGAGAATACCTCAAACCTTATTTGCTAAAGGCAAGACACAGTCAAAGATCTGAAAAAGAAATCATTGCACAACAAAAACCACTAGCAAACAACAGTCAAGAAAGCATACACAACAGTTACGAATTATGTGTTAGTAAATATGAACCCCCGGTCTGCACCTTGACAGTCTAGCATGTTACACTGTGTCTCATTACTGAAGTGGATTAAAATCCCAATCAGCCCCTCCCTCCTCTCCCTCCAGGCCCATCCTTACAAATCCCTCCTCCATCCCCCCTTTTCCTTGATATAAGGGACCCCTCCCCCCCTCCTTGGCTGCCCCTCCAGCCCAGGTCATCTGGTCCCAGCATGACTAGGAACATCCTCTCCCACTGAGGCAGAATCAGGCAGTCCAGGTAGGGGGAGAGGATCCAATGGCAGAGCACTGAGACTGGGAGAGCCCCACTCCACTTGTTAGGAGACCCACATCAAGACCAAGCTGAACATTTGCTACAAATGTGTAGGGAGTCTATGTCCAGCTCCAGCATGCTCCTTGGTTGGTGGCCCAGGCTCTGCGAGCCCACATGGTGCCAGATAAGTTGACTCTATGGGTCTTCTTGTGGCATCCTTGACCCATCCACCTTGTTTACTTCTATCCCTTACTCTTCTACAAGAATCCCAGGGCTCTGCATGATGTTTGGTTGTAGGTCTCTGCCTCTGCCTCCATCTACTGTTGGGCGAGGCTCTCAGTAGACAGTTATGCTAGGCTCCTGTCTGTAATCATTGCAGTCTATCATTAACAGTGGCTTTCTCACATGGGATGGGTCTCAAGTTGGGGCAGTCATTGGTTGGTTTTTCCCTCGGTCTCTGCTCCATCTTTATCCCTGCACATCTTGTAGCCAAGATAAATTTTGGCTTGAAGATTTTGTGGGTGGATTGATGTTCTGCTCCCTCCTCTGGAGGTCCTGCCTGGCCAGAGGAGGTAGCCACTTCAGTCTCTATATTCCTGTTTGGTAGGAATCTGAGCAAGGGTCCCCCATAGAGTCCTCGTATTCTCTTCAGTCTCTCCAGTCCCAGACCTCCACCTATTCACCAAAGATATGTCCCCCGCCCCTACCCCTAACTGATATCCAATCTTACTCCCAGGCCTCTCCCCACACCTGATGTCTTCTCCTCACCTACTCTCCTGCCCAGTTCCTTCTCTCCATCTGCCTATTTACTTACCTTTCTGAGTGAGATTCATGTATCCTCCCTTGGGACCCCTAATTACCCAGTTTCTTGGGGCCTGTGGATTGTAGTATGGTTGTCCTGCACTTTATGGTCAATGCTCACTTATAAGTGAGTACATACTACCATACATGTATTTCTGGCTCTGGGTTACCTCACTCAGGATGATATTCTGTCCATTTGCCTGCAAAATCTATGGTGTCTTTGTTTTTAATAGTTGAATACTATTCCATTGTGTAGATGTACCACTATTTCTTTATCATTCTTCAGTTGAGGGATATCTAGGTGTTTTCAAGTTTCAGCTATTACAAATAAAACTGCTCTGAACATAGTCCAGCAAGCTTTCCTGTGGAGTAGTGGGACATCTTTTGTGTATATTCCCAGGAGTGGTATAGCTGGGTCTTGAGGCAGAGCTATTCCCAGTTTTCTTAGAAAACACCAAATTGATTTTCAAAGTGGTTATACAAGTTTGCACTTCCCCCAGCAATGGAGGAGTGTTCCTCTTGCCCCACATCGTGGCCAGCATGTACTATAACTGAGTTTTCTATCTTAGCCATTCTGTTCAGTGTATGATGGAATTTCAGGGTCATTTTGATTTGCATTTCCCCCAATGACTTAGGACACTGAACATATATACTTGAATAGTTTCCTATGGCTAGCCATTAAGAGAATAAAACTGGAAATTCAAGTGGAGATTTTCACAGTTTAATATGAAATAACTACAGTAAAACTGAGGTTATATTCCATCCTGACATATGAAACTCCTCTAAATATAAAACTGGAGTCAGATGTTTACATTGACCTTTTTTTTCTGTTCCAGATTGCTCTAATAAGCATTCTAATCAATATAAAAAAGAATAAAAGAACAAATATTTCCCTATCCACAATAACATGTCTATGATTACATATAAAAAAGCACAGTAAAAAATAAATACATCAGGTTCAAATATGACTGATCTAAAGCCAGACTAAACATAATTATATGAATGAAATATTCTACTAAATGTTTGAGACTGAAGAGATGTCTCAGTGGTTAAAACCATTTGCTGATCTTTCAGAGGGAAGAATTTGAGTCACAAACACATATTAAGACTCCCTATTGAGCACTGAAGTGGCAGAGCAACTGGGACAGGGTCCTTCCATGCTCCATCTGCACCCAGGAGCTGGCCTACTCCACAGCCATCTGCACTGGTCCTGCCAGGGGAGGACTGGTCTCTAGGGGGTGCTTTTACTCCCAGATTTGGAGATGAGATTGCCATTTTCTCTCCAGTGACTGTCCAAGGCTAGTGCAACCAGGAACACAGGGCGCAGAAGAGTGGCAGAGCAGCTGTGACAGGGTACTTCTGGGCTCCACCTGCACACAGGAGCTGGGGTGAGCCACAGCCCTCTGTGTCAGAGGAGAGCTGGTCTCCCAGGGGTGTTAAGACAGACTTGCAAGCCCACAGAAGGGACAAGCTCCAGCCAGAGACAGCGAGACAAACTAATACCAAATATAACCAGGTGGCAAAAGGCAAATGCAAGAACATTACCAACAGAATCCAAGGCAACATGGCATCATCTGAACCCAGTTCTCCCACAACAGCAAGTCCTGGATACCCCAACACAGCAGAAAAGCAAGATTTGGATTTAAAATCACAGCTCATGATGCTGATAGAGGACTTCAAAGAGGACATAAATAACTCCCTTAAAGAAATATAGGAAAACACAACCAACAGGTGAAGGAATTGAACAAAACCATCCAGGATCTAAAAATGAAAGCAGAAACAATAAAGAAATCACAAAGGGAAACAACTCTGGACATAGAAAACCTAGGAAAGAAGTCAGGAGTCATAGATGCAAGCATCAGCAACAGAATATGGAGAGATACATAGCCTCTGTCTTTCTTTCAGTTTTTTTTATGGGCCCCACACATCTTCTGATATCTTAGGGATTCTGATCTCACCAGCAAACTTTTCTCTGAAGAAAGTCTTCAATGTTTTCTCCTCTTAGCTTCTTCAGATTCTTTAACAGGCCCTGAGTGCCCTCTGGTCTAACATGGCTCTGAGCACATCCATGGACTGTCGCACACTCATCAGACCGCAGAGGCACTCACTCATTTCTTCTAAACTCTTTACTAAACCTCCTGAAAATTAAGTATCCCCTTCCTCAACCACAATACAGCTGCAAAAGTCAGAAAATTAAATATTAATTACCAGACTACTGTTCACTCAACAGAACATTCTCAGACCTTAACAACTATCCCAATGGTAGTATTATGGGGAACAGCTAGCTACAATACGGATATGTCTTTGTGCTTCTCTGGGCATGTCCTGAGTTTCTAACAGGACAAGATACCTAAGATACATCTTCCTCCTCACCTAGCTCACCTAGTCTGCACTAACCCTGAAACAAATCCAAAGAGCCTTGGTTCAACACACCAGAGAATGGCATTCAGAACTGTGATCTGCCACCAGATTCGGTTATAGAAACCTTTCTTGATTGTCAACCTCCTTCTTCACAACAAACAACCCTGTGGCATGCCTAGGATTCTGTGCCATTTCACATTCTTAACTGCACATAGGGCATAATATAGCAGTTAAAAAAAACTCAGTATTAAGCAAGGGGCACATCATTTTCTAGTACATAGTTGTCCCAAATTCACCTGGTAAGTTGGCTCCTTGTGTAAATTCACTACCTCCACCAATAAATCAATCAATAATATTCTCATAGCTACTGTTTGTTGGTTGCTGCGTGAGTGTTGGTTCCTGCGTTGATTTCTGTGCTCACTCGAATGTCCTGTCTGCTCCCTGCGTTGTGGCTGCTGCTGCTCACCGTGCTCACATGTGTGCACCCCGGACACCATGCCGCGGGACGCGGTGGAACCGTGAACCGCAATGAGACACGCTAGACCAGATAGCTCCACGTGGGCTTTATTTAAGAAGGGGAAGGGGTAGTGGGCGGGAAGGAAAGGGGGAAGAGAAAGAAAGAGAGAGAGAGAGAGAGAGAGAGAGAGAGAGTGAGAGAGAGTGGAGGCCGGCCATGACCATGTGGAGGGGGGGGAAGAGCCCCAGGGGCAGAGAGGTGAGAGAGTGTGGGAGAGTGGAGAGCAAAGAGAGAGAGGCGGAGCAAGTAGCCCCTCTTATAGTGGGCCAGATCTCTGGGGCGGGGCATACCTGGCTATTGCCAGGTAGGTGTAGGGTGGAGCTTAGACAAAACCCCAACACTGCTGTTATAGGACAAGATTAGTCTTTTACACATGTTCCATTGGGTTTAGGGATCCCAGCTGCTATTTAATGGACAAAGAAGAAAACAATCACTTTGGAAGACCTTGAACCATCATGGGCCTAAATAGGACATTATTTTTCTGTGTCTACAAAGCAGGTTCCCTTCTGATTTCAGGCTTTGAAATTTAGTGAAGGGTAAGAGAGGACTGGAGACACAAAATCTGGCTGCTATTCCTTTCTTGACTTAACATCCTTCTGTTAATTAAATTCAAGACTATTCCTTCAGGCTGGAGAGATGACTCAGCAGTTAAGAGCACTGACTGCTCTTCCAAAGATCCTGAGTTCAATTCCAGGCAACCACATGGTGGCTCACAACCATCTGTAATGGGATCTGATAACCTCTTTCTGGTGTGTCTGAAGACAGCTACAGTGTATTCATATAAATAAATAAATAAATCTTAAAGACTATTCATTCAAGGATCATTTCCATAGTTTTGTTACATAAGCAAAGAACTCGGCATGCTCCTGTGCAGTTTCACATATATCCTACAGGTGAGTGCTGAGGTTGGAGTATTTAACTGTGAGAGTCTAAAATCCTGTCCATGCCTAAACGTGTGCAAACTCCAACACAGAGCTCTGAAAGCTGAAGGCTGGGGGATGGCTGTAAGTAGAGGGAAGTCAGCCATCTCCCAAGACAGTCATAGGAAAGTAAGACCTAGTGTCCCAGCACAGCAGACAGTGGGCCTCCACGATAACTGGACACCTTGTGTCAAGAGCATGAAGAGAGGAGCCTGGAGACCTACAAGAAGATTAAAGCAGTAATGACAGTGGTACCATTAGATGATCACCCTCACCCAAGACTGGGTGGCAGGGATTACTCTAATTTGATCAGTAAACAATGTGAGGGATCACAATGCACTCCACAAATGTGTTATCATTAAACATTGATTAAAATTTTGAAAGACATACTATTACTAAAAAAGAAAGGAAGGAAGGAAGGAAGGAAGGAAGGAAGGAAGGAAGGAAGGAAGGAAGGAAGGAAGGAAGGAAGGAAGATCATTTGGGACTGACAGAAATTGAAGCACCCTTGCTGTAGTAACAGGCTGCAAGAACAGACTTGGGTAAATCTAGGGGCCATGACAATGGTGACACAGCAGCTGCAGTACCATAACTGGTGTGAGGGTTAACATTGTCCTGAGGTTAGAGCCCCAATGCACTGAGTAGGCATTACTAGAGATTCTGAACTTATAAACTGCATTTACTCTATAGCATCACATAACACCTGGGAAGACTTCCTTCTCTTCTTGATCAACAGCAGTTCATCCAGATCTATTCCATGTTCTCTCAGAAGCTGTGAGGTCATTCCATCAGAAGCCAGCCCTCTCCTGAACCCTTCTTGACAGCATTCTATGGTTGCTCCAGCACACAGTTGAGCTGCATCCAACCAATGTACCTGATTTGTTCAGATCATAAGCTCACTCCCGGAGTCTTTAGTTCAATGTTATCAGCTGCACCAAGAGTGAAGCCCTGTGTGGGTGGTTTTGGTGTTACAGAATAAGCTAGCCCTCTGGAACTTTGTAAGCAGTAAAAATAACAGAATAGTTTGAGTTTCAAAAGGACACCTCTGGAGTATAAAAATATGAGGACCAAGGATCTAATAAATAGAGACAGGACATAAAACAGGTCTTACTATATTCCTTATAAAAGAAAAATCACATAGTAACAAAATAAAAGACATTGCAGAAGAAGAAAGGTCTCTGGCTTTGAAAGATGCTAATGTTGATATGGTTAAGATGGGATTGTTTTGATTTGTATTGAATTTTATTTTGCTTTTAGAGTGTTCTAGGATTTTCTTGGGGTAGGATTTAATCAAGGTCTTGTTATGTGATCATGGCTGACTTGAAACTCACTGTGTAGTCCAGGCTGGTAATGAGATCACAGTTAATCCTCCTGCCTCACTCTTGAAGTTCTGGAGATTACAGATGTAAACCACCATTTCCTTTTTCTAATTTATTCATTAATTTTATATATGTGTGTATAATATATATATAATTATATGTGTGTGTGCTCTGTCTATATGCACACTTAGATGCCAGAAGAAGGCATCAGATCTATTTAGAAATGGTCCTGAGCTACCATCCTTGACACATTTATTTTTAATAATTGTATACTAGGTATGCAAGATGGGGAGAGGCTAAGGAAGATGCAGATTTGAGAAACTGGCTGACAGAAATGTGAACAAAATAAACAGAAAATGCACAGAGCTATTCAGACTGGTGAACTTTTCAATTCATTTCAATACGTGCTGAGATACATAGAATAGATATATATTTGAACATGTAATTTAATTTTCTTATTATGTAAATCAGGGGAATACATCTGTTTTGTAACTTCAAATACTTTTTATCTTCTCCCACAGATATCACTTAAGGTACAAGGTGTCCTGTAAATCAAGAAAAAAATGGAATTTTTTAGATAGAAAAGAAAATCTGTTCCCTCGTATAGATCAAGGATGTCTTTTATAGAGGAGAAACAAACTATGATGTAAAAAATACTCTACAGATATATACCATTTCTATTATTTTCCTCAAACTCTACTCGCAAGATCCCAATTTTCTGCCCATGAGGTTACAAACAGTTTTTGAATATTAAAATATTTACAGATTTTTGTATTGTATTTATGAAGTAACAGATGAGCTCAAAATGTGTTGATATGGAATGATACTGAAGGGCATTTTAATTTAATAAAATGTTAAAAGAATGTAGTAAAGTTATCAATTAAATTTTCTCTCCATTTGCAATTATAAAAATCTGTAAGAATTATGTTTGAGGAAAACTAGGTAAACAAAAGTTTAATAAGTTATTCATTTTACCTCTCTGACTTTATTTTCAAAAATCATGAGGACGCCGCAGAGAGAGGTCAGCTGTAAAGAGCACATACTGCTCTTGAATGGACCCATGCTTGATTCCCAGTCCTTCAAGTACTCACAGCTGCTTGTACCTCCAGGTCCAGTAGGATCGGCACCTCCGGTCTTCATGGGTCTTCTTCCTGCACTCAGTTACACAAACACAAACACATAAATAAAAATAAACATTTGGCTATTGAATTTTTTTTTTCATTTTTAAGACATGGTCTCATGTAACCGATGTTGGCCTCAAGCTTGCTCTAAGACAGAGGCTGGCCTTAAACTCCTGATCTTCTTGCTCCTTACTTTCCAACTGCTGTGATTTGAGGTATATGTCACTATACCTGGCTCAAATGTATTTTGATGACTGTGTTGAAGATCTGAGAGATGCAGGAATGACGCTGTCAGTGCTCCTATTGACAGAATAGTATGTCTACCTGGTAAGAGGTGGGGAAGAGCCAGGGTAGGTCTTTCAGGAGAGGGGATTCCCGTGCTCTGTTGAGGAGGTAGCTGGAGAGAATAGAAGGGTTTTGACTTGCTGTAAACATTTGGGTGTGGTTTTATAGCTATGTACCATATCTAAGAGTACTGACTACATTTAAGATAGTGTAGTCTTCTTTATGATCCAACAATCCCACCAGGATGGGAAAGAAAATCAGAACATGAGAGACATTGTACTCCTACCTTTAATCACAAAAACATTCACTGTTCACATGGATTCAACCTAAGTGTCTGTCATGGATCATTAAATAAACGGTCATACATAAGCTGAATGAAATATTATTCAGACATAAAAAAAAAGAAATCCTAAGGGTTTAGATGAGAATTGGAAGTGAGGGGCTATAGGAAAGGAGGAGATGGGAGAGAATCAACCAAAACCTAGCAGGTATTAAAATGTCATAATGGAAGCCAACTATTTCGCATGCTGAAATAAAAAGCTGAGACAGATAAGCAAATAGATAAAAAGTAAACACAAAAAAGGAGAGAATTTATAACATGAATAAAAAGGCAAAGCAACCAATCCATGAGAGAAATTAAAACAGCTCTTAATAGCATAAGGAGGAGTAAGTGGAAGAGGAGGAAGATGAGGAGGAGGAGGAGGAGGAGGAGGGGAGGAGAAAGAGTAGAAGCAGAAGGAAGACAAGGTAGAAGAGGAGGGAAAAAGAGGAGGAGGGAGAGGAGGAGGGAGAGGAGGAGGGAGAGGAGAAGGGAGAGGAGGAGGGAGAGGAGGAGGGAGAGGAGGAGGGCAGTGAGGAGATGAAGAAACAATAATAATCCTGGCATTTAGAGCAATGTGAAGAACCAGGAAGACTGGAGAGTCACAGGTGTTAGGAGATACTGGTCCAAGGTCAGAGGAATAGTACTTGCTTAGAATCCATAAGGCTCTGAGTTCAACCTCAAAAACGAGGGGAAATTATCAGACAAGAGGAATGTTCTCAAGACATAACTAAGCAACACAGTGGCTATGATCACTATCGTTAATAACAATGTACTACATACATAGTTTATGTGCATGGTTGTTTTACTGGCATGATTGTATGTGACCCATGTTCATGTCTGCTACACACAGAAGTCAGGAAACGGCACTGGATCCCCTGGAACTGAAGTTACAGATCATTGAGAGCTGCTACATGTGCTTTAAAAGCTGACCGCGGGTTTCATGGAAACGCAGTAAATTTTCTTAACCCCTAAGCCATTGTTCTAGCCCCATAAACTCACTGCATTATTGACAATTGCTTAGTAGATTTTAAGTGTTCCTACTTCAGAAAAAAAATGTAATGTAGTGAGATAATGCCTTCATTAATGATTTGAGTTAGCCATTCTATTTTGTATTCATATTTAAAAACAGCTGGGCTTGGTAATATACACTTGTATCTTTGGAGGCTAGGATAAAAAGGTCTCAAGTTTGAGGCCAGCCTAAGTTATCTAGCAAGACATTCTATCAACAAATATATAAATATAATAAAAAGAAAGAAAATGAAAAAATCAACATATTCTAGTGGTCAGAAGAATATATTCGTAAACCATGTATTTTATTAAGGTTTAATATCAAAGCCTGGAGAGATGGTTCAGTAGCTTAAAACAGAGGCTGATCTTTCAGAGGACCTGAATTTGATTCCTAGCCTCACAAATATCTGTAGCTCCAGTTCTAGGTTATCTGACACTCTCTTCTGTCACTCTGTCACCTCCTGCACACCTTGGTCCTGGAAACCTGACTGAGGGCATCAATGGGATGAAAGACAGACACACAGACTCACAGACAGAATAGCTGGGATTAGGTAGGTTGTGAGCACTCTATTGAGTAGCCCAAACTATACAGCAACCTGAAACCTAAACATATTTTTATGTATGGTGCAGGAGGGAGGGCTAGCTAGACTCTGTAGGAAGTAAGAAGTTTCTGTGGCTAGTCTGCAGTTATAAACATCCAGGAAGAGAAACCTGCAGTAGTTGCTAGGTTTTGCACACAGGAGTCAATCATCTGTAAATACTCAAACTTGCACATGCTGTCAACATTCCTTCACAGACCAGAAGAACAGCTTTGCCAAGTCCATACCTGACCTGCACAAGGAAGGTTTTGCCATTACCATATATCTGAGGCATTGTGATGTGTAAAGAAGTGTGAGAAAAGAAGTCTATTTTAGAACTTAGACACATGTTAAGTATCTGCAATTTGTGATAAGGAGAAAAATATCAGCAAGTTTTTACTCAGAAGAGGAGTAGGATGAAATTCCTAAGAAGCTTACTTAGAAAATATTAGGCTACATAGGAATAAGAAAACAGCCACAAGAACTCTAACCTAAAGCAACATAGCTAAACTGCTGGCCTCTGCGTTTGCAAAGCTGCTCGGCCCATCCTCTTTAGAAACTGCAATGTCTGTTCCTCTTCCCTGAGAAGTGACCACCACCAGATTCCACTTAGTGCCTTATTTAGGGTTACTACTGCTGTGATGAAACACCGTGATCAGAAGCAACTTGTGGAGGAAAAGATTTATTTCACTCACAGTTCTGCATAATTGTTCATCACAAAAGCATGAGGACAGAACCGCAGGGCAGGAACGTGGAGGCACCGCCCACAATGGGCCCAGCCCTCTCTCATCAATCATTAATTAAGAAAATGTCCTACAGCTGGATCTCACCAAGGCATTTTCTCAATTGAGGTTCCCTCCTTTCTGATGACTCTACCCCACGTTGACATAAAACTAGCTACAATGTGCATAAAGGTGCAATAAATGACACACTCGGTGGCCACCAACAGCTACCTAATTGGAATTAAGTCCCAGTCAACAGGAGAGAAATCATGGCTGGTGCTGTATACGGAGCCAGCTTCCCAGGGAATACTGAGGTTGTGGACCTTAGAAAAGAATCCACTAGCACCACTCTGTTAGACCGACATAACCTGTCACTACATTAAAAATCGTATCCTCCCTAACAATCAGAGCAGGGGACTCCATTGCCGCCCATTGGATCCCCTTCCCCTACCTGATCTGCCTGGTGGGGTCTCAGTGGAAGAGGAGGCGCTCAGTGCTGCTGCAATTTGACTTTCCAGTACCCAAGGGGGCTTAACGGGAGGGATGATGGGAGGAGGGGCTTGGGAGGGTGGGACTGGGGGCTGCAATTGAGATGTAAAGTGAATGAATGAATGATCTTATCTGTATACGCACTGGTCAGTGCAGGTAAAGAACACTTCATCTAAGAAGCTTCTTATTACAGCAAATGAGAAGATCACAAAAACAAAACAAAACAAAAACAAGGCAGAGATCCACGGGTTGTGGGGAGTCCAGCCCCTTAACGTCTCATAGATCCCAGCTTCTGCATCCGGTCTCAGTGGAAGAAGGCGCAGGTAGCAAGCAGCTCAGTGAATAACCACAAAAACTGTGGTGGGGATCGTCGGCTGGCAAGACGGCTCCATTAGTAAAGTGCTTGCCTTAAGCAGCAGGACCTGAGTAGAGCCCAGAGCCCTTGTCTTGGGTTGTTGTTGTTTTGTTGCTTTGTTGCTTTGTTTTGGTTTTGTCAAGCATACAACATGTGCCTGTAACCCCAGTGCAGGGGAGGAAGAGACAGGCGGACCTGGAGGTCACTGCAGCAAGCTCCAAGCCCCAGAGAAATCCCGGCTGTAAAACTAAGGTGGACTTTGTTTCTAAGACACAACGTTGAAGTTGTCCTCTGGTCTCCTCGTGCACGCAAACATAAGTGCAGCCTCGCACACACTGACAAACAGAAACGGTAGCAAACGACAGGGGTACATGCCTGTAATCCCAACTCTAGACTGACTGAGACAGGAGGATCACAAGTTGCAGGCCAGAAAGACCCTATCTATAAATTAAGAAATTCATTTAACTCCAAATAGTGAAAATCTTTGCAACTACTAAAGGAAAATAAGACCACTTACACGTATTTTGAAGCAACTGAAACGTAGAACGTGCAATTAACTTTGTTCGGAATTTTAAAATTTACATTTAAAGTGATAAGCAAAGTAAAGAAAAGGATCCGGCTAAGATAAAGGGAGAAAGGTCAAGAATGTTCCACGAAGAAAATTACTTGTTGGACGAGAGTAGAGAGTAGGTTCTTCTTGGCGCAAAACAAAACAATAAGACTGAGCCCAGACAGCAAGACCGTGGGAAGCTGCTGGGATGAGGCAGGACTGTCACGACGCAAAGGCTCTTCAAGGAAAAAGAAAATAACTATCCTTTGTGACTCTTGAATTCACAAAAGCAAACGCAAAGATGTTAGTGCACCCTTAAGGAAAAGAATCCTGACTGAACACAGTTAGGCACCTGTTGCCCCGCTCCCCCTCCCCTGATGTTCAGCAGTGACAGATTTGCCAGGACCCAGTGAGAAGTCTTTCTGACCCGTTCCATTCAATAGTCGTTTCCTATCGCAAACAAAAACATCTGAAATAGTAATATTTATCTTTTTCCTTTCCAGAATCATCTTCCCTCTCCTTTTGTCTCCCTCCTCTGCCTGTTCCTCTTTTCACGCGTGGGTGCATGTGTGTGTCCATGCTTTCTCCAGCACCACGTTCCTTGGAAAATCAAATGCGGGCTAGACAAGCCAGAAAGGTCCCTCTAGTGCCGAGGGCCTGGGAGAAGACCCCAGGGATCAAGTCCTAGTAAGCAGAAAATAAAGCGGATCCTGAGTGCTGTCGATTCCGATCCAGTGACCACTTTCGGCGATAGGATGCAAACCCGCACCGGTCATGGCTCCAGAGGGCGCTGCGGGACACCGAGGCCTGGGCCACCTCTGTCACGCCCACCCTTGCCACGCCCACCACCGTCTGTCGCTCAACCACAGCATCCGACCTCTACTGGTAGCGACCGCCCGAGATGCTTCTTCCGGATATTCCCTTCCAGATGACTACTTTTCTGAATCCTGCGAAAGCACGCGCATCCTGGTTCCTTTTGTTGTTGTTGGGGTTCTTCCTTTCTAGGTCTCCTCTACGCACAAACCCCACGACTGCCCCGTGTCACTACAGTGTGGCCAGGCACCTTAAAAATCTGACCGAGCCACGTGGCACTCTTGTCGTGCTCTGACGAGGTGGCCGAGTGGTTAAGGCGATGGACTGCTAATCCATTGTGCTCTGCACGCGTGGGTTCGAATCCCATCCTCGTCGGTGTAGGTCTTTTATTTAAAAACGAAGATCTATATGCAGTTGTAAATTCAAGTCTAGAGATTTAAGTGTAACTATGACTCTCATCTGCTTAGACTATTGGCTTGGTTCCAGCATATTAAATCTTACTAAACTCTGTTTTTGGCTTAGTGCAGCCTGTTGCTAGGGTGTGGGTGTCTGGTTTGATTGATTTAATGCAGTTTCTCCCGGTGAAGTCCTTCCTGGCCACTGTAAGAAAAACTAAAAAACCAAGGTGAGAATAGAGAGAAGAGAAAGAAGGGGAAGAAAGGAGATCCAGAAGAAGCTGAAGTCCGTTCTTCACTTCATTTTGGCATTTTTATTCATATGTATATACTAATCCCTCTTTTAGAAATCAACACTATCATGAGCACTGAAAAATCAAAGGTCAGAGCGCGGGCGCACATACACGCTCATGCTCACGGACACGAGCGCGCGCGCGCACACACACACACACACACACACACGAGAACCAGCATATGTATTTTGGATCTACTAAGAATGGCTAGAATCTTGCAAATTCCATTTTCTAATTATGCTTTCATTTACTATCAGTTTGGCAGTCTTTAGGTTTACTAACTCCCCTTACTCCAGGCTGAGGAAACATCTTGTTAGAACAATCAAAAAGCAGGTAAGAATAGAGGTGGGCGAGGGACGGCTGTGAAACACGGTCCTCTAGAGGCCACCGCACAGATGCTCAGCAGCTGTGGTTACCTGCACAGGATCAAGGGATTTAAAAATACCAGCACGGATGGGGAGGAGACTGCAGAGGCTGCAGCCCCAGCTGATGACTGACTGCTGGCGAGAGTCACGTGGTTTTGGATGGGCGTGGCCACTAGATTGCCCATTCCCCAGGGGATGTCCCACAACCACGAGTATATAGAGAATTAGTTCAAAGGGTAAATAAATAATTTAAAAAAAAAAATCATGAAGATGGAAGAAGGCGCATGTATGGAGCATTTCTGAGGAGATTTAGATGGGGGAGGGGGGATCAAAACACAGTGTGTGCTTGTATGAAATTTTCAAAAAATATATATCGTTTTATAAAACTACTAACTGCAAAACTATTAAATAATCATAAACTTTTAAAAATACACTGAAATTTATGCTAATATGAAATAGTCGTTTAATTATCTCTGAACAACTTCTATTTCTTTACATTTATGAAATTCCTGTTTTACAAAATAGGCTTACACTTAATTTTGAGAGATTTTGTTGTTGTTGTTTTTGTTTGTTTGTTTGTTTGTTTGTTTGCTGTTTTTTGAACCTGGATCTTTCTACATAGGCCCTGCAGTCCTGGAACTCACTGAGGTAGACCAACTCGGCCTTGTGCCTGCCTCTGCCTCCAGCTTAAAGGTGAGTGCAATCACACACAGCAGACTTTCTTTTTAAGATTTGATTTTAAAACATCCCACAGGCCAGACAGCTCACAAACAAAGATTAAGCAATCTCACAGCAAGCACCTGCATAGCTATCGCAAAGGCATCGAGAGCCTCCTCAAAGCTGGCCACCAACCCAACTTAAGCATTTAGCATTTCTTCAGTTTGGTTTTGACTTGTTTGATTTTTTTTGTTGTTGTTGTTTGGTTGGTTGGTTGGTTTTTGAGACAGGGTTTCACTGTGTAGCCCGGGAACTCTATAGACCAGGCTGACCCCACCTCAGAGATCTGCCTGCTCTGCCTCCTAGTGCTAACATCAAAGGCTGGCGCCACCACCCAGCTCTTTACAGTTTCTTATCACCAATTAATCAATCTTAACATCAATGCTGACCCATCTCCATAATTTATATAACTAAACCCTCACTGTTTAAAATATTTATTATCTTCCAATTTCTGAGGCCCAGAATGCTAAAACCAGGGTAGGTAATCTAGCTGGTTCCTCACCATCTCAACTTCCCTCACAGAGCTGCACTTGGGACACCTGCAGAAGTATTAGTAACGGCTGGAGTGCAGGATTGGCTTTGTCGTGACTGCTGACCTAGTTTTTTGACAGGAAGTTAGATCTTCTACACAGCTGTGGTATGGAGGCCACTGAAGGTCATCTGAGTTCCACGCGGGCAGTTTACAATGTGGTAGCTTGTTTCATAAGAGCAAGCAAGCTCAAAGACACAGAGAGCGGGACAAAAATCACTTTCACTCATGACCTAACTTAGGAAGTAACAGGCTGTAAGGGTCCATGATTCTCCAAAGAATGACACCCCAGACTCAAATAGTATGCAAGAGCAAAGATCGTTTATTCAGCGCATGCCTTTAATCCCAGGACTTGGGAGGCAGAGGCAGGTAGATTTCTGAATTCTAGGCCAGCTTGGTCTACACAGTGAGTTCCAGGACAGCCAGGGCTACACAGAGAAACCCTGTCTCACAAAACCAAAAAAATAAAAAAATTTTAAAAAGAAAGAAACAAAGAAACAAAGAAAGAAACAAAGAGACAAAGAAACAAAGAAACAAAGAAACAAAGAAAAAAAAGTTCCTGCATGCAGTGTGTCTCCCCATCTGAGAACGGAAACCCCTGGTGGACTCAAAGGCCAGGCTTTTTTGTCAGTTGTGGGAATTCTAGGGAGGGTTTGTCCCCTTTTCCCTTGATCATCAGCTTTGTCTCTAAGGGTCTGGCTGATTCTACAATTGGTTAGGGCCCCGGAGCCGCCCACCAGGGTGGTTACACACTTATTCTAGCTACCTATTCACGGGGTGTCCACCGATTGGCTGTGGTTGGCTGACCACAGGTTCCAGGATTCAGGTTCTCATTTCTGGGAAACAGAATCTTAGGCCTGGTCTCCTAAACTGCCGACTTGCAGCCTGTCATGGAGTTAGCCATCAAGTGAACTCCGTCCTCTCAAGGCTGACATACCCAGTGCATTTTACTCCTTGGAAGTGCTGCCTAATCCCAACTTGTGAGATTACACAAGGGGCTACTGATGGACGACAGAACAGACTTGGGAGCTGAACTGAGATGCCTCCCACCCACCTCAGACCCCATTCCTGGAGCCAGATTGTTACAGAATGTTGTGATAAACACACACACACACACACACACATCTGTGCAAAGTTACAGTTACATTTTTCCACCAGTCAGGATTTAGGAATAGGGGACTTCCCTGGGAAATTTTCTTTGTGATTCATTTATCCTGTTCTCCATGGTTTAGTCAACTTTGGTAGGGCAGATGTGCCTAGAATTTAGGTTTTAGCTTTCCAACCAGGATTCAGTTACCCAGGGAGAGCTTGGGAACTTATCTATAATGGAAGGTTTATTCAAAATGTCTTTAGTTTGTTTCCCTTTCCACTAATTCTTCATGTTGTGGTGACCCTTAACCATAAAATTATTTTTACTGCTACTTTATAACTGTAATTTTACTATTGTGAGTGGCAATGTTGATATCTGACATGCAGGATATCTAATAGACTACCCCTACCAAAGGGATGTTCAACTCCCAAAGGGGCTGCAACCCACTGGTTGAAAACCAGTTACAGAAGATGAAATCAAGCAATGCCAGCCTAGAAGCAGTCTTCACCCCTGAGAATTCTCCGTTTCCTCAAGAGTTACAAGATTTATTGTTTTGACATTATAATATGTGATCTGGAGAGGGGAGTATTACAACCTTTTCTGACTACATAGAATATCTCACGTAGCCAAGGCTATCCCCAAACATTAAGTAATGAAATGTAACCATGATTGCCTGGTTCTCAGACCTTCACCTCCCAGAAGCTAGAATCACAAATGTGTGCCACCTCAGCTTGGGTCTGAATTGCAGGGAATCGAACCTAGGGCTTTGTTTAAACTAGGGAATCACTATACAACCGGGGTACATCCTCAGGCCCTTGGAATAGTGAAGAGATTTGTAACAAACCCGTTTCAATCTTACATAATAGAAATATTTTTTAGAAATATTGTCATTTGTTTTCTAGCATTATTTTTGATGTTCCAAACACTTCAAATATGTGCATATTAATATTTCTTTGTTGTGTTTTATGTTCTAAATGAAATATTGAATATTGTAAGACAAATAAAAAAAAACAACACCTTAAGACTAAGATTAGCATCACCACTCAAATTACCAGTCGCCTCCTTCAACCCGGGAAACTTGCCATGACACAGGAGTTTGAGACAGAAGACAGATGACTTATTTCCTACAATGTTTGGCAGTGTTGTCCCTGTTCCGGTACCTCAGATCGGCTGCTAGGACAGCAAGAGAGCCTGTCTTAGTGGAACTAGAATGTGTGTTCCCACATACTTCTAATTTGTCCAAGTGTTTGATATGTCTTCTTATAAAACAAATAAACAAACAAGCAAACAAACAGTCTCCAGAAAGTAGTGAATATTTAATTGAATTCAGGTCCTCCCAAAAATCTTGGTTGTTAAATACAGTTGGGTGAAACATGAAACCGAGGGTAACAGGAAGAGTAGTTAAGAGTTTAACTACTTAAATGGCTTGAAACTCTTTCTCCCAGACAGCCAGGATGGGAACCCAAGTGCTCGGAGGAAAAACTCAACGCTACCATCAGTTACTTAGCACGTTAGAGGCCAACATGGATTACATGAGAACAGTTCTAAAAGAGAAAAGAATACAAAAGAAAAGAAAAGAGAAGAGAAGAGAAGAGAAGAGAAGAAGAGAAGAAAAGAAAAGAAAAGAAAAGAGAAAAGAAAAAACGCAACAGGAACATACACAAAGATAAGAAATCCTGTAACCATGTGGTGCCTTGGGCAATTAATTCACTGCCCTCTGTATCCTGCATAAATCCTCTTAAATCTGCATAAATCCTGCATAAATCTGTACAAAGACACTATTGGAGTTTCTAATACCAAAGGATCTTTTCAAAATCAAATACACTGCTGGGCAGCGGTGGTGGTGGTGGTGCCTTTAATCCCAGTACTTGGGAGGTTGAGGCAGACAGATTTCTGAGTTCGAGGCCAGCCTGGTCTACAGAGTGAGTTCCAGGACAGCCAAGGCTACACATAGAAACCCTGTCTCGGGGGAAAAAAATCAAATATTCTGCTGTGCTTAAAGTGGTTGAGACAAATGATGGAGTTCTTTCATGTTTTGCTCTTACTGCCAATGTCATTTCCACGGTTTGATTCTTTTCATAATTATACCCCAGGTTGTTGTCATCCTTTCACAGTAAAAGGAGCTTTTTAGTCAGTGATGGACTCTGAGCATCTGGTGTGGGTACAAGTGGCACTCATCTCTGTTGCTTCCGCCCTGGCCTCAGCACAGGGTCATAGCTGGCTGCCACTGCAGAAGCAGAAGTGAGAAGAAGAACACAGTGAGTCGTGGGGCGTCCAAGAGGAACCGGGTGCCACCACCCTTCTCTCCTGGTGTCTTCAGATCACAATTCTTGGCGCAAGGCATTGTGAAGGCCTGAGTCAGGAAGCTGCCATGACTAAAAGTTATGGCTTGTCTGTTTTCCCCCAGCATCGACGATCCTGCTCTTTTCAGCGTTCTCAGGAAAAAACAGCAAACCCTGAAGTTTGAATGCTCAATTCAACCTTGTGCTTAGATTCTGTGTCCAGGAAGGCGATGAGTGAATCAAAGACGCTTATTCCTGTGTTGCTGTGGGAGCCTAGAGATAAGATCAAAGGGAACAAATGGGCTTCAAAGGAAGAACTGAAAGAGCCTCAGAGGGTAGAGGCCACAGACACAGCAGAGACTTCTCTGACAGAGAAGGAGAATTTACTCATTGGGCGGAAACATTCATCCAGGGAGGAAAGGACTGGATGACAATATTCAGCTGGGAAAGGGCGTGTGGCGAGGAGCGATAATTTGAAATCCCAGTCAGGAGGGCAGAAGCTCCTCTGAAGGACTTCAGCAGAGTTACACAAACGAGGTAAACTCTGCAGTTGATTTCTTTCACTGTTACAGGAAGGCTTAAGTGGTAAAGATCAAAATTCTAAAACTCTCTCTAGGGCTCGGAATGCTGGGACCTTTCATTCCATCAGCCTCTGTCACGGATGTGACACAGCAGCTCTTCAGAGCACTGCCATCATGACTGAGAGTATGAGTGAAGAAAGAAGCAAGGACAGGGACAGCGGAGAAGATGTGTCAGGCTGCTGACGGTGAGGACGTGGGAGAAACACTCGCCAAAATGAAAGAATGCACACAAAACGAACAATGTGGTCTTAAAAGGGAAGTTCTTTCTTTTGAGTCTCGACTTCATCTCTGGAATGAAGACAGTTAGCCTGAGGAGAGAACACAGCTTCATCTGTGAACACCTTCTTTTTTAAGGCAAGGAGGAAGGTAGGGATGGTGGTGAGGGCATTTGGAGACAGGCAGACCCTCGGGGCTCATTGGTCAGACAGCCAAACCTACTTGGCAAGTTCCACAACAGTAAAAGACCCTCTCACCAAAAAAAAGATGGGGCTTGCTGAGGAATGACACCTAAGGTTGTCCTCTGGGCCTCACACATGTCTACTTACATGTATACTTACATACATGTATACCTGCATGAACATGCATATGCACATACAATAAAATAAAAATAAATACATGAAGAATGATTTGTGTTTTGCAAAAAAAAAAAAAAAATAGATTGGGTTAAGTAAAACAATATGACCGACATCTTATTGACCCCGACACATACTGCTGAAGAGATTGTGCCAGTAACTGCATTGAAGTCTTTCAGAGAGAAGACCAAAGAGGCATATTTCAGACCATAATGGCTAAAAGTGGTTAAAATAAGAAGTCAGCTGGACACGGTGCTTACCCTATATGATAGAGACGACTGGGCAACTCAAATGCAAGTTCTAAAGATAGAAAGACATCAGAACAGAAGAAAGAAAACGACAACAGATAAGGCAAAAGACAAGCAAAACTAACCTTTTCTAGCTTTCAGGCCTGAAAGTCCATCCGTCCAGTATAGTGGTCCCAACCCAGAAAGAAAACAGCTATTCTTCCACCCAACCCTGGGTAAGGACAGGGTAGTGTCACAGCACTGTCCTCCAGTATTGAGTCTATGTAAGCACCTGTTAGCCATATGGATAAGTCCTTATAAACTATCGCGGTCACCCTCCTACCTCCCACCAGTTGCACTACTAATTCAACCTTACATATGCTCAGTAAACGCTCAAAAATTAAGCAAACTCCAAGCCCTTCTGTTATCTTAAGACAAAGCATCATTTAGTCCCCCGTGGTTGCCTTGAACTAGCTATCATACCCAGGCAGGCCCCAGCCTCCCTGTGCCTGACTGCCAGTGTTTCTCTTCCAGGAGAAATTGAAATCCAGAAACTGTACTCAGAATAAGGAAACAATGTTTTCTTAAAGTCATGTGTATGGCAGTCTTCCTTAAGTAGAATCATAAATTCTGGGGACAGATCGATAACTCAGCAGTTAAGAGAACTTCTGATCTTGCAGACGACCTGAATCCAGTTCCCAGCTCCTACACTGAGCTTCTCACAACAATCTGTAACTCCAGATCTGACATCTTCCTTTAGACTCCACACGTACCTGCATTCACATACACAAACCCATATGCATGAACACGGATAATTAACATGATAAAAAAAAATACCCAGGCATGGTGTGGTGTGCCTCTAATCCCAGAAAAAAATACCCAGGCATGGTGTGGTGTGCCTCTAATCCCAGAAAAAATACCCAGGCATGGTGTGGTGTGCCTCTAATCCCAGAAGCAGAGGTAGGAAGAGCTCTGTGAGTTCCAGGCCAGCCAGGGCCGCACGGTAAGGTCCTGTCTCTGTCTATAATAAGTATGTTTAAATATCTTTTAAAAGTTCTAAGTTCCAGCCACAGAGAGATACAAGATTTATAACTACCTTTTTTTAGTATATTAAAAGAAAATAAGGTTCTGTAATTGCCAGTAACCATTAATGGAAAACATTTAGAAAAATAAAGAAATCTGCATCTCTGCATCTCTGCAAAATTGAAGCTCACTGTGTTTTTGTCAAGTGGGAAAACTTGATATTGAACTAGAAGCCCTCAAATGGAATAAGATCTTTAGGGGCTCGTTTTTTTTTTTTTTTTTTTTTGTTTTTTTTGTTTTTTTTTTTTTTGGCAACAGTAAAGAATAATTACTTCGTTAATTTTATCCTGATTATATTGCCTTAGTTGGGGTTGTTATTACTATGGTAAAGCAAGTTGGGGAGGAAAGGTTTTATTTGGCTTACACTTCCACATTATAATCCATCATTGAAGGAAATCAGAATAGAAAGCCAAACAGGGATGGATCCTGGAGGCAGGAGCTGATGCAGAGGCCATGGATGGGTGCTGCTTACTGACTTGCTCAGCCTGCTTTCTTATAGACCCCAGGACCACCAGCCGAGGCGTGGCCCCACCCACAATGGGCTGAGTCCTCCCTACAGGCTTGCCTACAGCACAATCTTATGGAAGCAGATTCTCAATGGAGACTCCCTCCTCTCCGATCGACTCTAGCTTGTGTTAAGTTGTTAAGTTGACACAAAACACAAATACACAGTGCCAGACACTGCTCTAGAACCTAGAAAACTTAAGTGATCAAAATGTTCTACCCCCATTTCAAAATACGCCATCCACTAAATCCAACTCCCAAGGTATTGAACTTCTAGTGTAGAGAGTCCATACGTGGAGCTAGTAAGCAAATGAACAAGAGAAGAACAGCATGCCAAGTCCCAGATCCCGGGGTAAAAACTGTGGTATCAGTGGGGTGTGTAGATGACAAGATGTCAAAGAAGGCTCTGTTCTTAAGATGAGTCAGATCTCAGAAGTCCTTCCAGACAGAGTGGAAGCCCCAATTACAAAAGAGTGTCCATGCCACAGGGGTCCCACACACAGACACCACACATGCCTGTCCTTCCTCTCAGAGAGGAATCAGGCGTCTCTTCAGAGAAGATGTACCAGCCATGGTTTAGGGTTCCTTCTCGAATCAGGTACCTGGTGCACTCATAAACTACTAACATATTTTGGTCACATTACTCATAAATAGAAAAGCTCGTCTAAGAAGCTAGTGAGAAAAGAAAGCAACAGGTAGGACCACATTAGGAACAGCTTTAACCTCAGTCGTTTGAATACATAAGGCGGGATAAAAGAAGCCCGATGTTTGTCTTTACATATTGTATACGGGCACATGCAAAACTAATAAACATAGCTTTTTGCAGAATGTCAAAAATAAACATGCTGGACATCCATGAGTCCAGTGAAAACATTTTAAAGATGACAAGAGCTGAGCTTCATGATGACCTGTGTGACCTCTGGGGCACGCCTGGGGGAAGATGAAACAGGGTGAGGAAGATGGCCTAGCATAAGTTGTCCACCTGAAAGACAGGAGCCCTGAACTCAAAGATGGACAGGTTGACAGACCGACTCCATCTTTTGGCAGCTTTGGTTGAATTTCCCCAAGAAGTCATTTGAAGGTGTTAGGGTCATTGGGTGTAAGGATATTGCCTTGAGGTCATAGATAGTACGTCATTGCTTGTTCGTGTCTTTTTTTAACCGAGATTGTGCCTAATCTGGAAGAATCTGACTAGAATTTAGTATAGAATTTGAAAAATCTAAACGACCTATAAATATTCCCTCCCCAAGTAGGTAAGGGAAATGGGACCTTGGAGACTGCTGGGAACAGACTCATATATGCTCTTAGACCCTAGCTAAAAACCCCAGCTGTGTTATCCTAAATGGCCACAAGATGGAGACATATCTTCTCAACTAATCTCCGAAATGGAAGAATGCAGCTCTGACCACTCTTCCCTGGGGCCAACAATTCCTTTCAGCTCTCCTCTCTTTTTGTGATACCCAGACATTGAGCTACAAGATTTTGGGCTACATTGGACTTAACCTAGGGCACTGAGCAGTTATTTAGCGGAATTTCTCTTTAGGAATGTGCTGATTGACAAAAGTTATGTTAATTATTGAGACTTTATCTCTTTCACTTTCAAGGAGTAAGGTTTGCCGGGAAATAGACAAAGCGTAACTTATGAAGACTATCAGTGGCCCTTCCAAGTATCCAATACACATTCTTCAGCAATTGCCAACATCTTCCTCACGTTGTCGTGCTATCCAAAGCATTACCGAATCAGGGGCCAAGACACTCCAGACCCTAGCAGTAGTCATGAGTTACATGAATCCTGACACCTGAAAATTCGTTTAGCTTCCTGTTCACATTATGGTCAGAATAAGTAGACTACTATTGTTGGATGGTGTGGTGGTAACATACCTACCAAGAAAGGTTGAGAAGACAAACCTGAAAACCAGTAACTCTGCCCACCATTCTCACGCCATCCTAATTAAGTGCCCGTGTGCAAACTTACTACCCTTGTATCCCAGCATTCACATAACAACGTAGCTGTGGACAAATTCAAGCTGGCAGCAGACGTGCAACAGATCTCTTTAAAATTGTGGGTGGCTCTGAAAAGAGCCTTTGGGTCAGGAGTGAGTTAGATGAACTCACTTGGAGCTGGTGTACTTGGTGACGGCCTTGGTGCCCTCGGACACGGCGTGCTTGGCCAGCTCCCCGGGCAGCAGCAGGCGCACGGCCGTCTGGATCTCCCGGGACGTGATGGTCGAGCGCTTGTTGTAATGCGCCAGGCGCGACGCCTCACCAGCGATGCGCTCGAAGATGTCGTTCACGAACGAGTTCATGATGCCCATGGCCTTGGAGGAGATGCCCGTGTCGGGGTGCACTTGCTTCAGCACCTTGTACACGTACACCGAGTAGCTCTCCTTGCGGCTGCGCTTGCGCTTCTTGCCGTCCTTCTTCTGCGCCTTGGTGACGGCCTTCTTGGAGCCTTTCTTCGGGGCGGGAGCGGACTTCGCTGGCTCAGGCATTGTGTGACACTGGAGATCTGGAACTCTACCGCGGAAGCCACCGGCCCGGTGTATTTAATGAGTCCATATTCAAATGAGGCATAGGAACGCGTAGCTGTGATTGGTTCCTGACGTACCCATGACGCATCCGAACTCTTGCCCATTCGAAGTGCGCCCCGGAATGCTTCCCATTGGTTTGGAAGAAAAGAAATAGTCAGCCAATCGCATAGGCGCTTTTTTCGCGCCCAGAGGAAACTATAAGAGCCAAGCTCTTGCTGTTTCTCAGCATTCGGTTGTCTGAGTCTTTGTGTTCTATAAGATGTCTGGACGCGGCAAGCAGGGCGGCAAGGCTCTCGCCAAGGCCAAGACCCGCTCCTCCCGCGCCGGCCTGCAGTTCCCCGTGGGCCGCGTGCACCGGCTGCTCCGCAAGGGCAACTACTCGGAGCGCGTGGGCGCCGGCGCCCCGGTGTACCTGGCAGCCGTGCTGGAGTACCTGACGGCCGAGATCCTGGAGCTGGCGGGCAACGCGGCCCGCGACAACAAGAAGACGCGCATCATCCCGCGCCACCTGCAGCTGGCCATCCGCAACGACGAGGAGCTCAACAAGCTGCTGGGCCGCGTCACCATCGCGCAGGGCGGCGTCCTGCCCAACATCCAGGCCGTGCTGCTGCCCAAGAAGACCGAGAGCCACCACAAGGCCAAGGGGAAGTGAGACCCTTTGTACAAAGCGTCCTACAAGTCACCAAAGGCTCTTTTCAGAGCCACCTAACCTTTCCCAACAAGGGCTTAGCATTACTTTTTGGCAAGCAAAGGCACCGTAGACACTGCTTTCAGCAAGCCAGGCTCAAGTCCAGTTTTTCACTGGTAACTTGTTTTGTGGCTTTCAAACTCTTGACACTGAGTGGATGTCTCTGGTTCCTGAGTCAGTACACAAAGTGTGCAGGGAAAGATGGCTACTGTTTTAGGAATCAAAACTGCAGGGCACGTCTTTGTCGCCGGCATGGGTTGCCTATCCCTAGGGTTTGCAAAGTTATGTCCCTCAGCAAGTAGAGCCATTTACTTCCCCTAGTGGCTTGTAAGGCCATCCCTTACCTCCCACATGAAATTTAAGCCCTGACATAAGTAAACCTTAGGTAAATACAAAATTTGGTTTCCTTGAGACTTCTAATTGGAATTCCTTCAGTATTTGTAATCTGTTTCCTTAAATACATAATTTTGCTTAGTTTTTCCTGTGCTATTTCAGAACCTGTGTTACTTAAGTATTGAACTATGTGTTTAATCCTAACAAGCCTTGGGAGCCAGGCGGATCTCGAAATTCAAGACCAGCCTTGTCTACACAGCGACTATCACATTAGATGTATCTAATAATGTAAGGCGGCTGTCACGAAATAAATGCAAAAACCAGTAATAACAGTTTAAATGGTTCCCATAATAAAACATTCTGTAGAATTTTTAGCTATGTGAGTCTCGCTACCTGAATCATTAATAAAAGATACCCCAAGTAAAATAACATCGCTAAGGTGCCAAAAAAAAAAAGGGCAAATGAGGGAAAATGACGAGATTTGCTTCCTTTCCACTTAGTCCTTCACTGTTTGACTTTTCTTGTTTAAGTATGTGCCACGTTAAAAGGTGGAAGAGACTTGCTCTTACATGAAATGAATGAGCAGCTGGGCTCCTGCAGTCCCTCCCCCGGCCGCAGGAACTTCCGCTTGCCGCTTCCTGTTTTCACTCCGGTCCGCAAGTTCCCTATAAGAGGAAGCTGCTTTCTCAGAGACGCTATTTCTCTTTAGAACACCAGTCTTCTTTTCAGTCATGTCTGGTCGCGGCAAAGGTGGTAAGGGTCTGGGCAAAGGCGGCGCCAAGCGCCACCGCAAAGTCCTGCGCGATAACATCCAGGGCATCACCAAGCCCGCCATCCGCCGCCTGGCCCGGCGCGGGGGAGTGAAGCGCATCTCCGGCCTCATCTACGAGGAGACCCGCGGCGTGCTGAAGGTGTTCCTGGAGAACGTGATCCGCGACGCCGTCACCTACACGGAGCACGCCAAGCGCAAGACCGTCACCGCCATGGACGTGGTCTACGCGCTCAAGCGCCAGGGCCGCACCCTCTACGGCTTCGGCGGCTGAGCTGCTCAGGAACTCACTGTCATTTGCAAAGGTCCTTTTTAGGGCCACCACACGATCAACAAAAAGGGCTTAAGCTTCTAAATGGCTTTTGTAGCCACTGCCTCTACAGGAATGATGGTGACATGGGAAACAAATGCTGCGTTCAAGGATGTAAAATTTAAGGTTGGCGGGATCGGACTGGAGGTTTACAGCACATGGAGTATTGCATGCTAAGGAATGATGAGCTTTGTTTTTGCCTTCATTTCATGGTTAATCTAGAATTTATATCCTGTTAGTCTCCATAGTTGGAATTGCAAAGCACTAAAGCGGCTGGGTGGTGGTGTGCATGAATTTAATACCAGCAGGCAGATACAAGGCCGGGCAGGTCTGTACAGAGAATTCTAAAACAGGAGCACTACAGTGAGAAACTCAAGAATAATTAAGAGTAGTTTGGGATTACAGGGAATTTTATCGCCACTATAGACTACTATGCTTAGTCTCTCGAGCTAGTAATGGTACTTTTAGAATGGAGGCTCTGGAACAATTTGCAGTCACTGAGCCAGTTGAGGTTGTTTTTTGTTTGCTTTCCCAGTCTTTCAGGGTTGTGAGGAGCTTACCGGACTGTTTGTTTATCCTGTATATTTATCTGTTAACACGTTATCATTGCCTACCCCAGTTTTCAGTTCGAGCCCATTTCACTGACCACTCTTTACTTGGTTATTTCAGAAGTAATTTGAATGCCCTAATGTTTCGAAGTCACCTTTTGAATGTCAAATATTAGTCTTTTTGTTTTGTTTATCCTGATTGTCCTAGAACTCTATGTAGGTAGCTCCCCTCCCCTCCCCACCCGCACCCCAAGGTATTAAAGGTGTGTGCCTACCCATGGCGTGTTGCTTTTTAAACAAAGACAATGTGGCATGTGACTGAGAAAGTGAATGCTTAACTGCGCTTTGGTTAGTTTTCACTTAAGTGCTAGGTTCAATTAACCGATTAATATGTCAGAACAATTTAGTTACATAATCTGAATCTCGTTGGAGAACTCTAAATTTAAGAGCACAAAACAGATCACACTGGGCCTTCTTTAAAGGTTCTTTTTTGAACCTTTAGTGTTCAAGAAGTAGAGGCAATCTGTAACTCCAAGGCCAATCAGTATAGGTCTGAGACCTTGTCTCAAAGAATACAAAACAAAATAATCAAAATACAGATCAAGAAACTTGATGTACTATGAAAATATAATATAGACACTATTACCTCAAACACTTGAAAAAGGGCAAGCTTTACCTAAATGGTTTACATATTGAAAACATAATAGTGGATCATGTGGAATATATTAAAATTACTGTCACTTCTTTTTTTGCCTTGTTAAAAATGTGCCTGCTAAGTAGTTGAAAACTATATGAGCAATGTATTTAGAGTAACAAATTGGATTTGTGCTTTTAGATGCAAAATTCATAGAAAATCCTGGGAGATTGAACAAATTTAATTTTTCTCTACTTACATTCATAAAACAGAGATAAAAGTGATATCTCACATTGAGGCAGGACAGAGAGACAGAAAAGTATACAGACGGGAGTGTCAAAGGAGCTCCTTCCTCACTCTGACCTGGAACCTTCACCAGGTGAGAATTTCATCCTAGTAAATTTTACTTAAGACCTTTCTCCCATTTCAGCTATGAAATTTGCAGTTTTTTACAAAATCTCCTAGAAACTTCATTTACATAACAGTTTTGTTTTTTAAGGAGGAGTGGCAGTGGGGGTCAGGGGTGGGGTGACCTAATCGATAACCCTGCATCCAACCATGGAGCACAGTACTTCATTTCATTAGATTATAACCCCAGTTGAGACGACTCCAGACCCACTTCATAATCTCATCATCTAAGAAAAGAGTAACAGTGACAGGGGAAGAACGGTCCCTTAGGGCCCTGGAGAGCAGTAAATCCTACAGACAGTCCCCATTAGGGCACTCTTTCCACCTCAGGAAACTGGCACAAAGCAACAATTGTCCTAGGGCATAAACACCTCAGCACAGAATCACATTCTTTGTTGGTGGTGGTGGTGGTTTGGGAGTTTTGATGTTTGGTTTTCTGGGACAGGATTTCTCTGTGTAGCCCTGGCTGTCTGGAACTAACTCTATAGACCAGGCTGGCCTAAAGATCCGCCTACCTCTCTCCCAAGTGCTGGGATCAAAAGCATGTGCCACCACCACTCAAAATTAATCCTTTTAGGGGGCAGTACTGTAGCAAATTCAGCTTTTTAATAATTCAATTATAAGAACACAATTAAAATCTTGCTTTATCCAAAGTTAAGTAAAAGTGATATATATGGCAGAGGATGGAGAAAATGACAGACGGGTAAAAGGTTAAGAAGAGAATCTGTCCTAGAACCTTGTACTGGAATCTTGTCCTGCCTTTCATAATTTTGACCAAATCATTTAAGCCCTCTGCATCAGCTTTGCTGTTTATGAGCACTGATCTTACCTCTGATTCATCCCAGCTGTCAATTCTGTTCTCTCCATAGAAACAAAGTGAGAGGAGAGAAGCAGCAATAGCAATGGGAGCTAAGGAAGGCCTTCCTTCCTCCCAGGTCTTCTATTAAAACAGTGTTTTAAGAATTTCAGAGACGAATAAAATAAACTTTGTAAAGTCAATATGATAGATAGTTTTGAAAACTGGCTTACTAATCTAGGGTTAATAACATCATCCTGTTGAGAGTTTGAGAGTTGAAAAGCTTAATCCAAGACTAATAAAATAAACCTGAAGTAGAGTCCTATTTATCAGGTGCTGCAGAGGTGGCACAGGTTTATAAGCGAGAATCTCTAATAGCTGAGGCAGGAGCCCAGAGGTTGTGACAATGAATCCCAGATCAGCCAGGGCTCCACAGCAAGAGTCTGTCTCAAAACCAAACAAAACCCTGGGTAGTAGAAACCTACAGTAGTAGCTGAAGAAACGTGCAAGTATTGTTTCTCTCAAGTGTCTCATGAAGTTGAAATAGACAGCCGTGCCTATTTCACTGGCGGTGTCTCCCTCTCATCAGCTGCCTAAGGGTGATAAAGACTTTGCTGTGGTTAAGAGTGAAGGGGCAGATCAGAGGAAAGTGTACTTGTTCGGAATCCTAGAAAGCTAGCTCACTTTACACCGCCCCCCTTACTAGATAGATCCCTTCTCCAATTTCCTTGACCGAAAATCATTTTCTTTATATCCTTCTAGATTGCTCCCAGCATTTAAAAAAAAAATCATAGTAATAATTATTACCTCATAGATGTGTTAAAATTAAACGGATTCATAATGCTACCTACAGTCATGTGTATATAGATACATGCTTGGCTTGTTGATAAGCACTAGAAGTATTTTAAATCATTTTATATATTTTAAGAATATTAACGTAACAGGCAAATTTCTAATAAAGACTTGGATGAATAGAAAACTTGTTCTGTGTGATAAATATTCCAGTCTGACTTTGCTCAACTGTAAGATCACTTCCAGGAGAAAGCAACCATTCTGTGTGCTGTTACCTGTATCCTCAAAGCTTAGACAGACAAGAGGCAAAAATGCTTACGTTTTAGTACATTGTCCCCCATAGGTGCCTTCTGTCTCCACGCCACACTCCAGGGTCTTACTGTGTAGCCCTGGCTGTTCAAACTCACTCTGTAGACTAGAACGGCCTTGAACAGGTATTCCCCTGCCTCTGCCTTCAGAATGCTGGGTGGGATCAAATGAAGGCAACCACAACCACAGACAGGTTTAAAACCACTTGTTTTGGTTTGGTTTGGCTTAACTAGCCTCCACTTTACATGAGATGAGATCTTGTAAGCCAACCTAGCCAGAATTTCTAACACAAGACCATGGCCTTGAAATCCTGATCCTACTTCTGCTCACCAGAACACAGGCATTATAGATGTCCACCAGCCTCAAGTTTATGCAGAGAGGGGGAGGGATTGAGCTCAGGGCTTCAGATATGCCAAGCACTCTCCCAGCTGAACCCTGGTCTTTGATAACACTGGGCCACCCAGACTGAGACAAAGCAGTTCTTTGTATTATCCGCTTGTATTACACACCACTTGCGAATACACCTACTAGGACGTAATTCAGCTTGCAGCTCTGATACTGATAACTTAGTGGCTCTTAAAAGAGCCTTTGGTGCTAAATGTTAACCCTGTTGAGTTTACTTCGCGCTGGTGTACTTGGTGACGGCCTTGGTGCCCTCGGACACGGCGTGCTTGGCCAGCTCCCCGGGCAGCAGCAGGCGCACGGCCGTCTGGATCTCCCGGGACGTGATGGTCGAGCGCTTGTTGTAATGCGCCAGGCGCGACGCCTCGCCCGCGATGCGCTCGAAGATGTCGTTCACGAACGAGTTCATGATGCCCATGGCCTTGGAGGAGATGCCCGTGTCGGGGTGCACTTGCTTCAGCACCTTGTACACGTACACCGAGTAGCTCTCCTTGCGGCTGCGCTTGCGCTTCTTGCCGTCCTTCTTCTGCGCCTTGGTCACCGCCTTCTTGGAGCCCTTCTTCGGGGCGGGCGCGGACTTCGCTGGCTCAGGCATGTTGCAAAACTGGACAACTAGAACACCCAACAGAAAAGCAGGACAGTAGGGCCGCGGGTATTCTTTATCTAGAGTTTCGTATGCAAATAAGGTGAAGTGCTCTGTCTTGGTATTGGTCACTCAGAGAAAAGGCTGAGCTGCTTTTACCCAATAAGAATACACAGTCCCCAAAGTCTCATTTCTATTGGTTAAATTGAATTCAGAATACTAACCAATAACGGGTCCCCTTTTTCGCGCCCTGGATCGACTATAAAAATCGAGGTAATTGTTCTCTGTTGTTTCGTAGCTCGCGCTTGCTCAAGAAACAGGAAGTTGCATATCATGTCTGGACGTGGCAAGCAGGGCGGCAAGGCTCGCGCCAAGGCCAAGACCCGCTCCTCCCGGGCCGGCCTGCAGTTCCCCGTGGGCCGCGTGCACCGGCTGCTCCGCAAGGGCAACTACTCGGAGCGCGTGGGCGCCGGCGCCCCGGTGTACCTGGCGGCCGTGCTGGAGTACCTGACGGCCGAGATCCTGGAGCTGGCGGGCAACGCGGCCCGCGACAACAAGAAGACGCGCATCATCCCGCGCCACCTGCAGCTGGCCATCCGCAACGACGAGGAGCTCAACAAGCTGCTGGGCCGCGTCACCATCGCGCAGGGCGGCGTCCTGCCCAACATCCAGGCCGTGCTGCTGCCCAAGAAGACCGAGAGCCACCACAAGGCTAAGTAAAGCGGGCTTCAGTATCCTCCCAAAGGCTCTTTTCAGAGCCACTCACATGATCTAGAAAGAAGCTGTTGCAAAACTGAGATCTAATCTTGGAGAAGGAAGTATTGGCTGCCGCCACTTGATGAATAGAATAAGCAGCAGTCCAATGTAAACCTGCTCTGTCCGCCGTAGGACTTAGGTATTCAAGTTTTTGACATTTTAGGAATCCTTTGTAATTTGAAAAACTGCTTTCTTAATTTTTTTCATAAGATAACTTTTGATTTTTCAGGCAGTTTCGCTGAAAACCAGTGTAGAATAAACTTGTCTGCCTCTGCCTGGAATATTGGGACTTCAGCCATTCCAAGTTGGCACAGGGTACCACCGATAGTTGGCAGGTCTAGTTAACCTTCAACAGATGATGGGATTTTTTTTTTCTTCACTCTCACTGCAGCAGAACACAAGGTTTCCTAAATTTTATATGTTAGACTTTACCAGTCTCACGCCGGTTCACTCGACCACGTGGTTCGCATCTGTTGAGGGTAGCTTTGGATAATGAAGCCTAGGAAATTGCTTCCAGCTGAGGAGATAAAGGAGCAGAGTGTCAGGCGGTAAATATCTCAAGTTTAAGTTAAAGTAGTTTAGACAGAGGTGTACAAAGATTACTTTGTTGGAGGTGTTATATGGTCAAATTGAAAAACCCTGAATTAGTTTAGCATAAAATGTGCCAGGTACACTACAAATGAAAAATCAAATGTAGGCTCTAAAAACTTCCTGTGGGTATAGCCAAAGTGCAAGGACTGAAAGTCTGAACAAGAGAGACAGGGACCCTGCCTGGCATAGATTGTAGCCATGATACCTCCAGAATAAATATATACATAAATATAAAATAATTAAATCATAGGTGTTAATGCAATAAAATTAACAAAATAATGCAAAGTAAAATTAAAATTAGAAACAAATAGGTTATAAATGTAATTAGCATAATTATAAATAGCCCTGACTTCCATTTTCATCAGATTTACAGGCCTTAACTCAGAATTCTGAGAGTTGGAAAGCTACAGGTGATCTACATGACTGAGGCAGAGAAGGGTGCAGTCTAAGCCCTAAATTATTCATTAGGTAAAGCTCTGAGTCCTAAACCTACAGGGGAGGGGGTTTGGGAAGAGAGCAAGTCCTGGACAGGAGCCCATCCTGATCCGGGTACTTTAAAAACCGCTGACTTTCGCCAGATCAGCCTATCAACTGATTTTCGTCTTTTCTCTATGCTGTGTCCCTTTATGCAGAATTAATTGCATATTAAAAACTAATTTGTTTTCACTAGTCTCTTGAATTTGTTATGTAATTTCCAACAGTGTTCATATCAGTTCCTCTCCTCTTTCTTTTTCATGTGCTCTTCTTGCTACCTGGTTTTATGTGAATATGGACCTAAAAGTACCAGTCATGTCTGTGTGTGTGTGTGTGTGTGTGTGTGTGTGTGTATACACATGCAAGTGTGTGTGTATGTGTGTGCATGGCCACCGGCCAGCTAGAAGTGAATGATAAATTTTAAGTTACTTCATGTTTTTTTAATCCTCACAATATTTTCACAGATCTTACTGCTCAAAGTAGCAGAAACTCAGGGTTACCTGTGTGGTAACGAGGGGAATAAAGTCCTCAGTTTGACCCAAGAATAAAGCTTACAAAGCCAGGTGTGTGTATCTGTGTGAGTGTGTGTGTGTGTGTGTGTCAGTGTCTGTGTGTGTATCTGTGTGTGAGTGTGTGTCTGTGTGTCTGTGCCTGTGTCTAAGTGTGTGTCTGTGTGTGTGTGTCTGTATCTGTGTGTGAATGTGTATCTATATGTCTGTGCCTGTGTGACAGTGTGTGTCTGTGTCTGTGTGTATGTCTGTGTCTGTGTGTGTCTATGTGTCTGTGTCTGAGTGTGAGTGTGTATCTGTATGTCTGTGTGTGAGTGTGAATGTGTATCTGTATGTCTGTGTCTGTGTGAGTGTGTGTCTGTATGTCTGTGAGTGAGTGTGTGTATCTGTATGTCTGTGTCTGTGAGAATGTGTGTGTCTATGTCTGTATGTGTCTGACTGTGTGTAAGTATGTGTGTGTCTGTGTGTGTATGTCTGTGTGAGTGTGTGTGTGTCTGTGTCTTTGTGTAAGTGTGTGAGTGTATCTGTGTGTGTGTTTGCGTGAACTGTAGGGCTGTAACATGTTTAGCAGTTTGGGAAGGCACTGGATAGGACATAAGGTCGAGCTCCCCCTCCTTCCCCAGGGGCAGCTCTGTCTCTAGAGCTCAGGCAGCACATGTTAAAACAAAGTGTGTGCTTAGGTGAGATGGGTCAGGGATGGAAATGTATTTTAGCTTGGGAAGAGATAGCTGTTACCTAATAGGCCTTAGGTCTCTGAAAAGTCACTACGAAAGTGGCTGTGTCACTTGCCCCAGGATGGGTCTTGTTAGTATTTTATTGTTCTAAAAATTTACCTAGCAGGAATGAGGTCCTGGGTGCAATCCCCAGTAATGAATCAAAAAAGAGAAAAACCTATGTTTCTGGGTTTCTTTTTAATATAAAGAGAACCTAAGATATTTATCTATATAACTCAATATCCTAAAAATTAAATCCTAGACATACTTTTTTGAAGATAACTTTTTTTAACCTCACAGTAGAAAAAAAAAAGTCCTTTTATATGGAGTTATGGCGTAAAAACCCAGAGACCACTCAGCATGACCAAAGTTCAAATTGAGATTCTGGATGAAGCAACTGCCTGGGAAAACACTTCTCACAGAGCATCCTGGACCCTGAGTTTCTAGAAGAGGTTTGGGTGCTTTCCTAGGGAAGAGAGTAGAAACCAATGATAGCGTCCTGTGTCCTGAGACAGGATGGAGAAACCTTTACCCTGCTACAATAACATCAACGGTACAGCTAAGAGGAAGAAAAAGTAAATGTCATCACAAAGCCAAGGATCTGAAGTTCAGTTCGTTGTTGACATAGTCAGTGGAGGAGCTGGCACGATATAACCAAATCTGGAAGCCGCTAGACTAGAACATGTGAACGCCCCTCCTGTGCCTCGTCATGAAATAATGGGTCAGCTTCACACAGAACGCAGATAAACAAGAAGAAAACTTCGTGTGTAAGTGCAAGCTCCAATAGTTTGAATAGGAATGGCCCCTTATAGACTTGTGGTTTTGAATGCTTGGCCCTCGGGAAGTCACTGTCACTTCCTCCATACGCTGCTCAAGGTAGGACTGGTGTGGCAGTGTCCTGCTCCCTTAGGACTGGTGTGGCAGTGTCCTTCTGCTCCCTTCCGATCAAGAAGCAGAACGCTCAGCTTTCTCCAGCGCCAGGCTGGCCTGCATGCTGCAGGCTTCCAGCCTTGACAATGGACTAAACTCCCGAAACGTCAGCCGGCCCCAGTTAAACGTGTTCCTTTATAAGAGTTGCTGTGGCCCTGGTATCTCTTCACAGCAATAAAACCCTAGGACATAAGCCAAAAGACTGCGAGCGTGGATCCGCGGAGAGAGTGTTTGCCTTGCATGAGGGAGACCCTGAGCCCCCAGCACCGCACACAAGAAATCCAACTCCAGCGTCTAGCATCTAAGTAGACGACCAAAATCCATATATGTATATGTATATATGCGAGCTTCAGTCTATGCAGTATTTGTCACTACACACATTATACATCACTCTAACATTCAAAGCAGTCGGCTGAATTCAAGAGACGGCAGGAATGAGCAGTGCAAAGTCCTGGTGGGGATGTAAGCTGTTTAAAAACAAGCTGGGTGCGGTAGCTTCTGAAGTCACAGTAAGAGTAAGACCCTGCCCGGGAGCGGACAGGGAGCTGGGAGCCGGGGACACCAGCTTCCCCCCTGGGACGGACGGCGGCACCCACGGCCGGGGCATGACGCTCTTAGAAATGATCTCGGTGTACACAAGGGAATGTCAGTGGTTCTTAATATTAAAAAACAAAAGTCACTCACACTCCGGGCGCACATGTTGACCCCAGCGCTCAGGAGGCAGAGGCAGGCAGATGTCTGCGAGTTCCAGGACGGCCTGGTCTACAAGTCAGCCTCCAGCCAGCAGCTGTTACACAGAGAAGCCCTGACTCAAAAACAAAAAGAAGGGAGGGAGGGAGGGAGGGAGGGAGGGAGGGAGGGAGGGAGGGAGGGAGGGAGGGATGGAAGGAGAGAGGACAAGCGAGCGGGCAGACGGGTGGAACGGTGAGTTTTCTGTACCGTACGATGGCGGATTAGCCGGAGATCATTTCCGACATCTTCTGTTTGTTTAAGGGTTTTGCTTTATTTGCTTTTGTTTGGCTAGGCCAAACGAAATAAATAAATAAATAAATAAATAAATAAATAAATAAAAATTAAAAGCTGGTAGATAGCTTTGTAAAACTTGCCTTTAATCTCCTAGTAAAATTCAGACTCTATAGTGAAATAGATTTTGTTGTCTTGTGCATTGTTTTATCTCCAGTACCGGGAAAAGACAAACTGAAGCCCAGGGGAACAACTTTCGTGAGCTAAAGAAAATGAAGGAATTGTTAAAATGTACTGAGTACCCAATATTTCCGCTAGGTGGCGCAAGTAACCACGAAATAACATTTTCAGACATTTCGATTTGAAATCAATTTCAAGCCTATGTTTAAGAAAATATTTCCTGCTCTGGCCCTCTTGCTCCCACTCTCCCATTCCCTTCCCCCCCCCTCCACGTGCTCATAGCTGCTCCCGCTCTCCCTCTCCCCCTCCCTCCCCCTCCCCCTCTCCCTTTTCTTCTCCCCACCCCTCTCTGCCTCTCCTTCTCTGCTACCTTCTTGACTCCCCACCCCATGCCCTGAATAAACTCTATTCTATATTTTTAAAAATAGAAAAAAAGAAAAATTATATGAAGTTGGAAACAGTACATGTATTTTCTTTGGTGCAAAGTTGGGTAAACACGGGAAAATGTGCATTTCGCATAAGCCTTATATACACTATAGAATTGAGTATTCTCCAAAGGAGGCCTTGTGGCTTAGCTGGTCAAAGCGCCTGTCTAGTAAACAGGAGATCCTGGGTTCGAATCCCAGCAGGGCCTTTTGTTGTCATTGTGTTTTCTTTAACTCAGAAGCTCCTGAAGGGCAAACACCTCGTGACAGAGTGTGAGAGAAAGGGGAAATGAAGAGTTGGTTAATGGCGAAGGAGTTGCTAAATCGTTCAAAGACTGATTGTAGCAAAGTGATATTTCAAGTTCTGTCATGGAATGCAGGCTGCTCTCCCTTAGCCTGGGCCAGCAAACATCTTCAGTCAAATGACGTTGACGGCCAACGCCTAATAAAGGATTAATAAGCCGTGCCATCTGCTTGGGAGTAGGATTCACTTTTACTTTTGATAGCAAGGAAATAGTTATCCTGAAACGTATACCCCGACCATTCTGTGTGTTGAGAACCCTAAGGAATCGGGTTATCTTTATTATTTTGAGTGCCACAGGAAAACTCGGCCTCTTAGTGTCATTCTTTCTGGATTCTGATCCCCCTGGTGTCACTCCCGAGAGCTGAGACCGTGAACCTCCATCCACACTGAGTTTATCGTCTTCTTATGAAATCACAGTGGATCTTTCTTGTTTGGAAATATAAATAAATGCGTCCATATTAAGTGGGTTTTGTCTGCAGTTTTGTTTTTGAGGTTCCCTCAGAGGCTTGGTCACTTAGTATACGCCAGTTACTACCTCAAAGCCTAACCAAAGAGCTCCCTGTGTGTGAATATTCTGATTTGACTGAAGGCAACAGCTAAAAACGGAAGTAAATGGAGGAAAAGTTTCTACTGGCCCGTACGGGGATCGAACCCGCGACCTTGGCGTTATTAGCACCACGCTCTAACCAACTGAGCTAACCGGCCAGCTCACGAAAGTCTCTTCGTGTTATGTGTACTTAACGGTATGTAACTACTGTCTGTCTTTTGATAAAATATGGAGATTTTTTGTTGTTGTTGTTGTTGTTGTTGTTGTTTTAAAACATAGACAAATCAAAAAGACAAGCAGCCACCCTTGGATCCTTCATGAACACAACTCTGCTTCTCCGCAGGAAATGGAATTTCTCAGACTGCGAATCCGGATCTGGAAAACCTCGAGAGCTTGCGCGTCGGAGCCCGGGGATCACTGGCGTCCCCGCCCGGCGCGGGGTCTCGCGGCCCGGCGCGGCCCCTTCACGGTTCGCCCAGGACCTGAGGCTCAGCGGGCATTAAACAGCCGATAGCCGCAGTACCTCAGGAGGACGCACGGTGGCGCCCAAGTAACGGGATGCTTGTTTGGCCCCTCCCCGCTCGCAAGCCGGTAGCTCGCCCAGAAAGCCAGCAAGGCGGTCACAGGCAATGGAATCTCTGCTTTGGCGTTGTCTGCCTTCTGTAGAAGCTTGAGGAAGGCCCCAAGCCTGCCTCAGATTCAAGGTGACGTTCGTGAGAGGCCCTTCTCAGACGCGTTCTGCGACTTTACTGTCAGATGGAACTCATTTTTCCAAACTGTGTGAATATAAAATTTTCAATTTCATACTTTACTACTCAGAGGAATAAAGATATTAAAATCACCTTAACTGGTGATCCTAAGGGTCTGGTGTTTACTCACCCCCTCCCCAAACGAAACGCGTAAGCCTTTTGTTTTTGTTTGGTTGGGTAGTTTGGAGTTTTTATTGTTGGAGTTTGAGGAGTTTTGTTTGCTTTAAATTGTTTGTTTAGCTTCATTCTGGTTTGGCTTTTGATTTTTTTGAAAGTCTCCTGTGTCCTAGGCTGGTCTCGAACTGGCGATGTGGCCAAAGAATACCTTGAACTTCGGATTTTGCTTCATGGTTGTCACAGATGCTGTCGGGCATGTCATAGCCGCTCTCTGTGTGTATGTTTAAGGAGCTGAATTATTTAAAACAGTAAAGATTTGGTTAGAATTTTCCAGACAAACAGAACAAGGAAATGTGCACATACTCAGACTTTTGTTTTAAGGCATTGGGTCACATGGTTGTGGAGGTTGGCACCGTAACCAAACGCCTGAAACTTTTTCCTGGCCCATTTGTGTATTTCCTTGTGAAAGTCATTTCCAGTAAAGAAGTCTACAAAGTCAGTGCATCAAGAGAAAATGTGGGTGTCCTAAAACTGATTCTCTCAATATGGTGTAGAGTTTTTATCTCCCACTCTCCCCTGGCTCTTCACCATCAAGATGCATGTGAAGCAAGTTTAGTGAGAAATACCCTCACTGCCCACTAAGCCCCGCGCTCTGTCGTCAGCCCCGCGCTCTGTCGTCAGCCCCGCGTTCTGTCGTCAGCCCCGTGCTCTGTCGTCAGCCCCACGCTCTGTCGTCAGCCCCACTGACCTGACACTGCTCCTCCCCACGCCCCCACTGGCCTGTGCTCTATATGGGGTGGAGCTCAGTCTCCCGCAGCTCAAGACACTTTCTCAGTGGTCCCTGTGCCTACCATGGTGGTCCAGAAGAGTCTTTCTCACCGTGGTTTTAACACTGTCATTCAATTGTATTTTAACCAAGATTTGTCAAATCCAAATTTCGATGAAGGGGCTGGCAGGCTATAGACTCAACCAATGGCTTCATTTCAGTGCAAAGAAAGTTTCTGAAAGGAGCCACTTTCCCAGAATCCCCCGTGACACTCAACATCCGCTGTTGTCTGTGTGATACCCAAGCACATACTCTCTAAAGGTCCACCAATTTCAATATGCCCATCCAAACACCACCCAAGCAGAAGCACCTAATACGATGCCTGACTAAGTATCAGAACACCTCGATGCTGTTAGTATGATAGGTAAAATTAGCAGGCACAGCTGGTTCATGGTTCTGTTCTGCAGACGGATTTTAGACAAGGTCACAACTCTTAGGACGTGAGTCTTGCAGGAGTCTGAGGTAGGCATGGTAAGGGCAGAGCTGACTGTGCATACCCTGAGGCTGAGGATGTGTCTGTCTCCCAAGGTGGAGGTTTCCGAAACAGGGATAAGGCAAAGGAAAATTGTCTTAATGCCTGAATGCAACTTGAGGGAAGCTACTGTGTGAAAAGAAAACAGCTGGGAAAAAAAAATGTTTTTACTACACCCTGAGACAAATGTCAGGATTTCTTGTATTAAATACAGCAACCAGGTTAACTATTCTGTTGTCTATGTAGCTTTTTTTTTTTAGATTAAGCACTGTGTATCTTAAGAATAATATACAAAATTTTAATAAAGTCAAAATGATGTCTTAGCAGTACATGGTGATTCGCACCTTGAATTCCAGCACTCAGAAGGCTGAAGCAGACAACTTCATTGTATTTGAGAATGGACTGGGCCATGGGAACTTCCAGTTGATCCCAAGTGAAATATTTCTTTGAAAGAAAGGAAGGAAGGGAGGGAGGGAGGGAGGAAGGAAGGGAGGGAGGGAAAAGAAAAGCAAAAATCCTGGAGTGTGAAGATTTACATCTTTAATCCCAATATTCCAGAGGTAGATGCAGTTGGATGTCTGTGAGTACCAAGCCAACCTGGTCTACATAGTGAGTTCTAGGTCATCCAAGGCTACATAATGAGACTCTTGCCTAAAAATTAATTAATTGCCTGGCGGTGGCGCACGCCTTTAACCCCAGCCCTTGGGAGGCAGAGGCAGGTGGATTTCTGAGTTCCAGGCCAGCCTTGTCTACAGAGTGAGTTCCAGGACAGCAAGGGCTACACAGAGAAACCCTGTCTCGAAAAACAACAACAACAAGATAATAATAACAATTAATTAGCCAATTAATTAATTAATTCTTAATCAAAAGGAGACAGAAATATTGAGATTTTCTATAAAAAGACAGAAATATTGACATTTTCTATATCTATGTTCAATTAGTTCTATATTAATTACTATGTCACTGTTAGCTCTGTTTGGGTTAAATAATAGCATTTATGTAACTGATTACCAAATAGAATAATTTCAAATCAATGCCTTTTCTTAATGTTTTTAAAAAAATAAAAAAAAAAAAAAACCAGTAGCTGTTAAGATTCTGTCATTTGTATCCGGTGCTGTGCGGTTGTGTCACTTTGGGCCCGGCATTGTCCCTCCTTCGCTCTAAGACCTCTGGTCCACCTCCCAACCCCCACGCCGGCTGAGCCTGTAACGCTTCTCCTTGGCACCTCGATCCAGGTGCAAACCATCGAGCCAAAGAATCGCGGGTCGACGCTTCTCCAGCTGCAGAGGAAACCGTGCGGAACCAGGGGGAGAGCAAGTCTCAGAGCACCCGGCAGGCGGGGATGTCTTCATGATCTAAACAAAATTTGATTCAGGGGAGAACTAAAAAAAAAAAAAAAGATTCGTAGCTGTTTCCGCCCGGTTTCGAACCGGGGACCTTTCGCGTGTGAGGCGAACGTGATAACCACTACACTACGGAAACAATGCCGTAGCAGGCTTTTCTGGTAGTCACACCCATGTATACGAGAGAACGCTTCCTATTTGGGTTTTCATTACCGGCTAGTCGAGAAATGTTCACCTTTAATAGGCAGCAGGTTTCTCGCAATCTTCTATGTTAATAAATAATAACCAAAGATTCTATCCGACTACCCTCTTCTTCAAACTCCGAGCGTGCAAGCAAAGCTAAGGATACATTCTGCGAAAGAGGATTCTCAGAGTCTGTACGCTGTCTGCAAAGCTAACTTCCATACGTTCAACGCACCTGAATGCTCATTCTTGGTGACAGAAAATGACTCTTAGGGAATCTGAAATGCACACTCTGAGCCCAGGAGAGGGTCAGGGGCCCTCTGCACTGCTTGTAACTATAAGCATTATTTCCTTTGCAGGCAATGGCAAACTCACCTGTGCCAGTTTTTTTGGAAAATTCGGGGACACAAACGAAACCTTGAAAGAATACTGTCATCTACAACAGAATTTAGATACAGAAAGAGCGACTTTGCCCTTAAAGAAGCGTGTGTCTTCTTATGAGGCCGTTGTAAAATCACGGTAGTGCCGTGTTTCTGTTTATTATTCAAGGCAAAGGACTCAAGAACACAGAAAATAATCTGTACAAACCTTGATTAAGTGGCAACTCCACCCCAGTTTATTATCATCTGGTCATATATTTTTTTATCCAAATAATTTAGCCTGTCTTCATCAAACCTAACATGGTTTGACTGTTAAAGTCTTTCTTTGTTTCTTTCTTCCTTCCTTCCTTCCTTCCTTCCTTCCTTCCTTCCTTCCTTCCTTCCTTCCTTCCTTCCATACTTGTTTGGTAATGGTATTACACTTGTGCACACCTATCAAAGACCATATCAATCTTGGAGGGATTTTTTTTTTTTGTTGTCGTTTTCAGGGTTTTGGGTTGGTTGGTTGGTTTTTGGTTTTCAAGACAACATTTCTCTGTATATCCCTTACTGGCCCCAGACCTCACACTGTAGATCAGGTGGGCCTTGAAATCATATATCTTCCAGCCTCTGCCTCCCAAATGCTGGGATCAAAGGCATGCGCCACCACTGCCCAATTTGAATCTTGTTTTAAAACTACTAATAAAATGTCTCTTGTCTATCTGTTCTGTCTTTTACGAGTCTGAGTCGTGAGTCCTCTAGTGGTGACTGAGCGAAGACACTTCTTCTCCCCACAAGGCCTGGGGAGAGCAGGAAAAACAGGGAGAAACTTTAACAGGTGAGAGATGGTTGGGGTATTGATGAAGTCTAGGACTTTTATCTGTAATAAAGGAAGATTGGAAGGCAGAAACTATGACCTTCCTGAACCACATTTTCTGAAATGATTCCCTGGTTCCAGCTTTTGACTCCTAGTGATAGCTGGTCACAGCTGGAGCTGTCCCCTGAGGCTCTCCTGATACTCCTCAGGATGTGTCACTGACCCTTGAAGGTAAAGTCAAAGTGTGACCTTTGAGGAGATGTGATACATACCAGAAGAGCTGTGTCACTTTAGTCTTCATACATACATACATGGATACACACATGCATACATACACACACATACACACAGATATACACACACATATATACATACACACATATATACACACATACATTTTTGCGCACACATAGGGCCTTACATTATAGCCCAGGTGGGTCTAGAACTTGTAGCCTCCTAGCTACTGAGATTCAAGCTACCATGCCAATGCATGCTAATGGAAATCTGACAAATCTGAAAGAGAATGGACTTTAAGGGCGTGGGATCAATGGAGAATTTGCTGTTATGCTTCAGAACTTTGCTTCAGATCAAACTCAGCTGGTTCAGCACAACAGCTCAAGGGGAATGGGAATGGTTGTGAGAGTCCTGGTTGATAAATGAAATGAAATATCTCAGTGGAACAAAATAATTACAAGCTGAGGAGTTTTAAGGGCTAAAATGAGATTTATATCAGATCTAGGACCTTCTTGAGGTTAGTGAGCTTCACCAGAGGACCTTTCATCGTTGTGAGAAATACTCAGACGTGCAGCTCTGGGGCCATCATGTGCTCTACAGAGATACTTTCTTTCTTACTAAACATCACAGTGACAAGTAGAAGTCAGAGTGACAGGATCAAATGTGGGCACTAGATTAGCAAGGCACGCTGGGTCTTCGTATGGGCTGATTGTGTCTTCCTGGAGAGTTATTCCTTCGAAGCCCACATTCATTCCAGTGTGATGGCAAGGAGAGGTGGAAGTCTTAGATGTTAATTAAAACTAAATAACATCTCAAAGTGAGTCTGTAACCCAGTGCAGCATGTGTGCTTAGGAGGATGTGTGTGCATCAGGGACCTTCTTCCATGCATACACAGAGGGAAGATCTCACAAGAACACAGAAAGAAACCAGGAAGAGATGCCTTACCAAGACCTGACCCTGGCGACACTTTGAACTTCTAGCCTCCAGATTCTGGGAAAATGCAGGTTGCTTGGCAAGCCTTCCAGTTTCTGGCACCCTGCTAGGCATCTCAAGCTGATTATATATATATTATATATATATATTATATATATTATATATATATAATAGCGGAACATCTCCTCCCAGCAAGAATTCACCCACACACCCAAGAATTCAGAGCTTAATAAAGGAGAAGCTCTTTAATGATAACATGCAACAGATCCTAATTAAAGCTCAAAGGGCCGCTGGCCTCGAGTAGAAGTTGTAACAGTTTACACAGGGTGTATTTTACCATTTTAATCTCACAAAACCTTCAAAGCCTTTGAAGGAACCATCTTGTCTCAACTGTTGCTGAATTATGTATTCTTGAGATTTCTTTTTTCCAGTTTCTCTGCATATACCACTGGCTGTCCTAGAACTCTCTGTGTAGACCAGGTTGTCCTCAGACTCAGAGAGCTGCTTACCGTGGCCTCCCACGTGATGGGATTACAGGTGTGTGACATCATATCCAGCTCTTGGAGTGATATTTTATAAAAATAGATCTGATCTCCCATGTAAATACATGTATAAACTCCTATGGTAGTACTTTCGTACTATGATCTCAACTTTTATTTCATATTAAAGATAGATGTGCACAAACACATCTCATACTCTCATACCTCTCTCTCTCTCTCTCTCTCTCTCTCTCTCTCTCTCTCTCTCTCTCTCTCTCTCTCTCTCTCTCTTGAGACAGGGTCTCATGTAGCCCGTGCTGGCCTCTAACTTACTATGTAATGGAGAATTGCCTAAAATTTATGCTCTTCCTGCCACCACCTCTCAAGTGCTAGGATTACAGGTATGTAACTACAGCCGACTCTTAAATATGCATATTTAGATGTGTGTGTGTGTGTGCGCGTGTGTGTGTTGCCAAAAAAAAAAATACCATGCTAAATTTTTCTAAATTGTTCAACACTAACAAGAGAATTATTTTTAAACCACATTGCTAATGTTTTTTTCCCAATCCTGCATATTAAGAAGACAATGAGCTTGACTCACGTATACAAACGGATCCTGCACCTTTGTAGAAATACTGCCTCAGAAGGCACATAAATTTTGAGTATGGATAGAACTTACCAAATTGTCTCCCTTGGGAGCAGTGTCTCTTGAGTTGTGTAAAGAAAGCGATCCTTTTTAAGATTGTAAATGTTCACACAACTAACTCAAACTCGATTCCCTGCCACATCTATGAAGAAAAACTCGGCAATCTATGAAAACCAGAAGTGGGGGGGAGAAAGGACTAGGACCAGAGATTCTGGTGTGCTGGAATATCGTTCTCCCCTTAAAAGCCTACGGGGATAGGCTCAACTTGAGTAAGACTTAGGGACGCGATCTGATTAGGGTTTGATGAAGTGATTGTCTTTTGTGTATTGCTAAAAGGAAACTTCCTAATAGATGGGAGTGTCTGGCGTTGATGGGATTATAGTGTCTAGTGCTTTTAGAGTATGTGTTTTGCCTTCAAAGAACCGGGTTTTTTATTATTTGCTTACTATATAAATGACATAACACAGATCAGACTCGGGAATAGCTGTGATGGCCGAGTGGTTAAGGCGTTGGACTCGAAATCCAATGGGTTCTTCCCGCGCAGGTTCAAATCCTGCTCACAGCGAACTAAGGCTTCAGCTACAGCTTCTCAACACAGCTGTGTGTAGTACTTTGTCAAGAAAACACATACTCGTGTATGTTTTCTTCCTGCGTTCACTTTTTTTTTAAATTTTTAATCTTTCCCTGCTTACATTAGAAATGCCACTCACTGGTCGCCTTTAATCCCAGCACTTGGAAGGCAGAAGGCAAGAGGCCTGCCTAGTCTACGAAGCGAGTTCCCAGACAGCCAGGACAACACTGAGAAACTCTCGGAAAAACAAAATAAAACAAAAAACAAAAAACAAAAAAAAAAAAAAAAAAAAAAAAAAAAAACGAAAGAAAGGGGGGGAAAAGGAGGGGAGGGGAGGAGAGGGAAGGGGAAGGGAGGAAGAGCAAATGGTTACTTTAAAATACTTATTTAAATAGTGGTATTTAAAAAGAAGAAACAAACAAACAAAAAAATCTAAAACCAAAGACAAAAACAAAAAGCTGCGGGGAGCCAGCACGGGGTAGAATTACAGAGCTCGGCTGCTGAGCCGGGCAGGTGAAGAGTGAACGGCGCCGGGCACACAGCGGTCGAGCGCTCCCGCAGCGCTGCGCGGCGTTCAGCTTTCGGGCTGACCCCCAGCTACACCAGAAAACATTTGTCCCTCCTTACAAGCACGTTTTTATTTTTCGCTCACACTGAACACTTAAGTAATATTCAGCCAAACTTTCTTTTATATTTTAAAGACAACAACTCTTTAGGTAAATCCGGAATGCTGGGATCTAAAGGCTCGCCACCACGTCTGACTCAGCTTAGTTTTCAACTGCATCCTAGACTTCCAAATTGCTGCGTGAATTGAGATAGTATAACGTAAAATACTTAACTTTGTGGTGCACACGTGTAATTCCAGAACTCCGGGAGGCTGAGGCAAAGAATTGCCGGTCAGGGCTACAAAATGATAGTTTCTAAACATCTAAATGTAAAAGGAGGAGAAAGAAGGAAAGGAAAAAAGAAAAGGGAAAGAAGAGGAAAAAGTGGATTTTTGTTTTACTTTTTCATTCTGTCAGCCGGCCGGCGGTAGGGGTTATTTAATGTCAGAGGAACCAACTGCTTGTGTTAATAATGGAAACTGCGAAGATGGAAAGACGAGCTTCTGTAACACAAGTGGTGTAAATTGTGCAAATCAAACGTTTGCTGAATTTACTTAGCTTGAGACTAGGGCTATAATTAATTTAAGGTTGCAGCTAATAAGAAGTATAGTAGACCCTCCTCAGCATGGCGGGCCAGTGGCGCAATGGATAACGCGTCTGACTACGGATCAGAAGATTCTAGGTTCGACTCCTGGCTGGCTCGGCCACGTGTCTTTTTAATGTAAGCAAGACATTTCTGTTCATGTATTCAGATCTCTAAGAGTAACAGATTAAGTCTTCAAAAACCGTGATCTGGCTCTTATTATATCTTTGTCTTGACTTACATTACTGAACAACAAGCTATTACTAACAAACTATGGTATCTATAGTCTTGAAATGTCATCAAATAGTGGAAACTGGAAAGCACTGAGCTGAGGAAAGGAAATCAATAAATACAAAAGATAAATACTGCACACTGTTTTTGAAATGAATTGTCCAGAGCACCAAACCTGCAGTTAGGGCGCATCACTGTTTGCCAGGTGATGGAGAAAGATAATTTTGAAGTCAGGAAACAACGACGGTGTGCTACAGACACACGAATAACCACTAAATTGGAGAGTTTAAAAGGCTGAACTTTATTTCGAAAGTCATAGTAGCAGAGGAAAAAACTAAAAAACTGACCAATATCTTCTTGGCTCATCCGCAACCACCGGTCCCGCCCCGAGCCGGGCTCCACAGTGGCCTCTACCTCTGTCTCTGAGCATCTCCCCGAGTGGGAGGGTAGGGACAGAGACTGACTCGAGAAAGCGGGCGGAGAAACTTTCATATTTGAAAACGATCCCAGACAAAACGCAGATAAAATTAAGAGTCGGAGAGTATAGGAAGACCGGGAAGTGCAGCTTTGGGACAGTGTCTGAGCAGGTGGATCGACAATTGTAACGTTTTCCAGGACGTGAGCTTGAAACACAGAGAAGGGAAGCGGTCGTCAAGGCAGAAACCGGGAAGGATCACAGGTTAAATTAAAATTAAATTAAATTGCGATCCGCACCCGATTCTCCATATCTTTCCATATCGGATAGTTTGAGTTTCAAGCCGTGCTGGAATTAAAAGAATGACATTCCGCCTCGCCCAGACAGCGTCTGCTCCACGCTCAATTGAGACAGAGTGCGTGAAAAGAGAGAAGGGTTTTTGGAGCACCTTGGATTTTCTCGTCTTTCTCGTAGAGATCCGCGGCGAGTGCAGTTTGTGCGTAGCGTCGCTGAATGCAGCTGCTCTGGCCCCGTCGAGGCACTTTGGCTACTTCGGGGTGGCTCGCTCATCGTCTCCCCCTCCTTTGTCGGTTTTCTTCAGGCTAAGGTGCCTGCAAATCCAGCAAAATTACCAGGCCGACTGAACTTGAAACTGTGAGATTTTTCCTTTGCTTCGTTATCCACTGCACGTACACTCAGCGCTGTGTTGAAACCTGGAGTGCCCACCTAACTTAAAGAGTGCAGAGAACTGAGTGGTGTGTAATTAATTTCTTGAACTAACCATACATGAGCTAACCATACATACCATACACCTAGTAACCCATGTACTCTGAAATCTAAGGAAAAGCATCCAGGCGGAAATGGGACCTGAGCATATAAACATGTGATTTCACCCACACTAGGAAAATAAAGATGAGCTCCCCAGAAGCGAGACCAGGACAGCTTCCCAGGGAGATACAACTGTGTAGTTTATGGTTATAATGACTTGTTGACTCTAAGTGAAGAGCTCTCCAACAGGCCCGAGCATGACAAACACGGTGCTGATAGGTTATGCCCTTTCCGTCTCCCTTGCTAAACCATTAGATTACATTCCGAAAGCCAACCCCCAACGTCTATTTCTTTATTTGACTACTGACCTATTCCTGAGACTAAATACCAAGGTCCAGCAATCAAAATTCATTATTTGGCTTGACACTGGCTAACGTCCAATCAGGACTTAGCAACTCATCCTAGCACAGACTTTCCTTTTCTCCTTAAAACCCACTCTGGCAGAAATACCTGCTAGTGTCTTAATCTGATTCAGGGGCAGCTGCTTCCCACCCACACTGTCGCTCCAAAGTAATAAAGCTCCTTTGTGTTGAGAATTTGGTGTCTGGGTGGATTCTGTGCCAACTCCAAGCCCTCCTCCTGACACACACACACACACACACACACACACACACACACACACTGGAGCAGAGAGAAATTATAGAGTTCACAGTATCACCTACCCAGAGAAATTTTCACATTCTTGCTGAAAATAGAAAAAGAAGAAAAACCCCTCTAACATAGATTAACAAGACTCTCAAAACACTTGATGAATTGGGACCTCTATGAATGGCAGACAGGCATGTTTTATAATTAGAAGAGGTGTTTGCAAAGCACGATGCTAGGTTGTAATTCCAGCATTCGAGAATCAGGGGAAGTGGATCTGGAGTTCACGATCATCCCAGGACTTGTCTCAAAAAAAAAAATCAAAATAAAAATGAGCAAATATTTTAGCACACACAAAAGTATGCATACAAGTTCTAAATAAACATCAGAAAAGATGCTTAAGGCTTTAGAAATACAAACTAAAGTCACTGAAATGCCTGGATGTTTACTGGAGCTTAAAATAGCAAGGCTCAGTGAAGCTGTGGAGGAATATAAACGCTCACGCACTGCTGGGGTGTGGCTTTCAGAAACAACTCAGCAGTTTCTCCTTAAGCCTGCAATACAAAGGTGATAACAGGACTTTAAGAACACAACCTCGGCCGGGCGGTGGTGGCGCACGCCTGTAATCCCAGCACTCTGGGAGACAGAGGCAGGGGGATTTCTGAGTCCGAGGCCAGCCTGGTCTACAGAGTGAGTTCCAGGACAGCCAGGGCTACACAGAGAAACCCTGTCTCGAAAAAAACAAATCCAAAAAAAAAAAAAAAAGGAACACAACCCCACTGTGGAGGACAGACACAATCATTACACACACAGATTCTCCAATACTACATTTTTCTCTTCTCAAACAGTAATCACCCCCCCCCCACACACACACACATACACACACATACACACACACACATTTTTAGATTATTGGACTATCTCTTCATTAAAGTAAATTGAAAACTCCACTATTTGTTGACTGATGTTTTCCTAAACTTTCTGGCTAAGCCCTCCTGTGAGGAATGATCTGAGGCCTGCTCTGAGACTGTCCCACCTCTGTCAGCTTTCCTGCAGGGTCCTGGAGAAGCTTAATCCCAATGGAGAGTTGAGTTTCTTTCCTCATTGATCCCAGGAGAGCGAGGGCAATCCAAGTTTCTCTACATGTACACGTAGCCTGCCCATCCCCGGTCCCAATAGCCTAAAAGGTCCAAGAGTGCCTGTTTGATTCCGCTTGTCTGAGCTACGGTAAGATGAAACATTCAAAAGTTCTAAGTTTGCATAAGGAACACGTGTCCCTCAGGAGACAAGAGGAGACAAGGTTTTAGCAAGGGACCCAAAGTTTGAACGCACAAACTTATATCTCTTTTATTTTAAGTCCACTAAGCCAGGCAGCAGTAGAAATGCTGTGCTCCGTTACACTGTCCCAGCTTATAAATGCGGGCTGAGTGGTTATGAAGTTGCAGCTATGAAATCTGCAGTTAGGTTTAAGAGCATATGCAACGGAAACAAAGCCTTGTAGTGCTGCTTAAAAAGTAAAAAAAGAAAAACCTCACATCTGATTAAAACAGTTAGATCTCTGTATATTAAGTGAGATCACGGCCTGTCAGGGTGGGGTCAGAGGATGAGTGTATAAAGGACAACATCAAAAATGAGTCCTACTTACACTGATATACAGAACCGGTTTTAAAATATATTATTCTACAGTGCTTCTTGCACTATACAGTAGAATCATCTGTGGGTTTCTCTGAATAGCCCTGGCTGTCCGGGAACTCACTCTGTAAACCAGGCTGGCCTCAAACTCAGAAATCCTCTGAGATTTAATCCCACGTGCTGGGATTAAAGGCGTGCGCCAACACTGCACGGATTTTATTTTTTAAGTGCTTGTCTCCAGAGTTTACACATATGGGGCGGAAGAGACGGCTTGGTGCTGGCGAGTGCTTGTTTGTGGCTCTTGGTCCTCAGCGCCCAGGTTAGCGGCTCACAAGCACCTTTAACTTTAGGTCCATAGTGTCCAGCGCCCTCTTCTGGCCTTCCATGGGCACTACACCCAGATACACACATGTACACAGAAATAAAAACTTTTTTTAAAAAAGTTTTTAGAATTTAAATACTCATATATAGCAAAAAAGTAATAGAAACGTATATAGGTTCATGTATGTAAAGAAGTTTAGAAAAGGAAACTTGCATGTGTGAATAATAACAGACATAGAGCAGATATAACAACTCTCTCATATCTGCTGGTGGGAGCTACACTGATGCCACCATTCTTGAAAGCACCCCAAAACCTTATCATCAAGTTTAGAATATCTATATCTAAATGATTGTGCCCACCTGAAATCCCAGCATCAAATCAGAAGGATCAAGAGTTCAAGGCCAGCCTTGGCTACATGATACCCTGTCTCAAAGACAAAAGTTCCTTACATCTAGTTATCTGGATATTCTTCTCCTAGTTTGGTATGACTCTCACAGCCAATAGTCAATATAGAACAATAGAAACATAGTCATAGGTAGGTAGATATTAATGGTAGCATTAACATTGACCTTTCTAAATCGAATTCAACCTTACTGCCATCATTGGATTAGGAAATAGCGAAAGAGTGATAAATATTTGTGACTTAGAAAGTCCCAAAACAACATCACATAGTAAGAGTCCCCCTTACTAACGATCTCTGGGCTTCCGATGCTATTCCTTCTGCTTTGTCATCCATCCGTGTTCGTGTGCTGACGATCTTCAGCACTTCTAAAGTTGTGCATACTGCAGTGAGGCACAAAGAGCAAAGGCTCTGTTCAATTTGCCATCACTATAGTTAGGTTTAGTCTGCTTTCCTGTGTGACTGTCCATCACTGGACACACCACACCAAACAGTGCTGTAATATACATATATTTATTATCAGGCATAGATAGTTCTTCATTCATAATGGCTCATACTGAATAAAGTTTTCCTCTCCTGACTGGAGACTTCTCCAACACATCCAAGCCACTGATCTCTTGCATCCTCTTTGCAAACAATACCTTGGCCTTTTGTGTCAGATAGTCAAGAGCATCTCCCTGAGCAGTTCCTGAAAATGTTGGAATGAAAACCCAGTCTGGTGTTTTAGCCTAAGGATGGAAAGGTAAGATAGGCTCCGAGAAAGGGAGCCTGCGTGCCTGAGGAGATTCCATGAAGTAGAATTTGCCAGGAGTCGACCCGGGCTTTTGTGCCTGGAGTTCCTGTAGAAGGAATTGCAGCTGCATAGGAGCTTTACCTGTTTCATGGTTAGTCTTTGAGTTTTAATTTAAGCTGTTGAATTTAATAATTAAAAGCAGAAAAATAGTAGGGTGTGTTTTTAATTAACTCAGAAAAGAAAGCCTACAACATGGGTGTTTCCGTAGTGTAGTGGTTATCACATTCGCCTAACACGCGAAAGGTCCCCGGTTCGAAACCGGGCGGAAACAAGTTTTAATTTTTCACATTGTAAATCATCTTTACACAGAAGTTTGTTTTACTGTTCAACCACAGACTGACTGCCAGATGTAAAAGCGTCCGAACGCAGCTCGGTGTTTACTCCTGGCAGAGAGGGTGGCTCATTCACAAAGAGGAGCCGACAAGCTACTTATTCTTAGTTCTGAGACAGACGCCCGGAGGGTGGCGAAAGGACATTTCCAGTTAGGGCTTAAAGAGACTTCCAAAGGTAGCGCTGGAGGCAAGTGAGCTCTCTCCAGACTTCTTCCAGTGATTTTCAGGTTTGTTTCCATTCTCGGGCCTCCATGTTGTACACCTTAAAACAGTCCGGCCTGGAAGTCACTCTGTCCAGGGGAGCCTTACATGAGCGACAACCCTCCTGCCTCAGCTCCCTAAATGCTAGGATCACACGGAGAGTAACCATGCCTGACTTCCAAGCTGTTTTGGCCTGTTTTCCATCTTTTGTTTTGCTTTGTTTTGTGTTTCGGTGGCTGTCGTTTGAGAGGGCGCGGCGGCAAGCCCTAACTAAGCTCTCAGGATGCATTCATTACCTAGCTTTGGTCTCAGGGAGGCTGTTCCAGATTAACAAAATTAAAACAAACAATGCAAAACTGAGCCTAGTCGTTTTACCCTTAACTGAGCTGAGCCCTTAAGCTTCAAATATCGTTCCCCCTAATTTTTAAAAAGTTTGTAGTTTTCTTTTCTTTCTTTCTTTCTTCCTTTCTTTTCTTTCTTCCTTTCTTTTCTTTCTTTCTTTCTTTCTTTCTTTCTTTCTTTCTTTCTTTCTTTCTTTCTTTCTTTTTTTTTTTTTTTTGGTAAGGAAGCCAGAATACCCTCCAAACCTGCAGTTAAGGGAAACTGGACTGAAGATGTCCTTTATAGGTTTGAACCCCCTTTCTAGCCAGATGAAAAGCAAATTTGTAGTTTTCATACACACTTTTCATAGCTAGGTTATTTTTATCCTTAGAACAATGACTGCTTTTCCTTGACCGATAACCGCGGATATCTTTTAAAGGGTGAAGAAGTGCTTCTCCCGGCTTGTGTTGTGCATGTGCGTTGGTGCATACGTGAGCGGTAGGTAGGAAATAAATGATAATGATCACACCAACCCAAGTGGAGGGCTCTCAAGAGAGCAAACCAGTCAGGGGCAGACAAGCCTCTTATGGAAACTCACAGGAACGAACGCTAAGGGAAGAACACGAGGTAAGCTTCCACCATTTGCTCTTTACCATCGCACCAAAGAAAAAAAGCATACTGGGTCCCAGTCCTAGACAAAGGGACATATCCAGTAGCACACACCGAGTAAACGTACGCGGACAGTAGCTGGACCGTAGCCTCGGGCGGCCGCGGAGAAGGAGAAACTTAAGACTCCGGCGGGGAATCCTGATAGACTAGCCTTCCACCAAACATCCAGTCGGTGCACTGGGGAAAGCGAGGACGGGACCCAGGTGCAGAGCAATTGCTTACCTCTGACAACCGCTGTGCCCCAGAGCCCTAGCGGCGCGCCCTCCGCCTAGTCCCAGGATGTTATGGGGTCCGGGACAATTGCTCCGGAGCCTGAAGAGTTCCAGTTAGGAAAAACCTCCTGGTGATGTCACACCCGCGGAACACTAGGGTTGCCTCATTTTCGTAGTTCAACGCTACAACCTTCAGAATATTTAAATGTCTAAAACTTTATCTCCCTCTCTCCTTCCTCATTTCCATTATTGTTTGTTGGTGCTGTTGTTGTTTTAATGTAGTGCTTTCAGGAATTCCCTGCCCATACCAGGAATTTTAAAGCCAACTTGGCAACTTCCTCGTGTGTGTGTGTGTGTGTGTGTGTGTGTGTGTGTGTGGTGTGTGTGTGTGAGAGTGTGTGTGTGCGCGCGTGCGTGTGTAGAGTTTTAGAGTCAGCCAAACTGATTTCTGAAGACGTCGTGTCCGGTCCTACCCTCTCCCCAATTCTTTCATTGCCTGGAGATACTATTCCCCTCTAACCTATTCCCTATCCTTTGTGAACCTAAATTGCTCCACTTTTTGAAGATGACCTTGTTAAAGTAATCAGGATATCCGGATGTCTGACCCGGTCTTGTCTCTCGTGTCCTGTCGTCCCCCACCCCATTCCCCGCGCCCCCAACCTCTGGTACTGTTTCTGAATGCTATATATTGCTTCCGTTTGAAACAAAATGAGACGGATTTTTGTAGACTTACAGTATGAAACTAAAGCGTAGACAGACTTGCAGAGTCCTCGGTGTGTTTTGTGCTGCTGTTGCTTACGTAGCTTAAGCCCGTTTTATTTGCCGGAGGCTCCGGAGTCTGAAAGAGGGACAGCTTCCATTATCAGGAGGGACAGTGGCAGGAGGACCGTGAGGGAGACTTGGTTGAGGTAAAAGTTTTGTGAAATTTACAGTCTGCTCTACTGGACATAATCTGAATCTGAGTGAATTTTTTTCCTGTTTTGAGAATGACGATATTGCAGACAGATTCATAAGTAATGATCAAGTCTTCTCTCTGTATATTTCTAAAAAATATATCTGGTTTTATATAAAACCACCAGAAATTTACCTAATGTTGACCCTTTACGTGGTCCTTCCCAGCCCTGCTTTCTTTGCTATGATCCTAGAAGTATATGATGCAGTTCTGGTACTGACTCAGTCAACAGATCGCAGTGAGAAGTTTCCAACGTTGAGTTCTCACTTCATCTTCAAACTCTTTCCTCAGCATTTGTTGATTCCTAGTGTGCATCTTCCCATCCTAGTCCTTGACTGCATTCCATGGAAATAAGTCTGCTGTCCTTTCTCCTGTGAGACTGTCTGGAAAGTTAGGCCTCTTCTTTACTGTAAATATAGCATTATTTTTATCCTTATAAAATATCCTTATAAAAGTATTTTTTATCCTTATAAAAGTAAACTGTTGCATCATCTTGAAATTATTGAGCAGATTATAAATTCTGAATAATTTGATACAATCATTGTGAAAATTTAAATGCAGGACATAAACATTTATTTTATTAAAAGATTCATTTTAATTTTAATTTATTTTAGTTGTGTGTATGTGTATGTGTGTGTGTGTGTGTGTGTGTGTGTGTGTGTGTGTGTGTGCACATGCAAGTTCAGGTTCCTATGGAGGCCAAAGTCATCAGATACCCCTGAATCTCCATTTAAACTCCTTTAACAAGTATGTTTGTGTATATATGATTGTGTGTGTGTATGTGTATGTGTGTATGTGTATGTATATGTGTGTATGTATGTATGTGTATGTGTGTATGTGTGTGTATGTGTATGTGTGTGGGTATGTGTATGTGTATGTATATGTGTGTATGTGTGTGTATGTGTGTATGTGTGTGTATGTGTATATGTATGTGTATGTGTGTATGTGTGTGTATGTGTGACCACCTCCTACTACCCCTCAGTTTCCTGGCCTCTACAGGTATTCCAACTTAAACAAATGTCTAAAGACTCAAATCTAATCTCCACAGGAGACAAACATGTTGGTCTTTCTGGGTCTGGGTTGCCTCACTCAAAATGACCGTTTCTAGCTTCAGAAACTGATTAATAACTTTCATAACTGAAGTTCTCTTTGCAGCTAAACAATATATCACATGTAAATGTACCACTGCATTTCTATTCTGGGTGGAGTGGGATAAAAATCACAAAGTAGTTTTAATTTACATTTCCTTGACGGCTAAGGGTGTTGAACATTAAAAAAAAAAATATTTCTCAGCCATTTGTATTTCTTCTTTGAGAATTTTGTTTAGTTTCATGCCCCAATTTTTTTGGATTTGGTTTTTTTCGAGACAGGGTTTCTCTGTGTAGCCCTGGCTGTCCTGGAACTCACTCTGTAGACCTGGCTGGCCTCGAACTCATAAATCTGCCTGCCTCTGTCTCCCAGAGTGCTGGGATTACAGGCATGCGCCAACACTGCAGGGCAATGCCCCGTTTTTTTAATAGAGATGTTTTCTTGGCATTTAGGTGTTTTTTTTTTTTCAGCTTTTTGAGTGTTTTATATTTTAATCCACTTTCAGATGTATAGCCAATAAATTTTTCCCATGTTGTAAGGCTGCCTCATTATATGCAGAGATGATCCATGTGGTGGTTGAAAGTGGTTGTCAGAGCCAGTGGGAGGAGCTTCAAGTGCTTCTAAAGGCAGGCTTAAGTTCGTTGCTATGAAGCTACATTAGACTGGAACCTACGTTCAGTGCAGCACAAAGAGTACATCCCTACCTATTATGTTCCCTGTTTTTGTGTTTCTGTTCGGGACCCTGGGTTCAATCTGCAATGCTGAAGAAAAAAAAATTACAACAGAAAAGGAAAAGTGTGGAAAGTGAAAGAATAAAACTTGCCAATGCTTGGGGATAGAAAGCTTGGAAGAGGCTTAGCTGACAAACATGTGAGTACAAAGCAGTTCCGTGTGGCTGGAGCAATGAGACAGAGAAAGGGGCTTGCTGTGAAACCGTGAGGGGCAGCAGGCTATGTGCATTTCAAAGGCCACTTTAAATGCTCTATATTTTACTTTGAGTAAGGTGGGGAGTCAGGAGTGTGTCCTGAACCATGCAGGGAATGTCTGGTCTCATATTTAATGGAATCTCCTGTCTGCTAATTCAAAATGACCATGTGACAGAAAGAGGAAAACCTTTAAAAAGCTTCTTGGACAAGTCAGTAAAATGGTAATCAGAAGCGAGAGCACTGACGTTCAGAAGTCATCAAATCTTTGATACATTTTTTAAAGAAGATCTAGCAAAATTAATCGAAGAATTGTTGTCACAAGTAATCACAATGTACATGGTTGGTGGAATTTAGTGTTTAGCAGGGGAAGAAAGAAGAATCCCAACCTGACTGGAGCTGACTTTCTCGTTAAAGACAACAAACTATGTGTACACGAAAATATGTATACGTCTCATACTGAACAGGTGGCTCCGCACTTTAGAATATCCGTTGCTCTTGGAGAGGAGTCAAACTTGCTGCACCTCCATGGCCGCTCACCATCATCTGTAACTCTAGTTCTAGGGAATCTTGCATTCGCTTTTGACTTTGGGCACTAGGCACAAACATAGTCCACATATATACAAATAGGCAAAGCACACATAATTTTTAAAAACCTAAATTATCTTACACTGCCTTGAAAGGAATAAAGCATCAGCCTAAAGGAGGGATAAAGATAATTACTTTTTTTTTAATGGAACCCTGGGGTTTTTTTGTTGTTGTTGTTTTAAAGATTTATTTATTTTATTATATGTAAGTACACTGTAGCTGTCTTCAGACAATTTTCTTCTCACTCTTTGCAGTCTTCAAACACTCAGACAATTTTCTTCTCACTCTTTGCAGTCTTCAAACACCCAGAAAAGGCCATCAGATCTCATCATACGGATGGTTGTGAGCCACCATGTGGTTGCTGGGATTTGAACTCACAACCTTCAAAAGAGTAGGCAGCACTCTTAACTGCTGAGCCATCTCTCCAGCCCAAGATAACTACTTTTGGCAATTAATTATTTTCTCCTGTATCCCATGCTGCCCTCCAACTTGCTATGTATAGCTAGAGATGACTGAACTTCTCACCTCCTCCTCCTGAGTGATGTGACTATAGGCTTCCCAGTCTTGCGTTAGCACGCCTGGCTAATTTGGTGCTGGAGATTAAACCCAGAGTGCCATACATGCTAGGCAAACATCCTACCAACTGAACCACATCCCAGATCATTGTGCCTTTGAAAAATGGTGAACACCTTAGATCTTTCTGAACATTAAAGATTAAGAGGGCAAGTCCTGTGGATTTGTGAAGAAATAGCAACTCATGGAGAGGACAAACAGGGGTAAGAATTCTAAGGCAGCATAAGCCCGCTGTGTTCATGCACTGCACAGAGCTTTAAGGAAAGAGTGATTTGACTGCAGGTCAGAGAGAGTGGCGAACATGATTTGGGAAACCTAGAAACAGTTAAGGTAAAAATTTGGGAGCAAAGAACAAAAGGGAAACTGATTCTTGGGACAACCAAGGATGTGCTAAGAAGCAGAAGGACTAAGGAGGAGTAAGGGGAAACTGAGGGTGCGAGAAGAGCTACTAAGAAACCGGAAGAGGATAAAGCATAAAAGGGAATGGGAAACCAGCAGGGGAAAGGCTGACTGTGGCAGCACCGGAAGAGGATGGGGAGGACAGTGCGCGGGGGGTGGGGGGGGGTGGGGGGGGTGGGGGGGGTGAGGGGGGACTGGGGCAGAGAGTACTGCATCATCCAGCCTCCACAGCCTCTGGCGTCTGGCTATGCTGTAGCAGTTACCACTGACGCCTAACCTGTCAAGAGAGGCGTCCCAAATGAAATAGGAGCTTCTCCTGAAAGACAAAGGTCAGCCCTGGGGACATATTATAGGTTTTCAGGGATGGAAAGAGAGCAGAGAGCCTGGAGCCCGTGGTGCTGACACCCAGTCCTGAGGGATGGCAGTCAAGGCTCCATGGCTGGGTTTCCTGCTTCTCGTTTCCCTCTGGGGACTGTCAGCTCCAGGTAAGATGGGGTTGAGGGTCAAGTAGGGAGACCTGCAGAGTGCAGCCTAACACCCATGCCTTCCTTTTTCACAGCCTTTCTTCTCAGGCGCCTGAGAGAACACATCCAGAAGTTTCAGGAGAGCTCTACCTTACACCCAAGCTTTGGCCTAGGCCACAGTCCTGGAGCTGTCCCCAAACAAGGGTGGTTAGAACAGCCACTGGATCCCTTCAATGCATCTGACAGACGAACCTTCCTGCAGGTGAGGCCAATGTCCCCTGCCCTGTCCATCAGTCAACTTACTCTACACCTAGTCTGTGTCCCCAGCTCCAACTCCAGTTCCCTGCTTTCTACCCTCCCCTGCACACCTGTAATCCCAGAATTTGAGAGGTGAAGACAGGAGAATTGGGGGGGGGGGAAGGGACAAGGTCATCCTGCATAATGAGTTTGAGACCAGTGTGGGTGACATAAGACTGTCTCCAGAGGTGTAGGCGTGGGATACCCAGCAGGTTTTAACGTGTAGCGGAACTCCAAAACAGCCTTGAAATCAGGAGTGACAAACAGGTGTTCAAAAATCACAAGGAGGAATAGACAAATGTACCCCTCTTTATTCCCTTCTCTGTATATAACCTCCAATGGTCTCCACACTATTCCTAAATCAAGTTAGTCACTACTTACTCTATACAGACTGCTTCACAAAATAGCAGAGCCTACCAAGCACCAGCAGTTCCCTCTGTCCTGAGGATTTAAAAATAAAAACAAGCCAGGTGGTGGTGGTGGTGCACACCTGTAATCCCAGCACTCTGGGAGGCACAGGCAGGTGGATTTCTGAGTTCGAGGCCAGCCTGGTCTACAGAGTGAGCTCCAGGACAGCCAGGGCTATACAGAGAAACCCTGTCTCAAAAAACCAAATCCAAAAAACAAAAAACAAAAAACAAAAAAAAAAAAATTAAAAAAAAACACAAACAAAAACATCTAATTTTTTAAGGAAAAATACTTTATTGCACACATTGGAAAAGCACCACAATCTGGGAAGAACATCCCAGGGCCTCAAGCATCTACCTTTATAGTTATGTGCTCTAGGCAAGCCCCGCCAGGACGCCATATGGGGAAAAGACTGGAGCGAGGGGGAAGGGAGTCAGGAAGTTCACTGTCTTTCTTTTAGCGGTACTGGGTGAATGATCAACACAGAATTGGCCAAGATGTCCCAGTATTTCTGCACATAGGAGGTGAGGGCGGCCTTGGGCCTGGCTCAGTGACGGCAGGTAAGAAGCAAGCAAGGTGTTGTCCAGGAAGGCAACAGCAGAGCTCCGTAGTGTAGCGCATACTCAACTCACAGCCACCTCTCTACCACGCGCTCCTCCCAGGGCATCCTGCGGCACTGGCCTCTGCTTGGGGGGCCCTGGTGATAAGCCTCGAACACAGATTCTACGGTTTGAGCGTGCCTGCTGGGGGCCTGGATGCGGCTCTGCTTCGCTACTTGTCCAGCCGCCATGCGTGAGTGGGGATAAGGAAGGTGTTTGGACTAGAATGTTCTGTTAGTCTCCACAGCTGTGTCTCTGCAACTGCCCACTATCCTCTGAGTCTCTGGCTCCCCCTTTTCTTCTCTGTGTTCTTAATCTTTCTCCTGTCATCGATAACTCCATCTCTCCCTATTTCTATCTTTCTCTCGCCCCCCATTTCTGTCTTTCTGTCCAAAAAATGCTAAAGCGCTCACTGTGGACTAGTATTCCAAACCACCAGAATTTCTTAGCGACATTATCGCCACATCCTCTGTGACTGCCCCCGACTAACAGGTAGAAAACAGGAACCTGTCTCAGCATAAATTGGAGCAGGGCTCGCCAAGCTCATGCCTTACATCTGCGGCTGCGCAGAAGAAAGTCTATAGGAGCCGCGGGGCTCCTGGTTAACTCACACTCTCAGTTACTCCCGTTCGTGCTACCTTGACTGTCTCAAGCTTTGGAGTGCTTTTCTGTCTTCAAGGCGTGGCCTTCTCCCAGATACGTGTACGTCTCCCTCCTTCTGAGCACGTCACGTTTGTTGCTCAGCCCCCCATCTCTTTCCCCAACTTCTCACCTGCTTTAACGTTCTCGACGAGCCTGATCCCGATCGCTTCCTTTCCACCCCCAGGCGCCTCTCTTCCTCCTTCGGTCTCCCTAACTGTCGGGGTCTTGCTTCCATCTCTTTACGTCTCTCCATCTCAGTTTTCTCAGTGAGCTCAACTGGCTTCGAAGGCAGCTACTCACTGACTGAGAACCACCTCAGAAAAGCGGAGGAAGAGAAAGGATGTTAGCCCAGTATCTCTCCTGTCTCCTGGTTTCCCCCAGTCCCCAGTTCCTTAGCCCCTCCTGCCTAGACCCCTTCTTCATCTGGGGCGTCCTCCTCGACTGTCTCTGGCTTCTCCCTATTATTTTTTGTCTAAGTTTTTAATCTCACGCGCTAGGAATCTTTTCTGTTCTCACCTGAAATAGGTGGGCTTTTCCCTTGGTATAGGCAGAGAGAGTTATGGGAAGGAACCTTGGGCCCAGCTGAGGTTTTGGTATCGGTCTACACAGTGGCCCCCAGGGGTGTAGGGTTCGACTTTGGTCCCTTTGCAGGTTGGCTGATGTGGCCTCCGCTCGCCAGGCGCTCTCTGCCCTCCTCAATGTGTCTTCCTCCAGCCCTTGGATCTGCTTCGGAGGCTCCTACGCCGGCTCGCTGGCGGCCTGGACCCGGCTGAAGGTCCTCAGAACGGGACGGGTGGGCGGGATGGGAAGTCAGCCTGCAGGATTCCGATCCAGGGGTAGCGTGAGCGTACTCCCTCGCTCCTCCCTAACCATGCGCATCACTGGGGCCCGGAAAGGGACACCGGGCGCAGGCACCCACCCGTCTTTGCACTAGGCTGACGCTCCTCCTTTCGTAGTTCCCCCACCTCGTCTTTGCCGCGGTAGCCTCCTCCGCACCGCTGAGCGCCGTAGTGGACTTCTCCGCGTATAACCGGGTAAGAGCTCAGTGGCAGCCGGAGGAGGGGAGTGGCGGGGGCGGAGTCCCGGCCAAACCTGCACTTTCCCGACGTCCTTCCCGGGTGCTGCAGGTGGTGGCCAGAAGCCTGACACAAGTCGCCATAGGCGGATCCTTGGAGGTAGGTGGGTTGTAGAGTGTGGAGGAAGGCGAGGGAACGGAAAGAGCTCGGGAAAACCAGGGCAGAATGGGGACCACCAGCCTTAGGACAGCCCGGCTGCGCAAGACCTTAACGCAGGGACGCAGTCTGGTTTTGCAAACTGCTGAACTGAAAACTGGGGAGGCATCTAGAGAGGAGGGGCCCGGTCGGGAAGGGTGGGGATCCAAAACTGAGGGGAGGGGAGGGCTGGGCTAGAGACAAGCCAGTAGAGGGCGGGGCCGAGGAGGGGTGTGGTGGGTTAGGGGTGGAGTCATCGAGGGCGGAGCTCTAAGTGAGCTCTAGGCTACCTGTGTGAAAGTCGGAGGCTTAGGAAGATGCGGGAGACTGGGAGGGAAAATTTAGAGAGAACAGGGAGAGAGGTTGGGAACTTCCCCAAGAAGATGCAGTTCCAGAAGGAAAATTAAGGCCCCGCGCGAACGTCGCTTCTCGGTTTCCGAAGTGCCTGGCGGCAGCCTCCGCGGCCTTCGCGGAGGTGGAGCGGCTGCTGCGCGCAGGCCGGGCGGCTCAGGCCGTGCTGAGGGAGGAATTGGGCGCCTGCGGGTCCCTGGACCTTCTTGAAGACCAGGCGGAGCTGCTGGGAGCGTTGCAGGCGCTGGTGGGAGGCACTGTGCAGTACGACGGGCAGGAGGGAGCGCCGCTAAGCGTGCGCCAGCTCTGCGGACTCCTGCTCGGGAGCAGGGGAAACCGCAGCCACTCCACGCCCTACCTGGGGCTTCGCCGGGCTGTACAGGTAAGCCACCCGGACGCGCGTGCAAGCCAGAGGCTAACGGAGCAAGGCTGCGCGTCCACCTTCACCGAGCTCAGACAACCGAAACCCTCCTCTTCGCCTTAGATTCCTTATCTGTATAATAAGGCTTGCATGTCTCATCCATCTGATAGTAAAATTACCTTATTAAGTAATCAAGTACTAACCACTCAGTATACAAATGCAGAGACCATGAAATTACTATCTCTTCGATCCTGTTATGTGATCTTGGCAGCAGCAATGTCTGGCAAACGTTGGACATGGGTTACAATGACCGCCTCTGGTGGATGCCCACTGACTTGAGATTCCCAGTTTTCCTCATGCTTGACGCTTGATCTATAGCCCTACTATAGGCCTGTGGCCCTGGCCTGCTAGGAGAGGAGGGAGATATATAGATCTATCCATACGTGCATGTATGTATTCTCCTCTAGATAGTCTTGCGCAGCATGGGACAGAAGTGTTTAAGTTATTCCCGAGCAGAGACGGTGGCACAGCTGGGCAACACCGAACCGCGAGTGTTTGGCGTAGGGGACCGGCAGTGGTTGTACCAGACATGCACTGAGTTTGGCTTCTGTAAGTGACCCACCTAACTCCCAAACCAAAGCATCTTCCAGATGGTCTGAACTCACAGTCACAACTACAGACCTTGTGTAACCCCCAAAGTGTCTGACTGGAGAGAGTAAACAGCCACCTGGAATGCTATCACACTCAGGCTCGAGCATAAAACGGCCCCTCCTTCCTTGTGCTTCCTGTATTCTATGCTAGAATGTCTCCAGCCTTTCTCACTGGGCTAGAAACCTTACCCTGGCGCCTCTTTCCCATTGTCTGGATGTCCTGTCAAGCACCACTCTGAAACCTGAACAAGTTTCCAGTCTTCCCATTCTCTTCTTCTTACTCTGTGGTCCTGACAGAGGTGCCACCCAGTGCTTCCGGGTCACAGACTTCTTCCGGTCTCAAAGCTTGTACTTCACCTGTGCAGTCTGACTTCAACACCATGGTCAGAAAAACCTTCCTAAACATGGGATTGCATTTCAGTGACTCAGTGTTGTAGTTGCCAGACCTTCCCCCCCCCCCCAAAAAAAATACGGGATGATTACTAGTTAAAATCTAAACTATAGAAATGAAACAAAAATAATGCAGATTAAAAACTCATACATCACATGTACAAAGGTGGGGGTGCATATCTGAATATGGGCATCCTGTGTCATTTGTCAAATCTGCTCATCCCACCCGAGTTAAGCCTTTGTTCCCTTTTTGGGAAAGAGTTTTATCAGGTAACCCAGGTTTACCTTCAACTCACAGAAGTCCTCCTGCTTCAGCCTCCCAGTACTGACATGACAAGCATATGCTACCACACTCAGATCAGAGTTGAATGCTACATTCTTTGTACAGTTTCTGAAGACAAGTGAGGTTAGTGGCATGAAGTAAAATGTCCAAATTCCATTTCCTATCTATGTGCTCCTGAACAAACTTAGGCAAGTGCCAAACTGTTATTGGCCAGGTTCCACAGCTATAAACTGAGAATAATAACAGTACTTTTCTTACAGCTGTTGTAACACAGCTTTGCATATTTGGGGCTGCCCAATATACCAGCCCCTACAGCTTAGGAATCCGGCACATGCTGTTCCATGTACTAGGGTTATCCGTTCCCCCGTTCTGCAAAGCTTGCTCATCTTCCCCGCCTCACCTCAAGATACCCTTCCCCCACTACCTTGTATCATCTCTGTAGACAAACACACAAACAAAAAGCCCAACCGTGTCCCACTTCTGCTATTCTGTGTTTAGTACATCAGCTCGCACTCCATCTCCCCCTCTGAGTGCTATGGCAGCAGAGCATGGAACTATTTTGGTTGCCACTTTCTGCCCAGTATTGCCCGACATATGTCTGAGAGCATTGTAGGTGGTCGGCCAGTGTGAAGGAGGGCATTCCTGGGAGGCCAAGGAAGTACTATTTTCCCAGAACACTGTGAGACATGGATGTTAAGCAGGGCAGACATGATCCAATTTGAGAAGCAGTCTTTCCAGATCCCCCTTCCCTCTAATCCTTTGCGTGTGCATTTTTTCTCTTTTCCATATTGGTTATTTCTTCTTTTTGTTTGCCTCACCCATTCTAACTCAGGTCCTTCTTCTTGCAGGATGCTCTCCCTGAGCCCATTGTGTTCACCTTGGAGCCCTATCATCTGTCCTTTCCTATCACAGCCCTGTCACTTGGGAATGCAATGATCTGGGATGTGTGGGTCTGTTTGGCAGAACTGTGAACTCACGAGGTCACTACCGTGGCTGTTCTATAAATTACTATTGGAGAAGAGCAGGAGGCTGGCTGTTTGTATTCTTCACACTTTAAGGTACTCTCTTTCCACAGATGTCACCTGTGAGAGTCTTCAGTGTCCTTTTTCCCAGCTCCCAGCACTGCCCTTCCAACTGGAACTGTGTGAACGAGTGTTTGGTCTCTCACCTGCGTCTGTTGCTCAGTCTGTGGCCCAGACAAACGCCTATTATGGTGGCCAGAGCCCTGGAGCCACCCAAGTACTGTTTGTTAATGGTGAGTGTGCCACCAGAGCCTGACTCTCCAACGTTGTAGCCCCAGCACAATGCCACCCTCTCTTTTCTTTCCAGGGGACGTAGATCCCTGGCAGGTACTGAGTGTAACACAGGACTTGGGACCCTCTGAGCCAGCCCTTCTCATTCCCAGTGCCTCCCACTGCCTGGATATGGCACCTCTGAGGCCTTCAGACTCTCCCAGCGTCCGCCTGGGGCGTCAGGTAAGAGAAAAGTCCCTGAGCGGTTTTTTATAGTCTCATTTACATACTTTTTTGTATGACTTGTCTTTTACTGGTGCTGAGTTCTGACTTCCAGAATGCTCCCCATCTCTTCTTCACAGAAAATCTTCCAGCAATTACAGGACTGGCTCAGAGATGTAAAGATAAGACAGGATTGATGTGGGATCTAAGCCCAGCCCTTGCCAGGGTTGTCGCAGGAACTGCGTCCTGGTTCTTTTCTTCAATGTAGAAGAGAAAGCAGCTGGTTTGGAAGGGGGAAGGAAGCTCCTGGGACTTGGGACTCAGTGCCTGTTCTGCCTGCTTGTTCTCAGTTTACCCTCGTTGGCAACTAGGAGTTCTTTGTCACAGAACAAAATGTAGGCAAATGATCTCTGTCCTTTGTAGGTGGTGATATTCCATATGGTAAATGTCAGGGAAATGTGGCTCTCCGTGCTGGAGCCTTCTTCTCCCAGATAAGAATCTGGCTTAAATTCTGCCTCTTAATTCTTGACTGGGCCCCTACTGCATACAACTCTCCACACCCTGACTCCTGAGTTTTAGTCTGTGGTAGTTAATCTTCATTGTCAGCCTAGCTGAATTTAGAATCACATTGGAAGCGTAACTCTGGGTTGCCTTGGAGCACTTTTTCAGTAAAGCTCTATTGAAGAGGAAAGACCCCCCCCCCAGATGGTGGCAACACCCACCCCTGAACCCCAACTGAATAAAAAGGAAAGCTGAGCACCAGCGTTCACTCCTCTCTGCTTCTGACTGTAGGCCTGATGTGAGCAGCTGCCTCGCACCCCTGCTAGCCAGCACACCTTTGCAGATGGACAGGATCCCACAGTGTGAGCCAAAGCTAGCCCTCCCTCCCTCCCTCCCTCCCCCCCTTCCATTCTTCCTTCCTTCCTTTCTTCCTTCAATGTTTCCTGTCACTTATTTGGTCACAGCTCCAGGAAAGGGAACCAATAATCTGTCTCTGCTTTCTGGTGTTTCAGTCTGGAGGAAATGGCTACGCAAACCTTCTCTGTGCAAAAACTTCTTTTGGTCTTCCTGAAGGGTTTGTTCCCGGGTTTCAGCACCAATGAAGGGGGCATAAAAAGAGAGAGAGGGGTTTAGGGAGTGTGGCGTGGCGGTGTGGGGGAAGGGGGTGCCTAGGCGGGCCCATACCCAGACACCTCTTTCCCCTGAGGGACCACATGCACACAGACATGGTATAGAATAGAGTTTATTCAGGACAGAGGATGGGAGTTAATGGTATAGTGGAGGTAGAGAAAGGCAGAGAGAGAGAGAGAGAGAGAGAGAGAGAGAGAGAGAGAGAGAAGAGAAGAGAAGAGAAGAGAAGAGAAGTGGAGGAGTGGAGGCCGGCCATGACCAAGTGGAGATGGGGGGAGGGGAGAGGGGCAGACAGGTGAGAGTGCGAAGAGTGAGAGGTGGGGGGAGAGGGGGGGAGGGGCAAGTAGCCCCTTTTATAGTGGGCCAGGTCTATGGGGCGGGGCATACCTGGCTGTTGCCAGATAAGTGTGGGGTGGAGCTTAGACAGAATACTAACACTTCCTTTATAGCTTCTTTACTCCCTCCCTCTTCCCACAAGCAAATGTCACCATTCTCCATTACTCTAGCTTCTTGTTTGAAAAGTCCTGAGTTCTGGCTAGTCGCCCCAGTTTTCCGAGTCTCAGTTTGGGGGTTGGTCCCAAAGCCAGCCTCTTAGGCTGTAGCACAGCTCACCCCTATGAGCAGCTGCCACTAATAACAAACGAGGGAGTCCGGGAGAGTAGGGTGGCAGCCTCTAAGGAACAGGTTGGGAATGAGGGAAGGCTAGACAGAAAAGGTGTAAGCTCTCTCTGTGAGGAAGCTCAAGCCCAAAGAACAAGTTTTACCACTTAGGGCTAACCTTAGCTCTGGTAACAGAAACCACCCTGGATCTTTTATTAGCCTCTAAGCACAGTTCCTCACCAGGTCTAACTGTAGACATTTAGCATGTGTGCTGGCCTTTTACACATGGTGTGTGCTTATCATCTGTTAAGAGAGCCATGCTGCACTGCCCCCCAAAAGAGAATCATGCCCTTCCTGCAGAATCCACATACTTGGGGTTTCCCTCCTGCTGTGCTGCATGTGCCTTCTGCAAAGTTCCTTGCAGTTTGAGACCTACATGGATTTGGTCTATCTTCTTCCCTCTAACTTTCTCGGAGCTTCTGGACAGGGCTCATGGGTCTGACTGGTTCTGCTCCTGCCTTCGGAGGTATTCCGGCACTGTTGCACACCTGGGGAGTGGGTTGGGGTTTCCGGGATGAGCGAGCATATATCATTGGCTGGGGCTTGGTGCTGGGAATGCCTCATTTACCTGAAGAGGAATGCCAGGCTTTAGCTAGACGCGTCCTGATAGGAAGAGGGAAAACTAGAAGCTGTAATTTGGCCACTAAGCTAGTGACTACCTAAAGAGTGGTGGAGGTGGACTTGTAGGGCTATGTGTGATCCTGCCTGGCTCAAGATGGGAGTTCCAGGGTTTGGACATGTCTGGACCTCATTCTTACTGGTTTAAAAAAGCTTGAAAAATAAAAATAAAAAATCTCAACCACAGCCTCCCTTTTTTCCCAGCCTGTTCCTAGAGGCACGCTCTCAGACTTGCAAAACCAAAAATTAAATGAAATCACATCAACTGAAAGAGGACTGCTGTAGAGGAGTAAGGAGACCAATGAGAGGAGGGGTCAAAGGGCGATGAGGAAGGAGGATGAATATCTTTACTTTGCAGATCTGCACAACTTGAGAAAGGCGGTTGATTCCAGGACTGACTTGGAAAGAAGATTTAAGATCAATTAGTTTTTCTAATCCCCTTGCCCCAGGTTTTCATTAAGCAGGGAATGCTCTGCCCCACATAGCTGTCTGTTCCCAGCTCTTCTGACAGAAGAGAGAACATTGCCTGGGAGAAGAAAAAAATTGAACTAAAAAAAAAAATCGAACTAAAAAACTTGACTGTAAAACACAGTTGGGTTGAGTGGGCAAAGGAAGACACGAACAACACATCAGGAATTCAGTACTTGGGTATGCGTTGCACAGAACTATTGGCTGGCAGAAGGGGCTCGCCCTCGGCTTGGCACCGTCAGCACCAACTAAGCTACCAGATCAGTGACAATCTTTCATTTCTCCGTGTGGTGCACAGACACACATGGAGACACAACAAACACCCATATTTTTTAATGTTACTTTTAGCAGCTTAATAATAGGGAAGTGAGAAGTTTTATGCACTTTAGAACAAGAATGGTCTTGTTATTTCCCCAGTACACATTTGAATTGTCTTACAGAAGCTTAGGACGGTCACATTTTAAGTGCTTTTAGCAGGTAGAATTACACATTTGAATCTTAACGAGATTTCAACACCCTTTCTTTCTCCTGTGCAGGAAGTGGGGCATGAGGCAAAGGTGTGATGGGAAAGACCATTTTTGAGGGGTTGTTGATTAGCATTCATGACCTAACTCAGCCACCAACTCCAATAAGCTGTATCTGGAGGAAGAGCCTGAGTGTTAAATGTTTCCGCACGGCGCCCCTGCTTGATCTTTGCTTAGCCCCTGATCTAACGATCCGGAAGGTGAAATACAAAGAAAGACTGCATTTCTTATTTAAAGGTTATCACAACCTGTGCCGGGCTCTTCCCAGCCTTTGGCTCGCCAGAACAGGCACTTCTGGGAGGCACTGCGGCAGGCAGTTCGGCAGTTCCGCAGTTCGGCAGAAACCAGCAGAGCACTGGCTGCTGCCTCTCACCCCCTACCTCCCACCCCACCCCACCTCCCACCCCACCCCACCCCCGCGCGCGCGTCACTCCCCCCCCCCCCCACTACCTGCTACCAAGGCAGCTCTAACCTCTGCACTTCCCAATGAGAATCATAATCCCCTAATGAGAAAAATGTTGAAAACACCCACAGATCCACAGTTTGCTTTTCCCTTTTTATTTTCTTCAAAGTGCCTTTTATATTAAACTAAAACCATGCTCAAGTATAAAAAATCTTCTCCCCATCAGAGAGAGGCAAGATGAAAGTCAAGATGTCTTAAATTGCCTTTGATGCCTCCCTCTGAAGTCTCGTTCTAGCTAAGCAAATACCATGTTTGTCATGGGGTTGGGGAGAGGAGGCTACCTGGGGGGTCCGGTTTTTGTTTGTTTGTTTGTTTGTTTTTACAGTAACTGTATTCTCATCAGTATCCATTAAAGCAAAAGACAATTTGAATAAAGACGTTCTCGTGGCTGGGTTAAAAAGATAACCGAGGCAGTCAGGAACTAACCTAGAACCTCCTGATCCAGTCAGACACAGTTCCACTGAGCCATTGGCCTTGTCTAAAGTCTCTCTACTGTGGTATTTTAGAATAAGGCTTTAGAACTATTGCTCCCTTTAAAGCTGCCAGGCAACCATTCACTCTGCCCTTTCCCTCTCTACTCCTAGACCCTACCCTGCCTGGCAGACGTGCTCCCAAACTTCCATTATTTTACCCTCAAGCACTGCTCGTCATAGGATGCACCTATTCCTAGAGTTCCTAGGGTCAGAGCCTGGGTCCTTGAAGCCCTCACAAGTCGACCTACATCAATTAAACTACAACAGTGGAAAGTTTAGAAAGGAGACTTATTTAGCTTGACCACGTTTATAATAGTAACAGGCTCAGTGAGCTGCCCCTCCTCTCCCAACCTCATATCCATATTGCAGGTCCTGACATGAGGTTCAGTCATTTATTTATCTAATTCCATTCATTTTTTTGCTAGTGTTGGGGCTGGGTGTTCAAGGACAACTTTCATCAGTTTGTCCCCTTCTCCCTTGTGGGAGCCCACAAGCACCTTTACCTCGAGCCAGAGAACCAACTTTAAATAAAACAATAAAGTATGCATAATTAAGCAGTCCTTGTTAAGGAGTGTTCCTACCTATCACCATCACCGATAAGTTCTCAGAACTGTGTCAAATCTCTTTCTGGAAAGACAAATTCCCTTCCTGGCTGGTACCAAGCCCCGAACTTTTTTTTTTTTCTCAGCTAGAGATTCTAAAGCACTGTGTCAATGGTCTGAATAACCAAGGAGAGAGGTGAGGCGTTGAGGTATCTACTCAGTATTGTGTCATTCTTTTGGAGAGTCACTGACAGTTTCTGCTTCCAAACTCAGCCCACTCCATAATTTCCTGGGTCCTACAAGATGGCAGTTTCAGAATGTCCTATGGTCTGATAACACTGAACAGGGAAAGATGGAAGAAATGTTTACTACCTCCAGAAAAGCAGCCCCAAATTTCTGGACAGCTGTTGGGAAAGAGTTTCTCCCAGATGTGTCCTCTATTATGGTCTCTACTACTCTGAGTTCCCTGTGGCTGATTTTAGTGGGGGTGGGGGTGGAAGCTCTGGTTTTAAAAAGGAAAATAGGGTTAGAGAACTCAGGACAGACAATTTCTCTGTGAACAAATAAAGAACAAGCCAGATAAGTGTTATATGGTAAAGCGGATCTCATATTCCCTTGACTCTCACAACCTCTCTATCTGAAAGCAGATGGAGAAATGGAGATCATCCTTTTCACAAATATGTCCTTTCCGGAACATCGATACATATCTATATCTATATCTATATCTATATCTATATCTATATCTACATCTACATAGATATAGATATAGATGTAGATGTAGATATAGATATATCGAGAGAGAGAGAGAGAGAGAGACGTGGAGACATAGCGGTAGATAGAGACATATGCCTTTGCTTCATTTCAAGGGAGATTTTCAGGGGGGACAGGGACAACGAGAACTTTTTAAACCAACTCTGCTGACATTTCTCTTTTTGAAACAGGAGGGCCGGTGCCTCGTCCCCAGGAACTTCCCAGGGAGTCCCTCGCAGAGGGCCGGTGGTTGTTGAGAGCCATGGTCCAAAGGGAAATGGTTTAAAATTCTCATGCTTTTTCCCTTTGTTAAAATTATTATTAATAACTCTTTTTCGTTTGTTCATTTTAAGACTCAATGCGTATCTTTAAACTGACCTTAAACTCGAGGTTTCACCTCCTCCCTGAGTGAGGAGATTATAGAATAGATATTTACCTTAACTTGAGGAGCCATCTCCCTGGCCACCGGGTGCTCCTTGTTTCACACAGAACCAGACAGCCCGGTGCCTTCCGTCAGTTACTGGCGCAGGCAAATGGTCCTCCCACTGTAGGATCTGTATGATTTTACAGTATTGCTCTCAAGAGAGGAATCTGGGACTGTTTGCACTTTACCTGCGAAACCCAGTGAGGTGCTCTCCTAGAATTTTTCTTGTGTAGCGGTTAACATCGGTCTTGGCTCGCAGACGGATTCTCACTAAGGAGAACGAAGCCCGAACCATCTGGGGAGCGTCCCCATAAAAACTGCTCACGATTCTTTATTAAAACCGTGTTTCAGTTATTGCGCTCAGGCCGTTTAATACTGACAGGAGCATACAAGGAGAGGCAGGGTTTACCCTGCAACCTGTCTCTGCAGCGTGGAGTCAAAGTAAGCTCGGGAGAAGGGATTCCTGAGGCAGGAGCTGGCTCTGGGCAAGTGGTCGGGGGTCACCTCGGGTCCAATTCCCTTGCGCAGGGAGGACCTGCCCGGGCCGCTCTTAAGCCTCACTCACACGACTGCATAGATCCCTCTAAGTCTAGCAATCTCGGCCCGTTTATTTCAGTATTTGTAAACACCAATGCCTCGGTCCATCATTGTGAACTTGGCAAAAATATCCGCCCCCCCCCCCATTTGTCCTTTAAAACGTCAGATCTGACCAGAAAACTGAGATGGACTTAGTCTGTGATGGGGATGCTCTTGCGGGTTTCACCGGGTGGCTGAGTCTTGGTTGAGGCACCCACGGAGGACATCAGGAAACTCAATACGCCAGAGGACCCCTGTCTTGTTCAACAACCTCACCTGGTTTCCCGGCGCTCTGATTCCTGAACCACTTGGTAGGAATCCTTGGGCATAGGTGGATGTTGGAGAAGACTCCTGGTCCTTGAAGTCAGTGTTTTCTGTTAAAATAAGGAGGTTTGGGGGGTTCTGATCAGGATATGAGAAAGAAGCCCTGTGCAAGCTGAGATTACCGAGAGTTTGAAGCCATCCTAGGCTACAAAGACTGAATAAAAAGGTGGTGGTGGTGGTGGTGGTGATATAACCGAAGAAAGCAAATTATCTTTTCTTAGAGAATTCGAAAAAAATCTCTTGAGATTTTTCAAACCATACGTTCAAAGAGAATCTCTGGAGGTACTTGAAAGCAACGCTGTATCCCGTGTGGTTCCATGGTGTAATGGTTAGCACTCTGGACTCTGAATCCAGCGATCCGAGTTCAAATCTCGGTGGGACCTGCATACTTTTCTCATTTAAATTGAAATCAATTCCTAACAATCTCACCTTAATCCAGTTAACCTTCATTCGACAACTAAGTAACTATATTCTTATTTATAGTATGTTTCTTGGAGAGAAAAAAGGAAGAAACGTCCAGAAGGAACTGCGGTAGAAAGGGGCAACTACTCACAGCTGGGGTGGGGGTGGGGTGAGGGAGCGGGGCAGGAGGAAGCAACTTTTGAAGACGGAGAGGAAACAGTCCGTGGCTGTCAGGCCATTCCTATGGGTTTGTTTTTGTCCTTTGACACAAAGTCTCACTCTATCCTCGAATGGCGTCAGACTCAACGGCAATCCTCCTGCTTCTGTCTACTGAAGACCGGGACTTCAATTTGCTAGCTTTTGGATTTATTTACTTTTGGATTTATATACTTACTTACTTACTTACTTTTTTTAGATTTTTCTATGAGACGGGGTCTCATGTGACCGAAGATGGCTTGAAACTTTTAATCTTCCTGTCTCCGCCTCTTGGGTGCAGGAATTACAGATGAAGCAGGAGGACACGGTTGGCCATAGTCGCCAGTGGGTGGGGAAAGATCCAAGCTTGCCCAGTTTGCACGAGCACACGTCATGTGAACGGAGAAAGGGAATGACACCACAAGAAAGACGTCACTGTGATGTCACTGATGGGCGGCGGGAGGGCGGGACTAAGACGTCACTGTGATGTCACTGATGGGCGGGAGGGCGGGACTAAGGTTTCTTCTGGACCAAGCACTCAGCTCAAGGTTCAGCTCCGGCCGGGAGGGCGGGAACCGAGCTCTCGAGCCGCGATCCGAGAGGCCCCAGAGGTCCCCAGTCACCTTGGTTTTTCATGCAGCATCTCTGTTTAACGTTGTTTTTTGCTTTTGTCAGTTTCATACTTGTACACAGGGTACTGCGGCCGTATTCACCTCTCACTACGCTTCTTCCCCTCCTTCTCCTGCTCACCTTTCTGGCGAGTCCGGTTCTGTGTGTGCGCTCGCGAGCAGGTCTCACGCTCGCAACCATACACAGGTGCTGTGTGCTCATAATTACAAGGCCACTTAGCATTCAGTTTCACAGCGCACAGCCGGCGAGACAAAAACAAAACAAAATAAAACAAACAACAAACAAAACACAACAACAACCCCCCCCCCAAAAAAAACCAACCCTCGGGAAATAGTGTGTCTGCAGTCTCCAGGGTCAGAGGCTGTTTTACAAGATTTCATCGAGGAGGAAGGAGGCTGATTTTCTTTTCATAACATCTCGCATTCAACGACAGGGAGCGCACATATACCGTAGGAATTCGGTGTCTTGCCTTTTCATTTGTTTAGACTTGTAAGTTTAATTTTGTCTACAATGTTAGTTATTCCTATCTTGTTTTATGTAACCGCAAATCTGCGCGCTATCATTTACTAAATATAGGAGATCTTCATAATAAATCCACCTCTTGTAAGATTTACTGGATTTACTCAACCATATATGACCACTCTGTAATTTTTTAGTTACGTCTTTTGGTATTCGCTCTTCTTAAAATACAAAGGCAATTCAAGCTAATAGAACCAGGCGGAGAACATAAGTTTGTAATTACTGGAAATATTTTTTTTTTTAAAATCAGAATAGTAAGCTTTGTGCAGTGGCAGTATCATAGCCAGTGAGGTTTATCCGAGGCACGATTATTGCTAATTGAAAAATCAGAATAGTTTATAGAAGTGTCTTCTATTGCAGTAGATCATGGCAGAGTCTTTGAGCACAAAAATAACAAAGAGCTTGACATAAAAGTCTTAAGCAGATTTAGACTGCCTTGTGTAAGAGGGAAAGGGTAAGGGTTCGTGGAAAATGAATATTTATCCTCAGTTTAAAAAAAAAAGTTATGAGGCTAAAACAAAACAAAGCAAAAACAAACATAATCCACACATCAAATGAGGTACAAGAAGAACGGAGGAGTGGCCCCTTGTTCTGAAAAGACTCAGTGAAGCAGTATAGAGCAAAATCAGAACAGGGAAGTCGGAAGAGTTGGGTGGGAAAACAGGGGGAGGGAAGGGGACTGATGGGACTTTCGGGGAGTGGGGGTCCAGAAAAGGGGAAATCATTTGAAATGTAAATAAATATATCAATAAATTAAAAAAAAAACAAAAACAACAAACAAACCTAAGATCCCAGCAATTACTGAATCAATAACTAAGTAAGACAGGTAAGTAGGACGATAGGGGAAGGCTAGCACATGTACTGGGAATCCAGTAAAGAGAACACGGAGTTCAAGGACGGCAGAAAGATTTTCATTGCAGGGTAGAGAGCAAGTGTAATCCCGAGAAACGAAAAGGGCTGAGGATAGAGATGGACAGGTACTACGATGGGCTCATCAAAACGCGAAAGTATCCTTTCGGAGGAAGAAAGTTACTGCATATGAGAATTCCTTAAGTAGTCTTTTAGGTTGAAAACTGGTTGCACCATACAGACTACGAATTCAAAGTTTAAGACGGCCATCCAAATAAGTATAAGAATTAAAAGTGAAGGAAAAAAATAAACAGTCAAGGCAGGAGGGACGAGGTGGCCGAGTGGTTAAGGCGATGGACTGCTAATCCATTGTGCTCTGCACGCGTGGGTTCGAATCCCACCCTCGTCGTTTGGCTTATGTATTAGCATATTTCCAAATTTTGAGCTAACCAAAGTAATCCGCGATCCCTATACTCCATGTTTTTCAAATCCTACTTTACCCGTCACACAAACCGCAGCAATTACCAGCTATGGAACTTACTTTCTGCTGTCACAGCCACAGCCCACCATTACCACCATGACCGGCACCTCTACACATAGTAGGAGATTGCATTGTGCCTTTTTCCTCTTTCAGCCTCAGTGTCACAGGAAAGTGCTTGGTAATCACCTGCCCTTGTTTTGCTTTGCAAATGCATCTAGTATTGCTCCAGTATTTCTACTACTTACAGAATCTTTAAGCTTTAAGATTCCTTATTTTCAAAGTTCCATCAAAAGTTTCCTTCTAACTTTACACTTGAAAGAAATTTCAAATTTATGGAAGATGTTGTAAGAAAACTTTTATCAGAATTTACCTATTTCTTCTTTCTCTCCCACAGGCTCTTACTTTCTGGCTGGCTCTGCCCTTCTTGTTCTCTCCATTGTTTTTTGGAACACACCCACCCCTGGTACCAACAAACAAATAAACAAGCAAACAACAAAATAGTTGCACGGTAAGTTAATACATCATTGTACTTTGCTCTTATGGATTTATTTTCTAAAAGTAAAGATATTTCATTTATAACCACAGAAAATTTTGTTAAATATGTTAAAAATCCCACATACATATATATATGGTGGGATTGTTTGTTTTAATAATTCATTTGCATTCAAGTTTATCGGTTGATGCAGTTGTGACATTTACTGCACTTGTCTCTTCAGACCAGGATGCAGGACGCAGGCTGCAGGATACAGGCTTAAATAGGACTGTGTGTTGTGCTTTATGGTCCTCCAGCCCCCAGGTGTGATATCTCTAAGGTATCCCTTTGTATATCTCACGAAATTCCCCTTTTGAAGGTCAAAGTCCTTGATCACTGAAGTGGAAAGCGGGCTGGGAATTTGGCTCAGCACTTAGGAGCACAGGCTGCTCTTCTGGAAGCCGTGGTTAACCCTCTGCCCTCCAGTTTCAGGGCATCCAATGCCTACCATTTGCTCATACACACTGCAAACACAGATGGAAGCAAACACTCACACATATAAAGACAAAATGAAAAAATTAAAAGGTAAGGAAATGAACCACTAGTAATTTGGGCTTTGTGTAACTTTTCCCCTTCATAATTAGGTTCATATTCTGCATTCCCTGAAGGACAGCATGTAAAACGTACATATTCTGCTTTAGTACAAACTTCATTTACATCACATATCAACGAAATAGACATATGACAACCATGATGGAAATTAAGGTTTATGAAGAGTGGAAAGAAATAACCCTGAAGTGTTCTTCAATCCTTGGAAATACAGAATCCGAAGGAACTCTATGTCCATCTCCCCTCGTGACCAGGGCTGTTTTGAATCGCTATAGTCTAGTCAGTCAACACATGACCAGAGCTTTCTGCCCTGCAACCAATAACTAGCCTAAGCAAAGAGACTTAGGCCACCAACATGGTTTCCATGAAATTTTTCATTCAGATTTGCCATCTATTGATAATTCCCACCTGATCTAAATTTACCGCGGTAGTTGTCAAGTGGCAATTCCCACCTTCCCCAGTGTGCTGTGGCACCCCATTAGAAGTGAGAGGCACCCCTCTTCACTTATGTAGTTGTGCATTATCAAAATAAGTTCAGGAAAGCCTTTTGGTAGTGTTTTATAATTCATTGTTTCCTTTAATGATTTCAGGACTCAGATGAACATATGTGGGCAGTGTAAGTCCTTTCAGACTGACAAATGCCTTTATATTCTGCTGTTATGTTTTAGGATGATATGAATTTTTGGCATAACAAATTCCTCCAGGCTCAGCTGAATCTACACTGTCTGAAGTCACTTATTTCTCAGACAGTAAACTTAAATGACCTGTAATATTAAAAACCAACACCCAGTATCCAGGTGTGCTCATTGTTTCTGAAGTATTTTTATTTCTATGACCTTTTAATGAACAAGTTTTGAAATAGGTATGCACATGCACAATAAACGCACACATGCACAGACACTTAAACAATTCCTGAATACACATGCATATTCATACATGTACACATTGATGTAATCATGAGTTCACAATATTTTCAGTTTTATTATTATTATTATTATTATTATTATTATTATTTTTTCGATACAGGGTTTCTCTGTATAGCCCTGGCTGTCCTGGAACTCACTCTGTAGACCAGGCAGGCCTCGAACTCAGAAATACGCCTGCCTCTGCCTCCCAAGTGCTGGGATTACAGGCGTGCTCCACTACTGCCCGGCCCAGTTTTTTTATTATTAATCATTTCATTCATTTACATTTCAAATGGTATCCCCCCTCCCAGCTTCCCGTCCACAACCCCACCACCATATCCCGCCATCCTGTCCCCTTTGCCTCTATGAGGGTGCACCTCCATCCACTCACACACTCCAGCCTCACAGCTCTAGCATCCCCCTACGCTGGCGCTTCAAGCCTCCATAGGACCAAGGGCCTCTCCCAGTGATGTCAGACAAGGCCATCCTCTGCCACATATGAGCCTGGAGTCTTGGCCCTCTCGGTGTGTACTCTTTGTTTGGTGGTTTAGTCCCTGGGAGCTGTGGGTGGTCCAGATAGTTGGTATTGTTCTTTCTATGGGGTTGCAATCCCCTTCAGCTCCTTCAGTCCTTCCCTAGCTCTTCCATTGGGGTCCCCGGGCTCAGTCGGATGGTTGGCTGTGAGCATCTGCATCTCTATTAGCCAGGCTCTGGCAGAGCCTCTCAGAGAACAGCCGTATCAGGCTCCTGTCAGCAAGCCCTTCTTGGCATCAGCAGCGGGGTTTGGTGTGGAGGACTCTGGTTGGGTTTTCCTTCAGTCTCTGTTCCATTTTTTTTTTTTTTTGTCCCTGCCTGTCCTGTGATCCTGGGTGTGTCAAACTCCTTGGGGTCAAACTGTCTCTAGTTGTGGATGGTTGGAGGTGGGTCGGAGCACAGGTTCCGCTTCCGGGAGTAGGCGCAAACCGGAAGGAACCATATTTTTAGTTCTAATCTGTTCTCACAAGCTTCTTTTGTTATGTCTCATCTCTCTCCTTTAATTTTTATTTAAAAATCTTTAGACAATTATATGTTGGTAGCTTAGCTTGTTTCCTTTCTCCCTACCCTCATGTTGATATGTTGATTGTGTGTTCCTACTTCCACGCTATAAATGTGTGAAATGATATCTACGTTTGTGGCCTGTGATATACTTACTATACCTAAAATAGCTCTGAAATGTTCTTTTCCACATGACAACAGGCAACAAATCAATTTTAAAGAGAAAAGTAAATTTTTAAAAGAAGGCTTTCTTTGTAGTTCCTGCCCTGTTCCAGGCACTGTGTTTTAGTGTGTGTGTGTGTTGTTTTGTTTTGTTTTTTGTTTTTGATTCGGTGTGTTTTTATCCCTCGTTGTGGCACAATGTTCCCCCAGAAACAACATCAGCTTTGTTTCTTTCCGTTTGGTTTTAGTTCTGCCATTTCTAATCTTCCCACCCCCATCCTCAGAGAAGCTGGTCCTCCATCCTGTTCTCACCCGTGCCTTCCTACACAACTGACCTGGGTGCTCTTGTTAATCTATACGTATGCTTGTCTCCTGCTTTGCTGTGTCGCGACGGAATTATACCGTGACATACTGTTTGACACTTTAACTTTCTATCACTTAGCAAGTTCACTGAAACTTGTTCTACAATCAGCTTACAATTACTCTTCCTCCTGTTTTTGTTCTAGTTCACAGTGCTCCACCATGTCTAGTAGATCTACAATCAGTTTCCTAGGCACACACATATAAATTTGGCAAAATACTTGAAAATATTCTTACATATTATTTGAGAATTGGATACAATGGATTGTGATCATATTCACCCCCAATTCTTCTTTGTAAGTTATAACAAATCCCCCCCTCCAAGGCTGAGCGACTATTATCGAAAAGGTTCTGAAACAATTTTAAGAACTAGGGCTTGGGAGACCAGAGAAAAAGAGTGATGCCTTCACAAGGCATGCACAAAATCAAGCCAGCCAACATTCTAGCAGTGAGCAGGAGAAGGTTCGTGAGGCTCCATTCCTAACACAGGAACTACAGACAGTATCGAAATACTTGTGGAACCAGTGAGGAAAAGGTCAAAGACTTACATATGCATTTCTATACTAATTGTAACTCATCTATTCTTCTTGAACACATACCTAATTTCTATTATACAACAACAAAATGGTAGATAAACCACAACTACAATGGAAATATATTTTTAGAGAATAGAAAGGTGATAAAGGTGAAGTGTAAGTTTCCTGTGATACATGCTAAGAGGCTTTAGTTGTCTGTGCTTTCTGTTTTTGGTTTTTTGTTTTGGTTTGGTTTGGTTTTTTTCGAGACAGGGTTTCTCTGTGTAGCCCTGGCTGTCCTGGAACTCACTCTGTAGACCAGGCTGACCTCAAACTCAGAAATCTGCCTGCCTCTGCTTCCCAAGTACTAGGATTAAAGGCATGTGCCACCACCGCCCAGCTTTCCTTAAGTTTCTAAAGCTATATTACCAGAGGCAGTCAGACGGTTTGTGAGAATCTATGGATGAAGACATTGACTTTCCAATAATTCTCACCTGCCCTGTGTACTAAGAAGTTATTAGTGCAGGTCACGGTAGTGCGTGCTTTTAACTCCAGTATTCAGGAGGCAGAAACAGACAGATCTCTGTGAGTGGAAGCCAGTCTGGTTTACATAGTGAACTGTAGGCCAGCTAGGGCTACAAAATGAGACACCCCTTCCCACGGCAGAGAAGAGAGGTATTTCTGACACAAAGTTGACCAGAAACTCCCTTAACAGTAGATCATCAGAGAGAGTATAGGGTATTAGTATCAGTACTCTAAATCCACTCAGATCTTCTTGGACTTGCTGATAAAATAGTATGCAAATCAAAATGACACTAAGAAAGATCTCAAATCTATCACCCACCACCATTAAGGACTTGAAAGATGCATGGGCGGTACTCACTACCGCACATCCCTTTAATTCTCCCGTTTGACCTATAAACGAGACAAATGACTCATGGAGAATGACAGTTGACTGTTGAGCATTTGACCTAGTGGTAACTGCCATGGCAGGAGCTGTGACAAATGTGGTGTGTGACCTGAGTAAGGCAGTAAGTAGCACTCCTCCAAAGCACTAGTCTCTGGTCCCACACTCCTGCTCTGACATCCCTAGATGGTAACTACAAGCTGGGAAATGAAATAAACCCTTTTTTACTGAGAAACTTGAGAGGACAAGTGATGTTTGAAAAGAGAACCCAAGTGAATTTGCAGTGGTTCACCGTGAAACACTGTTAGTCTTCACTGCTTGCATTGATTTGTCTTGCAATGCTTCTTTTTCAGTGATCTTTGTTTCTCATGACTTCATAGAGAGAAAGGCTGCAAAGAACTTCTCATGTTCTGGTTACTTCTCCCAGTTTCTGTGGACTCATACTGACTCAGAGGAGCCTTGCAGTTTCTTCCAAATCAAGCTGCTGCGTCTGATTCTTTTGATGTTTGTCAGTTGGACTGGACAAGGCTACTGATTTTTTTTTTTCCAAGACAGGGTTTCTCTGTGTGGCCCTGGCTGTCCTGGAACTCACTCTGTAGACCAGGCTGGCCTGGAACTCAGAAATCTGCCTGCCTCTGCCTCCCGAGTGCTGGGATTACAGGCATGCGCTACCACCGCCCAGTTTATGTTTGAAGTTTTGGACCGGACTGCTGATATCCTGACAATGAAGATCGGAATCGCCCACAAAGAATTACTTCTAAATACATCCACACCCCCCTTTGTCCTATTAGCCATCTTTCCCCCCTACCTTTGGTCAGTAGGCTAAAAGGAAGAACCCTTATTAAAATAGGTTTTGAAAAAATCTAATATTCCTACATTTTAGGTCCTATTTGGAATGTGTCTTCCCAAGTTTTCCCTGGGCTATTATTGCAAGTTTACACGAGTTTTCCAAGGAGCTAGCTGTTTCAGCGTCTGCTCCTTTGATAGCTATCTAGTGATGAAGTCACATGGCTCAAAAAACTTTCATGTCCTATCAAGAAACCAGTAACTACATCATGAAAAATAATGTGACAATACTGAAACAAAACAAAGAAAACCTACCATGGAGGTCTAATGTTACTTCTGTGTCTGATATTAAAAGGAGTGTGGTGATGTCCCCAGGATCAGTTGTACTGGAAAGTTTTATGGGTGCTGCCATTTTGGTTCATGCCATACAGTTGCCTTAACCAACATGTCAATGAAGTCCTATGGCCTTTGACATCTTCATGATGTCACTAAACAAGATGGCACCATGTCATATATAGCTGTCTCAATACCGATGGTAAGAGGGTAGCCCAATCACATGGCTTCCTCCATTTTGACAAGGTAGTCCAACGAGATGACCACAAAACACGTGGTTCCTTTTTGCTTATGGAGAGCTCAGCTCCGTGATCACATAAGCCCATCTCCTTAAGGTCCCAAGTTCCTGTGGGATTCATGTGTCTTACAGATTAAATGTGACAGTCACCCACCCCCTTTCATTTGAAAAGACAAAAGTTTAGTTACCTTGTAGGCCCAAAAATAGAAAAGACACCTGATAAAACTCAATAGTCTCAACATAAGAAAGATGAGTATGTATGTCCTACCACACACGTTAACTGTGGTCACCAAAGAGATGTCACCTGGAGTTTGATGTGACTCCCCCCAGCTCCTCAAGCTGCTGTTGAGAAGGGAACCATGTCACTTTGTCCCACTTGAGCATGGCCTAGGCTTTTACTTTTTCTTGCTACATATTTAATAAACTCACTCATTCAAAGCCCAAAGTACTGTTATCACAGATCATTCCCGGCCCACTATTTCACTGGGTAAGTCACACTCCGGGGGTGGAAGGTTACTCCAGCTTCGCCCCTCTCATCAATGGTAGGCAGGTGCTCAGTGAGTTAGGCCAAGCACTGGAAACATTTTCAAAAGTAAAACCAGGGCTGCATTACTCCGTGGCAACGAACTCATCCATAAAATGTGTACTGAACAGCAGACGCTTGGACACAACCATACATACGTCAGCAAAATATCACATAAGCCACTAACATGTGCCATGAGCTGTGCATAAGGTACAGGGGTGTGAAGATACAGTAAAGAAAAACAAACTACAAGTGGTTTTTAATAATATTCATTCTTTAATCCAACATATCTCCAAAAAGTTAGCATTTCAACATTTAGTCATATTTCCTGGGCTTAACAGTCACTACGGTTAATGGATATACTGATGGTTTAGGTCTAAAATGTTCTAGAAGCTACTTCCTGCTGCTGCATCCATACACCCTCAAACAGTAAATTTCACAGTCTGCTGTCTTCATTGCACACCAGGTTCAGTTCCCCAAAACATCTGTGTGTAGCAATTGTTAGAAGTATTCTGATAATCACTATAAGAGAACAAAATTCTCTTTGAGCGCTTCTATATTAAATGAGCCTTTTAACTTGGGGCAAGATTCTTACAAAAGAAAGAAAAGGGCTAAAATATAGGATTTTTGTCTTTTTATTTCTGAAAAGGGTTTTTTTTTTCTATGTAGCCTTGGATATCCTGGAACTCTCTATGAAGACCAGATTGGCCTTAAACTCAGAGATTCACCTGCTCCTGCCTACAGAGTGCTAGGATTAAAGGTGTATATTACCATGCCCAGCTTAAAAATATGAAATTTAATGAACAGTTAAAGAATAAAAAAGCTATAAGTACTTATCATTCATAAGTTTTTAATTCAATGCTTAACCACACACACACACACACACATACAGAAAGAGAGAGAGGAGAGATTTCTGTTTCTTCATATTTGTGTGTTTGTAAATGGATATCATTAACCCTAAATATGCTGATTTTCCCACTAAAAGTCTTAACTATCCTCCCTACCCCCATTAACGTCCCAGAAATAGTCTAGCTCTTTTTATTCATCATCCAGGGATTCCAACAAGTGGTCTCTGCTCCACTTCTAGATTCTGGTAGTATCAGACTTGCCCACCAACTCAAGATAACACATGAAAGGAAGTTAAAAAGGTAATAGAAAGGCATGTGTTCTTCTCGAAGTCACGGCAGAGAGTCACAGAAGAGACTTGTCCCCACTCAAGGCATCTTTCTTGGCCTCTGAGGTCCAGCTCCATCTTCCAAACAGACACTTTTCCCTAAATATCAAATGGATTAAGACCTCAGTTAAACAAGAACATTTCTTAGTTTTCTGAAGCTCAATTAATTTCTACTTTTAGAAATTGGCAAAATCAAACCATATACTCTTCAAGGATGTGTTAGTGATCAAGAAACTGAACTTTAGACTTTAGAACTGCAAGTACTGCTTAATACATGTTTTTCTCTGAAGACACTGCTCTCTCTCTCCCTCTCTCTCTCTCTCTCTCTGCCTCATTATATAGCTGTCCTAGAACTCATTCTGTAGATCAGCCTGCCTCTCTCCGTGCTGGGATTAAAGCCTTCTGACACTATAACTGAACAGCTTTCTCCTTTTAACAAAAGTGGGTCTCGGGGATCGAATTAAAGTTGTCAGGCTTGGTAGCAAGTGCCTTTACCCACTGAGACATCCTCAGACATCCTCCCAGCCCCAGACCACTTTTAGCTGCTTGTTCCTCCATTAAAATCTTTTTCATTTCCTGGATATCTCACTGTCTCCCAACTCTATGCTTTTTCTGAAATTCAATTCAAGACTTTGGGAAATCAAATCCAGAAGATTCAAAAGCCAATTATTTTTAACGTATTATATGTTTTCTTGAGGAAACCCAGGATACCCCAGCTGTCTTCTGGCTACAGGCACTGCCATGTAAGAGGGGATCCCTGAGAGGCAAGGATGAGCTTTGCAGTTACCGGGGCATCCAATACACCCAAGCATTAGAAAGGAAATGTCAGTGCTCTAAGGGACCAACTAAGGAAATACCAGTCAGAGCCTTTTCACAAATTCTGCTCCATAACCTTTCCTCACTTCAGGTTTTCTCCTTCCTTCCTTCCTTCCTTCCTTCCTTCCTTCCTTCCTTCCTTCCTTCCTTCCTCCCTCCCTTCCTTCCTTCCTCCCTTCTCCTTCCTTCCTTTTCTTCATTCCTTTCTTTTCCTTCTTTCCTTCCTTCCTTCCTTCCTTCCTTCCTTCCTTCCTTCCTTCCTCCCTCCCTCCCTCCCTCCCTTCCTTCCTTCCTTCCTTTCTTTTTTTTGATGAGGTTTCAAATATCCCAGCCCTCAAAGAATGGCCTTGAACTTCTGATCCCTCCTGGCTCCACCTCTGCAGTGCTGGGATTAGAGGTGTATGCTACTGCAGTTTTTCAGTGCTGGGGATAAAAATCCATGGCTTCATGCATTGTAGGAAGACATCCTACTGACTATTCCTCCCCATCCTACATTTTTGATGTCTGTTACCCAAACAGTCTCTTACAAACACCCCTAAGGACCTGCACTTTCCTATTTTATTTTCTCCTCACAGAGGAGCCAGAGTAATCTAAAACTCGAGTGTAGACCTGCTTCTATGCTGCTCCGTCTATTTCCACAGCTACCCGTTATATTCATGATGCTGTCTGCATTAGATTGTATGGGTTACAGTCATGCCCACCTGCTGATGCTCACCATGGCTGTCTATACATGACTGTTTGGAAGAGATCTCAATACATCTTAGTGACCTTTCTTTCCTGTCTGAGCACATGATTTGTGGTTAGCCGGCAATGACATTACCCATCCCATTACACGACAATGCAGGCAGCCACAGTTTGAGTTTAGGGTCAGCCATGGTTAAGATAATCCTCTGCCCACTCTCATTTCTAGGCTCTTGTACCTTGTGTTAGAATCATCAGCTGTTTAACTATTCTATACTAAATCGTTATTGTCCTAAATAGGAATTGTTTTTGGCCACTAAATGACCAAGACCAAGAACTGTGCAAGTCATACAACTGTCTCTAGACACTGCAAGGAGCATTGGGTAGTGTCTAAGGTTTTTTTTCTGTCCTCATTCAGTGAGATATCAATCTTGGGAACGTCTTTAAAAATTGAAACTGGACTCAGTGGGTTAAGACACTTGCCGCACAAGTCTGGTGATAGGAGCTCAGTCCCTAAAACCTGGAACTCATGTGGGAGAGGCAGGGCAGCTCGCCAGGTGACCCCTGACCTGGACCATGGGCCACGACAAACACGCCATGCACACATTATGCAGCCATGATATGGAAACCTTTTAAAGTTGAAACAGGATTAAGAATGTAACTAAATGGTGAAGTACTTGCATTTGTGAAGTCCTAGACTCAAGTTCCAATAGCTCACATATACATAAATAGACAGACAGACAGACAGGTGAATGCCAACTACCGTAGATATTTGGAGTCAGGCATTTCTACCTTTGGTGATTAGAGAGTGAGAAATAGTCACACCTGCGGTCACCACAGTTTAAAATCTAGTCTTTTTAAGTGGCTTCAAGGCACATTAAGGTTTTTTTTTTTTTCCTGCTCTGTTACCTTTATGAGCTTGACAGTAATTCCTGTATCATAGACTTTTTTCAACAATATATTTTTATTTTATCCATCAATTTAAGGTCAATTACTTTTTCAATTAGATTTTCTCCAAGGGATCCATAAAATAAAAAAATATGTAATAAATGTACCCACAGAAGCATGTATGCCTTAGTGTGTGGGGGTGCTAAGAAGTGCTAAGGAAGAAATCCAGCTTCCTCATGCACTTCCTGCCGGCCTGAGAGCTGGAGTCGGCAGAGACGCCTGCTGCTTTCACCTTTTCATGCTTTGTTGCCTGGCCTAAGGGTTTCATGCTCTGCGGACCCTCTTGAAGAAAGATGTGGATATAGAAAGGGTTGATTTGATGAAGCACCAATAAAAAGAAAATAAAAACCAAACCTAACTTTCAGTTTCTGTACTTGGGCATTTGCAGTTCCTAGCATGGTCTGTGGTGTGGGGACAAGAAAGAAGGCTTTAGCATCCTGGCCATCTTTCCCCCCTGCCTTCCGGCTCCCTGAGAACCCATCCTTTAAAGTCCCACTGCAGCTGTGCGCTGAGGGCGAGTCAGCCCTGCTGCCTGAAGCAGGGCTATTTGGTCCCACCGGCCAAACTGCAGATGGACTTTTATGCAATTGAAATTTGGCTTTGCCAACTTCACACCACTCTTACAGATCATTCTTCCTCCAAACCTAACACCACACAACACAAGAAACTAACAGAGTGAGAAGATGAAGTCTCGTGACAGCCAAGTGGAGAAGATAGTACACAGAAAAGGGATCGGCCGGCTTTGATCCTGGAGGGGATTGGACAAGAACCTCCTGTACCTGGGGGAAGGCCTGGAACACTTGGGAGAGGAAGAGAAGCACCAGGTAATCCCCTGACCTGACTGCGTGCCAGGTCACCGCCCCTCCCCCCGCAAAGAGGGATGACCTTTCTTTCCTGTCTGACAGGCTGAATCTCCATTAGTTAGTCTTGTACATTAAATTGACTTAAAGAAGAATTGGGCTAAGCCACTACCTCTTTGGCAAAAGACTGGATTGACTTTATAGAGAAGGTGGCGCAAAGAGCAACACGGGAGGAAACCCTCTGAGATCATCTTGATCCTCAAGAAGAGGCTGAACACACTTGAGATCACACGCAAGCGCTCCCGGGAAATCCCCGAGGAACAAGCACTGAGGACTGAGAACTCAGAGAAGATTAAAGACAGGCAAGCACTTCTCAGAGCCCAAATACAGGGAGGCTAAGATGTAGAATTAACCTATCTGCCCCCAGAGGCTTGATATCTTCCTGCAGTGGCTCTTCCTCCAGTGGGAGGCTGTGCCCTTGTGGAGCTCACAGAGAGGAGTGGGTGGCATGGGCGTCAAAGTTTCTGCTCTGCTTCTGCGGTTTTAGTCTGGTGCAGCCCCATTCCCTGTCAGCACCTGATGACACACTGTGGTCTGCCTTCTTGGAAGACTTAGACTGTGACACATGGAGGGGACACCTACAGCTTCCACTTTTGGATTAAGTTTGTTAGAGTTGGAAGAGATCAAGGCTCTTTGTTGCAGTGTGACAGAGAGAGTGGGTTATTTCTTGTAAGTGTGGTGTTTCCGGGAGCGTCCTGGCTCCCGGTTCCTTAGGGTTTTTGATTTTGTACCAATACAGAATGAAGGTTCCAACGATCTGAAAGGCTCTCTCCCCACAGAACCCTGCCCAGTTGGAGAGGACATCCCAAAGCCAAGACTGCTACCTGCATTAACTGCCCCGGGTACACGAGTACTTTGAGCAAAGGGGACCAGGGAAGGAGCCCCAGACATGATCTTTCTTGCAGGAACGCCAGCCAAAGGTGTGATCTGGTTAGGGGGGCCCTGCATGCCCTGGCTCCAGCACTGCACAAAGGGCGCTAGGGTGCTCGAGGTCACAGTCTGCCTCGCTCCAGACGTGTTCCTTTGTGGGGTGGCTGCAATGACCTCAGACTCCCCACAATCCATAGGGGTCACTAACCCTCCAAAAGCAAAAGGTCTCGGGGCTGTGCTGCCAAATACCGAACTGTAGGTCACACTCTGGTGGTTCTGCCTGACAACCCTAAGGGCAGTGGACCTGGCTTTGCTGAGTGGAAACCCAGCCAGAGTGCTGCCAAAGCCTGACTGGCTGGTGGCAGGCGCGTGGGTAACGGGTGCTGAAGACGGCACCCCCCCACACGCTGGCTGTGTGGTCTTGCTAAGGACCAGCTGAGCAGGTGGTAACATCTGGGTTGGGGACACACCTGAGTTCTCTGAAAGGAAAGAGGTACTGAAGCCTTGGGCTGGAGCTAGCTGGAGAGAAAATGGCTTTAGCCCAACTATGGCCCCAGGTGAAGGCGGAGAACCATTTCTTTGGGATGGTGGGAGGGGTGACTTTGGCCTTGACCCCAAAGACGCTGTGAGTTCTGAAGTCACATTGGAGATGCTGGAGGTCCCCAGAGGCTGGCTCGTGGATGATAAGCCCACAGTTGCCAGAGTGCGGCTCACCCCCTTCAGCTTCTCAGTGCTCCTGAGGGGGGAAATCTTGATGGCACTAGTAAGGACCTGGCTAAAGATGGTGACTGTGTGTACTGTGGGAATCGTGGGGTGTGGGGAAGGGAAAATTAAATCTGTGGCTGAGGGAAAGTCCTGGGAAGCTCCAAGCAGGAAAGTGTCACAAGAAGGGACAGAGCAAGAGTTGCCCGTGGTGCTGGTCACTATGTCCAAATCCACCCCAGGGCCTTTGGACTTGCTGGCTGGAATGGCAGATGTAACCACACAGGGGGCTGTGGCGGCTAGGCTGTGGAAAAGATGGGTGGAACCAGAACTCAGTGAAGGAGAGGGCTGACTGGTGGACACAGGAGCTGTCTCAGACATAGTTGTAAGCGGTTCTATACTGCCAAAGACAGGCTTGAAGGTGGGCCTTGAGATACCTGGGGCTGTGGAGAGAGAAGAGCTTGAAGATGCCTCAGCTGTGACAGACATTCTGGAGTAAGAGGCACTTCTAACCTCAGTACTGTGCACAGGCCCCCAGACAGGTCTCAAGGCCAAGCGAGCAGCTGTCTCCACAGGAAGTACAGATGCAGGGAGATGGAGGACTGGGCTACTCACCACCCCAACCAAAGTGCTTTGTGTGGTGGGTGCTTTGGGGCTAAGGACAGATGCGTGTGGGGGCACAGCAGACCTGTGAGCCTGAGGGACTGAAGATGGCCAGGTGGAATCAGTGACTGGTGTTGTGGGAGAGCTCGGAGACGCCTGGATAGAAGCGACTGAGGGTTTTGAGTCTGAAGAGACGCCTTGCATGTGCTCTAAGGGTGAGCACCCGTGTGGGGCAGGCATATTCTTTAAGCTTTCCAGCTGAGGGTTCACGTGGGCACTAAGTACTGTCTCGGAAGAAGACCGACTGAGAGATAAGGGAGGCTGCGTCCCAGCCCTCATCTCTGGAATGAAGTCTCTGGCTGTCCCAGTTGTAGCTTCTGTGGTTTGGCTGTTGGGCACAGCTTGCCCTTCTAATGTTGGGTCCTCTTCAGTGACAACAGGACCTTGCTGGCAAGGTATAGTCAGCAGGTCCCTAGGACCAGATTGCAGAAGAGGAATCTTTCCATTTAGCTGTCCGGAACTGCTGGGTGTGACTAAGAGGTGAGAATTAGGACTTTTCCCCGTCTTTTTCAATGGCCATTCTGGGGCCTGGACCGATGTCCTGGAAAAATGTCTTTTCCAAGATGCTGAGAGATCTCTAGAAGAACTGTAAGAGCTGGTAATAGCATTTCTTTTCGTGCTGGGGGGGCCTCGGGTGTGTATGCTAGCCAAGAGGGCCACAGAGGAGCAACTGGACCTCTTACATTTATGATCTGAGCTCTGGACATGGGGGCTCCTTTTCAGAGACCCGGGCCTGGCCACAAACGAAACAGTGGTCCCACTTTTCAACAGGGGCTTAAAGGCAGACCATACGGTGGCTGAATGCCTTTGACTCTCGGAGCTGTCAGGGAACAGTGGTTCTTCCCACCTGCCTCTGCCCTTCCTGCACTCGAGGAGGGCCCTCAGCACCGGGTCCTTTCCACAGGGCCCTGGTGGCTCCTCTGAAGGTCCAGCAGAGTTCACCACTCCTGAGACCGGGAACAAGGGCCGCGGTCTCCGCTCAGGAGGCGAGATCTTGACTGTCACTGGACTCCATGTCGCCCGAGGGTGACGAAGGGACCAAATATTACGCTTCAGGTAACTTTCCCACCAGTCTGAAGGAAGAGAGCCCATGATGGGGTTCTGTGGCCTCTTCATGGGGAAGCGCCTCCAGGCCTCACTGACGAAAGCGGCAGGGTTTGAGGGATCCCAGTTGGGCGGCCTCCGGGCCGGCCTGTGTCTCCGGGCGGGCTGGGCGCGGTGGACATGCTGCACACGGTGGACCTGGTAGAGGGGCCTGGCGGGTCGGCGGGTCCCGGGCTTCTCCCGTGCGTCTGCGAGCCCCTGTGCTGGGGACCGCGGCGAGGACCCCGCTTTGCCCAGGTAGCTGCCCATGCTGAGAGGCGCGGCCGGGCGGTGGCTTCTAGCCCCGGTTCAACTTCTGATGTTTCGGACCTCGGCGGAGGTGGCCGAATCCAAGCATCCGCTGCTCGAGTGACGGTTGGGCCACGAGCGCCAGAAAAGCGCGAGGGAACCGGGGAGCTGGCGACACGCGGACCTCGGCAACCACGTCAGCCCGCTCTGGGATCTGCGGTCTGAGCGCCACACGGGCAGAGCTCAAGGGGGCTCGGTGGCCAGCATCCAGGCAGCACCCAGCTTTAGACCTGGATGCGCCCCAAACTCTGAGCTGGGAGCGAGTCTGGGCGATTTGAATCCCTTCGCGGTACTGGGTGGGTGTGCTCGAGAGGGCGCCGGACAAGAGAGCACGATGGAATTGTTTAGGCAGGCTATAGGGCATTGTGACCTGTCAATGGGAAAGGCAGCGGCCGACTGGGGTAACTTCTGTGAGTTCTATCCGGGCCTCCTCGTGGCCAAACCCAGCGATGTACTTTAAGTGGGTAAAGCCAGGATTTGTAACCTTGCACCCTTGTGGGAAAGGGTCTAATTAGAAGACCCTTGGAGCCTCTCTTCCCTACCAAACCTCTATTCCTTTGCAGAATTAGTGTGTTGAACAAGTTGATAGGAGTTGAAGGTGAAACTGACTTCTTAAAGGATACAAAAAGTTTCACTCTACACTTATACTGGCCAGTGGTCTTAGTATCAAAGAACTCTGCCCGGCCATGAATCTTACATTCCACCTAAAACAAGTAGCTAACCAAGCACTTTCTCAAAGCAATATGACAAGCAAGGTGGCTAAGTTTGAGCATCCACTTGGTAGAAGGAGTGAGCAAACTCCCACCAGCTGTGCGCTGAGCTCCAAATACACAATACAGCAATAGCATGCACACACACACACACACACACACATTTTAAATAAGGTGGAGAGTCTCTACATGAACACACTAATGTATCCCACACATACACAAAGCTACGATAAGATATTCAGAAGATATAGAAAGTATCAACATCTATGCATCAACCAAATATTAAACAGTTTTAGAAGGTCACACTGAGATGCCCCTAGCATGTAAACAGGGTAAGAATAAAGAGGGATGTATTCCTATGAAGTGTCCCCAAGAGATGGTTGCAGAGAGGAACTGGGGAAGGAGGTGAACTAAAATTTGAGTAAGGGTGACTGAATGCAACTTACGTTGTATTTACAATGTATCCTGACAACATACAATTGTAGGAGTTCACCACACATGTAATGAAACAGAGTATACAAATCCACAGTAATGATTGTTAGTTGTTAAGACTGGGGCAGAAGAAAAAATAAAGAACAGAACAGAAATGTAACAGTATAATGGTATGTGTGTGTGTGTGTGTGTGTGTGTGTGTGTGTTATTATCTTTTGGGGTTTGTCTGTTTATTTGTTTTTGAGACAGTTTCTCTATGTAGCCCTGGATGTCCTGTAACTCACTCTGCATAGACCAGGCTGGCCTTGAACTCACCGAGAGCCTCCTACCTCTGCCTTCTGAGTGCCCGGATAAAAGATGTGCACCACTGCCAAACTATTGTTACTCTTTAAGTGGTAAAAATTGACTGTTTAGATTTTTTGTTTTTAAGATGTGACACTACCACTCAGAGTGGTCTCGCAAGCATGGTGGGATAATAAGTGTGTACCACTCTGCCCAGCTGCACTGAAATTTCTTTAATACCTTGTATTAGTGGTTTAGAATTACATTGTTTAACTTAAAAAGATGTGGCAATTTTATAGTATTCATTTTGTCATTAATTTCTAAATCCATTCTGGTTAAAAAATAGTAATTAAGAGAGCATGAAACATGAATTATATATATATACATATATATATTTATATATACATGAATACATATATACATGAATATATATATAAACATGAATTATATGTGTGTGTGTGTATTTATATATATAACTAACCACAGTAATCAAGCTGAGTGCCCAGAAACAGAATGAAATAGTTGTGAAGATAATTTGTGAAAAAAGATGGTACCAGACAACAATGAGAACCCAGGCAATCTTTTCAATAAATATTATTATATCCTTTAACCACTTCTCTGGAGAAAAATAAATCCAGTCCTTTATTTTACATGAACAAAAATCAATGTGTAAAGGATGAAACAATAAAACTTGCAGAAATTAGCATAAAAGAATATCTTCCCTTCACAACATAGACAACAATTTCTTTTTTCTTAAGATTTTTTTTTTTTTTTTTTTTTTTATGTATGTGAGTACACTGTAGCTGTCTTCAGACACACCAGAAGAGAGCATCAGATTCTGTTCCAGATAGTTGTGAGCCACCATGTGGTTGCTGGGAATTGAACTCAGGACCCCTAGAAGAGTAGTCACTACTCTTAACTACTGAGCCATCTCTCCCATCCCCGACAACAATTTCTTAAACAGGATACTGAATATGCTAACTATAAAGAAAAATCCTGATACTTTGAAAATATTTCTATTTTAGGTCATGTTTAAAAATAATATTCTGTTTCATAAGACATTAGACAGAGTTGAAAGTCAAACTACTGCTACAAGTTTCTTATTAAGAATCTTTTTGTTCATTTGTTTGTTTTTGTTTTTGTTTTTCGAAACAGGGTTTCTCAGTATAGACCTGGCTGTCCTGGAACTCACTCTGTAGACAAGGCTGGCCTTGAACTCAGAAATCTGCCTGTCTCTGACTCCCAAGTGCTGGGATTAAAGGCGTGTGCTATCACTGCCCGGCTAAGAATCTTAACATATGTAAGTTTTTTACAATTGGCACTAGAAGAAAAGGCACAGCAATTTGAAAGAAAACTGTCCAGACTGTCAGTAAGCAAGAAAAGACACTCAGTTGCATTGTTAAGGATATGGATATTAAAACACACTGCACCACCACCATATACCTTGGAAAATGGCAAAATTAAAACAAGTATAAGTTAAGCCAGGCTTAGCAGCACATGTCTGCAGCACAGAACAGGCAGAATGGTCAGACATTTAAGAGCATTCTTCTGGAGCCTGCTGAGATAGCTCAGAGGCAGAGCGCTCTAGCTTCTTTTCCTGAAGATGCAGGTTAACAATCATCTCTACCTCCAGTTCCCAGGGGCTCTGATGCCCTCTTCTGGCTTCTTTGGGCACCAGGTTCATGTGAGGTGATGCAGATATAGATACAAAGTCATTCAGGCAAGACCTAATACACCGAAAAATAATTTATTTTGAAGATCATTTATGGTGCACTAGCCTGGGCTACATTCAACCTGTCTTAACCAAACTGAACAACAATGTCAAGGCACGAGTTGAAGTCATGAGGGCCACTTTAGAAGTCTGTGTAATATCTTAATGCTGGGTCTATTTCCAGCAGAGGCGGGGGCAAAAACAAACAAACAAACAAACAAAAACAAAAATAAAAACAAACCAGAGCCGAGGCAACGGTTCCCTTTGAGAGACCTCCATCCAGGTAAGGCTGGACCTTGGGCTTCGCCACAGAAAAGAATTTCAGACCAGGGCAGTATGAAGCAAAGTTAGAGATTGGGCATAGGATTCCAGGGAACACTGAGGCAGATTGGGGGCTAAGAAGTTTGACTGAAGAGGTATTAATTCTACGGGCACAGAAGAGCATAGCAGGGGAAGCAATCCCACTGAGCAGAGTCAGGGTCCCTTCTTATAAACAAAAAGGCCAGGTGGCAGACACCATGCAGGAAGAGCTAAGTGGGCACGATGTGGCGCGACCCCAAGGCTGTCCTGTCCCAGGATGCTGCTTACAGCTGCGGGGCTTTCTCAGGTTTGTCATTGCTCATTTATTTGGCTCAGTGTGAGTGGACACCGGGTATAATTTGGTGTGATCATTTCCTGGATGACAGCACACTCTGTTGTGCATCAATATAAAGATGGAAGTTCTAGAGATAAAGCTGATTAAAGAGGAATTAATGATTTTATGGAATTCCTGAATTGATTTAAGTAGTTTTAGGAAGTTAGTTTGATTTGAAAATTTTGGGGAAGCTAGGGTAATTGATAGAAAGTCAGTTAGGAAGTTAAGGCAGTTGATAGAAAGTTTTCAGTTAGGATCAAGAATAAGGTGTGTCCTTTCCTGATAGCTGGCGAGTTAGAGAACGGAGTACAGAGAGCACTCGTGCATTACAAGCACTACTAGCTGTAGAGGTGTGAAGAACAGGCTTGTGACACACAATGACCAAAGTATGCATATGCACTAGGTCGGGCCTGAGCTCCCTGATTTTGATGAGTAGAAGGTTTTCGGTGTGTGTAGCCGCCTGCGGCCACATGTGAAGGGTGGAGGCTGCGGGCCAGGAATGTCACAGCTTGAATACCTGGAAGAGAATTCTGGGGATAAACAGGAAGCGGACGAAAGAGAAAAGAGTCAAGACAGAGTTGCCAATAGAGACTGACTTTACTATTATTTAGCCAATATATATAGTCTTTAGAAAACCACCCTGCCCCCCAAATGGCCACGAATTCCTTGGATCTTCTTCTCAGCGGGTTGCCTCCTTCCAGTCACGTCATGCAGGTTTTCTGCTGGTCTCCAGGTGAGACTGCCCTGAGGCAGCCTTGGTTGTTTAGGTGAAAGCTGTATTGTTCCCAACAGAACAAGGGCCTGAGATAACACCAGGGGAAGGGTGGGCGCTGCCAGCCAGGAATGTCACAGCTTGAATAGGATGGGCTGAGAAGTCCAGCTAAATGCTGTGGGGGAAGGGACAGATGTGCAGCAGAAAATAAGGTTATGATAAAGAGCAAATAATTGTATTAGGAGTATAAGATCAGAAAACAGATGATTAGCCAGCCTAGTTGGCCAGAACTTCAAAAATCAGATGTAAGTAAGATAGATGCTGATAGATATATTTCATATAAGAAATACATAGTTAATAACCTGTGCTAATTTCCTCCTGTAGTGATTTTAATCTGTTTTTGAAGAATGTGGTTTTTCAGTCACTGTCTCTAGAAAATGTGTAAATTGTGGCTATGAGTTAATGTTCTTTTCTAAAAGGAAACCTTTGTCTTAAGGGGTATGAAAGAGGGTTAAGAGAAAAAAAATAAATCACTGGAGCTTGTCTTTTGCTTCAACCATTCTGTATATGTGCGTGTGTGTGTGTGTGTGTGTGTGTGTGTGTGTGTGTGATTTCTCCTCTTTCTCACTGGCTGCATAGACAGCAGACCAAGCCCCCACTTCCACCCCCTTTAATATGTAGCCTGGCCCCAGCCAGCTGCTCTCAGAACTGACCTCCCTTCCAATGCCACTCCTTGCTATCTGCCTCTGTTTACCTGTAAAAGCTGGTCTGTCTGTTTTTTCAAGACAGGGTTTCTCTATGTAGCCCTGGCTGTCCTAGGACTCTGTAGAGCAGGCTGGCCTTTGGTTTGGTTTGGGTTTTTTTTTTGTTTGTTTGTTTTGTTTTTTGTTTTGTTTTGTTTTGTCTTGTTTTGTTTTAAGCTGGTCTTTAGCAGCTAAGAATGTGACCTTAGATCAGAATGCCACTCAGCTACAATGTCTGTGTGAATCCTCTCACAGATACCAACAGACTCCCCATCCACAGGTGGATTTCTGGTCTGCATAGTGAGTTCTAGCCATTAACTATCTGTGACACATTGTCTATCAGTCTCCAGCTAATAGAAGAATGTTAGTGGCAACACGTTCTTGCTTCCTGTCTCCTTCCCTGTCTCCTGCCAGGGAATCCTTGCGCCTGGCTGTACGGTATTAATAATTTCTTACACCCAATGATTCATTTCAGTGTCGCTTTGAGCTGCACATATGGAACGTGGCAGGAGTTTATTGAAAGACATTTTTAGCACAGACCTTTTTTTTAAACCTTGACAGGTTTTTATTCTTATTGGCTCCAAATACTATAAATATGAAACAGTGTTTGGAGGTCGTTAGTGCCCTAATATTTGTGAACCTCCTTCCCAGGGAACCTGGCTGTGGAACAGAAGTCTAGCACCTTTGTCTCAGCTGTTTGGGAATAGCTACAATATTCCCTCCATAGTATAAGTAAGTATGTGTTGGGAGTGGGGTTATTCACTTTACATCCCAATTGCTCCCAGACCTTTCCACCTTGTTCAGTTCCTTTACACCCCCCTTCTTCTCTGAGAAGAGGGAGGGCCCCTGGGTACCAACCCACTCTGGCACACAAGGACATTACAGAGCTGTAAACAAAAGGATTAAAATAATTAGAGACTTTGTGGAGTGGGGTGGGGGCTAGCAAGGCAGTCGGGAGCTATGAGCTCCTCTGAATTGCACCTCCTTCTCCTTGAGGACATTCATAATATGATTCAGGTGAGTTATAAAGTTATCTTTAAATGGTTGCTAAGGAATTTAAATGAAATCACAAGACAATTCCTGGGTGGCAACTAACAGGATTACCATTGATAACAAACAATAGACAGGAATCCATGACATCAGAGACATCACAGACTGACTCTGTGAACTTAGTGGTTTTATTTGTGAAATTTCTGGAAAATGTCTGGAGATGTAGGAGCCCCTCCCCAAGTCATGCACATTCAAGCCTTAAGTCTGGCTTATCGCTATCTAATTTTCTTTTATTTTTGAGACAGTGTCATTTTGCAGCCCTAGCCGGCCTCCAACTTCCTGTGGAGACCAGTCTGGCCTCAAGTCAGAGATCCACCTGCCTCTGTCTTTTAACAGCTAGAATTAATGGCATACACAGCATCAAAGCCAATGTCAGCTGTGCTGGAAAGCATGATTCTAAGCTGTTAGAAGCTTCGAGGGGACTCCAGATTGAGGGGTTCTTCAGCCATGCCCCCACATTAAGTAGAAAAGTGGACAGGGGCAGGAGTACCAGCAGGTGCAGATGAGTCACTGCACAGTGTCTTAGAGGCCATCTTCCAGATCTAGCCCCTGGCCACCAGTGTTCCACGTCTCTTCCACAAGCAAAACATGCCATCTTCCAGGAGGACTACAGGTTTCAGAAATAACCTTTTAAGTAACATTCAAGGGTTCAGTTTTTAATGAACAGTTTAAAAGCAGTTTAATGAACAGTTTAATTTGATGTACAGTTCCTTTAAAAAGTTCGCTATCAGGTACATAAACATGAAAACTTACTACATAAGAAAGGAAATTCAGTACATCTGGGTGTGAGTTTGAACCTCTAAATCCCAAATTCAGTTTAGAACCCTACTAAGAAAATCACATGGTCCCTATAAGAGACCCAGAAATATGTGTAACAAGTGTATTACATGATTGCTATGTAATGCACTTATTTTTGGATTCTGGAAAATTAGCTAAAGAGGTGCCTGAAATTTCAAAGGATTTGATACTCATTTTGTGGGATGTTATTCTGTTTTCAGGAAGTCTGAAAGTCTGTAAGACATTTACAATAGCTGTAAATGTCAACACAAAGTTTTTTATTTACCTACAGTTTTGTAAATAATCATGTTCATGAGGATGCAAGTGATTGTCCTCAGTAAATATTTAAAGATCCTCAATATGTGCCTGTCTACTTGGCACAAAAAATAAAAAAATAAAAAAACAAACAAGGATGGGAAGTGAAAAACAACTAGTTGAGAACAATAAAGTTGTTTTGTTTTTTATTTTCAGATACAAATTTTTAAAAAAGCAATTAATTAGCTTTAATAAGAGATGTCTCAAAAATACAGGGAATGTGTTATCTCCTCCTGGGCGAACTTGGTTCAATGAGTGTTTTGATTCTAGTTTGACACTAGAAAGAAACTACATACCCGGTATGAAAGCACCTGTAGGGGGTCTTTGCCAAGAGACTGAGAGGAAAGCCTATTAAATCTGAACGGTTTAAAGTAAGGATTTCAGTAGGAATTCAAGTTGTTTAATATTGCTTTGTTTAAATAGTCTGACTTGTCAGTGTCGCCAGTTAGGACACTGCACAAAATAACTTGTAGCAGAGGATGGTTTCGATCCATCGACCTCTGGGTTATGGGCCCAGCACGCTTCCGCTGCGCCACTCTGCTAGCACGCTGTATAGGCTTGCTCTTTTCTTCTCTAATGGTGAACAACGCTCTTCTTGTGTTCCTATTCCTTTACATTTGTGATCGGCTTTTTTTCTCAACTGCACAATCTGGAGTTTCACTACTACCTTACTTCCAAGCCTCTTTCCGTCTGCGCGCCAGGGTACAGAGCAACACAGCCTCCTCACTAGTTTCTGCGCAAGTCTCGTAGGCGATCGCTGTGCTTAAAAAAGTTTTCATTTGGTTTCACGGGCACGAGGTTTACAACCAACCAACCGCACCCACCCCCCCCCCCCAAAAAAAAAAAAAAAAAAAAAAAACTAAAATCGAATTCCCGATTCAAAATGCGTGCGCGTCTAGGGCGATTTCTATCGGATTGCTTGTGGGATAATTTCGAAAAAGAAAAATAGAAAATAAGCTAACAAAGATAGGCCCTTCTTGCTTTGGCTTCTGTCCGGGACCAGGGCTTTCAGGAAGACTGTGGGTAACAGTCCCTGCGTACCCGCCACGCGCTTCTAGAACCATGCGAGCCTCCGTCTCTAGCGGTGGGAGGCAGGCGGTCACTATTAGGCTACTATTTTATTTCATTTCGTTTTTATTTATTTAGTTTATTTTACTCACCGTTGCTTTTCCACGCTCACAATAAAATCGGCTTCTGCATCTTGGGTAATGGAAAACAGGAAGAAATAATCCTCCGAATCCACTCCACGCGGCCTCCCCACTGCGGGAACTAGCGCCCTCTGGCAGAATCTAACAAACACTCTGGTCTTTTGTAGCCACTTTGAGGTTCTCCTCGGTAGCCAGGCCCTGCTGGAAGCCTCTGGGCTCTCTTGAGGTTAGGACTGCTGATCTTCCTGTCTGGGAAGATTTCCTCAAGTCAACACTAGATAGCATCTGCTTGACTTCTGACACGTCTGTCAAACGTGCGAAGGAGAGACCAGAGACAGAGAATCAGACAGGCAAACAGGAAGGCAATCTATGCCTCTAGAGTTGTTCTGAACCCAAAGATAGCAAGGTTTGGTTATCGCATCTGACCTTCTAGCCACTCATGTCTCTACAATTAACCATTTTTCACTTTGGTTTTGTTTTTTCCTAAAATTTTTAAAATTTTGTGTTCTGTTTTGGATTTATTTTTAAAGGGCAGTCTAAAATTTAGGCAAAAAATGAGATGGCGCAGCAGTTAAGAGCACTGACTGCTCTTTATGAGTTCAAATCCTAGCAACCACACGGTGGCTCACAACCATCTGTAATGAATGAGAAACATATTTTTAAAAATCTATGGGCCAGACCAAGAGGGAGAAGGGAAGAGGGAAAGATCACTTTTGTACCTATGATACCTTTGGCATCACTAATTTTTTATTCTTATTTTTCATTTAAATTACTAAGTTGCCATACAAAGTAATGGTTTCATTGTGACATTTTATTTTCTCCTGAATATATTTAATTTCCTATCTCTATGAAGAGACACCATGGCCACAGCAACTTATAAAAGAAAGTATTTAATTGGGGGAATCTCCTACAGTTTCAGAGGGAAACTCCATGACCACCATGTTGGAAAGCCAGGCATCAGGCAGGCAGAAATGGCACTGGGACACATCTAACCGCTTACACCCTGATCCTCAACTTGATGGATCAGAGAGAGACCTGGTGTGGGCTTTTTAAAACCTCAAAGCCCATCCCTAGTGACACACCTCATCCAACAAGGAGCATATTTTATGATCCTTCCCAAAGTAGTTCTACCAACTAGGAATGAAGCATCCAACTACATGCGCCTATGAGGGCTACGCTTACACAAACCACCACAATGTGTTTTGTTATATTTTTTTCTAACTGACCTGTTATCCTATTCCTCTGTCTTAGTCAGGGTTTCTATTCCTGCACAAACATCATGACCAAGAGCAAGCTGGGGAGGAAAGGGTTTATCCAGCTTATACTTCCACACAGCTGTCATCAGCAAAGGAAGTCAGGACTGGAACTCAAGCAGGTCAGGAAGCAGGAGCTGATGCAGAGGCCATGGAGGGATGTTCCTTACTGGCTTGCTTCCTCTGGCTTGCTCAGCCTGCTCTCTTATAGAACCCAAGAGCACCAGCCCAGGGATGATACCACCCACAAGGGGTCCTCCCCACTTGAGCACTAGTTGAGAAAATTCCTAACAGCTGGATCTCATGGAGAGAGGCATTTCCTCAAAGGAGACTCCTTTCTCTGTGATAACTCCAGCTTGTGTCAAGTTGACACCCAAAATCAGCCAGTACGCCCCTCAGACATTGCCTTTGAATAGTCCACGAACTACTATTGTTCAGCATTACTTAAGACAGACAAACAAACAGGGGGTAGAGAGATGGCACAGCAGTTAAGAGCACTTGGTGCTCTTGCAGAGGATCTAAGCTTGATTCCTGTTCCTCCGTGGTGACTTATGACCACCTGTTACTCCAGTTCCAGGGGATCCAACACCCTCTTCTGATCTCTGTAGGCACCAGGTACACATGTGGTACACACTTGCAAAGTCTCATACACATAAATTGTAAAAACCAAGCAAAATTTGTCCTTCACCCTTGATTTGGCTGAGCATATTTAATCTACAGGTTGTTTTGGTTTTTTGTTTTATTTTCTCCTTAGAATTGTTCATAGTGACTGTATTATTTATAATACATAATCTTCTGACAGGTAGGGAAATAAATATTTTAGAAAAACAAAAACAAGCAAATGCCCCACGGTCTACTCTTCTGTCAGTCACACAGTTAATACTGGTTGGCCTAAATTGCAAAAGTGACTCATAAGTATACAGGCTATTTCTAGCAGGCTGAGTGTTTTGTCACAGCACAGGTCTTGTTAATAAGCTCCTGATGTTTGTGCTTATCATTACACTACAGCATGACTACAGTTTAGCGGACAGCTCCCCATCTGCCAAAGAGCTCAGCTGTAAGATGGAAAGACAGAAAATCTAAAGCTTGCACTATAACCCAGTGAAACCAACCTACCTTAGAACTGAAGCTTCTCTGTGCTCTGTAAACTTTTCCTACCATGTTCCTCAGGAAGGGTAATTTTAAAACTGCTATCTTAACTGCTATCTGGCTGGAATAATAGAATAGAATAAAAAGTTCACTGAGTTGGTTACTGCCAAGTTTAACTTTCATAGTTTGAGTATTAGCACCTGAACAGGGACCCTGAACCCTCAGATTAAAAGCCTGATGCTTTACCAATGGACCTTGATGGACCTTGAGCCATCCAGGTCCCCCTAGGGCCTGTTTGTTCACACAGAGGAACAATTGATAGCCACTATTTTCAGTGCTAGCATAGGCTAATTCTTGTACTGGAAATGGGATAAAGTCAGTCTGTAACTGTGAGGTATGGTTCACTCAGCATTTGTTCATGAGTTCCAGAGCAGGAATGTGAGTGACACGAAGAAAACTAATCCTTACTGTGGAAGAAGAAAAGAAACAGAAGAAGAAAATATGGACGACTTCTAATAAATATTTGTAGTTAATCTTGCTACCATCAACCTAATTATTGGACACCAAGAAACAGAGAAAAGGACACAAAGAGAAGCAAGGAAAAAAAAAAAACTAACAGAAGCAAGAAACAAACTAGTAGAGGACAATGGTTTCTGACAAGCTTGGAAAAAGGTTCTTTTGGAAAAGAACGTTCACGTAGCCTCTCTGGCTCCTCCACGGCTCTGGCGCTCCTCTCCAAGATAACTGGGACACATGCGGTGTATTCGCTGAGCATCTGTCACTCTTTCTCATAAAGATCAGTTATGATGACCAGAGAGACCCTGTCACAGGAATTTAAAAGCCATGGAAATGCTTTCAACATCCTCTTAAAAGAGAGAAGGGAAGCTGTGACTTCCTGTGTGACTTCCAGGAAAGATGTCACTTCCTGTGACAGTGGTAGAATCTCTCACAAGCCTAGGACTTGTGAGACCCTGTGGTTGATCCTCCAGGAATAAACACACACACACACACACACACACACACACACACACACACACACACACACTGTTTTTTAGTTGTGAAAGATTGTTAACTGATTCTTCATCTATTTGCATTCGAAATGTTGTTCTCTGCTTCCAATAGAATTGTATAGAGCACAATGTCACTATTTTTTCTTGCTTTTCCGACTGTACTCTACTCTATCAAATGTATCGTCAGTTCTCACATCCATAGACAGATCTAGCAACCAGAGTCAATCAAACATGTATTGATAGATTTCTGAAAGATGAGTGTGCTGAGCATATAAAGTGTTTGTAATCAATCCCTAACAGCACAGTATCCAACTTCCCACAAAGGTTTAATAGGGTGAAATTACAAAATGTATAGGAAACTTCATGACTTCATCCCGGAAGGCATGAAAGCAATGCCTGCTCCCTCCTTATGAGCTCTTAATAACAAAGCAAAGTACAGTTCCCCTATTTGGGAATCTATGAGTTTAATGGGTTACTTACAGAGCACGGGTGAAGGGCTGCCCACAGGAACACGGGCACCAAAGCAAGTGCAGTGCCAAATGTTCACCCCGCACACAGGATGCCCGCCCTACCGCTGCAAGGATGGAACCCTCCCTTACCAGTCCACCCTCCCCAGCCTGTATGCCTAGACATTGCCCCAGACCCTGAAAACAACAGGCAGTTTGGGTGGAACTGCGTAGAAATGGCTGGGAGGAGTGGCTGGAAACTCAAGAGAGAGCACAGTGATACTCTTTACCTCCTTCTTTGATGGACTGTCAACAATCTAAAGCCCAGTCATGCTGGACTCTTGAAAGTAGTCGCAGAAAGAAAAAAGAAAGAAAGAAAGAAAGAAAGAAAGAAAGAAAGAAAGAAAGAAAGAAAGAAAGAAAGAAAGAAAGAAAGAAAGGAAGGAAGGAAGGAAGGAAGGAAGGAAGGAAGGAAGGAAGGAAGGAAGGAAGGAAGGAAGGAAGGAAGGAAGGAAAAAAGAGAAGAAAAGAATAGAAAAGAAAAGAAAAGGGGGGGGGGCTGGAGTGGTTAAGAGCACTGACTGCTCTACCAAAGGTCGTGAGTTCAAATCCCAGCAACTACATGGTGGCTCACAAATATCTATAATGAGATCCTCCTTTGGGTTGGCGAGTGGGGCCCGGAGCTAGAAGAGGATCTGAAGACAGGTACAGTGTACTTACGTATAAATCCTTAAAAAAGAAAGAAAGAAAATGGGGATTGTATTGCATGAAGGAATGTATTCTGCAACAGGCCCACATATAATGAATAAATAAATCCTTAAAGAAAGAAAGAAAATGGGGATTGTATTGCATGAAGGAATGCATTCTACAACAGGTCCACATATAAATGCTACAGTATTTTATAAGAGACTATATAACCCTAAATATGGTAACTGTTGCATTTTATGATATACAAGTAATTCTTCTAGGGTAGGGAAAATGACTCATCAGGTAACTTTCTTGCTGCTACCCTGATAACCAGAGCCTGCCAAGGACCAGTGTCCTTGGAGAGAGGTTCTAAAAGAAGGGCTGTCTGAGAGAAGCCAAGCAAAAGACTCCAGGTCAAAGGTGGGTCCAGGCTTGAGGGCTCTGTTCTGCTCAAGGCAGCTTTCCAAATTGCTTTCTCTCTATTCTGCTTTCTCTGGAGATCTCCAGACAGCTCTCTCTCTCTCTCTCTCTCTCTCTCTCTCTCTCTCTCTCTGTGTGTGTGTGTGTGTGTGTGTGTTCCTCCCCCCCCCCCCCCCAGATAGTTCTAGCAGTTTTCTCTTGCTATTTTAAAAACATTCTTTGGATAGCTCAACTCTTGCAGATCAAAAGTGCAGTCTTTTATCTTACATACCAGCCTAGCCGTCATTTCAGTTTTCCTTTTGATTATCCTATGAATCAGCATAATATGACCCCAGCCCCTGGATTCTTAGGAGACAGCAAGCACACATTTATTATTTTTTTAACCTGACAAAAGAATTCAGAGACCTGTCTGCCTTTGTTAAGCACAGAAGATAAACCGCCTGGGTGGGACCCGTCCTAAAATGACCATTTTTCCCTCCCGAGCCTAGACTTAAATTCCCTCTGTCCCAGGCTGACCTTGAAATCAGGAATCTTTCAGTCTTTGTAAGTATAAACAAAAAACTTAGCTGTGTAGAATCTCCTGAGATCACTGCTCCCTAAATTCTTTATCTTTCTTAGTATCTTTCTGACAAGGTAGCTTGCTGTCCCTTCCCCCCACAGCATTTAACTGGGACCCTCCAGGCTGGCAACCCCCACTCTTCCCCAGGCCTTATCTCTGGCCTATTCAAGCTGCGACTTTCTTGGCCTACAGCCTCCACCCTTCCCCTGGCGTTATCTCCGGCCCTTGAGAACAATGCAGCCATTTTCACCTTAACTACCAGGGCCTCCTCAGCGCAGTTTCACCTGGAGACCAGCAGAAAACTGCGTGACTGGAAGCAGGAAACCCGCCGAGAAGAAGATCCAAGGAATTTGCGGCCATTTGGGGGGCAGGGTGGTTTTTCCAAAGACTATAAATATTGGCTTAATTATAGTAAAGTCAGTCTCTATGGGCAACTGTCCTCTTGACTCATTTCTCTTTCGCCCCCTTTCCGTTACCCCAAGAATTCTCTTCCAGGTAATCCAGTTCGCATGTGGCCGTAGGCGGCTACAGCTTGCAGAGCAGCTACTTTTGTTCTTTAAGATTCCTGAAGTCCCTCATATAATTCATATTATCCTTATATTGAAAGGGTTAACTCAGAAACTTTGAAAAGGTCATAGAACACTGACCTCTCCCAGAAGGGCGAGCTAAATTACATTCCTCAGACCACAAGGTGGTCCCTGTGGCTAGGAAAGGCCCAGAGTCTGTTGGCCACCTACCTCATCCCCCACCATCAACCAATTAGTTTAAAGGTAACACTGTTCTGCCAACCACATTGTGCCTAATAGTGGCTGCCCTGAGAACTGTATAAAAGACCAGCGCAGCCCGGACTGCTGGTCATTCTGTCTCTAGGTGCAGGGTGGGCCCCAGCATGCTGGAAAATAAATAAAAATCCTCTTGTTTTTTGCATTGATTCCTGTCTCCGAGTGGTCCACTCAGGGGTCTCTCTGGTAAGTGAAGACTCCCCTGAGTCTTACAGCGGTATAATGTGAAACATATTCTAGATTTTGAAGACTTTAAATAAAAAGTATAATGTGTCTAATTAATAAATACTGGTTATACATGGAAATGATATTTTGAGTATGGAGGATTAAATAAGTAAGATTCTCTCTGTTTTCATTAATTTTTAATTTTCATAACCTGTTTGCTGGAAAACTGAAAGTTACAGAGGTAGTCTGCTTTATATTTCTATAGCTCAGGACTGGTGTAAAAAAAAAAAAAACTTTTTGGAAGCTACAGAGCTGGTTTGTATACAGAAGGGCTACTGATTTCTTTGAGTTCATTTTGTATTCAGGCACTTTGCTGAAAGTATTTATCAGCTTTGGGAGCTCCTGGTAGAATTATTGGGGTCACTTATTACTTTCTTATCATCTGCAAATAGTGATACTTTTTCCTTTTCAATTTGATCCTCTTGATCTCCTTTAGTTGTCTTATTGCTCTAGCTATGATTTCAAATACTCCATTGAATAGATAAGGAGAGAGTGGGCAGCCTTATCTCTGATTTTAGTGGAATTGCTTTAAGTTTCTCTCCATTAATTTGATGTTGACTATTGGCACGTCAAAGGCTTTTTCAGTGTCAAATGAGATGATGTGGTTTTTTTCCCCCCCTTTCAGATCATTTATATGGTAGATTACATTGATGGATTTTCATATGTTGCATGATCTTTGCATCCCTGGGATGAAGTCTACTTAATCATTGTACTGGCTGCTTTTGTATGTCAAGCTGGAGTTATCACAGAGAAAGGAGCCTCCTTGGAGGAAATGCCTCCATAAGATCCAGCTGTAAGGCATTTTCTCAATTAGTGATCAAGGGGGGAGGGTCCAGTCATTATGAGTAGCGCCATCCCTGGGCTGGTAGCCCTGGGTTCTGTAAGAGAGCAATCTGAGCAAGCCAGAGGAAGCAAGCCAGTCAGCACGCTTACTCCAGGGCCTCTGCATCAGCTCCTGCCTCCTAGTTCTGCTCTGTGTGAGCTCCAGTCCTGACCTCCTTTGGTGATGAACATCTGTGTGGAAGTGTAAGCTGAATAAACCCTTTCCTCCCCAACTTGCTTCTTGGTCATGATGTGTGTGCAGGAATAGAAACCCTAACATAATTATGGTGGATAAAGTTTTGATGTGTTCTTGGATTTGGTTTGTGAGTATTGAATATTTTAAATGTTAATATTAAATATTAAAATATTGACTATTTTAGTATGGATGTTCATAAAGGAAATTGGTCTGAAATTCTCTTTGTTGTTTATAAGGTTTGTCTATCAGGGTGATTGTGGCCTCATAAAATAAATTTGGCAATGTTCCTTCTATTTCTATTTCTGTGGAATAATTTGAGGAGTATTAGGCATGTTGACTACTCGAGCCAAAGGGTGCACTTGATTTCTGGATTTAAACGCTTTGATAGGCGGGCCTTGGTGGTCAGCCTCAGGAGGAGGAAGTGACCAAAGAACAGGCCTTGGTAGCCAGCTTTAGGAATCTGGTCTACTGGTTGTTAGCAAGGCAGAAGCAGGGAAAGGTCTACCAGAGCTGGGCTTGCCATGCTCAAGGTGGCTGGAGTCCCTTCATTCTGCCTCTTGCCTGACTCTGGCCTTGTGTGCCTTTAGGGTTTTTGTTTTGTTTTGGCTTTTGGAGACAGGGTTTCTAGGTAGCCCTGACTGTCCTGGAACTAGATTTGCCTGTCTCTGCTTTCCAAGCCCACCCCTGCCCCACTCTGGGGAGAGTAAAGTGTGCATGCATCACTATGCCTGGGTTCCTTTTGGTTTTTGACCTCTCCTTTTCCAGTGATTTGTTTATTGCTTAAATGAGTGTGGATAATTATTTACTATGAAGAAGAAAACAAACATCTTCAGAGGCTGGAGAAATGATTTCAGAAGAGCAATTATTGCCCTTGCAGAGGACCAAAGTTCAGTTCCTAGAACCCACATGGTGGCTCCCAACACTCTGTAACTCCAATTTCAGGGGATCCAACACCTTCTTCAAACTTCTGTGTATATCATACAGACTCAAAGTGAGCATACATACATGCAAGCAAAATACTCATACACATAAATCTTTTGAGTTGTGGGGTGGTACACAGCCCTTGAGAGACAGAGGCAGGCATGGATACCTGAGTTCAAGACTACTGTCCTCCAATTCTAATGATCTCTTCATAGTGGACCTGCCAAGAATGCCTGGCTTTCACGGGGAAACATTGGTAAGCTGGTGGCCTTCCCAGCCTTGCGCAGGCTCAACAGGCCTTGAGTGCTTGCCACAGTGGACCTTAATGACCTTGGTGGAGTCATCTGCCTTGGTTGCACAGGCAAGTTCCCACAGGAACTTAGATTAGATTAGCAAGGCTGCATTGGCCTTGCTTTTACAACATAATGCAGCTGAAACAAAGGATGGAGTCTGTAGGCTTTCCCTATATAAACACGGTGGTGCTGAATATTAAACTCGCGGCCTTGATCAGAACGTTGTCTTGGCTTCATTCTTCTCTCACCCCCAGCCCATCTCTTTCATTTCCAGCCCCCCTTTCAGGTAAAGCCAGTTTGTCCGTGGGGGCTGGATAGCTACAACAGCTTAATTACTTCACAATGGCAATGCTCATTGCCAGTCAATCTAAGCACTTCATATTGGTTCTATCTAGTTGTCATAGCAACATCAGCAGATAGGTACTGCAGTGGGTTGAAGATCTAAGGTGGTGCCTGAGTGAGAGTGGGACTCAGCTTCTCTCTTCTAAGACACAGAGAAAGGTATTAGAGCACAAAGGTCCCCATGCTCACAGCATAGAGAAACCACAGGAAATGCAGGACTGTATTTTTAAAGGCAAAAATGTAGAACATGTTTTCCACCCAAAAGGCTAGGAGGTGGAAAATAGCCGGTGACCTCTGTTCTATCTGGAGGGGTGGGCCATACCTGGATCCCCCTAAGCTTCCACAACCAGGACCAGAGGTGGCAAATTGCCAGGAGCCATTCTCACAGAGATCTCAAAAACCCCTTCCTCTCAGCCATTCCCAGCTGGCTTTCTTTAGGCTGCTTTTAGAAGGAAATGTACTAGTTTAAAGATTAGCCAAGTAAGCTAGATGGTCAGTACGTTCAGAGCTCACCTGAGTGGGCTCGAACAAACGAAGCTCACCTGTGGTTAGGTTACCATAGCAACTCCTTTCCACTTCACCTCCCCATGATCGAAATATGATGCCAAGTTCCTACTGCACCTGCCAAATCTTAGCTGAGATCCTGAGAGACAATTCTGAGAAACTGTTCCTGAGATATGATGCTAGCCCCCTGAGATTGTTCCCCGAGTACTTTCCCCCTTCACCCCTCCCCACACCTGCTTGCTTGCCTTTATAACGCCTTGTGTGAAAATTAAAGATTGACAGCTCGATCGGAATTTTGTCTTGCTGTTCGGTTCTTTTGTGTCTGTCTTGTCTCTCGCCTTCCCCTAGGTGGTTCCAGGACCCTGCTGACTGTCCTGCAGGTCGGGACAGCAAATGGTCTAGATGACTTTGGCATGCTCTGTATGGCTGGCTCTGCCAGGCTACGACAAATAAGATCTGATGTGATTCACAGTCCAGATGACTTCTGTGTTATCTGTATAGCAGAGACTACACCAGATCCTCCCTTAGGCCCTTGAGATGACACACATGATTATAAATAAATTATTAATTGTAGCAGTGAATTAATCTGGAGGCTGTATTTCTTTATCTTATACTATTTGCCAATAACCACATATAAAAACAATATTTAAAATTGCATCTCAATAGCTGAACAGTTAAATAATCTACCTTTACTTTCTATGCCAATCTGGCTGCCTCCCAGCCCCATCCCATGCGTCTTAGTCAGGGTTTCTATTCCTGCACAAAACATCATGATGGAAAACCCTGATGTCATCATAAGAGTGAGGCGGAGGGAAGGGTAACAATGCTCAGAGGAGTCAGTGGCTGCCGATTCCAAGGCTACAGCTACAAACCAAGGCACACAACCTGTCCTGGGACAGGACAGGAGTATCATCTTACAAGAGCTTGTCAGCACTTTGACTTTGGCCTAGAGAAATAAGAGTTCAGACTTTTAAATTCCAGAACTATGAGGAAAAAAAAATCTGTTGTTTTAACTTGTCATGAATGAAGGTTAAACTCTTGTTTTTTTCACGCTAAGTGTGGTAACAGTTTTCTAAAATTGCTAGGTGTTCATGTTTCACATCCGTTGCTTGTGTTTTCTTCAATTAAACTGCTTGAGTTTGCTATCAGTACCTTGCTGGGACTCTGCCTAGACAAGAGTGAGATTCTGAGCACAAACAGCCCTGAAAACATCTTCCTTCACCAACAGCAACTGACCCTTGGGTTCCCGATTTTCTTGGCCAACACTAGGGCCATCAAATCCTCAGAAGTATAAAGTTCTAGAATTCCTTTGCCATGGACTTGTTTTCAGAGTTACATTTCTTAGAGGCTGGGGTAAGGATGGATCCTGTTTAGGAGATTCCATGGCCCAGGCCTCTGGAAGCCCATCTGAGACAGAGGATGTGTCCAAGAGAGGATCCAGAAGCAAGTGTGACCTGATTGGGAGATGGATCATGTTACCCTGCTCCCTCTGTCCTCCTTCCACACCCAATTCCTACAGAAGAGAAAATTCTCTAGCCACATCCAGCTTGCTTATTTTATATGTGTTTTCCCTGCACTGGCTTTACAGATATATGTAAGCCTTGTAGGTACTGGGGACCAAACCAGGACCCTCTGGAAGAGCAACACATATTCTTTACCACTGAGCCATCTCTCCAACCCTCTAGTAAAAAGTTATTGGAATTTTCCCTCAACATGAACTTGTTCTGCCATATTTCTTGAATATCTTCCGGCACTAACAGACTAGAGGATGGAAGATCAGTAATATTGTGGGGCTTAATAGCATTTCTTTATCTACTCCAGGAGGTGCCCATGTTCATTTATAGCAAAGCCAGAATTTCTATAGAAAAACAATCTGTAGACCAGCCTGGCTGAAAACTCAGTTATCTACCTGCCTTTGTCTCCTGAGGGCTAGGATTAAAGATGTGTAACCACCACTGCCCAGCTAACAATCCTGATTTCTAATGCCTATGCATCATGATTTCCAGTTGAAAATTTGAACTTGGCTCTTAAAGAACTCGAACACTTGTTGGTAGATGGTCATAGCAGAGGATGTCCTTACTTAATCATCTAAAGTACAGTCCAGGGCTGGGGTTCAGCACCCACTGTGGGCAGTGCACTGCTGCCTGTTCCAGGCCTTTTCTGGCCTTCTAGGGCATCTACATACATATGCCATTCACTCACACAGATACATAAACATAAAAGTAAAATCTTAAAAAAGCTTTTCACTTTGGCAACAGATAGACTAAAAGTGAAACAATATAGAGGAAACTGTCATGGCCCCTTGTACATCTTTTTTTGCTTGCTATCTACTCAATGAATTCACTCATTCAAAATAAAGCATGACTAATGTAGCTCATTCTACATTATGTCTATCATGTAGGATAGACATAAGATTGATATTTGATTCTGATACAAGGAAACCAAGTATAAGAGAAACTGTGGCTTAGTTTTTTCTGCTTTGGTGAAAAAGCAAATCAACTTTCCTTCCAGAGCTCAAGAGAATCTATATAAACAGGATGACCCTCAATAACTCCATCATGTAGACTGAATCTAAAGGAGTGGGTACTGAAGTCTAGGTCAACTGTTCTTACCAGGGTACAAATTAGAAGTTGAACAGCCAAGTGTAGTGGCACATGATTTTAATCCCAGCACTCATGAGGTAGAGGCAGGCAGATATCTTGAGTACAAGGCTAGACTGGTCTATATAATGAGTTCTAGGACACCCATGGCAACATAAGAGAGATTATTTCACAAAAAGTGAGAATTGGGGTTGTTTAAAGTGAGGATTGGGGTTGGTAAAATGTTTTTGAAGAAAACTCTGAAGCCTAGGCTAACACGCAGCTGAGAGAATGTTAAGCAGAGCCTTGGCACTAGAATTTTGATGTTCTCAGTTGTTAGGACTGAAACATTTCCAAATTCATAAGCTGAAAACTTACTCCCCAATATGGTGCTATTAGGGATGAGGGTCTAGAAGATTCAAACATAGAACAGTCAAGAACAGGACTTTATAAAAATCCATTTCTTTCTGTTTTCTGCCATGTAAGAGCATAACATAATTGAGTACAGCCAGAAAATGGGCCCTCTCCAGACTGCGACCTCTAGAACGGTGTGAACTACAATTCTGTTGTTTAAACCATACCTAGTATATTTGTTACTGCAACCCCAACCAAGACACTATGTACAACCAGGGTTAAATAACAGTGCATTCTGTGTAAGCAGACTCTCTAGTTGTAACTCCCAGAAAAATTAATTTAAAGCTAGAAGAGGAGATGCTGGTTTTTGAGGTAAGGATGCATGGTGCTATCCGGTCTACTTCAGAATCCTGGGCAGTGAGTCTCCTACTCAGCCTACAAGGCTAGAAACACAGGTGCAGAGCAATGAACCTGCTACTGAATTTTAATAGTCAGCAGCAACGGAATTTGATTGTATCTTACAGGTAGTTTTATTTAAGGACCAACTACCTGAATAAGTGCATTAGAACAGGAGCGAAACAAATTCCTAGTTACTGAAGCACAAATTTCTTCTACTAGCAAAACATGCAAAAAACCCACACACATTGTAGATCCAAGACAAAAATGTGGATGTACAGTGCAACTATTTATGAATATATTATACATATACAAAACTGAGTATAAAATTCCAAGCTACCTTTCAAATCAACTCTGAATCCTTCGTTTCACCTCATTTACAGAAGAAACTTAAAAGCAGCTTGTCACAATGCTGTTTTAATAACATACTTGGAATAGTTCAGCCCAATGGACTCTCCATTCCATCATGTATCAGAAAAAAATTAAATACTTTAAGCAGTTCCTCATCCCACTCTGATTCATTACTCTAAAACCAACATGAACATAGCAACTGTGTTAGTGATGTTCCTAAAGCAGCCACAGCAGGGTGCAATCTCTGGTGTTTTATGAGAGCAGAGTGATATTGGAAGGCTTTTCCACAGTCCTAACACCCAAAAAGCTTCTCTCCTGAATGAATCTTCTGATGCTGAGTGAGGTGTGTGTTTTGGCTGAAAGTCTGTGGGCACTCAGTAGCGTGGTAAGGTTTCGCTCCAGTGTGAGTGCTCTGGTGCTCAGTCAGGTGCACGCTCTGGGTAAGGCATTTGTCACATTCATTGCACTTACAGGGCTTCTCTCTAGCATGGATTCGCTGATGCTGAGTCAGATGGGTGCTCCGGCCGAAGGCCTTTCCACATTTGTTACACTGGTAGGGTTTTTCTTCTGTGTGAGTTTTTTGATGTTGAGCAAGAGATGAACAGTGTCGAAAGGTCTTACCACACTTGGGACAGGCGTACGGCTTGGCTCCTGTGTGAATTCTCTTGTGTTGTATAAGGTGTATTTTCTGGTTGAAGGCTCTCCCGCATTCACTGCACTTGTACGGTCTTTCACCCGTATGGATTTTCTTATGCTGAATAAGGGATGAGCCATAGCTGAAGGTTTTCCCACATTCGTGACATTGGTAAGGCTTCTCTCCAGTATGAATTCTTTCATGCTTAATAAGACATGAGCTCCGACTAAAGGCTTTCCCACATTCCTTACATTCATAGGCTTTCTCCTGCGTGTGAGTTTTCTGATGCTGATTAAGGTTTGACAGGTAGCTGAAAGCCTTTCCGCACTCACTGCACTCGAAGGGCTTCTCTCGCGTGTGGATCCTCTGATGCTGTGTAAGGGATGAGCAGTAGCTGAAGGCCTTCCCGCAGTCGCTGCACTTGTAAGGCTTCTCTCCTGTGTGAATTTTCAGATGCTGAGCAAGGGAGGACCAGTAACTGAAGGCTTTCCCACATTCTGCGCAGTCATAGGGCTTCTCCCCAGTGTGTGTTTTCTGATGCTGAGTCAGGTTGGAGTGCTGGCTGAAGGCTTTGCCACACTGATTACACTCGTAAGGCTTTTCCCCAGTATGAATCATATGGTGACGGATAAACGTCGATGGGCCGTTGAAGGCCTTCCCACACTCGTTACACTTGTAGGTTTTCTCCCCTGTGTGAATTTTTTGATGTTGAGTGAGGTGTGTGCTCCTGGTGAATGTTTTTTCACATTCCTGACATTTGAAAGGTTTCTCTCCTGTATGAATCTTCTGGTGCTCCATAAAGTGGCCTCTCTGGCTGAAGGATTTGCCACACTGGTTACAAGTATACGGCTTCTCACCAGTGTGAATCCTGTGATGCTGAACAAGGTGGGTCCTCTGACTAAAGGCCTTCCCACATTCATCACATTTATAGGGCTTTTCTCCAGTGTGAATTCTTTGATGCTGAGTGAGAGACGGACTCTCAACGAAACTCTTTCCACACTGGTCACATTTGTACGGTTTGTCTCCTGTATGGATTCTCTGATGGTTTACAAGGTTCTCACTTCTGCTGAAAGCTTTGTTGCATTCCTTACATGTGTAGGGTTTCTCTCCAGTGTGCGTTCTTTGATGGCGAATGAGAGCAGAACAGTAGGTAAAAGCTTTGCCGCATTCGTTGCACTTACATAGCTTCTCTTTCTTGACTGGGTGGGACCTCTGCGAGGCTCGTGCTCTAGTGGACGTCTGATCTAGCGCTACTTCCGTTTGTGTTGTGAGGCTTGAGCTCACGCCAAGGTCACTCGCACAAGTGGGTGCTGTTTTCTCAGTCACTTTGACTTCCCTTGGCAGCGGCTGTTGGTTTGCTTCAAGCTTCTCTAAACTCCCGCCAGCCCCTTTGACGCTGGTTACCACTGTCTCTGAGGATAGTTGCTCTCCAGAAATGTCAAGTTCTAGGAGTGACACACTATTTTCAGGTCTTGTTTTCCAGTCTGAAAGAAAAGAAAATGTCGGGCTGGAGAGATGGCTCAGAGGTTAAGAGCACTGACTGCTCTTCTAGAGGTCCTGAGTTCAAATCCCAGCAACCACATGGTGGCTCACAACCATCTGTAATGGGTTCTGATGCCCTCTTCTGGTGTATTTGAAGACAGCAACAGTGTACTTACATATAAAATAAATAAATCTTAAAAAAAAAAAAAAGAAAGAAAAAAAAAGAAAGAAAAGAAAATGCCAGTTATTTTCTGGACAGAGAAAAAAGAAAACTGCCCTTGTTGGAGATTATCTAATCCTTTGTAAGTTCTCAAATATATAACTTTAACATTTGGGGAGAAAGAAGAAACAGCTAAGGAGAATAAACGAAAACTGGGAAGAGAATGCTTATTTCAGTTTCATAGATGATCTCTAAGGACAACTAAGAATGACATTTAAAGTAATAGTTAAATTTAAGAGGTAAGTCGGATATGTTATTATACATCCTTAGTCTCAGCACCTGAAAACTGAGATAATACTACCACAATGGCGGCCCCAACAGTATTACAAGTTACACCCTTCTTCAGAGGTTTCTGTCCCTGCTTGACCCCATTGCTATAAGGTTGACTATAGCCACCGAAGACCCGAAGATTCAAACCCCATGTGAATTTGAGTACCATTAGCCGCACAAAATCAGGGGAAAGATTAATATGATTACCATCTACAAAAATTCTAGCCAAGGGAGGTGGGGCTAAGCTCAAGGAGTATGAGGTCATAGACAAGTCCCAGAGGAGAGTTTAGGGAATCACCATCAATGCAGTCCATGTGGAGTAGCGCACTGCTGCCTGCCACTATGCCTGCGCGGACTACCCCAGTCATGCAGATTACTTTAAGAACATAATCATGGCACTGCACCTCTGGATGGCTGCACTCTGGTGGTGGCAGCTGATGGCCCCATGCTCCAGACACAAGAGCACAGTGGGTAAACAGATTGGAGCAGGCACTATCCAGGACTCAGATATGGTAGCAACTAGCAGAGCTGGAGATCCAGGAACTGCTCAGTTATTTTGGCTATGAAGGAGAGGAGACTCCAGCCATTACAGGCTCTTCTCTCTGTGTCCTTGAGCAATGCCATCCTGATCTAGGTGTGAAGTTAGTGCAGAAGCTGCTGGATCTGTGGACACATGTCCCAGTGCTCAGCTGGGACCTGAGGAAGCCCTGCCACCTGCAGTCAGTTTACTCCATCCCCGGCTTCGACACAGTGGTGACGGGTACACTAGAGCATGGCATTCTGAAGGTCGATGAGTGTGAGGGGCTGGGAAATAGCAAGAACATTAGCATTGTGCTGAGAGGCACTGAGACCTTCCATATGCCTGAGTCCCTGGAGAGGACTGAGGCAGGGGATAGCATGGGTGCTCTAGGACAAGGTTAGAAGTGGGATGGTCTAAGGCATGGCTTGGCCATGGTTAAGCCAGAGTCTATGCAACCCCACCAAAGGGTGGATGTCCAGTCTTATATCCTAAGCAAGGAGAGGGTGTCTCATTTTATACCTGTTATCTTCTTCCTGTCTTGGGACATAGCCTATCACGTCATCTTGCCTCCAGGTCAGGAACCTGCCATGCCTGGAGAGGACCTGAAGCCTAGCCTCAGCTGTGGCAGCCATGCTCTTAGAGAAAGGCCAGCACTTCACCTTGCAGGATGGCCACACAGCCGCTGGCACTGTCCTCATCTCTGAAACCCCTGCCACAACAAAGGAGAAACCAGAACCTCAGATGGAGAGTGCCTGAACTTCTGCTCAGGCTTTTGATGTTATGGCCCCGGGTCATAATTTCCTTCTGTGGACACATCTGCAGCCAAACAATGTACAACAATGGACGCTTCTGCTCATACGAAGTGGCCTACCAGGTGAGGCAGGCAAATAAACCATGGATTAAAGAAAAAAAAGAGGTAACCTGAGACCACTAAGGATACAGAGAAAAGGACTGACTCTGAGGATGCAGTCTGAAGTGAGATTCCTTGTTAATAAACAGCAAGGAAAAATTTTAACAATGGTGACTTAAATTCAGGGCAATAGGAAAGACTTAGCCTAGAACCCTGAAGAAAGAATTCCATCTCTGTTAAATATTAGGAGTCTAAACAGGAGAAGAAATGATGACAACTTTAAGTCTATCATTCTGGAATGTGGAAAAGAAATGGAGGATTAGATTAAAGGTGTGTGGGAGTGGAAGATGTCAAAAGCAGCATTAGAATAGGATGCTTATATCTAAGATATGAAATTCCAGCTTATCAGGAAAGAAGCAGCTGAAGCCATAGGAAAGGATTTGTGAAAAGGGCAGAGGCCAGAAAGACCCTCGCGGGTGATAGAAGACAACACTTTCCCACTGGACAGGGAAGGTAAGAAATGACCCTGAGTTGTGAGTCTAGCCACAATCACTGTAACCATGAACAGAATGGCAGACCCCCAAAGCTGCCCACCATCTCCTGCCCAGAAAATGGAATAGCATGTGTCAATATAGGCAGTCTCACAGTTGCAGAAATTCTTCAGCGAGAACAAGGTCATATGTTTCACAGGTATGTTTACACCAACAATAATAATACCCAGGGAAATATGTTTATACAGTAAATAATCATAAAAAATATCTTCTGAGGCTGGTGAAATGGCTTAGGTGGCAAAGGTGCTTGCCCCTGCTGGGCCTGATAATTTGAGTTCAATCCTTATGATCCACATGGAATGGAGGACTATCACAAGGTGTCCTCTGACCTCATATAAATGCATGCATCCCCGGCCAATACACAAATACAATAAAGGCAATAACGAATATCCCCTGGATGTACCGCAGGGGAAAGGGCATGAGGGTTATAAAGTCCTGTGCTGTTAAAAAAGACAGAGAAAAGTGTTTGGAAGTGACCAGTCACAAATATGAATCCTATGAAGGCAACGTGGTATTAACCACAACCAATGTCCACACAGTGTCATATTCTCGATTCAATGATTAAGAGAATTAGCTGGGCCAAGAATAAAGGATTTGAAGAATTAGAGAAAGTTCCAGAATATATTGACTACTATCACTACTTTCCTACATATAAAAATCTATGGATAACAAATTCCAATACCCAATATGTTGACAAATATTTGAGGATGTTAAAAACCAAGCTATGGCCAGGCGTGGTGGCGCATGCCTGTAATCCCAGCACTTGGGAGGCAGAGACAGGTGGATTTCTGAGTTCGAGGCCAGTGTGGTCTACAAAGTGAGTTCCAGGACAGCCAAGGCTATACAGAGAAGCCCTGTCTCGAAAACACAAAACAAACAAACAAACAAACAACCCCCCCCAAAAAAAAACAAAAAAAAACCAAAAAACCAAACCAAACCAAACCAAAAACCAAGCTATGAAACCCTGTCTCGAAAAAAGCAAAAAGAAATGGAAAAACAAACAAACAAAACAAGCTGCACAAAAAGCAGGCAGGACAGTGAGACAAACTCCTCAGGATTGCAGGTCATGGCTCTGCAGGGACGGCTCTAAGACATCCTAGAAAAAGGCAACTGGGGGCTGGAAAGAGCTCAGTTAAGAACAGTTATTGCTGTTGCAAAGGACCTGGGTTTGGTCCTAGCATCCACACAGTAGCCCACAATTCACCTGAAACTCTAGTTGAAGGGGATGTGATTCCTTCTTCTGACTGTGTCAGCACCTATGTATGGTAAAGAAACACACATGTAGGCAAAAGTCTCTATCTCTGTTTCTTTCTCTTACACACCACACACACACACACACACACACACACACACACTCAAATAAACAGTAAATTTTTTTTAAAGTACAGTGGGAAGTATTATTACTAGATAAGACCAAGAAGAGTAATACATTTCAGAGAGGAAGGCCAAGGTTGAGACAATAACACATTCAGACTTAGATCAAGAACAAGAAAATTAATGAGAATAATCAAATCATCCATTAATTCTATGAACTCTGGGATAAGTTCAAGAGACAAAACCTACCAATCTGGAGAAGAAAGTGAGATAGTCTAAAGGCACCATTTAATGAAATTATAGTAGAGAATTACCCAAGCCTAAAAAGGGCACATGGGGGAAGGATATCTATCCACATACAACAAGCATACAGTACTTCAAATAGACATGGTTAACATGAGACAGTCACAATGTCAAAATTACAAAAACATAGTATTAAAAACTGTATTTACGTGAGTAAAACACCAAACCACATACATCAGAGAAATATCAGAATAACACTACTCTCTGTCAACAACTCTAAAAGCCAGAAGAACAGGCTTATATTTCAAACCCTGGAAAGAAGCACTTGGGGGCTGTTAGGTAGTTAATTGTTTACAACACTCTTGCTCTTACGAAGACCTACATCCGATTCCTAACACCCACATGGTAGTTCACAACCATCTGTAACTCCGGCTAACGCTAGAGGCAGCACAGTGGTTATAAGTGCTGGGTGCTCTTCCACAGTGCTGGGTTAGATCTCCAGAACCTACATGGGAAGCTCACAGTTATCTTTAAGTCCAATCCCAGAGGATCCAACACTTTACCTGAACTCCAGTGTCCCTTCCCCCACAGCATTTAGCTGGACTTCTCAGCCCATCCTATTCAAGCTGTGACATTCCTGGCTGGCAGCACCAGACATTCCAGGCCGGCAGCCCCCACCCTTCCGCTGGTGTTACCCAGCCTATTCAAGGGGTGACATTCCTGGCCCACAGCCTCCACCCTTCCCCAGGTGTTATCTCTGGCCCTTGTTTTGTTGGGAATACAGCCGCTTTCATCATAACAACCAAGGCTGCCTCAGGGCAGTCTCACCTGGAGACCAGCAGAAAACCTGTGTGATGTGACTGGAAGCAGGCAACCCGCTGAGAAGAAGATCCAAGGAATTCCTGGCCATTTGGGGGGCAGGGTGGTTTTCTAAAGACTATATATTGGCTAAATAATAGTAAAGTCAGTCTCTATTGGCAACTGTTGTCTTGACTCTTTTCTCTTTCGTCCCCTTCCCGTTTATCCCCAGAATTCTCTTCCAGGTATCCAGTTCACATGTGGCCGTGGGCGGCTACACTCCAGGGTCAGTATATAAATGTAGAACACACACACACACACACACACACTAATAAAATTAAAAATTTTAAAACTAGCTGGGCAATGGTGGCACACACCTTGAGTCCCAGCAGTTGGGAGGCAGAGGCAGATGGATCTCTGAGTTTTAAGCCAGACTTGTCTACAAAGAGAGTTCCAGGACAGCCAGAATTACTGTCTTAGTCAGGGTTTCTATTCCTGCACAAAACATCATGACCAAGATGCAAGTTGGGGAGGAAAAGGTTTATTCAGCTTATAGTTCCCCATTGCTATTCATCCCCAAAAGAAGTCAGGACTGAACTCAAGCAGATCAGGAAGCAGGAGCTGATGCAGAAGCCATGGAGGGATGCTTCTTACTGGATTGCCTCCCTGGCTTGTTCAGCTTGCTTTCTTATAGAACCTAAGACTGCCAGCCCAGGGATGGTACCACCCACAATGGGCCCTCTCCCCTAGATCACTAGTTGAGAGAAAATGCCTTACAGCTGGAGGAGGCATTTCCTCAACTGAAGCTCCTTTATCAGAGATAACCCCAGCCTGTGTCAGGATGACACACAAAACCAGCCAGTACAATAACATACATAGAGAAACTGTCTCAAAATGCACACTGCCCCTCAAGATTGTTATTCTCAACAAAGACATCTTTTAATATATTTCAAGACAAGTACAACCTAAGGCAATTATGATACTGCAGAACACACTTAAAGAGATATTATACACTAGAAAAGGAAAAACTGTAAAAGAGGACACGAGAGAATACATTTATTTCGTGAGAGGAATAGATGTGCAAATGGGAGCCAGGAACAAATTCACCTAACACGGTAAACCAGAAAACTCCTAATACTAGTAGAGAACAAAGAAAGAACTAGAGCAATAGTCTACTTAGCCAGAACAACCAACAAAAACATAAGTCACTGCAAATTCTTCAATAATGATGTCAAATGCAAATGGCCTTAACTCAGCAATATAAAAACACAAACTGACTGAATAAAGAAACAAGATCTAGAAACACAGTTTCCCTTCAAAGGCACTCATAAATGGAAATTAACCTACCAAACAAATGCAAGCTTTTAACCTGCCTGTAGACCACATCTCCTGCCTCCGCCTTCCAGTGCTGGGACTGAAGGTGTAAGCAACCAGTGCCAGCTTAGCAAACACAAACACATTAAGCTAGGATAGCTATTGTGATATTGGATAAAGTAGACCCCAAACTGAAACTTGTCAGACTAGATAAAGGAGACCACTGCTTATTAACAAAGAGGACAATTAAACAAAACAAAACAAAAAAAAAAAATCACAAAAAGCCGAGCGGTGGTGGCGCACGCCTGTAATCCCAGCACTCTGGGAGGCAGAGGCAGGTGGATTTCTGAGTTCGAGGCCAGCCCGGTCTACAGAGTGAGTTCCAGGACAGCCAGGGCTACACAGAGAAACCCTGTCTCAAAAAAAAAAAAAAAAAAAAAACCCAAAAACAAAACAAAGAGGACAATTTTTAAGAAGATATAACCACTGCTTGGGTTGCCAATTTCATGTAACAAACACTGAAAGGTATGTGAATAGTGAAACACTTCAATAATCCACACACACTTTCAGATATGTCTTCTAAATTAAAAATCACCAAAGAAATTTCAGAGCTAAATTATGCCATCTATCAGTTGGATTTAAACATCTGCACAATATTCTATCCACCAGATACACAACATGCATTCTCAGTGGCCCTTGAAATCATCTTAAGAGGCCACAAGTAAGCCTAAATAAATACAAAAAGATTAACATCAATTCATTGTGTCTTACCAAGTCATAATGGAATAAAATTAAAATATATCAAGCAAGAGAAGCTACAGAAACAACATAAATTCTTGGAAACTGAATAATATAGTTCTGAATAAACAGTGGAGTCAGTGAATAAATCAAGGAGAAAATAGAAAACTTCCTAGAATCAAAAGAAAATGATAACACAATTTACCAGAACCTCTTGGCTAGAGCTAATGCAATTCTAAGTTTATAGCTGTAAGTGCGTACAGTAACCCCTGTCCCCTAAAAAGAACCGGAGGGGAGTGTCTCACACACACACACACACACACACACACACACACACACACACACACACACAGATACCCATACCTACACATACTTTAAAAAAGAAAGACAAACAGCAAATAAATAATCTAATGATATACCTCAAAGTGTGTGGTTTTTTTTCACTTTAAAAATTATGTGTGTGAGCATATGTGCATAAGTGCCTATGATAGAAGAGCCCAGAAGTATTAGTAGCTGAATTTGGGTACTCTGGAAGAGTATAAGTTCTCTTAACCAGTAAGTCATTTGTCTTGCCCTTATCTTCAAGGTTCTTGAAAAGGAAGGAAAGAAGGAAGGAAGGAAGGAAGGAAGGAAAGAAGGAAGGAAGGAAGGAAGGAAGGAAGGAAGGAAGGAAGGAAGGAAGGAAGGAAGGAAGGAAGGAAAGAAGAAAAGAAGGCCAGATAATGGTGGTACATGCCTATAATACTAGCATTTAGGAGGCAGAGGCAGGCAGATCTCAGTGATTTTGAGGCCAGCCTGGTCTACAGATAGAGTTGAAGGACCACTGGGAACACACAGAATTCAAAGGCACACAGAGAAACCCTGTCTCAAAAAACCATAACAACAAAATCAAAAACAGTCTGTGGTGGTTAGTTTTTGATCAGGTTGATATAAGCTAGAATAATCTGGAAAGCAGGAACTCCAACTGAGAAACTGCCTGATCAGACTAGCCTGTAGGTCAGTCTGTGGGGACATTTTCTTGATTAGCATTAAGTGTTAATCAAGCCCACTGTGGGTGGTACAACCTTTGGAGAGGTGGGCCTGAGTTAGTAAGAAGCAAGCTGAGTGAGCTGTAGAGAGCACGCCGGTAGGCAGCACTCGTCCGTGGCCTCTGGCCAGCTCCTGGACCCAGGTTCCTGCACTGTTCCATTTCCTGCCTTGGTTTCCCAATGATGGACTGTGACCAGGAAGTGTCATGATGCTTATCACAGTAATAGCAAACTAGGACTTAAGCCAAACGCAAAAGCATATCACTAGAAATAATGATCAGGCTGAAATTAATGCAACATGGACTTAAAAGTACAATGCATGAGCAAGAGTTAGTTCCTTAAAGAGATTTAATAGATTGATAAATCTCAAGTCAAATGAAGAGGAATACAAGAAGTACTTTTGCAAAATCAGATTAAAAAGGAACTTTTTATAACAGACACCAATGAAATCTAGAGAATCATATGGGAATACATTAAAAATACAAGGAGGTCAAAATTGGAGAAAAGATGAATTCCTAAATACATGTGAGCTAACAAAATTAAATCAAGATATAACACTTACAGAGCCATAATAATATTGAATTACATAATAATGTTGAATTAAAGAGCCAATAATAATATTGAAACAGTAATTAAAAGTCTCCCAACAAGAGATGCCCAGGACCAAATGAGTTTATTGCTAATTCTACCAAATGTTTAAGGAAGAGGTAACACGTTCACTTCTCAAACTGTTCCAAAAGCAGAAAAGGAGGAAAATACCACCAAGCTCATTTTACAAAGCTAGTATCACTCTAATATCAAAACTAGATAAAGACAACAACAAAAAAATATAGAGTAATTTCCATGATGTAAGTATAAAACTTGCAACAAAATACCTGCAGGCCAAATTCAAGAACATACTAAGATCATACAGAACCACAACAATGGTTTTTTTTTTAAACCTCAGGGATGGAAGGCTGATTTAAGATAGACAAATCCATGAATGAAAAAGACACATAGATAGACTAAGAACAAAAACCGCATGGTCATCTCAGAAAAGGCATTTGACAAAGCTCAATATCCCTTTACCAAGACAGTCCTGAAGAAACTAGGAACAGAAGGAATATAACGGCCCTGCAAATGTCATGACTTAATTTTCTTTATGGCTGAATAAAATCCCATTGTGTAGATGCACCTCATTTCCTTCATCTATTCCTGTGCTCATGGGCTCCTAGGCTACTGTGACCAGAGTCAGGGCCTTGAAGAAATTCCTTGTGTAGTTGGAAACTAATGATTTAAAAGAAAAAATTATTCAGAACCTCAATGACAGAATGATAAAGTTACAGAATATGAAACTACAAATGAAATTAAGAAAAGAGTGAGTGCATTAAAACAAACAAGAAAGAAAACATAAAAAAACAAAACAGAAAAACAAAACCAAGGCTACAGGTGTGGAACTCACTTTTACTTTAGTCGGGAACAGAGAGACTTAGGCAGTGTTGAGTGAAAGCACTTGGAACTAGCATGTTTCTGTTTGATGCCAACAGAAATGGAACCCAAAACAGAAAATGAGGGGACAATCCTGGGTCAAAACAAAGTGGGAAGAGAGAATGCAGACTGTGAGTACAGATGTCTCCTTTTAGGAGAATCAGGAAGGCTGAAACCTCGAAAGGGAATGTAAAATAGACTATGTTGAGCTGGTGTTCATCTCTCCCAGGTGATGCTCTGAAGAGCAGAGTGCACACACCTATACAGAGTCACTTCTCATGGGGAAGAGCAGTCCTCTGTTGTCACACACTACGTACCTTCCAAGGAACCAACAGGAATGCACGACTCCTCAATCCATGGCTCTGTCCCTTGCTCTAGTTGGGAAATCATATCAGGTTTGGAAACCTGGAGCCCTGCTCAGAGGAGGAAAAAAAGGAATCTGTCTGCAATAAGGAAAAAGTACCAGATCAGAATGCAATCTCACCATTCCATCTCTAAGATACTCTACATAGGAAAAATTTGGTGTGATGAACAGCAGTCAAATGTTGTAACAAGGGAGCAACTCATCTAAGGAGAATACTCCACTTGATCATGAGGAGAAACTTCTAACATTTAAAATTGCTGGTTCCTAAATTTAGATGCCAATCACATCTAAGCACAATAATGTGTCTCCCACATCCATCTAAACTTAGGGCTACCCTCACCTAAAGAGACAAGGTGTGTGTTTGTCACACCATATAAACTTAAGGTTCCCGAGACCAGTTGTGTACCCTCTGCTCACATCCTCATCTTAACTTGGGCAGTGCAGTATCATACTCACCTATAGAGACCAGATGTGTATAATTTTCCAATGTCACATCTCTGAACAAATCTCTCTGTGTAGGATCCAGGTGTTTCCATTCTTCCTGAGTGAAGTTCACAACCACATCCTTGAAGGTCACTGATTCCTAAAATATCAAGTATTCTACAGCTTAGCCTTAGGAAATAGGTAAAATTAATAATACCCATAGAAGCAAGTCAGGTGATAAACTAAAAGTAGTACTAATATGTTTACTTTTGGAAAAAATTTCAAACAGACCTTACCCATAAGATTGGTGTTAAGAATAAAAAGAAATGTTCCTTATGGTAGGTGGTAATGTAGCTCATTGGCAGAGCATGAGAAAGGTCCTAAGTTCAATCCTCAACACCAAAAACAAAAGCCAAAAAGCAAAATAAACACTAACCTTTTTCCCTGTAAAGTGCTTAATAAACATATTAAAATGTTATTGATTATAGCAATTATAATATAGTACTTGCTATATCTTAGAACTCAGAGATAAAGAGGACGAGCAAAGACAGCACTGGCCAATAGAATGAGCACTCACTTAGATGCCTACATTAAGCACTTTATTTTATGAACCTTCATGTATGTTGAAACATCCAATTAGAGTTGGCTCTCTCCATCTGTGGATTCAATCAACTATAGATAAAATGCATTCAAAGAACATGCACAGATATTGTTCTTGTATTCCCTAAACAATACAGTAGAACAACTGTGTAGAATTTATAGTGTATTTGCATAGTATTTACAATGTGTCTAGAGATGATTAAAGTACACGGGAGAATGTGGATAGGTTATATGCAAACACTGTGCCATCTTATGTAAAGGAGTTGAGGATCTACATGTTTTGGCATCTGTTAGGGAACCTAAAATCAATTCCTCCAGAATACAGAGTTAAGACAATATAGTTTAAAATGCATGCAGTTTATTGTTACAATATTCCTCAATAAAAAACAAAGTGAAGCTAACAGAACTTCAGGTGTAACTGGGAAGAGGTGATGAGGGACATCTTGAGGTTAAGGCTCATGGAACATTTTTCCTACATTTAAAATCTATCATGGTTCACAGATGACCTACAGAATAAAGCCTTCACAGTTCTCATTACATATTTGAGATTTTTTTCATATTCTGATCTCATTCAATTTTATTTTTTTAATTTTCCAAAATAAGTCATCTCTTCCAAATGTGAATCTGTGACTATTACCAGTGCTCACCTGCGCATCTGGACTCGGCTCCCCACACCTGTCTTACTCCAATATTCAAATATCACTTGTCCTTGAGAGAATACAATCCCACGTCCTTCACGCTACTCTCCGTCCTCCGCCAACCACACACCTCTCTCATTCCCTAAGATCTGCAGTGCCCACTTCCCCTTCTGTACACCTGCCTACTTTGACTTTTATTGGCCACTTTCCTGTTTGTTGTGCTTCTCCTTCTTCTTCCCCACCCAGCAGTGTTTCAAGACTCTGGGTAAGAGGTAAATGGTGAGTGATTGCTGAAGCTGTGGAGGCACAGCTGGATCCAGATGAGATCACAGGACAGATGAGAGCCCAGAGAAGGCTCACCAACAATGATTTGGGAGTCAACATACTTGACAATAAAAACACATTATTCTGAGAAGGGACATTGTTAGTATTCTGTCTAAATTCACCCCACAGTTACCTAGCAACAGCCAGGTATGCCCCTCCCCACAGTTACTTGGCAATAGCCAGTTAGGTCTGGCCCACTCTAAGAAGGGATATCTGCCCCGCCTGTCTCTTGCCTCTTACTCTCTCTTCTCTTTCCACTTCAGTTGCCCTCTTGGGCTCTCTTCCCTTCCCCACTCCCTTCCTGCTCTCTCCATGTCGTCATGGCCAGCCTCTACTTCTCTCTGCCTTTCTCTGCCTCTACTACCCCCCTGTCCCTTCCCCCACAGCATTTAGCTGTGACCTTCCTGGCCTGCAGCCTCCACCCTTCCCCTGGTGTTATCTCTGGCCTATTCAAGTTGCGATATTCCTGGCCCGCAGCCTCCACCCTTCCCCAGGTGTTATCTCCCGCCTAGTTCCAATGGGAACAATACAGCCTCTTTCACCTTAACAACCAAGGCTGCCTCAGGGCAGTGGGAGGCTACACCCCCCTTAACACCCATCCTCATGCCCTGAATACACTCTACTCTATACTATCGGGTCTGGTCCCTCTGGGAAGGGATACCTCAGCATGGCCCTGATGATGCACCGCTCCCCCACACCCCATGAAACATATTCTTATGCCACTTTCTCTTTATATTATCACAACAGACATTGCACTTGGGAAAAATCTTAACTTACCCGAAAACTAGATGGTGGGAGTAGGGTGCGTCCCTCGTGGAGACTGGCGGAGTCTGCAGAGGACAGACCTGACGAGGAAGAGGCCGTGATGAATATGACCAGATGTGCTGCTGCCAGCAATCCAGAAAAAGAATTTACTTTTCTTCCTGGAGATAAGAACTACGTCTCCCCTTCCTTTATATGTCAGAATCCCCCCACCCACAAAAGGTTTAACTGAGGCCTCTGTACTGTCCTGAGAAGGCTCAGGAGAAACAAACAAAAACAACAAAAACCAAACTGTGCCTTAATATTCAGCTTTGTCTCTTGATACTTAACTATTCACATGGTTCATACAGAGAAATTAATCCTCGGTCCTCATTACTGAAGCAAGACATTCCTGCTGACTCTTCTATGCTACACATACACTATGAGTAAGCAGCTGGGTATGACAGTACATGCCTTTAATCCCAGCACTAAGGAAGCAAAAACTCGCGGGTCTCAGTGAGTTTATTGACACTCTCACATACCTAATGAAAGTAAAGACATGCAAGCACTTATACACATATAATAAAATCTAAAAAAAAAAAAAATTAACAAAAAATTTGATGAAAAATAGTAATAGATCATACTCTTAGGTATTTTTAAAAGGACATTTAAAGAACTATGTTTAGTGTTGGGCACGGCAATGTAAGAAATATGCTAACTAGGAAAGGACTACTCAAGTCTAGCGATCTTATATGGACCTATCATAGAAAATGAGACTTAGGCTACTTGACAGGGAACTTAACAGCTGAATTCACAGGTAAGGGCATCACTGTTAAAGTACTGACAGTCTCTGGTGCTTTTAAGATCTACGCACAAGTTACAGGACCAGGCACTTTAGTGAGAGGAACTAAAAGGCAAGGAAACATTTGCACCCCAAAATGGTTTTTAGGCCACACACACTTGCACCGGCACAAGCTTGAAAAACTGCTATCTGCAAGATATTTCAAACCTAATCTTTGCATTAAAAAGTTAGAACACTTTTTATTCTGACAGTTTTTTTTATTCGAAAATGTAATATAAGAGAACTATCAAGAGGATCAGATATTCTGAACTGTTGTTCCTTTTCAAATTCTCATGTCCAGAACTCAGAATTGATTCTTCCAAGTTTCTTTCGATGTAATTAGGTTTCTTTACCGCTAGCCACATGGCTTCCTCCTTCCACCTCTCAGCTCGCCCTACACCAGCCCTCTCTCTACCCTGGTGATCCCCATTACCTGCCATCCCAGGAGCTCTACGTGTTCCGCAAGAACTTGGACACGTGGATACCCTGCAGGCAGCTTCAGGTAGGAACTCGGATGTCCCGCTCTCCTTCCTTCTAAGAGACTGGCCTACCAGACACAGGATACACTCTGCGGCTCGCGTTTTACAGTCGCACCTCTGACTCGTATAGAGTAGCCAGGAGGTCCTGTCCAGGAGCGGAGGTGCACAGGGGAGGTCTGGATTACTACAAGAAGCAAAAAGCGAACAGGGAGCGAGCAGCTCTGCCTGGCTGCAGCAGAGACTCCGGGCGCCCACCTAGAGTCAGGCCACGCGCCCTCCACAGGGTCTGCGATCTCCTACTTCCCCAGGCGGCCAGGCACCTGTTGCGGGGCACAGCAGAAAGGCGGGCTGCCCCGCATTCAGCTGGCCCGGCCCAGAACAAAGGAACAAAGCCTTGGGGAACCCGTGGTCCCCGGCAACGCCGAGGGGAGGCGCGCCCCCTTCCCTGACTCCCCGGCTTCCTCCCGCGCAGGCCGCACCGCGCGGGCCCGCAAGGTGACGACACACTCCCAGGGCGCTGGTGGTTGCCATGGTGATACCTGGACTCCTGTCAAGTGACGCACTCCCAAGGATCCTGGATCCAGAAGCGTGGAATAGCCACCAAAACTCAGGCACTGAGTTTACGCGGTGGGACGAGCCAAACACCCACCCCTTTCCACGCCCACAGTCCGCTTAGCGGTCACTTCCGGTCCGGTAGACCCTTTCCCTTCTTTACCCACCCCTCCCCTCAACACACACGCGCGCCTCACCGGGGTGCACAAAGGACCACAATTCCCAGAATGCAACGCGCGGTGTTTCCGACTTACTTTTCCCAGGTTTCCACGAATGCCTCCTGGTGGCTCGGGAGGTTGAACCTGCCTACCGTTTGTGTCTGGTGGTTTGGACTGTGAGCAGAGGTGGCCATATACAGCGTTTGTAAACAATATTCACACACCCGCAGGTTTTTGGGCGGAGATGTTGAGGCAGGCTCACACCCCTCAGACTGGTCTCGAACTTGCTATATATATGTGGCTGGCGTTGAAATCCTGATCCACCTTCTCCACCTCCCAAGGATCTGGCCTCTCTCACTGAGAATTTCAAAACGCAAGCGTACATTTCAGCACTCAACCCTATTCATTCTCATTTATATATTTGTCGTTTTGAAAATATTTGTCGTTTTCATGTCTTCGCAAAACGACTCACATATTTTTAAATACTAAAGAAACCAGGAAGGGGTGGTGGTACAGTATTTTACATATTATCAGTGCTCTCAGCAGGTTTATTTGCCTAGCACTTAAAGTGAATCCCTTAGTGCCCTTGACGTACACCAAAGACTCCTACATATAGGTTTTTGTTTGCTTGTTTGCTTGTTTGTTTCAAAGGTATGGCCCACTCAGCTAAGGGCTTTAGTTCCTCCCCGTTATTTGACAGAAGGGCTAAAGTGTCTCCCCTCCTTAGCTGAGAGCACCAGACCTGGAAATGATAATGCTACACAGGAAAAAGTTAAGGGAAGGGCATGGTATAGAGAGAAATGGTTGCAACAAGGCATTAGATAAAAAGAGAATGCAAACTGCAATCATGTTTAGTTTTTTAAAATTGGTTTTATGTGTCTGCGTTTGTGCACATACATGAAGGGGCATGCTTTGGTGTCCAGAAAAGGATGTGGGAGCCCTTGGAACTGGAGTTTAGAGAAGATTGTATGCTTAGGACCAGACTTCCAACCCTAGCTTTTCTGTTTGCTGGCTGGGAATACCTCACAGGTTTTGGTTCTGGGAATGGGATTCTGCTGAAATAAATGTCTGGACATATGAAAGTGGCTTTGAAATGTAATTATGAGTAGAATCTAAAAGAACTGCTGAGTTATAGCATTTAAACTAAATTATTTTGAAAAGGTGGATGCTGTATAGACATCAGGTTCTAGTGTTGACTCAGATGGGAGTGAGATAGCCTACAGTCATCTCTCATATAGTCTCATGGTTAGAAGGACAGTCAGCAGCATGTCTGTTTACTACAGTGAAAAATCCAGACTGGGAGATATTTGAAAACTGTAAAGACAATTTTGGAATTTTGGTTTTTTTTTAAAAGAAATATAAGAATGTGTTTTTGTTTTAATCCCAGGTATGGGAATATGAGGCTGCGTCAGACTGTCCAAAGCAGCTGATTATGATTTGCCTCATGCTCTAGCAGAGGCGTGGTTTTTGCCAGCTATAGATCGTTTCTGCAGCTGTGTGACATTTGGAATTTTAGCAACTTTTCAAAGGCAATAAAATACTAGGACACTGAGAGATGGGGTTGGTGGCTTTCAGGTTTCTCAAGAAGAAATAAGAAAAATAGATTCAGATCTCTCTCTCTTCCTCTTCCTTTCTCTTCCCCTACCCCCTCCTTTTTTTTTTTGGATTTGTTTTTTTCGAGACAGGGTTTCTCTGTGTAGCCCTGGCTGTCCTGGAACTCACTCTGTAGACCAGGCTGACCTCAAACTCAGAAATCCGCCTGCCTCTGCCTCCCATACCGCCCGGCCTCCCTCCTCTTTCTTTCTCTCCTATCTAGTGATAGGGGATGAAACCGTTGAGGGGGGGGAGGGGAGGGAAAAAGAAGAATCCACAAGTAGCAAAGACCAGCTACAGAAAAACACGTGCCTATTAAAGTACTTGTACCAAAAATAAAAAAAGAGCTCTTAGGAGTAGAGGAACAGGTGATTCAGTGGTTTTTGCTTAGTCCTGGTTTTAAACTCCAGGACCAAAATAAACTGTTCTCATTCTCAGCAATGCCCAATAACCATCCAATTTAGAAAATAGGCTAAATCCCAAAACTTTTAACACCAAAGATGATATTTACAGAAGACAAAGATATGAAAAGTACTCTACATCTTAGTTTCAGGGAAATGTGTATTAAAATAAAGTTATACCAGCATCCTTCTTACCAATTCTCTAGAACTAGGACATTGACACCAAACACTGACAAGAATGTAGAACAAAAGGAACTCTCCTATAGCACCTATAGCAGAGATGCAAAAGATACACCCATTCTGGGGGACAGTGTGGCCTTTCTTATAAAACTATTCATGCTCTTAGCTTCGATTCAATAATTCTGACGTTTTAGTATTTCTTCAAAGGAGTAAAAAAACTGACACCCAAAGAATACTTGTGTATGTGTCTGTAAGAACAGTACAAGCATGAACAAATTGTTGGATATATAGTTAAGCTAGTGGAATATTATTCAGCAATTAACAGAAATGAATTACCACACTACAAGAAAAAAAATTACAGGGAAGGGCATTAAATGTATATTACTGAGTAAAATGAGTCAATCTGAAAAAGACTGCATACTGTATTGTTGCGGGAAATATTAAGAAAATGAACCCTCCAACTCTTCTGCGGGGCTGGGCCACGCTCCCGCGCTCTGCCGCCACCGGCAGCTCTCTCCAGCGAGTCCCTGCAGCGTCTGTCTCGCTCGTCCCGGGAGCCACTGGTGCCCTCGCCGCTATGATCCCCTGTAACTGGCAGTCCCCACACTCCAGTAACCTCGCGGTTAGAAATCACAATACCCAGTACCCGGTAGCATTAAAACTCGTAGAGCTTGTAGTTAACCAATAAAATCCCAATTTACAAGCTGCCAATACAATCATTTCAGAGCCAATTGATAATGATAAAGCTTTATCCCAGTTATTCTAACCTTATGAAATCAGCACATCAGCACCCATTCTCCTCCCCCCCCCCTTTCTCCTAACCCCTCCTCCCTCCCCCTTCTCCCTTCCCCCTTCTCCCTCCCTCCTCCCTCTCCCTTCCCCCTCCTCCCTCCCCTCCTCCCTCTCCCTTCCCCCTCCTCCCTCCCTCCTCCCTTCCCCTTCCTCCCTCCCTTCCCCCTTCTCCCTTCTCCCTCCCCTGCGAGGCTCTTTCTCCCACTCTTAGCCCCACCTCTCTTTTCCCCGTCCAATCTCAGGCCTCTTGCTGCCCTAATGTGATTCGACAGGGAAAATCCTGCAACGTTGTATGATTCCTTTTGTATAGCACTGTATAAAGAACAAGTAAAAACCACCCAGTGGCAGAGATTTGGGGGCAGTGAAACATATAAATACACAGATTTGTCAAATCCCAAAAAATGCACAACACTGAGCAAGCCCTAGTGTGAACTACGGTATTAATAATAACTTGCCATTACTGGCTTATCATGATAACAAATTGCTATAGGAATATAAGATGTTAACAGTAGGAAAATTGGGAAAAGAGGAGAGATGAAGTATACTGAAACTATTTTTCATTGATTTTTTTCCATAATAAATCTAAAATTGTCCTCCTCGCCCCGTCTTTTAATATAGAAATATATGAATTTTAAAAGTGTTTCTTACGGTCAGAAATGGAGACCAGATAATTAGAAACTAAGGGAATGATGATCCTTTTTGATAAAGTAGCAGGCATTTGGTTAACTGTGGTATACTGTTGGATGGAAAATAGAATTTATTTTATGAGCTTAAATATTTAGCTGAAAATCCCAAGAGACAGTTGAGAGACTCAGTTCTCCTTCAGGTCACTGTTCGTCATTCTTTAATACAATTGATAATGTTAGTTTTGGGTTGGGCTTGTCTTTATTGAAAATACACTTTTAATGTTTTCTGTAATTAAATTAAAATTTAAAAATAAAATAAAATAAGATAAAATCGATGTTTGATTAATGAGTCATAACAAAAGCAGTCCCTAGGACTGGGGTAACGAAGGTACACTTTATCTTTGTGGAGACAAAATATGTATGTACACCGTGTAGCCAAGTTAGCCCTAAGTTGACAACCGTCTTGCCTCAGTGTCGGAGCTGGGACTCAGGAATGAGCCACCACCCTCGGTCGGACAGTACTTCATTGTCAAGTCAGTTGGGTTCTGGTGAGGGAATTGAAGCCTCCAGTCATTCAAAGACGCTGTTAGGACTCTTGCGTTCCGAGTCTTACAGAGACTCCAGCTTTCCGTATTTTCCCTTACACACTACAAGATTCCTTTCCTTTTGGGAGCTTTTAGATCCTTGCAAATCTGGCAACCGGTTACTTTTTCTTTCAGGCTTTCAGCACTGGAATTTACCTTTGTGGATTTGAAGAACTAGCTTTATTCATGTAGTCGTGGCCGAGTGGTTAAGGCGATGGACTAGAAATCCATTGGGGTCTCCCCGCGCAGGTTCGAATCCTGCCGACTACGGGTTATTTTAAGTCTCAAATTTGTTGCATCTATACTGCTATCAAGAGGATCTTCGGGTTTAGCGCTTCCATAACAGCGAGTATTTTTATTAACAATAATGAACTTCTCTTATCTTTTTTTATATACGGCACCTTCGCTGTAGTCTCTTCCTCTTCCGTGAAGCGGAGATTTGTTCCTGTCTAACCACTTGCTTGATTAGAAGCCTTAGGGACTGCACGGTTTATAATTTCATTTTCAGGATAGGATCTAGTGCACGACAAAGGCTACAAGACAAGGACTTTTTTTTCTTTTACTTTTTCTTTTCCTATTCCTACTGAATGCTCTCAGAGCCAGCCGTCCCACGACGCAGGCGCAGCTCTCGTTGCCTGAGCAGCGAGCGAAGCTATACTAGGTTTGGGCGCCGGTCACATGGCAAATAGTAAATACCTGAAACACTAGTGTACTCCGGGGCGAAGGGAACTTCTGAACCTTCCTGTACTGCAAGTGAAGGACAGTTCCCGCCTCCTCCTCGTTAGTATAGTGGTGAGTATCCCCGCCTGTCACGCGGGAGACCGGGGTTCGATTCCCCGACGGGGAGAGTGCTTAATTTTAAAGTTTTAACAACACCCTTGTTAAAAAACTGCATTTCTATTCTTTAATAGAATCATCCAAAACTTAAGAAATACAACAAAACCAATAAGCTGTGTAAATAATAATTATTAACCACTCATACAAACACCAATTCTACCATGATATGTATACAGTGGGCAGGTAAATATAGTAACCAAGAAATCAGTATTGCAACAGTAAATTTCATGTACTTTGTGAACTTTGGTATTAACAGAGCCCAATGCCACAGTTTTGATATTCCTGGAAAAATATATAGAGGAAACATCAGACAAACCAAGAAACTTTCGGCTGAGTTGTACTCTTAACAATAGCAATATTACAAAGCACAAAGAAAGACTGAATGTTTTATAGCTGAAAGCAGAACCGGATATGTACCTTTTCTTCTTGCTATACAGGTCATTTTTGCAATAATTGGTGAAATTTGAATAAAGCCTATTGATTAAATGCATCATTGTTAATTCCACCTTTCTGTTAACTGTTAATTGGCTATGTAACAATGCTTTAAGGCAATACATATATATGAAATACATATGTACTAAAGAGTATCTTTAAACTACCTTAAATAATTCAGAAAAAATATATACATGTCTATTAGAGCATGAGAGAGAGAGAGACAGAGAGAGAGAAAAGAAACTACAGTAATGTGCTAAGTTTTGTTAACAGAAAGAATGTTGTGAATGGTACTCAGGAGTTCTACATTGAAACAATCCTATCTGAATTTTTATAACTAACTTGTTACAACAAACCTAATGAGTTACAACAAACCTTTATTAATTTTTAAAATTCACTCCATGTTACAGTATGCATGTATGCCAGAGGACAACTTGCAAGGGTGTGTTGTCTTCTAGGGCTCAAACTCAGATCCTTAGGCCTACTGGCAGGTGTCTTCACCCTCTGAGCTGTCTTGCCAGCCCTTAAGAGCTTTAAGCTGTGGGGGAGGGGATTGCAGGGAGGGGACGTTGCACACCTGTAACTCCTTCAATCTCAGGCAGAGACAAGAGTCTATCTGTGAGTTCCAGATCAGCCTGGTCTACATTGCACAAACTGCAAGCCAGCCAAGACTACATTGTAAAAAAGAAACCTAGGTAGAGAGGCTTTTGACTTCGGCAATGTTGGTTAATGTAAGCTTGGATCTTTCAACACCTACTTTAATAAGGGACTTTAAACGCTTTAACCTCCCTTTATAGCTCACCACCCACCAGAGAGTAGAAAGGAACGGTTACTAGGGCACAGGAGGATGTGGAGCTGTTTAGAAAGAGTTCTTTGAGGCAATTCCAGCTTTTCTTGTCAGGATATCAGCACTTTAGGTCACATGACTCAGCAGCAGAGGTTCGATCCACTCACAAACGCCGTTCACAAATCAGCAATGGCGGTTCCACCCAGAAGAAGCCCTGAAGCTCTGTCAACCATCTGGAGTCTGCAGAACTGGCAAAAGCCACCAGAATCTCATGATGAGTTCTTTGGTGCATTTCTCTCTGTGAGGTCACGACAAATGATGGTCAGTGAAGACCAGCATCAGCAAAGCCCGGTGAAGGCCAGCAGCGGCGTCCACTGTCTGCCGCGTTACATTTACATCCTTTCCAAACATCACATGTCCTCTCAAGCCTCTGCTCCAGCAAAACATTTCATGCCCCTTTTCCAGGCAGTGTCCAGAAAAACACTGCTCAGCAAAACATCCTCTAATAAGACACTCTCCACAAAAACATCACATAACACATGAATCCCCAGGGAAACCAGACATTCCCATTTCATATCGCTCTTTCTGTTTAAAAAAGTCTTTTCCCCACCAACATTAACAACCTACATACAATTGAAACGATTATAAGAACCATAAAACTAGAGCTTTACATTATGCCTCAAACAAATAGCTTATGTACAAGATAGACAATAGTCTAGAAAACAACTTTATATTTCTATCAGTATACAATAATTCAAACAAAACAAGCTTAAATATCAAATACAATAATTAAGCAAACAAGCTTAACTTTCTATCAATTTTTTTCACCTTCCCTTTCTCACTCTTGCACCAGCCCTGCTCGCTCCGGCCTGTTCACCACCCACCCCATCTGCATGATGGTCTTATAATTACCTCCTGCTAAATTGAGGGAAAGAATTCCTTTTTAGGGGCCGAAGTGAGGAAAATAGTTAATTTGAGAAAAGCTAGCTGTAGCATTTGTTGGTATAAAGGGGGTAAACAGTGACCCCTTTTATACATCTGGAAACTCAGTCCTTGTGATATCCTGGGTTTGGATAATGAGCACAGCTTGTGGTTGTTCTTGAACTCCAGCATCAATAGCTTCCCCTGCACCTACCATAACACTCCTATTTTCTTATGTGCTGTCCCTGGAATTGCAGGAATATTAACTTGAGCACCCCATAGTTATAAAAGACTCCTTCCCCATCAATTTATGAGTGTGTCAGTCACATAAGATCTCAATTTCCCTGTTTGCCCTTCTGGTCTCACACAGGTATTCCCCTGGACACTTTGTCTTATCGTAATAATTTACCCATTTCTATAAATGTGTGCAAATCTTCTGAAGTGGCCAATCTGGATTCCAAGACTTTGGGCAAAGTATACTAACATCAGCTCCTGAATCAACCAAAACTTCTATGTCAACCTCATTTCATTCATACCATTAATTTGGGTCTCTGATCATTAACCACTGTTTGGCAGAACAGGTTAAACTAGGAGTTCGGGATGAAGGGAGCAGATACACTGAGGTGCGAAAAGGAATAGTCAAACATGGTATGATCCTAAAGTGCAGCACCAGCACGACAAGGAGGCTTCCATGACTGTTCTCACCCTTAGTCTGGAACACAAATCTACAGAAGAAGTTCCTCTCAGTCCTGCACAGGCCGTGCGACTGGTAGAAGACCTGGCGACGCCCCCTGGGTGTCTGCTGGCGAGACAGGTTCTTGCTCTGGAGTTCTGCAGACCGGGACCTGCGAGGCTCCTCCCTCGACTCTGTGACCTGCAGCCCGAGGCGCGGACAAGGCGAAGCCGGAGTTTGCACAAGTCACCTGCCACGAAACTCTATCAACTGGTCACCTCTCACGGTTTGTAGTCGTGGCCGAGTGGTTAAGGCGATGGACTAGAAATCCATTGGGGTTTCCCCGCGCAGGTTCGAATCCTGCCGACTACGGGCGTTTTCTTTGGTACCTTAATCTGACCTGTTTAAAGTCTGAGGCTGGGTCCCAACCGAGGGTAGAGTTTGTTTGTTACAGGACTAACTGAGGTTCTTCTTGCATTGCCAATGCGGAGATAATTTGTTCAAGGTTCGGTTTTGCTTTATTTTGCCTAAAACCAGATTATCTTTTCTCTGAGGGAAACGTCTCCAACTACCTTTAACGTTCTACTCTGAGAGGACACAAAGCTAACTCACTAACTCCTTGCGATTCCTCCTTCCTCAAGGCGATGCTTGCAATGAATCCACCCTAAGACGACTTGCTTAAAAGTCTTGTCTAAGCACCACAGCATTGAAAGAAGCGAAAGCTATCTAACCAAGCCCGCCAGCCACTACTCAGGCAGAGCTGGGAGCGAATGCACAGTGATGGAATGTATTCAACGCCTTACCTGGGTCCCTGCCTTCCAAGGTGCGAGGGGGATATAATAATATATTAAAAACAACGTGCCTGTTGAGGAAAGGTTAGATGGCCAAAATACTCACTATGTAGACTAGGTTGGTCTTGTGGTCACAGAGATCAGCCTTTGTTTCCCAAGTGCTGGGATTAAGGGTGTGTGCCGCCGTGCTCAGCACGTTTTGTTTGTTTGCGTGTTTTTTTTTTTTTTTTTTTTTTTTTTTTTTTTTAAATAGAAGATATTCAGGGCTGGAGAGACGACCTGAATTCAGTTTCCAGAACCTTCTTTGCAACAGCCTCTAACTCTAGGGGAACCCAAGTTGTGTTCTGAACATTGTGGGCAACTGCTCTGATGTTACAACTCCTCCGTGGTACGTACATGCATACAAATACTTAAAAATAAATAGAAAAATCTTTAAAAGCAGATATTCAAGTGTGACTCTAGCGCCAAGGGGGCGAGGGGAAAAAAAGACCGCTGTGATCTCCTAACCACTGAGCCATCTCTCCAGCCCCATTACATTTTGTTTTTTTTTTGTTTTTGTTTTGGTTTTGTTTTTTGTTGTTGTTGTTTTGTTTTGTTTTGTTTTGTTTTTTGAGGCAAAAGCTTGTTGTGCAGCCCAAGCTGAGGTCAGGAGTGCCGGGGATACAGGTGTGAGCATTGTACCTGGGTTATTGCACTGATTTGGGCTGTTCCAGTGGCGTGGAGGTCACTGAGTCTTGAGTGAGTGTGTGGGGGTGGGCTGGGGTGGGGGTAGAATCAAACATCTTTTATCCTAAAATAATTGTGTGAATCTGACCTTGTAGTTTAGACAATAGTTGAAAATGATTTGTGCTCCTTCATCTCTATCATGTAACAATAAAAATACAGTTTTACTGATTCAGGATGATTATAATATCTGGAATTACAGGAAGGCAAAAAAAAAAAGTAAATAATTTGTGTGGAATTCTTAGCTAAACCCTACCTAGACTTTCGCCTAGATTAGAATTTTACATCATAGGGATATTTAGAAATGTATCTTTAACTCTGGTGTAGTTTTTCCAACAACCAGAATACTAGCAGGATAGGTCACGTTTAACTTCATTAGGCATAGATAAGTAGTTCTGGTAGTCTACCTCCTCGTTAGTATAGTGGTGAGTATCCCCGCCTGTCACGCGGGAGACCGGGGTTCGATTCCCCGACGGGGAGAGCATGGCTTACTTTTAACACACTGATAAAGTTTACTTCCTGGTAAAACCACAGCTTCTCTAAGCAGCATCAGAGAGGAATCTGGGTTTAAATGGAAAACACCTTGTAAGTTAAGAACTTGTCTCAACCAGTGAGAACGGACAACGTAAAAATGTGCATTTTAGGCACCCAACCTGAAGTTAAGACAACCGTATGACCCAAGTGTGCTTGATGTAGTGTCCTTGATTATCTGATCAAGTTCATTAATACCCAAAGTCTCCAAGCAATGTACTTGTAAATACGCATTTTAAAAAAAAATTAAAAAGAGCATTCGGAGCGGAATAAAGCCATAGCGATCAATACCGTGCGGCTTCTACTCAGGGAAATCCACAGACGAGGGGAAATAAACACATTCTATAGTGGAACTACTCATACAGTCCCTCGCTTTAAAACAGATGTGGTTCTGCCTTGCACTAGGAATTCCAATAGGTGAAATTCATGCATGAGTGTTTCAACTGGCGGCTATCAGCATAGAAATACATTAATCTCAGCAGAGTCAAACCCAGATGGGATGCACATGGAATGATGAAAACTAGCGCAGTTTGCCTGTGAAAGGACCTGGATACTATTCCACGGTGACTTTATCCATACAACAATTTCCAAAGCACAAAAAAGAATCACTATTTCCATGCGACTATGATGTCAATGTCTCAGTGGCAGCAGCAGGTTTTCTCACTGTTAGACATCATTAAAAGAGTGCAGATGTGCTGGAGAATTGATTGCACCACATATGCTGAATAAAACTTAGGCCCGGAATATAGATGCAGAGATACACATGCAGGCACAGAAATATAAAAAGGTAAATTAATAAGAAGACATAGTTACCATGGAAAATGAAAAAAGATATTTCAGTGGGTTTTCCAGAAGAGAATATCCAAACATGATAGGATGCTCCCTTGATCCTAGTAGAAAGTGAAAAATTAAAACATAATTAAATGCCAGAAAAGTAAGCCCAAGTTTTATCAGAGAGATCTAGATACACGAACTTAGTCAACCTTTCTCTAGGCCTCGCTAATCTTGACCTAGCCTGCATGCAGGATGACACACACGTGCACATCGGACCTTTCTACTGTGCTTTACCCTTAGCTTGCCAAGAGGTGGAACCTTTCTAGGACTTCTCCGTCCCCTAAGAAGTCGTGCACAAATTGTACATAATGAAAGTACATTTCCACAATTGTCCCTTAATTGAGGACTGGACAAAAATTCCGGAGCTCTCAAAGGCCACCACGCAACCGCAGATGCCGAGGTGATGCGGTCTGTGCCCTGCTGTGTCCGCAGAGCAGTGGAGGAAGGCCCAAAGCTATAGAGACTAGGGACTCAGGTTGGCCTTGACTGTCTAGAGCGATTCTCACTTCCACTTTGCAGGAAGAGCCTGGTGCATGACTGAAAAGGAAGGTATACCGCAGCGATCGATAGCAAAATCTAAAATGAAGGTTTAGGAATCTTGAGAAATGGAAGGTGAATTCTGCAATAGAACTATATAACTCATCAGTTAGCTTCCCGGAACAAAGTTCGTGAGGTTCCATGGTGTAATGGTTAGCACTCTGGACTCTGAATCCAGCGATCCGAGTTCAAATCTCGGTGGAACCTAGTTTGTTTTCCCTTTATATTCAAGGTCTCTATTTCCCATGGTCCTCCCTTTACTCTGACGACAAAACACACATACATATGCACAAGCATACATACATATACATCTGTACACATTTAAAACTGGATCGTGTTTTGATTTTGGTTTGCCATCTGAGTATGGGTTCTTTCTCTTAAAATTCCTGCAGTTTTGTTTTCTTCAATAGTCAAGATTCCATGTTTATTATATAAACTAAACTTCATTGTGTTTCTTCACCATATTTCCTTTATCCATTTATCTTGTAATGAACACAATGGCTGATTCTATCCTAAGAGACAGTCTGAGACTTGTGTACCAGTTTATATGTATGCTTGTAGCATTTCCTTTGATTTGTTGGATGGCAGAATGTAATGGATTCACTCCAGGACCCAAAATGCTGAGCCTGGCGTTCGTATCCTAATCTGCCAACTGTGATGGGTTTGCCTAACATCCAAGTGTTAACTTGCCAGCCAGGATGGTTGCTAACATACATGTTTCTTTCTGCTAAGTAGGATGTCAGCTCCCAGGGAAGTCTTGGGAACTTAGACTTTACTCAACCCCTCGTCAAAAGAGAAGTCTTAGTCTAAATAGCGTTTTATATTAGTGCAGGTGTCTCTCTTAGGTTGGGGTCTATCCCGGGGCAACTGATAAAGGCAAACACCACCAAAGCTTATATACCAGGTTAGGAGGTGCTGCTGGGTGGTTGGTTTGGCTCCAGTTTATTGTGGGTAATTATAGAAAGCAGTCCTACTAACTTCTATCACAACCGGTTCCCAAGGGCATAGACCATAACAGAATATGTAAACAACTTGGGAATGAGAAAGTTTCCTAGTAAAAGCAGAAGCATCTTATGAGATGGCAGGCTAACCAGGTAACAGTTAAGTTTCCTAGGCCTTAAGTATTTTACCTAGGCCTTAACAGTTTTCTTGATACTCCAGAATCTGAGGTAAGATGAAGAGATCCTGGCCAACCAAGTCGAACTAGGAAGCCACTTTCCCATGAATCCCACCTTCAACAGGGTCAGGCTCCAATAGTGACTGGAATAGCAACAACTTTTAAAATCTGGGGGAAAATGTATTTTAAAAATAGTACTTATAATTGTTATTAATCTATTGGTAAGGGAATTTTCCTTTTTTGCTTGTCTACTTGTTGGTTTGTTTCATCTAGGAACTCCTTCTTTCCTCTCTCTTCCAACAGACCTGCTTCCATCTCTCCAGGGCTGGCTTGGCGTGGCCTGGGCTGCCACACTTGTCTAGCCGGCTTCGTGTTAGTCACTCCTCAAGCTAAGGAGTCTGGTCCTGAGCATACAATGTGGCTGCTGGCTTGGTGGACCTCAAGAACGAGTAGAAAATGCTGTCCATAAAGATTCTAGTTCCTGATTAAACCTAGAAAGGGAATCTACAGTTAATGACAGCTGTTTTATTTAAACACAGCAGTAACTTGTGAGGTTGTGATTGAGTAGATAGGTGATAGGCGAGAAATCCATTTAGGACTCAGAATTTACAAAATCTTAACTAGATTCGAAATGTTAAGAAGTTTGGAAAAATTCTGGGGTTAGGAAGGAAGGAAGGAAGAAAGAGAGAAAGAAAGAAAGAAAGAAAGAAAGAAAGAAAGAAAGAAAGAAAGAAAGAAAGAAAGGGAGAGAGAAAGAAAGGGAGAGAGAAAGAAAGGGGGAGAGAGAAAGAGAGAGAGAGAGAAAGAGAGAGAGAGAGAGAGAGAGAGAGAAAGAAAGAAAGAAAGAAAGAAAGAAAGAAAGAAAGAAAGAAAGAAAGAAAAGTGACGAATTATAAACAAAAACCTCACGCTAAGGCCCGCCCTTCTTTACCCTGTGTGTGGTGCTGGCACTGTGTCCCTCCCGGGAAGAAGCTCACGGAATCGTCCTCTTAAGGAAGAGAGGAAAATCCTACCTAACCTGTTTGTGATGTAAGTAAGGATGGCCAGATGTAAATTCTACAAGGTAAATACTTTTTGCTTCCAGGTGACTGAAAAACTAAAAGACACAAATCCCCAGAATGGTAATAAAATAAGTCATTATTATAAAGTTTATTTTTTTTTGTATGTTAGGAATTCTTTAAAAGTCGTGTTTTAAACATTTAATGGTGACATGGATCACGTTATTTGTTGTGTATGTATTTATTTAAACATTTATTTGTTTCTCTTTTGCATAAGGCCCTTACTCTATAGACTACCCTGGCTCGAGACTCAAGGCAATCCTATCTCAGCCTCTGAGTACACAGATTATTTGCCGGAACCAGACAACTCGGCTGAAGCTCTTGCGTGTGCGTGTAGTAAATGTGTCAGCTGGTGGGAATGGGGCCCGGAGGACAGAGGGGAACGGTGTGTGCGGGAGGAGGCGGCAGCCCAGAGGAGACGGCTTCGGTGGAAAGGACGCGACTGTTTCAAATTTGAAAGACTTTGCAGGACTCTTCCCCTGGAGAGCCGACAGTCCTGAGCATAAGAGGCGTGCTGATGACCGCCTTACAAAGTCTAAATCCAGAGAAGTAATTCTTGATGCAGCTTTTGCGCTCTAGATTTCCGACCAGGGAGAGCCCATTGGCAATCTAGGGTAGAAGCGAATCACAAAGCCTAAATTTAAAAAGTATAAAGACTGTGAAAAAACGATGTAAAAGACAAAGTAAATTACTGAATTAAAATGAAACAACAAAAACCAACCGTCGAAGACACTATATACAAACTTCAGGGCCTACTTAAGTAGTAGCAGAGTGGCGCAGCGGAAGCGTGCTGGGCCCATAACCCAGAGGTCGATGGATCGAAACCATCCTCTGCTATGAGGTTAAGGTTTTTTTTCTTATAGCAATGTCAATCTCAAAGAGTTCTTATGGCTTCATTACAATAAAAATTCTGAGATCTCGGGTCCATAGAGATGTCAATCGTTAGTTATATCTGAGACTCGCTCCCTGACAGATGTAACATCTTAGAGCTTATGTCTTTCAGCGGTAGTGTTTGTTTTTGAGAAAGTCAAACTCTTGAAGTCCAGATAGCCTTGAACTCAAAACAATCACTGCGTCAGTGTCCTGGTTCTAGTGCTTTCATAGAATGAGTGCAAGACAGCACATGGAGGGAAAGCACGAGACGCATGCTGCCTGTCTCCGTGTGTGGACTGGGCGTATCTGGTAGTGAGAGTCTGCTTGGCCTTAGAGAAAAGAAAGACAAAGAGAAATGGAGTTTGGGCAAGAGATTATAAGGGGAGAAACGGACAAGACAAAAATCAAAGAAGAGGAAAAGCCTGCAAAGTCCCGTGAGATGAGGCAGAGCAGGTGCACAGAGGAAAAAAAATGAGGGAAATGTGCCAAAGAGAAACGTGAAATTCCAATTTTACTGTAAAAGAATGGTTTGGGGGCTGGAAAGATGGCTCAGTTCTTTCAGAGGACCAGGGTTTCGTTCTCAACACTCACACGTGCGCTCTAACTCCTGCCTGGAACTCCAGATCCAGGTGATCTGTCGCCATCTTTTGGCCGTTGTGGGGACTACAAGCAGGTGGTGTACATTGTAGCAAAACTTACCGAATAATAATAATAATTTTTTTTAAAAAAATGGCATTGATGCTAATGCTTCCGGAATTTTTTGTTCAACTACATGCAGCAGTGTTGAAATGGGTGTGTTAATTTAAATATTTAAATAAATACGAAGAAAAGCTGAGCACAAATGACCTGTGCTCCCAATAGAAGAGATTAGAAAACAAATAGTCCAAGATCAAAACAGAAAACAAAACAAAACAATAAACAATAACACCAGTAACTGACAATCGCAGCATTAAGGAAACAAAGGAGGAGGGATCAGACATTCAAGGCCACAGAGTGAATTGAAGCCAGCCAGAGCATGAGAACCTGTCTCAAACCAAAATAACAAAACCCACAGACATTACTATTATCAGCAACAGGAAAACGTGACCAAATGCCTGGACACTACATAGGAAAAAAGAAGTCCTCTCCCAGTCTATAGGCTATTGCTTTTAACGTCGTAAGTTGTGTTCGGTGTTGTGAAAACACCGGACGTATTTTTATTGAGACATGTTATTAGTCACAGATGTTATGGACTAGTCACATATTATGTGACCTTTAATAAGATCATCGTAGTCGGCAGGATTCGAACCTGCGCGGGGAGACCCCAATGGATTTCTAGTCCATCGCCTTAACCACTCGGCCACGACTACATAGAAACAGCATGAGCATTTAGGAGAAGTAACCTGGCTTAGTTTTGGTTTTCGCTTGCGATAAAAGAAATGATTTGGTGGTGGACTGATATGCAGCACTTCATCCTCAGAGCAGGGAAGACCCCTGGAGTTCTGGTAAAAGTGATTTTTCCAGAGACTAGCTTCCTATTTTGTCAGATTATTTCCTGGGAATCCTTGTGGTACACCCAACCACTGGGATATGAGCTGAAGAATTGCGAATTATGGAAACAATTCAGAAAACCTGAATGTTTTGGTTTTTTTTTTTTTTTTTTTTTTTTTGGCATTATATGTAAGTTTTGGAAATCCACTTTACAAAAGTTCTGAAACTAAGAAAATCATGGAATGTAGGTCTGCATTGCTGAGATGAGGTGAACATCTGGATGCCGTTTAACCAATAATAATTCCGGCTACTAAAATGTACTTTGGATTTGCAAAATAACTCCATTTAAATCCATGACATCACTTAAGCTTATATTCTAATCAAGGAAACAGAGGTGGGGGAAGGGCATGTCCACAGGGCACTGGGGAATAGCTTTCTGCAGTTCTAGGGCTCTGTGCTCCTTGATACCCTCTCTGCTTTCAGTAATGTTTCTGGCTGCCTTACAGAAACTAAGTTTTCAAGGTGATTAAACATGGATAGTTACACATTTTCTTCAAACACTTATGGAAGTAAAGTGGTAAGCAAGTCTTTAAAGGGTCCGGACACCTTTGTCATACAATGTGAGTCACAAGCTGGATCTCCTTTTCCCCTTTGTTCCAGACTGTTGCTTTTTATGATTCGAGTAATTGCAAATACGGATTATGCTTCAGGGAAACATCAAATAGCAGGTTGAGACTTTTAACTGTTTGTGTCTCTACCCACTTGCAAAAGATACACAGTTTGCAATCTGTAGGCAACAGATGCTTGTTAAGTTACAAACAGTTGAGAAAACAGGAAAAGATAGCTAGAGTTTGTTCTGTAAATTTTAATTGGAACCACTAAAAGTGCCTTTTTAAAATAATATTCAGTTTTGATTAGATTTCCATAAAAACGATTCTTGTATTTTTTCTGAACATTGGGTGTAATTCAAGGTAAAATAATTTTTGTTTCTATATACACAGCTAATTCAACTGTGCAACACACTATTGGTTAGGGATATCACACCATCAATAGAGATAATGCATCACCTGATGTCTAAGTGAATACATTCAAAATATGTGTATGTGTGCCTGTGTCATACAGGGACGGCACGCAGGGCCTCCCGTGCTCTGCCGATGAACTACGTTCCCAGCACCAGCTTTATAACATTTTCTGGGCATGATTTATTATTGTATAATTAAAGGGATGACTACAATTTGATTTAAAGATACCCCATATATCTTTGAACTTTCTTTTTCTGTTTATATATGAAAGACTAATTATGAGGTAATTAGACTTGAAGAAGACCTCAAATACTATAACTCTCCAAAACTTAACTAGTGGCCAGTTTACTTCCTTTGGCCCTGGGTTCAATGCCTAGTAACACACACGCACGCACATACACACACACACACACACACACACACACACACGTGCACATACACGCACAGACACTCACTCATACAGGTATGCATTTGCACCATACACTCATGCAGGAACAAACACACACACACTCCCACATACTCACACGGGTACGCACACAAATACGCACTCTCACACTGAGAGGCATGCACTCACATCACACACTCACACAGGAATGCACACACACATTCACATAGAATTCATAGAACTGTCTTCTGTCTTCACCGCGTGCCCCACAGAAAACAAAAAACAAACAACCCAGAAAACTTGGAGTCTTCAAAGATGCTCCAGATTAAGGAGGCTGGAGATAGTTCACTGGTGAAGCCGCTGGTGAGCTGCTCTTGCAGAGGGTGAGATTGGTTTCCAGCGTCCAAGCCAGCGGCTCTCACCGGCCTAACCTCGGCCGCAGCAACTAAATCCGACAACCTTTTCTGGCCTCCGAAGACCCTGACAGACAGTCGAAACATACTCAGCTACATAGCAAATTCAAGGCCAGACTGCTTTAGTTAAACCTATTCCGAAACCTAAACAACACGGGAACAAGCGCGGGGGAGGGCGAGTGGGAGAAGGTTCCCAGAGTGGGGCTCACGGAGGCCACTGCTCCCAGTTTACTATTTAAACATACACATTCCAGAGAACCCCCTTCATTCCTCGGAATTATGAGATGACGCCCAGGATACGAAATTTCTGACTTGTCTGTGAAGACGGGTAAAATCAAATTATGCCAGTTTCTCATAGGATCCACCCGATTCTAACAGGCGCCCAAGTCTCCGACACTTAAGAAATCAGCCCTGTTATTTTCAATTGACTTGTTGAAGTTTGAGCGTCTTTTTTTTTTTTTTTTAAATATTCATTTGTCCTTTCTTAGGCAAATCAGAGAAGTGCGTTCACAGTCAAAATTCTCGGAAATCCTACATGTAGTTCCTTCCTCTGCCAGACTCGAGAGTCTGGGGACGTAGTCTTAGCTATAGTGTGTAAATACTTAAGGAGATCTGAGAACACAAGTCACCCCTTCTTCCCAGCACCCCGTTCCCCCAGTAGGGCCCCGGAGATTGGAGGTTAGAGCTCGACTTTAAATGATCCTGTCGGTTCCTCCTTCACCCTTCTTCATTCTCCTAGTCCCTTGCTTTTGGCAGATCTACCCTAAAGTTACTTTGAGTGGACTTGGAACTGCAGACGCTTCTGTGCGGATTCCAGAGACCGCGTCAGTAGCGAGGGGTTCAGCTTCCGGGAGGCCTTTATTCTCTTGCAACGGAATCTGCGGTTCTTTTGTCTTCCTAAGTATATTAAGAAGTTTTTTTACTACTAGAGTTCTTTGCGAACTGCATCTATCCATTACTTTATCTTAATACTTCGGAGATAACTAAGAAAAGGTAGTCGTGGCCGAGTGGTTAAGGCGATGGACTTGAAATCCATTGGGGTCTCCCCGCGCAGGTTCGAATCCTGCCGACTACGGTTTTACCAAGAATCAGTTCAAAGAACCCCGTAACCATCCTTCTGCCCTTGAAGGTAAACGTTGTTCTTCGTTAATTCTTTGGATTTAAACAGCTCTGTAACATTAGTAATAGCAACACTTGGAAGGTCAAGGCAGCCTTGTTACCCAAAGCCAGCTGAGCTCCGTATTTAGAGGGAAACTTGTTTAAAGACCCGAGTTTCATACTATCTCCTCCTGGTACTGCTGTAGAGCATTGATGTTACAAAGTAGAATCTATTTAATTCGATTAAAAGCTTTAAATTACACAAAGAAGAATTTAAAAGTACTCTCACTCCCAGTTTTCTTATCAGTATAATCCCACCTGGCAGACAGAATGACCTTGGCTAACAGCTGCCTGGCAAAAGCAGCCCTGACTGACTCTAGATAACAATGACAATGTTTTATATTGTAAATCTCCCCCACTTGTCCGAACAACCAAACCTTGGAATTTTTTCTGTCTTTGTGCAACAAGGTTAGTTGCCCAAAGTGTAACCAGGGTCTGTAAAGCCGTGGTAGATGACAGATTTCTGTCTGAGGCTTGCTCCGTGTCTGGAACCACAGCCACTGTGCACTGTTAACTAGTTTGCTTTATTAATCTCTAAGCGCTGGAGTGATTTCTCACAGAGAAGGCATATTAATTCTACAAAAGCATTGATGATTTAACCTAGTCTTAAGCTTGCTAGGCAAGTGCTTTACCACTGAGCTGAATTGCTACCCTGGCCTTGAGGCTTCACTGAAAGCCTTCCTTCTGTCCCTGCCTCACAGGAGCTAGGGTGACAGCCTGTGCACACGCCTATTTTCTCCATTCTAAATAAACTGCTCAATGACACACGATGACTCAGTAAGCTAAAGGTTTCTAGATAGAATTGTGAACCCAGATTTCACAATTCCCTTTTGGAATTGCGAAATATTACCAAACTACCATGTTATTAGACGAAGCTACGTTAGCTTTATTGGGTACCTCAAATGCTGAATACCGAAGCTCATTTTTCAAGGTCTTCTTGTAGAGAATCTCATCTTAGCGGCAATTACTCAAGACAGCAGGATATTCTAGAGGGAGGTGGAACATTGTATCTTTCAGGGAGGCTCACTAGCTCAGGAAGTAAATCTCTCAAAGACTTTGGGAAGTCCCTAAAGCGACCAGATGTGATAGGTCCTCCTAAAGCAAGGTTATAAGCATAAATAAGGCCTGCTGAGAGATCTTCATAGGTAACTGAGTTGCCTAGAAGAGTCTCAGACAGGCCTGGGAGAAAATAGAGTCACCAAGCTGTCTGAAAGAAGCAGAGATCAGCTGAGCTGCCTAAAAGAGCTTCCAGCCATTGTGTGCCTGAAGAGCCTGATGAACTACTTCCAAGTCACACTGCCGCCACTTCCAGGTTGCCAGCTCTCCAGCGCGGTCACCCAAGCTGTGGTAAGTGGACATTTGCCCATGTCTACCACACAACAGCCACAAACTACTGTTTCAAAGGCTCCCCGTGCTTTCTGGTCTGCATATCCATACACTGTAACTCATTTCACAGGTCAGGAGGGCTGTAGAGGTGAAGACAACAAGAAACAAAGATATGTCTGAGGCCGTAGAACATTCAGAAGTTGAATGGCCTTTAAGTGGGCTCTAAGTTCCTATGTCAGGAAAGCTGTCTGGGTCGTTTCTGCTCCGAAGCCCTCCCTCGGTCTCAGTCAGATCTGGCTCTCTAGCCTTGCCTCTGGCGACAGGCTGCAGAGCAGTGCTGTGCAGCTAGGGTTTTCAAGAGGTTTGGAATGGGGCTCATAATAGCACTGCCCATAGGATCTTGGCAGGTAAATACAGAAAATATCAATTATTAGCCCAGGTAGTCTGCCATCTGCTTTCTATCAAGCTGCTTTTTAGTCCACGAAGAGTCCCCTGATTTTGGACTTAGCCTTCTCGTATCTGTCACTGAAAACAATTTACTCTTTTCATAACTTAAAGGGGAAGTAAATAAAGAGTATCTTAGCTAGACAGATGGAGAAGTTGTAGTTTCTCCATCGACCTGATAAAAAAGGGAGGAAAAAATGGAAGGAAAGAAGCTATACCTATACCTATACCTATAATTATAGCACTAGTGTGTGGGGTGGAATTGAAGCAGAAGGATTGCTGTGAGTTCAACTCCATCCTGGGCAGCACAGTGAGTTCTAGACTGGCCTTAAAGTGAGACCTTGTAGGAAAGGAAGGGAAGGAAAGAGGAATTATTAGTTCTCTCTAATTTTACATTAGGAGAAACTATCTCAATTCTCTGCCTGGAGATTCAGAGCTAATTCAACCCTTCTTGAGGACACCACCGTACCCTGAGAACAAAGAACTTCTGAGGCTTATAAGTTTAGTTTTTGTCCAGAGGAAATAAAGATGATTCCAAATTTCTGGTAAGAGAGAGTGAGAACAAGCACCGAATGAGAAGCAGGTTTCTGCTCTCCCGCCACAGTGTCAGGAAGAACAGAGAGCTAGCTCTAGAACGGCCGGCTCTAGAATGTGAGAGTGTGACCTCTGCAACATCTGGGAGGAAAAAACAGAATGCAGCTTCTCAGGACTAGAAGATTGCTGCTTGTTTTTTGTTTGTTTTGTTCTGTTTTTGAGAGGTGGTCTTACTATGAAGCTTTGCTTCTTCCCCCCTAAAGAGAGAGAAAAAGATCTTCAAAAACTAGTCAGGTCCCACCGAGATTTGAACTCGGATCGCTGGATTCAGAGTCCAGAGTGCTAACCATTACACCATGGAACCACATGGCTACCAAGCTCCTCCTGTGTGATTAATTAATGATCGATAGTACTGCTAGGTTATCAAAGTCTGAATTTTTGTTTGTGACAGTATCCGGTTCAGGCTGCCCTTCCACCACCTTGTAGCTATATTTGTCTTTGAACTCCCTATAATCATAGTTCCTCCACCGAAGAGCTGGGAATACAGGAGAGTGCTACCACACCCCGTTTCCAAAGTTAAAAAAAAAAAAAAAGTTTAATATTTATCTATTGGTGACAGCCTTTCGAAGAAAACCCTCAGGAATTTATGTATTTTGTCTGCTTCAAGTAGTTCTGGGATATTCTAGAATTGGAGCGAATGTTTTTCATGTACTTTAATACCTAGAAACACTGTGCGTACATTTAAGACAGTCTTTTTCTACAGCGCAGTCTTACCTGCCTCAGCCTCTGGAAAGCTAGAATTACAGATGTGAGCTGCCTCCGCAGGCTCCCCACACACCCACTCACCCAAACGCCCCTGAGAGATTTCCCTCTCTGTCTCTCTGTCTCTGTCTCTGTCTCTATCTCTGTCTCTCTCCCTCCCCCTCTTTCCCTACGTGTACAATTTCAGCCATGAAATACTTTTCGTTGTCTCTAAGGTTAATTATGTGCTTTAGACTTTTCAAAATAAGTCTCTTCCTATCAGTGCAAACTCAGAAAGTCCTGGCCCCACTCTCCAGCAACCTCGGCATTGCTGAGCTCTAAATGAAGGAAGCTGAATTTTATTTAGCTCAGCAAAGAGCTAGAAAGAGATTCTCATCCTCTCTTTACCACCTTCAGGAATTTTTGCAGACCGCCAACTTGAGACAAGGTGTCTTCTCTAATTCCGTGGTTTTATTTATTTATTTTTAATTAGCTAATTATTGTTAGTTCATAAATAACACCTACACTCTCTAACCCGCGCGGAGCTGGAAGCTCTCCATAATCCTAAAGGTTGTAATCCTAAAGGTTGCGGAACAGCGCTTGGCCCACCTAGCACTACCCATAGACTAAAACAGACCACGTAGTCGGCAGGATTCGAACCTGCGCGGGGAGACCCCAATGGATTTCTAGTCCATCGCCTTAACCACTCGGCCACGACTACAACTGCACACCACTGGTTTTCTCTCTACAGTAAAGGAACTTGGTTCAGGTTGCCTATAAGCTGTAGCTGGTGCTCGCTCTCCAGGAATACTGAAAAATGTTCACAGAAATCCCTTTGTTCGTAAATACACCATCTCGCGCCAGTGGCAAAAGGGTTGTGGGGCAAGTCTGCGAAACTGGAAACGTATATCCAGACCTCGTGAGTAGTTCCGAAGACTGCATGAGATCATTTTTCTGCTAGAACTTTTAGGTACATAGCCTCCTCGCTAAATCACACTGCATAGCGTAAACAATGCTGCGTCCAAGGGTCCTCAGTTCCCAAGTTCGTCCGCAGCCCCCCTCTCGCTTTCCCAAGAAAACGTTTGCAAACAAGAACGCGCTTCACTTTCCAGAGGCTACCGAAATCGCCACAAACAGCCAACCCAGCAGTTTCTTTTCTCAATTGAATTTTACTTTAAAATAGGCATAATGCAAAAGTCCCCCTGCGGTTTATTCGAAGCCTTAGGTCACAAGCAACCAGAGCTTTATACCAGTCCGAGACACTTGTGAGTACTGGAGCCCGAAGAAGGATTGAGGTTAGATAGAAAACCAAGGGCATGTTAGGGGCCCGACCCCTCATCCAAGAGTAAAGAGACCCTAAACAAAATTACCAAACATGTTTACAAAACAAAACAAAAATCCAACCAACCAAACCACAAACCCCACCACCCAGTAACCTAGCGTTGTAAGTATATTTTGATCCTTTTAGAATCTACTTTTGTCTTCTCAGTCTGTAATCAAAAGGGTTGAAAGTACTTAATTAAGAGTTACTATATTACAGATCCAGGAAGTAAAAAGTGCGAGCAGTGTACTGCTACTGCTTTGGGACCTAATTCTCACTCTTGCGTATTCTAGAATCCACTTTCCAGTTACTTCCTAGCCCTTTCCTCCCATCAGCTGGAAAACAGAGGGAAGTGAGCAGGAGATGTGGGTAGGCAAGAGGTCCAGAAGAAAAGAGTGGACGAAGGGTCAAGAGCGGCGGGGAGGGAAGGGCGCCCTGCCATCGGACCCCAAAGAGATTGTACAAGGATCGCGAAGCCGAGCCATCTGACTGCAAATTCGGGCGCTCCACCAATTTTTATTCTAAATTAATTTGCGGGAAGAGCTTGTGAACACTACAGTAACGTGCTTCGGTAGAAAGCATCTTATCTCAGACACCCCCACCCCCGCCCAAAAAACAAAAACAAAAACCTTCCAGGAGGAAAGCCTGGAGAATCCCGGAGCTGCCAGAGCAGAAAGCACGCCAGGAATCTGGGTACTAAACCCGAGAATCGGCCGTTTTTAAAGAACTCAGACGCAACATAAGAAAATCTCGAAGCTCCAAAAAAAGGAGTTGGCTGGGCGCCCGCCCGAGTTAAACGGCTTTGGATCGCTCTTTGGCAAAACGAATGATCTGTGATCAGTAGCTTGGAATCAGAGCGGCCAGGCTAAATGAGATAAGAATTTTGTCTTTGTGGTGATTTTCTTTGTTTTACTTTATTTTGTTTTTGTTTTTTTTGAGACAAGGCCTCACTGTTGTAGCCCAGGACGGACCGGAACTCGAGGAAATCCTTCTTCCTTGGTTTCTAAATTGTTGAGGTTACAAGCGTGTGCCATCAAGTCCGGAAAGTTGAGATGGATCTCTGGTCAGACATTTCCGGCGGAATACACCTGGGAATAGGCCAGAAAGTCGTGTTGAGGATATCGTGTCTTGTCTGTTGCACATTTCTGTGTGAAGTATGCCAAGAACTGGAAATATCGTTCATAGAAAATAGTGCATTGATACACAAGAAAATACTGAGAAGTCTTAGGAAGTTCTGAAGTCAGATGTGGGCTCTGTGGCGCAATGGATAGCGCATTGGACTTCTAGCGTGCTTGAGAGATTCAAAGGTTGCGGGTTCGAGTCCCGCCAGAGTCGACGGTATTTTGCCTGTGAAGTGTCTGTCCTTGCATCAAAGGAATGCGCTTTGCCACCGAGTGAGCAAGAAAAAGGAATCAAAACGTCTAAGATGTCCCTTGAAAAGCTGTGTAACTCACTATATGTTCTATTACATTACATTATATTATTAAAGTTCTCGATTTTTCCTTCATTATTTGTTTACAATGTCTGCTCGCTACTGCTCAAATTCCAGAACTCCCTTCCCTCCACCCTTTGCCTTAGAAAAAGTTCTTTGGCAGCAAAAAGATTTCATCTCAAAAGCTTAATCAAAATTCAGTATGCTTTTACGTCTATAATAGATTGTGACTTCAAACAAAGAGCCATGGAAGTTCTCACATCACCCAAAGTGAATAATACATCTTGTTTTCATTCTGGAACACTACTTCCTTAGTTCCCTTGGCTGGTGCCTGGTTTGTTTGAAATATCCTGTGCATCTTCCTAGAAATTTACATATTATATGCATGTTTAATAAATATGTGACATAGACTATTTTAGGTAATATTTCTAGGAATGTGTATTGTATAGATATTGAATAGGTACACACATGACCACATACTGTTATTTTCTGTGTTGTGATATAGTTTAGTATGTGGTGGTATCTCATTCTTTACCTAAAGCATGTAATATTCTATAGATTGGTTATACTATTCTATTGTAAACACCTCACATTTTATTTTATGAAGCAAAATTGGAATATATCATGAAAAGGTTTTGATGTAAATTATGCACAGACATTCTCTGAAAGATGTGCTCAGAAAAAGGATGCCACACTAAGTGTGGGCGTGGCTTCTCAAGACTGAAATCTGAGCGTCTTGAAGATTGCGATAATGCAACAAGACCACAACTCCACCTCAGGCCTTCAGTTCTTCCAAGAGACGCTGGCAATACAGAGGATGAGCTCGTCAGCGTATGGAGTAAGGTAGCCATTTGTAAGGTACAGTCAGGAGCTGAAGAAAAACGGGAAAGCAGAATACCTGAAGCACAAGAACGGCTGGACCCCTACGTTCTCTGAAGAGGTAACCTGAGGTGCTCCTCTCACCACCCCTACTCCACCCTCACTCCCAAGAAAGAGCCTTGCAGCTTAATGTGGCAAAAGACCACAGGGGAAGTTAGATTGAGCAAGACTGAGATATTTGGAAGATACAGTTGTGCAGTGCGGACAGGAGAACTTAGCATCCAAATTATACAGTGTGGAAGGTTCTTCTCCCTCAGCTACCTCAGATATCTGCCAAGTACTCAAGAAACAAACTCCTGGGATCATGATTGGTCCAAAATATAGATATAACAGACACAGAATAGGCTCAATGAAATAAAGAGAAAGTTACTAGCGCTCAAGGATGTTGGAGACGACCGTTTCCTCAAGACTTAGTTTTCTGTGCTGGGGTTAGAACCCAGAGCCTCGTGTGTGATAGGCGAGTGCTCTGCCCCTGAGTTATAGCCTAAACCCAGGGTTCATCATAATCTAAAAGAGCCTTAGAACAATCTCTACCAAAACAGCACAACAGAAGAAAATAGATGAGACTTAAGAAGGACAGAGAGGTGGAACAATTTATGAATAAGAGAGCAAAAAGCCACGGAATAGTGGGGCACCTCGCTTATCAGCCAGCTTTGCATAAAATCAAACGGAAGTCAGTAGGAAGAATGCACTCCACCTTCTAAACGACACCCAGTACCTGTGTGTCAGGATGGCCGAGTGGTCTAAGGCGCCAGACTCAAGTGTAATTCTTCCTCAACTGAGGATTCTGGTCTCCGTATGGAGGCGTGGGTTCGAATCCCACTTCTGACACAGTTGTTTTTTTTTTGGTCTTGCACTTTTCATAATGAAATTTCTAGTTTGCTGTACCCACTATACAATGTGCACAACATATTATGTGATTGAAGTGATCATGTGCAAAACATGTAACAAATGGCCAGAAGGAATAATCACAAATAAAGGCGAGGAAACCTAAGCGTATTAAAGACTTCCCTAGCTGTATAAATGACTGAGGCAAAAGAGTCAGTTTGAGTTTAAGGGCACAAAATAGAAAAACAACAAAATAATGGGTCAAAATATTATGTTAAAAAAAACCTAGAGGGTGCAAAGTCAGATAATGGGATTAAAGAAAGTCCTTCCCAGCGGGTACGATCAGCAAACTAGAGATTTCAGCATGAAAGGTGCAAGAACAAACAAACAAACAAACAAAAACAGAAAGAGCTACAGTATCAGGAGTAGGATTCAAACCCACACCTGCATTCAGAGACCAGAATCCCCTGTGGGGCAAACAAACTCTTGAGTATGGTGCTTTCAACCACTCAGCCATCCTAACACTCACCTCAGCACATTAGAATAGTCAATAATTAGGAAGACAGCCTGTTCGTGGTTCTAGTCACAGTACTGGAATGAAAAACCTGAACCTATTTAAAGTGTGAAGCGAATCTAGGGGCGGTGGTGGAGTGAGGAGGAGGGAAATAGGGAGGTGACACACACTCAGACAGTCCCTCCCAGGGAGGCGCTGGCTGTGACTTGCAGTTAGGATGTCCCCGGATCAGAGAGCGGGGGTCGGGGCTATGATGTGAAATGTCTTGAGTTCTAAGAACCGAGTAGAACTTCGGCCAACTCCGGTAGCGCTCTCTCTTTCTGTCAGTGAAATTCGCGGCCCTAGCGCAGCTTCTCGTTGGCGTTTTCCACCCTGATCCTGATGCTCTTTCCACTTTTCTTCTACAGATTTTGATTCCCCAACTTTATTTGATGGTCTGGAAAAGGGCACGTGACCTGAAGGCCCGTGATATCTGACGTGATGAACGGAACGGCCTGAGTAAGGCGTTGTCACCCCTAGTAACAGTGTCTGTTCCAGTCTCTCTTCTGTCCCCTGTCTCCTTTCTGCCCTCGCCCCATTGGTCTCCCCTTTCTCGCTGAGACCTTTGATCCAGCGTCCCTGCTTGACTTTCACAGGGGAGACCTCCCAGCGTCGTAGAAACGATCAGTAAGTCAGCTACTACTGCGCTGCTTGCTACGGGGTCCCTGTGGAGGAAACAGAGGCCAGAGAGGCAGTGGCTGCACACGGTAGATCATTAGCAAGGATGCACTAAAGTCTGAGCGGGCAGGGTGCGATCCACACTCACTCCATCTCAGAACATTGTCACACTCTAGGTGGCTGGATGGAGAGAACCGTGACGAACGAAGCACTGGGGTGAGGGACACCGGAAGGGAAACGGGAGCCGTCACTCCGTGTGTGCACAACAGCACAAGGTAAATGTTTAGAAATAGTAAATCTCTAGGGCTGGAGAGATGGCTCAGCGGTTAAGAGCACCTTTAAAAAAAAAAGTAAATCTAATTTGGAATCCTCATCAATGAAACAACGTTTGAAATATGTTTTTAAGGTAGCGTTCCTTCCCCAGCACAGGGGGCGGGCTTTCTTAGAAGATAATTCAAAATTAACTCATTTTGTTTGCCCACATATGTGGCTGTTGGGGACAGCCCTAGGAACTGGCTTTTCCCTTCCACTGTGTAGGTTCCAGAGATGGAACCTATGTTTCCAAGCTTGGTGGTGAGCACCTTTACCTACTAAGTCATCCCGAAAGTCTTGAAAGAACCTTTGTCGAGGCCTAACTGCTGGAACGCAGATGGTTTGAGCAGAACTATCAAACAACATGTATACCAAGAATCTTTTAAAGCACTGATTCTCAACCTGTGGGTCTCCACCCCTTATGGTTGAACCGCCCTTTCACATGGGTCAAATGTCAAATATCCTGCATGTCACATAGTTACATTATGATTCATAACATTAGCGACATTATAATGACAAAGTAGCAATGAAATAATAATTTTATGGTTGGGGTTTTCCACAACATCAAGAACTTCATTATAAGACTTGTCAACACTTACGTTGGGGAGGGGGTAGTAAATGGATCATATTTCGAAATCAGCTAATCAAATGGACCCCTGGAAAAGAGAGCCAGACTCTTCCCATCTTCTCTGTTGTCACCTTCGCCTGTTGCTTTTAATACTACAGGTATTGAAACTGTGGTTCATGAATGAATGACCTGAGAGAACTAGCTTGGATTAACTAGTCTATCCAGTCCTTAATAAGTTGGAGTGTGAGTCCAAGTGAAATAAACAAATTAAAAACAAAAAATAAAAACCCCAAAGCTCTAAAAACCATAGCTTTGGTGTCTGTCAGTGCAAGAGGAACACCCAGAGTGATGGCAGGCAGCGGCCTCTTTTCCCAGCCCCTGGTTCTCTTGAGGACTCTCCTCAGTTGCTCCAACATTTCTAAACACAATCTCTTCCTCCTTGTTCTACCTACAAGCTGGCAAGGCAGCCTGCTCTCCGAGGGTTGCTGATGAACTCGCTTCTGCAATCATTAATTCTTGGAATAACCTTTATTCTTTCTTCAGTCACAAAAGTTGTTTTTCTTAGCTATTTACTCTAAGTATAGTACGGAGGTGTTGAGATTAACCAGGTAGCCAAGCCAGACTTTTGTAAAGCTCTGGTAGTCCCCAGAGCCAAGGAGTCTTTCAGCTCTTCCCAGAAACTTAAATTACTTCCAGAATTAAATTGTTTCCAGGATGAACAGAAGCACAGTTCCAGAGCTGGAAACTGGCAGGGTGTTGAGTTTTTATTCCAAGGGTCCAGGCTTTCAATTCCTGTTCAGGTAACAAAAATCAATTTTGACTTTGGCAGACTTAATCAGAATAACTTAATTATCATTATAGACATTAAAACCTGGTCTACCTTTACTCGGTTATATCTTCCAACTTGAATGATTTGTGGGCTTTCTGAAGTTTAGAATTGTGGTCATAAAAAGGAAAAGCAAACAAACAAAACCCCTTCAGTTGAATTATTAGCATAGGTATAGGAGAGTTTCTTATTCTAGAGGTAGGATCAGTTTGGTTCTGTTCACAAACAGACTCTGGAGAGCTGGGACTTTTGACTTTTGATCCCAGAATTCTTTGTGTAGGGCACAACCATCATGCCAACAGCTGTGGATGGCTTAAAATCCTAACAAGTTTATGATTGTGTTGGAGCATACACAAGGTCTGCACAAATTCAATCTAGACACAGCCCTAGGGTGAAGTGAGAACAAAGTCCCAACCCTAACCCTGAAGCTGTTTGCAGTTGGTACGCCTCACGCTCAGGTGTAGGTGTTACACCAAATAAACTCTCTGTGTGTTTTTTTTGCTGTTATGGGAGAGTGTATGGTCTCAGAGGAAATACTGCTATTTCCAACTCTCTCTCTTGCTCTCAAATAGTGTGTGTGTGTGTGTGTGTGTGTGAGAGAGAGAGAGAGAGAGAGAGAGAGAGAGAGAGAGAGAGAGAATAAGAAGTTGAGAAGTTGAGTGGATAGGGAGGTTGGGAGAATCTGGGAAGAATTGGGGGAGGGGAAGAATATGACCAAAATAGATTGTATAAAAAATATATGAAATTCAAAAATAATTTTAAAATGTATTTTTTTAAATCATCATATTGGCTATTGACTTTATGTTTTCCTTACAATGACATTCTCCTTACTCCATGATTTAGATAATTTATAATGAATTTTATGTATGTTTGTATATATGTTTGCGTGTGTGTGTGTGTGTGTGTGTCCAGTATTATATGGACTTTTTTGAGACTTTAAGCGGAGTTTGGGCAAAAAGCGGTTTTAACCTGATGGATGGTGGATATTCAGATGGTGGGTTGTTCTTCTGGCAAGTTGAGCATTGTCTCGGGTAGCTCTGGAAATCACAAGCTTGTCTGTCCTATAAACGTTAGATGTGATGTTTGTATGCTCTAGAGCCCTATAGAAGGAAAGGGGGCTTGTAGATAATTGACAGAAATATAGTCAAAGACTTTTTGAAGAGTCAGAGGTCTATAATCCTATAGCTTGGGTGACACCCATGGAGGAGGATAATGGCCAGTTCTAGGCTGGCTTGGGCTGTAAAATTAGAGCCTATCTCAAACAAACAAACAAAATAAAAATAAAATAAAATAAAATAAAATAAAATAAAATAAAATAGAGCCAGGATTGTAGACCTCTTGGCTGGCATGTGTAAAACTCTAATTTTTTTTCTGAAACACTGGAAAAAAAGGAAAAGGTGATGTGTGGGGGTGGGGAGTATGTAAATGTGACTTTTTTTTTTAGAGCAAAATAATTAAACATTTAATTTGCAGCAAAATGATAACCTAAGATTTGATTATCCCATAGTTTTCCATTCATAGAAATTCTGACGTGGAAACTGATGTCTTAGCGTTACAGATACAAGGAGAATGGTCACGAAGTTTGTGAGCCAGTGGCTCTGCGCCCCACAGCCCAGCTCGCTTCGCTACTGCCCCTCGCGACGCGCCCCTCTCTCCCCGCTGAAGAACCCCGCGGCTTCAGCTCCCAGCGAACCCTGGGGAGGGTTCTGAAACAGATGAACCCAGCTGAGATCCAAAGAAGATGGATGAACGTTCCCCTCGGAAAGGCCTTAGGGCTGTCCTAATCCGACGGGGTGTTGTGATCTGATTCAAAACAATTGCAAAAACCGCAAACCCAGACAGAACTCATTTGGTGACTACCGGACGGGCCAAGCTCATCAATCTTGGTGTCCCAAGACAGAAACAAGAAGAAACCCACTTGTGGGTAGACTCCCCGTCGGGGAATCGAACCCCGGTCTCCCGCGTGACAGGCGGGGATACTCACCACTATACTAACGAGGAGAACGAGAATGAATCTGAAGAAGTTAAGAGAAGTTCAAACCAAGGGATGTTTCCTTCCCCTCTTGCTTCCTTTTCCTTCCTAACAGCAAAGAATAAAAGATAAAGCGTTGTGTGCATAAGCTTAACAAACAATATCAAATAAACATTAAGAGCTTTAAAATTTGCCGAGAGAGACAGAGACAGAGAGAAGATTATGGGTCCAAGAGTAGTGACTCAAGCCTATAATCCTAGCACACCGGAGCCAGAGGTGGATGGAAATCTGTAAGTCCGAGACCAGTCTACATAGGTTCCAGGCTAGCCCGGGCTGCAGAGACGTATCTCCAAAAGACAAAGCAAATAAAAGATGGATTGTAAGTGAGGAGGGAAGTGGGGCGGAAGTTTGCTTGTGCACTGTTAAGAAAGAAATAAAGAGCTGGAGAGATTGTTCAGCCAGTAAAAGCTAAGTTCACAACCCCACATAGCAAACTATATTTTCTTATTAGATATTTGCTAACAACAAACTATTAAATGCTGACGTGTCTAAGGAAAGGACAAGAACCAGGCTCACGGCTGAGAGAGGTACTAAGCCAGACGATTAACACACGGAAAACACAACTTTCTAAAGATGCTAGAGTAACAGATTAGGCCCCTTCTAAGAAAGACACAGCTGGCCTAAATAAAGGGAGAACTATATTATCATGTTTATGAATACAAAAAAATGAATACCTCACAGACATTATATCTTCCCAAATGACTATACCTATGCAATATTATTCCGGTTAACTTTATTTTCCCCCTATCTTTTATTTTATTTTTGTTTGTGAGGCAGGTTCTCTCTAGTTCTATGTAGCTGTCCTGGAACTCCATATGTAGACCAGTCTAACTTCCCTGCCTCTGTCCCGAGTGCTGGGATTAATGGCGTGCACCTCACACTCAGCTATCTAACTTCCAAAGAAATTTCCCAAGAATTTAGTAAGCTGGTTGTAAATTGTTGCTGTATTATGTATATACTATATTATATTTCTGTCATTAGAGTACATCCTTCCGTGTGTTGAAAGGGTTTACTTCGGAGCTGGGCGTGGTGCCGAGGGGCTGGAGAGTCTGAAAGGTCCCCGGTCTCTCTGTTCTTCTCCCTAGTGTGGTCACCTTGGATACGCCTCCTTCGCCTGTCCGTTTTTTAGGGTGGCTCTTTTAATTGACTTTTTGAGAATAAGTGGCAGGACCTCAGCTGGCACAGGTTATAACCCCCAAGTGTGATAACAATGACCGTGAAATGACAAAGACACATTTTTGGGGTGTCTGTCACTCACAGTGGTTTGACTGTGAACAGAGAGAAGAGACCCCTGCTGCTGGTGGTGGTGTTTACTCCAGGGATATTGTCCTGTTTCCGCTTCAGCAGCAGCATGTGCTGCTTTTTAACCTTTGCTTGGTGAAGGAGAAAATGAGCGTCGCCGCCTTGAAGTGCAGCTTTGTTCTAACGAAGTAATCTGAACAACGATTTTGAGATAAATTGTTTGGAATAAAACTTCCATTTTGAATAGTGGGTCACATAAAGCTTACATTTTAAGACCTCCCTGGGTAACTAACTTCCTGCTTCAGGGAGGGTAATTTGATTGGATGCTAAAAGAATTACATATGCATTAGTCGTTTCTCCCAAAAATCCAAGTTCTAACAATTAATCCTGAAAATCTGTATCCAACATAAAAGATATTAATTTTTTTACTCTGTTGTTACCCGAGAATATTGAAAATAACATGAATGGACAAGCATAGGAGAATGTTTAAATATAATAGACTGACGTTTCTGAGCCTTGGAGGACTTCCACTGCTATAAAATCAAACAGCGAGAGGCAGCATAGATGAGTCTCAGCAGAAGACAGGGGGATGGGCCATTCAGTTCCAGTCTTAGCTACAGACAGACTGGGAAGCCAGCATAGGCTACACGAGACTCATAAAGAAAGGAAGAACAAAGAACAGTGAAAATAAATGCCTCTGATGTGCTATCTTTGGTCTCAGACAGAAGAAATTCTTAGACTATATCTTTGTATTTTTTCCTCTATTAAAATAAAGATACAGGATAAAGACTCAGTGACTGGGATGATTCTTCTGGGTGAATGGGAAGGAACTGGAAAGCGGAGAAAGAAAGGGAGGGGTGTGACGCCGCCTTCTTTATCTTTGCTCTTCTAACTTTGGAAATGTTACGTTTCATGTATGTATAAAAGTAACACACTAGAATGAGGGACACAGTGCAAGTGACATGGACTGAATTCTTTCATTTTATTTCTCTTCTTTTTTAAAGACATTTTGTAGCCCCAACTGGCCTCCAGCTTGTGGTAATCCTTCTGCCTCAGTCTCTCCAGCGCTGGGCTTGGGCCATCATGCCTGGCTAAACCTAATTATTTCAAATGAAATAGAATGAGACTGAAAGTGAGCGCAGTGGACTTGTGAACAGAGCGCTTGGCTAAAGCTCCTGCTACCAGGCTCAAGGTCCGAGACCCACGACGCCGAATCCCCGGCACCTTTGCTTTAAGTGACCTGGTCTGGCAGATTGCACAAAGAAGTATGGCCTCAGAGGCCAAGATGAGTCACTTCAGAGGGTTTTGTTTTGTTTTGTTTTGGAGACAGGTTAACCCAGCTCAATGTGGCCTGGAACTCAGTGAGTTTTATTTTATCTCTATTAGTATATGCTAATTATACAGAATGAATTTCATTGTGATGCTTTACCTATGTATGCAGTCTTCGCTGCCCATTCCATAGCCTTCTGCTAACTCCTAGGAGCCTCATTCCAAAACCAGAGCCATAAACGGAAGCTAAGGCTTCAAGAAACATGGTATTCCATAAAAAGCAGCCCCTCGCGCCCTGGAGCCCAGGGGTCTAAGGAGCAGGCAGTCCGTTACACTTCAATGAGCAGATTTAGGGAATCTGGTGCCAAGCCTCCCCTCTTCCCTACTCTTCTCTTCAAACACTGGTCCTCAGACTCCGCTCAAAAAAGAACTTCTTTTCCGCCTGAACAGGGACTTGAACCCTGGACCCTCAGATTAAAAGTCTGATGCTCTACCGACTGAGCTATCCAGGCTCCTGAAAGGACCTCTTCCCTTATGATAAAAGTGATTGATTATTCACTAAAATCCACACAATGCAAGAACTCAGAGTTTATGTGTGTCTGTGCCCGGCCGCCCAAAGTTGCAGTTTTCATATTCTGAGCAACAGTACAATAACCAAACCTTCTTGTTATTTCCTGGAATTCCGTTCCAAACGTTTATTAGTTGCACAATTATCCTGCATTTATCTCGGGGAAGGCGACGACCAACTTTAGGGAGATACCCCCCTCAGGAGCCCTTAGGTTATGACCCAATCCTGCTCCTTTTCCAACTCTACAGAAGTCAGGAGGAGTCGTGGCGGGGGCCGGTGGTTGTAATTCATCGTTATCTATGCACTTTCAGACTTGACAGTTTTCTGAAAGCTTACAACCCCGAAGCTCTAACCAAGTTCAGCATGTTTGTTAGATTTTTAAATCTGGTTTGGGGTTTAGTATTCCAGACTGAGCCCAGGGCCTGGTACAAGCTATGAGAATGAGCCGGAGCCAGAGCCTCGCCAGTGTTAGTTTTCAGTCAAGAAGCTCTGGACGAGAGGCAGAGATGGTCAAAGAATCTGCAATACAGAAAATAAGCACCATAGGTTCTCATTATGTTGTGATTCTTTAAAACGTTGAAGATTTCGGTATCGCCCAGTTTTCTGTTTGTGCAATCCCATTTCTTTTCTTTTCCGATTGGTCTCAAATAGTTCGGACAAAGCATGACGCAATGTAAAGGGAAAGAAAAAGTAAACTAGCAGAGGATGGTTTCGATCCATCGACCTCTGGGTTATGGGCCCAGCACGCTTCCGCTGCGCCACTCTGCTATATGGTACAGTTCTTTCCCAGTTATATTATCAATGCACATATTTCGATCAATTCTTTTCTATCTGCTTTCTGGAATTTGTATCTTTTATCTGGGGTTCACCTTAGGTTTTCTTTCCAAGTTGTCGTTTAAAAAGATCCGGGCAGTGGTGGCGCACGCCTGTAATCCCAGCACTCTGAGAAGGCAGAGTCAGGCGGATTTCTGAGTTTGAGGCCAGCCTGGTCTACAGAGTGAGTTCCAGGACAGCCAGGACTATACAGAGAAACCTTGTCTCGAAAAAACCAAATCAAAAAAAAAAAAAAAAGAGTAATGTGTCTTTGCAATCTACTTAAGAAAGCCGGACACCAAATACTTTATTAGTAATGGTATTGCATTACTTTGAACTGTTCAGAATACAGATCCACCCTCACACACAAGAGCTTTGGATGCTCTTGTTTTCCCTAGACATTCAGAAGGCCTGATTGTCACTTTGCTTTGCCCACACTGCTTTGCTTTGAGACATCTGAGATACATCTCCCTACAGCATCTTTATACACATGCACCATTATTTTGTTCCCTCCCTACTTGTCTCTTCCGAGTCCCTCTCCCTTCTGTTCTCATGACAGATGCACTACCTGTTACCTTCTGTATGTGTGATCCCCGACTCTCTCTCTCTCTCTCTCTCTCCTCCTTCTTTTTTGCTTTGTTTTGATTTTTCTTTTTTATACAAGGTTTCTTTTTGTATTGCTGGCTGTTCTAGAATTGGATCTGTAGACCAGGCTGGCTTGAAACTTCTAGATCTGCCTGACTCTGCCTCCCAAGGGCTGGGACACCATTGCCTGGTAAGAGTGTTATTTTCAATGAACCCCGGCACTCCCTTTTCTCCTCCTCCTCCTCTTCCTCCTCCTCTTCCTCCTCCTCTTCTTCTTCTTCCTCTTCTTCCTCTATTTCTTCTTCTTCTTCTTATTTATTTATTTATTTATTTATTTCAGGGTTTTCCTGTATTCTAGGGTAGCCTCAAACTCAGGACAATTCTCCTGCCTTAGCCCCTGAGTGCTTGGATTTTTTTGGAGAAGCAGGTTCTTATCTGTGGAAGACACTAGCAGTCCTACGCGTCTGCTGGTTAGGTTAGGTTTCTTTATCAGGAGCACAGCTGAGATAAAGGGAACAGGAAATGGGAATGTTTCTGGGAGTCTTACACACATCCTTAAAAAAAAAAAACAAAACAGAAAAGCTTGTCAGTAGCAAACGGTGCACTGTCGCACACTGTATTTTCTGAGTCTCCATTTCATAACTCCTTTTAGCCACTAACTTTACAAAACATATAGTGTTCTCTTCATTCTTGTTAATTTCAAACTGCTGGCTTTCATCACTGCTAAGAACAAATAAAACAAAACAACCTATGTCCTGAGATATGTTGAGTTCAGACTTGCATAATTTGCAATCATATCCAAGAACTACACCGCTTTGGCTTTTCTTGTGTTTGCTGATATCTACACTTGTAAGCTCATTTTTACTGTTTCCATGGTCACTGAGCTGTGTCAAGTCACTTGTTTTTATACTGCCTTTGCCACATCTTCATTAAATCTGCACATTTTTACAACTGCAAATGTGTGAGCTAATACTTTCATTATAGCTTCACAGTTTGAACTTGAAGGATGTGATTCAGCTTGGTTAGTTAAATGATTCCGAGAAACTGCCTTCTAAAGGCTGGAGTTCTGAACTTCTATTCAGTTAGGAGCCTTTCACATTAATTTCTTTTTCCACAATTATTTCAACGTCCACTTCCTTCAGACTCTTCCATTTCTCCTTTCTGGTTTCTGTAAGAGATGTGACATCTGTCCATTTTTCTTCTCCTACATACAAATGTTGGTGGTTTTGTACTGTTAGCATTTCTTTTCTTCTGAATTTCTTTGGATGGAATCATCAGAGTCTCAAGTGACATTTTTACGGACGTTTGTTATATTTATCTAAGAAAGTTGTCTTGCCGGTAGCTGAGAAAGAGAGAGCAAACAATTGAGAAAAGCAGGGTTCTAAGGAAATGGAATGGCTGGGTTGGTGGCACGGGGATGGTGTGCTTGCTGAGAGCTGGAAGGCATCTGTAGCAGGAGAGGAGAAGAATGGGCTACGACACCAGCTTGGACTTTGAGACGTGCAGCAGGTGCTTTGCTGCTGAAGCAGTCTGGCACCATGGGCAGGCATATGCCCCTCTGCCCTACTGTTTAGTATCTGTGCCCCTGTGTTCACAGATCTCCCACGATCTCCATATTTCCTGCTATAATCTTAGTATCTTTCTTCTGTATGTTCCTGGCTGTTTCCCTAGATGGAATTCTAGAGGATTAAATGATAACTCAGCAGCAGGTAGAGCTTCTGCACAGGATTCCCAGCTTGGCTCTCTTTGAGATTTAGCCTTATTTCTTCTGCTTCTTGTTACTTCTGTGGGAGATACTAGCCCAGGAATCTCTGAAGCACGTGGTTCTACTTGAGAAGCAACTGCTTTATTAAATGTTCACGTTGAAGGGTTATCTACTGCCTTTTCCTAACACTGGGCTGAGGGATGAGTACAGTTAGGATCTGCCTTTTCCTAGTTATTACTATAATGAGATCCTGGGCTTTAAGCACAGAGGAGTGATTAGAGGCCTCTGATGCACTGGTTCAGTTGTCTCTGGGGTGAGCCTGTAGTTCTGCTTTTCCTCTTTTTAGAGAGGACTAAACTTTGCTTCCCAGTAGTCTGTTCTTCTGTCATTGTAGAGTTAGGAGCAGAACTGTTCTGTTGGGAACTTTCTGGGGTGGCTTGGAGCCTGGTCCAAGATTGTCTAGTCCAGGACTTACTTTTATTAATCTAACGTTTGTCAGGTCTCAAGGAAACTCCAGATCCTCAAACCCCACAAGGCAGTCCAACTATCCAGAAATGAACTCAACCTGGACACTAACAGGATTTTTATTGGTTAGATAAAAGCCAGCATTCCTCAGGAACCTGTGAAGCGGATTCCCCTCTACCAAAAGGAGTCATCATTTGTCCTTACTTCTGGCAGAAGGGACCTATGGCTACTCACAGAGCCATCTCTCCTATCACACATTTCAAAGTCCACGCCAGTGTCCTCGCCCGTCTCACCTCTGTGCTTGCTCTAAATTCCTTCCAGCTCACTCACAGGCCCTCCCCCACAACCCAGCTGCGTTCTCCTTATAACTTTGCTATTTCCATTTGTTCTCTCTCTCTCTCTCCTTTCTTCCTGCTTCTCTCACTGTGTTTCTCCCTTTCTCACATCTAACCCTGGCCATGTCCAGCCTGCCGGGCGTGTTTGATCTCTCTGCTCTGGACTCTTCCAGATGCCTCTGGCTGTTCTTTCTCTCTTGTCTACAATAAAAACCTCTCACCATACCTCAGAGTGGTCATATAAGCAGTTTATTCAACTATATTCTTTGTCTTTTTTTTAAAGCACAATGTTTCTGTGAGAGAGTAGGGGCTAGCCTACTCTCTGGTGGGTGGACAGAGAAGAAGAGAGGCCATGGCTAGGTCAGAAGGGAAGAAAACGTCCAAACTGGCCAACTTCCTTCTCACCCTCCTGACCTCACTGACACGAAATCCTCTTAGTTGAAAACAAAAGCCTTGCTCTCTTGTCCCCACCATTAGGCGGGTGTTGGACCAGCACAATAAGTTTGGGGCTTGATCAGGATGTGTTATACATAATTGTCAAACAACCATCGATCTTTCTTCAAACTGACCAACTCTAAAATAGGGGAGGAAAGCTGCACAGAGACTTTAAAACTTGAGAAGAAACTGGATTTGTTTGTTTGTTTGTTTCTTGTTTGTTTGGTTTTGGTTTTGGCCTTCTTAGTTTCCCCTCCTTCCCTTTGATTTATAGGTTTTTCCCCCTCTGTGTATCTCCTGCATGTGTCTCCTCACCCCCCATAACCGCCTTCCTTCTACTGATGACTCTGTTTGCTGCTGCCTGCAGTATTTGAGAGATTTTTCTGCTGCTATCTATTGCACTCAAGATTTCTTCCTTTTAATTGTCAGAGAAAATGAACCTGAGTAAGGCCTGTAGACTGTATCATCTAAGTAGCCCAGGCTAGACTTTAAGACCTTCTCTTCAGCCTGGATTGCAAGTATGGGCCTGTGTGTGTGTGTGTGTCTGTGTGTGTATGTGTGTGTGTGTTTGGCCGGTTATACATTTCTAATGATGGACAGTTTCCCTTTTTACTTCTTGAGACATGACTTTTGGAAGCATCATGTGCTCATAACCTCTTTCCAAAGGGGAAAGGGATCTTACTCAGGAGATAAGAAAACATCCATTCATACCATATGTTTAAAATAGAAGGAACTTGGGCCAATGAGACAGCTTGGAAGGTAAGGTACTGGTGGCCAAGTCATTCCCAGGACCCATGTGTTGGAGGGAAAGAAACGACAAGTTGTCCTCTGGCCTTCACATGTGTCCTCTCCAAACAACAAAGATAATAAACCAAGGAAAAAAACTTTAAATCTGTGTGTCTCCCAGCATTCCTACCACTGGATATTCTTATTTAATGCCCTTTACTAGTAAACTGGCAATTTTTAATGTTATCACTCCTTCCCCAAATTTGGTGATAAAGTGGAAAAGCAAGTTTGACATTTTTATAAGCTAATTTTCTGCTTTTTGACAATCATCACGTTTTATTCTTCTCTTTTCATATGTAATTTAGTAGCCCCATGTTAAAGAAAGGTCCTAAAATGTAGATGCCTCCTGAAGCCCTGTGAACACAATAGAAAACTAAAAGTTTAAAAGATAGTGAGGAGGGGCCCTTACTGTGTTCATATTTTTGAATGCCTGGTTTCCAGTTGGTGGAACTGTTTGAGGAGGATTAGGTGGCCTTGTTGGAGGAGGGATGACGTTAAGGTTTCAAAAGCCCATGCCATTCCCAGCTAGTATTCCGTCTCTGTCTCTCTGTATCTGTTTGTGTCTCTGTCTCTCTGTCTCTCTCCCCTCTCTCTCCCCCCCGCCTCTTCCCTGCCCCTCCCCGCTCTGTCTCAAGCTTATAGATCAGGTGTAAGCCTTCAGCTCCTGTTCCAGCACCACGCCTGCTCGCTTACTGCCCTGGTCCCTGTCATGATCGCCATGGATTAATGGTCTACAACTATGAGCCCCAAATTAAATGTTTATTTTATAAGTTGCCTTAGTCATGGTGTTTTTCTCTGTAAATAGAGAAGAATTAAGACAGTGCTACACACCAGTGGGATGCAGAAGAGGTGGAGCTAGCAGGAGGCTCACAAATTTGAGGCCAGCCTGGGCTACACATTTTAATCTCTACAAAGAGATTAAAGGCTCTATGTAACTCTGGAGCTACATAGTATGACTGTCTCAAACAAGCAAGTAAGTGAACAAACAACAACAACAAAATAAAGTAATAATAATTTTTTTTAAAGGAGGAAGAGGGCAGCCAGGCACCGTTGGGGTTAAGGAATTTCCACACAAACCATATGAACTTCAATCCCCATTCAGCAAGAATACTTTATGGAGCACATACCCCAAGACTAATTGATCAGGATCTCTTAATTGTGGTACCAATCTGTCCTCAGGGAAGGCATTTTATAGGAAAAAACAGGTTCAAAAGGTTTAAAAGCAAGCAGTGAAGTGATACAATGTTTTTGGCTAACTAGATAAAGTATTATCAGCTATCCTTTGAGCCGATTGGTTGAACTAGGAAGTTCCAGTACGGTTAACAGAGGACAAGTGATCCAACCATAATTTTGGCTTATTCGTAGCATTCTTCAGTGTCAGCTATGGATAATTCTGGGAAGTGGAGTCTGAGAGCTTGAACTTAATTTCATCTTAGAGCAAAACGGAGACCTAAATGAGTCTTTAAAGTAACTCAAGGTAGATGGGCATATTTAGTCTATGGGGAAAGGTCATTTTTCTTGGAAGAAATTAAAAATGCGCTTATATTAAAAGTTATCTATTTTTGAAAAAGACTTATTTGTGTATTTTATGTATTTAGGTGCTTTGTCTGCGTGTACATCTGCAAACCAGAAGACTGCATCTAATTCTATAGCACTACAGCTGTAGATGGTGTAGATGTGGGGGCCACGTGTGTGTGCTGAGACTTGAACTCAGGTCTCTAGAAGAGCAGTCGGCTTTCTCAACTGCTGACTAACCTTTCCAGTTCCCGAAAGTTATTATTATTATTTTCACATGTATTTACTCATACGTGTGTACTAGGGCATACATGTGGAGGTCACTGGACAGCCCTGGGCTGGGTGGTTCCCAAGGATGGCGCTCATGGCAAGAGCCATCTTTCCAGCCCTGTTCTTGATTATTCTAAGTTTAGGTATAAAATATCCCTTTGTTCCATGATCAGCTACAATGTTGAGACTTGTGAGGCCTGAGTCTTTGTTGTTATAATCCCCTGCATATTTCCCTCATTCTCTAGATATCTGGGCTCAAGGCATCTCAGAATGCTGAGTGTGGTTAGTGTCCGTTGTTAACACCCCCCTCTCCTCCAGGCGCCACCTGGGAGCGTATAGGCTAGTTACCACATGCAGGTGCAGATTCAGTTCAACAATATGTAATACAAAAAGGGCCTCTGCACATCTCCCATACTCCATCAGAGAGAGTAGGATCACCAAGCAGTTCAAGGCCAGTAAGGTGGAGGCCAATTTGGGTTCCAATCCTGGGTTGCAATCCTGTTGCAAAAACCTAAAGTAACAGCAACAATAACTTAAAATTACTTAAAATTTACAAGCAACACATATAAAAATGTCTAAACGGCAATGCGGTGTCAGCTGTAGACATGACTCCTTTTTATTTTCTTCATTGTGTCTGCATGAAGAAAGTTGGTCACATCTATAACTCTTGGTCCTGTATCTCAGGAGTCAGGAATCAGGAGTGGACAGGCTATTCCTGTCCCTAATAATTATGAGGTGTGGCAAGAATCACGCAAGAAAAAATACAGGAAGAGCTGCTGTGGCAGGTATACAATTACCTGGGGAGCAAAGCAAAGCAACAAACAAGCTCGCCCTGGCTTTCCTACTGGTACTTCTGCTTGCGTCTGCCGAGTGCTGGAATTTACAAGCATGAGCTACCACACCCAGCTAGCAAATTTAACCTCTATAGTTAGGGTCCCCAGAAATAAAAGGAAGTAGTGTGTGTCACAGAGACATACTCTCTGAAATGATCCTCTGAAGAAGGTCAGGCACGAGAAGCTACCGGTATGCACAGGACTCAGTCCTTTGTGCGCGCTGCACAAACGAGGGCTGGTGATCCTCAGGTTTCCTTCGAGAGCGCTAGACCAGCAAGCTCTGCAATCCAGAATTGGCTTTTCAGGTGAGATGACTATGGTTCAGGAGGGAAATTCGGGAAGCGGGGAAGCGACCTCGGTATTTTCCAGACTGCGGAGGCGGGCGTCTGGCTCCAGCAGGTGCGCAGGAATGCCGCGAGTCTGTCGGTTAGCTTTCGCCTTCCACAAAACCCTTTGGGTGAATGCTAGTGCCAGTTGAACTCGGAGTGGGGTAGGGGGTGGGGGTGGGGGCGGGGGAAGTCACGTGGACGTTTCCGAATTCCTGAATACTCTACAAAGGGAGGATGCTTTCCGCGTCAGGCGCGCTCCCGCGCATCCCTCTGTAGAGTGTGCACAGCCATCACAGAGAAAGCATGCTCCAGTGGCGCAATCGGTTAGCGCGCGGTACTTATACAGCAGTATATGTGCGGGTGATGCCGAGGTTGTGAGTTCGAGCCTCACCTGGAGCATGTTTTCTTCCCTTTCCGCCCCAAACACGTTTGGAAATGCATTTTTCCTTCCTAGAAAACAAGATATGGTAATATTTTCCATAGTGAGAACACATAAAGTCCTTTGATAAAGGGCATCTGAACCTGTACGTTTTCTAGAAAAGCAGAAAGAGGCTCGTCGTTTCCCCCTCCCCCACTCAGTCCTAGGACAGGTTTGTTCAGCTTTTGGCGTCTGAGTCAGCACCTGGTAATGCCATCACTGGTCTTCTGTTCTGCTAGTTTCACAATGCTTGCTGTGAGGCCTAAACCTACAGTTGTGTTTAGCCCCGCCTTACCGCCTGTTTTAGAAAAGCCTGTCTGGATGACCACCCTGGAGTGGAGAGGCTGAGGCAGGAAGACTGCCCGGAGATCCAGGCCAGCCTGGGATACAGAGTGAAATAAACCTAACCATCCCAGCTCCGTCCCTGGTCAGTTTGGCTCATGTCAACATCTCCATAAAAAATACTTTATCAGGTAATAAAGAAAATGACAAGATCACAATCCAACTAACAAGAATGAATTAATCTACATACAAATGAAAACGTGCTAACCCTTGGAGATGCCATTCTGGGACAGACAGCTGTGCTCAGTTATTCAGAATAAGAATATTCTTCTGCCTCACATCAACGTCCCTGATGCTTCCGAGCAGGATCAAGATGGGTTAACTTTAGCAAACTCTACCTGCATATCTTCCGTTGGGCGTCTTGATACCGGAGTAGGAAATTCCATTCTTAAGTGAGTGTGCTCAGAGTCTCAAAAGTTTGAGTCCCTGGTGACCTGCGCCTGCGTGGTTACCAAAAGAAACAAACCACACAGGCATCTCTCCCTGTGGGACCCACAGCCGAGGCACCTTAGTCCTGAGACACTGATGTGCCTGCTGCCCGTGCCTCCGAGTAGATCCCTGCTCTGCTGTCTTGCCGCATGTCTGATTAATTCTTCATAGACCTTCTTATGTCTTTGGGAATTCCCTTACAGACTGAGCATCACCATCTGGTCAGCTCTGGTCTGCTAATTCCTTTCCCAGAAAAGGAGGCACGCACATGACGTTTATTGTTCACCTGATATCATGTAACTTAAAACTTAGGGAGTGAAGTGAACAGTGTTTTCAGAGTGATAGGAAGTTACTAATAACTTATGAGAGAGGAAAGAAAAGATAGTTAATATATGTGTTTATACACACAAAAGTATTCATAGCAAAACAAAGGAGAAAGGTTTATGAAAATGAGAGTCTTTCGTCTGCTTTTTGATTGTTTTGAGACAGGGTCTCTTTATATAGTCCAGGTTATCACTATGTGTCTAGGCTAGCCTCAGTTCACAGAGATTTGCCTGCCTCTGCTTCCGAGTGCTTTGATTCACGGTGTGCACCACCTCCTGCTGCTCTCTTGCTCTCCCTTCCTGCTCTGTCCCCTCTCCCTTCCTCCTCTCTCTCCACATGCTCATGGCCAGCGTCTACTCCTCTACTCCTCTACTTCTCTGCTTCTCTTCTCTCTCTGCCTTTCTCTGGCTCCGCTACCCTCTTAACTCCCCTCCCCAGGCCCTGAATAAACTCTATTCTATACCTTAAAAAAAAGGTGCACACCACTATACCTGGCTGTTTTATTTTGTTTTTCGAGACAAGGCTTTTCTGGAGAACAGCCCTGGCTGTCCTGGAACTCTATAGACCACACTGACCTCAAACTGACAGAGATCCAACTGACTGTGCCTCCAGTGTGCTGGGGTTAAAGGGGACTATCACAACCTCCTAGCTTTTTAAATATTCTTCAGTTATCTTTTGTACGAATGGATGTATGTCTGCGTATCACATGCAGGGTAGAGGAAGGTGTCAGGTCACCTACAACTGGAGTTTCAGGTGGTTGTGGACCTCCATGCATGTGGTTACTAGGAATTGAAATAAAGTTTTATGGAGGAGTATAGGTAAGCAATCCTACCAATCAGAGTCTTCTCTTCAGTAGCTCATCATGTATGTGATCATAACTGCTACTTTATAATACCTTCCTCCAGTTCTTTCTGTGTCCCTTGGACTTTTACTAAATGTTTTTTTTTTTTTTTTTTTTTTTTTTTTTTTACTAATAACAGATCTTTACTTTCATTTTCCTGATGGGTCTGGGCATCAGCTCTAATCACAAGGCACAGTACTTCTAAGAACTAGCCTAAAGAATCTCTTGTGTTCTATACACACTCTCCTTACCCTTTAGTGGATTAATAGTCCAGAGTCCTCTTGGTTGTCGGGGTAAACTATTCTAGTCAAACCAGCTGCCTTCTTGGTCTGTGGGCAGAGACAGGCAGATCTCTGTCAGTCTGAGGCCTACTTTGTCTACATAGTGAGTTCCAGGCCAGCCAGGGCTACATAGTGAGAGACTGTCTCAAACATAAAACTTTGTATTTGTGTCACCACAGCCATTTTATTTATGAGCCCATGGATAGTGACATGGGTGACGAGGGAAGTTGCCTGGTGGCGCTCACAGGATAAGTCATGCAGGAATAGTCTAGTCAGGAATATGGAATTGATGTCAAGAAAAGCTGTAGGCATAGAGTAGAGCAGGCCTTCGAGAAAGGCTGTGTATGCTACAGGACTCGGAACTGCAGGAACAGGCTGTGCAGTTCCATTGGCACCCAGGTGATTCCGCCCAAGCTCCAGGGGCTATACTGAAGTTACAGCACTTGGTGTTTTCTGTGCTGGGCGTTGGTCTTACATTGCTTTGGTCTTTCCTGCTATGCACACACTCCTCCTTTTTGGAATGTGAATGCTTATTCTGTGCCATTGAACATCAGAATATTGCATTTTATTTTGATTGAACAGGAGCTTACAGTTACAGAGATTGCCTGGATCTCAGAAGTGTCTCCATACCAATGATTTTGAACAGTGCTGGTACTATTAAAGATGGTGGGGACTTTTGACATTGCACTGAATCTGTTTTGCATTATGAGATGGGCAGAACATTCTGGTGACAGATGATGCTTTGGTGTCAAGATGACAAGGGTAGAACTATGACAGTTAAATCTTGATTGTCAACTTGATAGAATGTAGAATCACCTTGGAGACAAATCTCTGTACATGTAGTCATGTGATTCCTCCAGAAGACGCACGTAGCCAGTAGCTGGAGACCAAACGTTTGAATGCTCGGACACCATACCTTACTGGATCTGTCCCTTCTTTTCTGGGCACCATTCCAATGAGAAGTTTTCTAAGTCACTAGATTGTGGCTAGAGTGGCATACCTAAGTAAGGAATGTGCTGTGTGCTGCCTCCCAAATGCAAAAAGGCCTGAAGGTATCGGGCTTCTTTTTGGTTCTAGGAGGGTCAGGTGCAGTTACTTTTCTTCTTACTCTGATCAAATACCTCACAGGAGGCAGCTTAATGGAAGAAGAGTGTGTTTTGGCATACAGTTCAGTTCCCTGTCCTGGCCCAATGTCAAATTCCTGCCAAGCTTCTAAAGCTCTCCACAGTGCGGCTCACATGTGGGGAAGTCTTCTCCCTTCAGTTAATCTCTATAAAATTCATCACAGAGTCACTGCTGTGCGACAGTGTTGGGGAGGTGTCATGGTGGGACCAGTTTCCACTCCTGACCCTGGCAGCAGACTGCTTGCTCACACCTTGTTGTGTCAGGAAGCAGAGATGGCTGTTGTCACCTGGCTCTTTTCTCTTCCCCACTTTAGTTAGTTAGGAACCATAGCCCATGACTCAGTGCTGTGACTAAGCCAGCTCAGGCAGTCAACAGGTTCTCCAGGGCAGGAGTGAGGATTAAAAAGAAAAAAGGCAATTAGACAACACTGTAGCATGACCCCAGCCAGTTCTGAGGCTGAAGCAGCCTTATCTTTACACACACACACACACACACACACACACACACACACAGTTAGAATAGGTGCCATGTAGATACAAATAGATGTGTATCTAGATGAGTCCTTAAATAAGGCAGTTTCTGTAGAAATTGAGGAAAAAAGAGCTTTTATACCATTTTAATTACATACAAGTAATAAGGTCAGTTCTAGGTTAAGGAACAAGCAAGACAATAAGCACAAATAGTCAAGGAACAAGCAAGGCATCAGACAAAGTCCCTCGATCACTGTATCTAGGGGCTTATCAGGATGGCCAAGATATCTGAGCCTTCTTCCCAGTCACAGTCCAAAGTCCAAAGTTAAACTCTTGCCCGAAGCCTACTTCTTTGTTCTGCCCCAAATCAGATTCCAGGCCGATTTTACTTCCGTTTCCTGGTCCATTATCAGATTCCTGCCGGAAGCCTACTTCCCTGTCCTGGCCCAATGTCAAATTCCTGCCAAGCTTCTAAAGCTCTCCACAGTGCGGCTCACATGTGGGGAAGTCTTCTCTCTTCAGTTAATCTCTATAAAATTCATCACAGAGTCACTGCTGTGCGTCATTGGTGCTCCAGGTGTTTCCCAATCTAGCTGCGATACAACTATCATGTCATTTAAAAAAATTCTTTGATTAGAACAACTCTGCAAATATCAATTCTTTTGAATTGAACACAGAGCCAAGCATATTGCTGTCGGCAGACATATCTAAGAGAAATTCCCACAGGTTCAGAAAATATTACACTCAGATCCAGCCTCCCTCCAGAGCTTTTTATCTTAATATAGTCATCATGCAAACATGCAGTGAGTTTTCACTCCCTCTTGTGTTTTCTAGATGTTATAACAGGGATGGGAAGAACCTAAATCCTATAAGGAAGACAGAAAACAAACAATGAACACCCCGTGCATAATGGCTCTAGCCTGTGATTCCAGCACTTAGAAGACCTAGGTAGGAAAATCCAGTGTCAGGGCAACCTTGGAGCTATGTATCAGGACCCTATGTGAAAAGTGTATAGTTCACACAACACACACACACACACACACATGGTTAGAACAGGTGTCGTGTACATACAAATAGATGTGTATCTAGATGAGTCCTTAAATAAGGCAATTTCTGCAGTTTCTGTACGGGAAAAATAGAAATAGATTAATAAAGCATAGAATATTATGAAGTGCTACTTCTCTCTCTCTGTTTTCTTTTGAGATGGGATCTCTATGTAGTCCTTGCTGACTTTGCTGTTTAGACCAGGACGACCTGGCACTCACAGAGATCTACAGGCTCCTGAGTGCTGGAATTAAAGGTGTGTGTCACCACATCCAGCCCTGAGGGGCTACTCTGTTTATGGCTGTTATAGAAGTCTTCGCTAAACAATCAGCATTTAAGCAGAAATATCATTTAAAAGAAGGAAACTCCTGCATTTGGTCAGAACATAGGTGTGGCCCCCAAAGCAAGGCAAAGCAGAAAGAAAGGTGTTATTAATGAGGAATTTTCAACTGAAGACTTTTTAAAAAATTGTTTACTTATTTTATATATGTCAATACACTGTCACTGTCTTCAGACACACATTCAGAGGGCATCATATCCCATTACAGATGGTTGTAAGCCACATTGTGGTTGCTGGGAACTGAATTCAAGACCTCCGAAAGAGCAATCAGTGTTCTTAACCACTGAGCCATCTCTCCAGCCCAAAGGCTTGTTTTTTGTTGTTGTTGTTGTTTTTTGTTTTTGTTGTTGTTGTTGGTTTTTTTTTTAAGTACTTTAAAGTAAAGATAATATTAAAGGGTAGCCCATGCTTGTAATCCTAGCACTCAGCAGGTCTAGGCAGAGGATCATCAGTTCATGACTCTCAACTAACATGTCTAACCTGTGACCTACAAGTAACATGCCTTTCAGGAGGGGTCAGCGTGAAAATGAAAAAAGAAAAGAAAAGAAAAGAAAAGAAAGAAGAGGACATGACTACTAAAATATGAACAAGATTTTATTGTAGATGTAAGGGAGAAAGCAGGCAGGGGGAGAGTCCCGTCTGAACAGACTAAACCAGACCATGAGCAGAGAAAAAGGAAGAGAGAACGAGAGGGGAGCACCCCCACCCCTCCCCAAAGAAGCAGCCGACAGACCAGTGTAGTCAAGATGCCTGAGTTATGCAGGGATGAGGCTGGGGGAACCCAAGAGAAGGCCAAGCCCTAGAGGGAGAGGTTTGGGGGGGGGAGTGCTGCGGGGTACTGAGTAAGATTTGTCCCAGGTTTCTTTGAGACCTAACACAGGGAAGATTGGGGAAAGGAGTGGGGAAAGTGGGTTGGTGGGCACAAAGTATAATAATATGTAGTTTATATGCGAACTTTAAAAATCATTTTTAAAAAGTTAGTTGGGAATAGCGACTCTTATGTATATGTCAGTGCTTTAGTGGCTGAAGTAGGAAAGATCAAGGTGAGCTGAGGCCAGTTTGGGTCAGAGTAAGACTGTTTCACAAAACTAAAGAAAGCTGAACACCAGGAAGCATGTCTACACTAGCAGCACCAGATGAGGAGGGGAAGGGGAGGGAAGGGAGAGGAGGAGGGGGAGGAAGAGGGGGAGGAGGAGTGGGAGGAGGGGGAGAGGAGGGGAAGAGGAGCAGAAGGGGGAGGAGGAGAAGGAGGAAGGAGAGGAGGGGGGAAAGATGGGGAGGAGGAGGGGAAGGAGGGGGAGAGGAAGGGAAGAGAAGCAGAAGGGGGAGGAGGAGGAGGGGAGGAGGGGGGGAGGAGGGGAAGAGGAGGGGAAAGAGGAGGAGAAGGAGGGGAAAGATAGGGAAGAGGAGGGGGAAGAGAGGAAAGAGGGGGAGGAGGAGGGAAAAGAGGGGGAAGAGGAGGGGGAAGAGGAGGGGAAAGAGGGGGAGGAGGCAAACCGTAAGCTGAAGGTCATTCTGACCTACATAGTAGGTTCAGCTATCACAATATCCGTAGTCTCGAAAAAAGCAAACAAAAAACAAACAAACAAAAAAACACTATCCCTAGTCAAATAGCTAAAATCAAATCCTGACAATGGTAAGTGCTGGCTGAGCTGGACATCATATGAGTTCTCTTAGAATGATTAGAAGCATTTTGTAATTTAAATAGAGATATGTTTCTTACAGCCCAGCAGTTTCTTCTATCTGTCTGCCTGTCAGTCTGACAAACAAATGCTATGTTCACCCAAAGTCACCCGCAGGTTGGATTGGGTAGAGGTTTTATAATAGCTTAGGCTGGAGTCAGCCCAGCAGTAAAATGGTTAAGTGTGTTGAAGCAGACCTGGAAATGGAAGCTGGTGAGAAAGAAGTCTGTTTTGTTGTTGTTGTTCATTTTTGTCTCAGGCCTGCACTGCTACACCTCGCTTAGACAGTCTGTTTTTACAGTTACAGGCCTGCACTGCTACACCTTGCTTAGACAGTCTGTTTTTACAGTCACGAGCACAGACAAGGCCCTAAATCCTAGCAAGAGGAGAGGAAGGAGAATTGGGACCTCAGAGTCCTTATCTTCCGAGTACAGGTGTTCAAGGCTAGACCCAGGTGACTTCAGACCTGTCACAAACAAGCAAATACCCACAAAATGAACACCACTAATACAACCAACAAAAATACATTACAGATAATACAAAGTTCAGAGATAATAATGGTTGAAAACAGCCAGACACACACACAATGCAGATTCTGTTTGGTTTAAAATGTATAAAGTTATTACATTAAAATAGCTATGAGAGATGAGTAGGAGGCTCAGGCTGTGGCTACCTTGCAGAAGGTATGGGATGGGCAGGAACTGGAGGTGGGGTAGGGATCTAAACCTGTAAAATTCGTTAAGCGGCACACACATTCAGGGTTTTTTTTTTTTTTTTTTTTTTTTTTTTTACTCTGTAATCTATTCTTAGTAGAATAGAAAAATTGAATGAGAAAGAGATCTTTGGGTGCTCAATTAGATGGTCCTAAATGATTTCATAAAAGCTGGGAAGATTCAAAGAGTTGCAGGAAGCTTTGACTCACCAGCCATGCGGACCTGCATCGCTTCCCCACGTTCAGACACATCTTCCCAAGTTTCCTTCTCCCTCCTTCCTATCACAGGTTTGACAATGGGTGGCTTACACCATTTTATAGCTTTTAACTGATATTTCTTATTTCTTTTTTTAAAAAAACTTAATTTTGTTAACACATTGTTTTTTTAATGAATTTTTAACATTTATTCTATTTTTTAATGAAAATAAAATCGGTTAGTCAATTAGGGGCCTCAACCTTTGGGAAGACTAATCCTGCCTCTCTCATCAGTCTTCAGTGGCTCGGAGTTCTTCATCTAGGGGAAGGGCCCCATAAGATTTCAGCAAACACTGTGTGTGTGTGTGTGTGTGTGTGTGTGTGTGTGTAATGGAATGTCTACAAAAGGAACTACAGACTGTAGGAAATGTTTGCTTCAAAGAAAGAAGACAGAGGGACAGTGTTGAGAGACCCCGTCAGACTGGAGAGACACTGAGACAAGTTTGATCCAGAAATGTTTGAGGCTAGACTGGAGATGGCAGGATATAGACATTTTCCCACTCACCCAGCCAGGGTCAAGCCAGGCAAGGCCAGTTCTGGACAGGCAGGGCTCCGGCAGGGCAGGGGTAGGGGGACTAGCACTTGATATTACCCTCATATATATGTGGTCAAGTACTTCAGACCCTGAAATGTAAAATGCTTTGTTTGCCATTCCAGAATGTACCTTGCTAAAGGGAAATTGAGATATCTTGAGTGCCCTGTCATGTAAACCAGCCCAAGGGATAAATCGTTCTGTATCCAGGTTTAGTGTGATGTAAGGAAGGAGATAACATCTGTTTAGAGAAGTTGTTCAAACTGGGTCACGTTCGGAACTTTTAAACCTTTTGTGATTTAGCCCAAACTAACTGCTTTTCATTGGCCGTTATAGTCTGCTTGCTTTCTCTTGCTTGCCCAGCAAGAAACTTTGTGCAACAGACTGTTTTCTGCAGACGCGGGCGTTTCTTTCCAGAGTAGAAGTGCCTCCCGCTGTCAGCTAATAAACTCTTGAGACGTTCCCACCTGGCGTCTTCTCTCCTTGGGTTTGGGCTCCGTGTCCAGCATTACAATGTAATTCTGGTGCCCTCTACGGCGTGCTTCCTGTTTCTCCGTCGGAGGGACAGAGAAAGAGCTGTGACGTTAATAAGCTGTCTCTGTCTCTCTGTCTCTCTGTCTCTGTCTGTCTGTCTGTCTGTCTGTCTGTCTGTCTGTCTCTCTCTCTCTCTCTCTCTCTCTCTCTCTCTACACACACACACACACACACACACCCTCACCAACGCCTGCGCTCCCCCCAGAGATCCTCCAATAAGGTTCTTCAAGGACCTGCCACCGAGCCGAAATAGCTCAGTTGGGAGAGCGTTAGACTGAAGATCTAAAGGTCCCTGGTTCAATCCCGGGTTTCGGCAGGAGTTTGTTTTTCACATCTCATTGTGTTTTTCATCCATTGTTCCTTTAAAGTCTGTTGCATGACAAGGGATTGCATAATTTCACTGTTATCAGAGAACAAGGCTTTTGAAAATCCTTTTAATTGTTTTTTATTTTTTATCATTCTTTTTTTAATTGGATATTTATTTACTTTACAAATGTTATGTAAGCCCCTCCCCTCCGAAAATCCTTTTGTGTATACGAAGCTAAGTTGTTTCTCAGTTTCTAGTATTTCCAGGAATGAAAATAAGAAAAACATATACAATGCATTATTCGTTTGAAATTATATTTTATTGAATGTATGTATAGGATTCAGGGAAGGGAGTGTGGTTCGGGGTGGTCCCACATGCTAGGCTCTGGGGTCTGTTCCTAGGACCATGTTGGTTTCCGGGGTCTCTTCGTACCAAGTAAAGCCATGTGCTGTGGGGTAGCTCAAACCTAGATGCTAATGTGTGCGAATGGGTGGTTCCTCAATACCACAAGTCTCTGAGGCTTTGCTTGGAACCGACTTGAAAGAAATACGAGTTATCTCTTGGCAATGAGTAAGGAGTTATTGAGAAGTTTGCAATTTGCTATCTGGTACTTGGCATGCTTCTAAAAGTGAAAGGTAAGGTCCTGAGAGGTTTTTCAGGAAAAGTTCGTCAACGGTTAAAGTTTTTGTTGTTGAATGTGATATCTAAGTATTTCGGGTTCTCTTGTTAAAAACCATGCCTAAAACTTAAATGGCACATACCCTCCTATTATTTTACTTAGAGACCAATGGTCACCTGGCCGGTTAGCTCAGTTGGTTAGAGCGTGGTGCTAATAACGCCAAGGTCGCGGGTTCGATCCCCGTACGGGCCAGTTCTACAACTTATTTTGTTCTTAAATCTCTTCTGAGAGCCAGAAGCTGGTTTGCTCAGAATCCAAAGTTTAAAATTCCTCGAAGGAAATCACTACGTTAAAAAGATGAGTGCAGTGCGCTCCTTAAATTCCAGCACTCAAGAGGCATAGTCAGGCAGATCTCCCGAGTTCCAGGACACTCAAGCATACCTAGTGAGATTCCCATCTGTCTTTTAACAAATTCAAGAAAGAAAAGAAAAGCTACACGAGATTACCTACGTCCGGAATTCTCTCTCTTGGAAGGCAGGAGTTGAAAGTCTATGCTGGTTGGGCTACAGTGTGAAATCCTGTCTCACGAAATTTTGCACGTAGCATGAGAGCTTATGTATGTTTTGGAGGCAATTAGGAGAAGGTCCGAAAAATCTCTTTTTTTAGGTATAGAGAGGAGGGCAGACTCAATGAGGCAGTGAGTTAGTTGGTGAGTGCAAAGCAATAGTAATAGCAAGATAGCTTTTGTCTTTGTTTTTTGAACAGTCTCACTCTGTGGTGTTTGCTTTGAAACAGGGTCTCCTGTAGCCCAGTCTGGCCTTGAATTGGAGTGCTAATCTGGCCTGGAATCTCTGATCCTCCTGCTTCAGCCTCTCAGCTGGGTTTATCTGTTTTTAATTTTTCTGGGGTAAATAAACACTGGGGTAAACAAAGTGCACTCAGGCGAGGCTTCCCGGCGGCTCCCGGGAAGGTCTTGGTAGCTGTAGTAGTGGCCGGAGCTATCTGGAAGCCGGCTGGGCTGGCGTGGTCTGCAGGGCCCTGCGGGGACCGCTGGACCTTAGAGGTGGGGATGAGGATGCTGTCCAGACCCAGTCGAGGTGCAGGGGTTCCCCGTCGGAGCAGCTGGGTGTTGCAGGACGCCCCTGTGCTCGGAGCTTTCTCTGGTGTAAAGATCTCTTGCATAGCCGCATCTACTCAGATACACCAATAGTTCATTAATATCCGCTCTCGACTGCGAGGCGCCCTGTGACACGTGAAAGGCTGATTCTGTGTTGGCTCTTAACGCAGAACCCATTATTAAATGCATCTCTCTAGGGCTGCACGGGGCGGAGCAGAGCGCACCACCAAGCAGTACAGGCCTTCAGCTGGAGGCCATGCTTGGCTTCCTTAGTTTCCTGTAGTAATCCCCAAACTCTCTGTCGGAGGGAGGCTAGGACGCCCATTCCTAGACTAAGATGCTCTTGGTATAACTTGGGAAAATTCCTCCCGCTTGACAGTAACCTCAGGCTCCAGCCTCTCCACTCTGCGGTTTGTGCGCACATAGAGGTTTCCTTTTCCTGCTCCCTCCCTCCCTCCCTCCCTCCCTCCCTCCCTCCCTTCCTCCACTCTCTCTTTCTGGGTAGTTCTGGTTTCTTAGTTAGTGCCCAGCTCTGAAAGATCCCGGGGCTGAGGGTCAAGGATGGGAATCAGGTCGGTGGCCAAACCGAGTCTCGCTGGCGCCACTGAGGACAAACTGCCAGTGTCCTGCGTCTCCACAGCCCGGATCCTTAGGGAGATGCTCTCCCACCCCCCAAACCCTCCCCCCCCCCCCCGCCATTTCTAGAGAAAGATCTGTGCATGGGAGAAGAGACCATCTCCAAAACTGAAAACTCTTCCTAGTAGGAAAAAGTATTGATAAAGACAGACAAGGGTTTTTTATAGCTGATTAGTTAAGACCGAACCTTGAGACTATCCTCCTGCCTCTCCCTCCGGAACTCCGTCTTTCGGCCAGAAACTGGTTGTTCCTTAGGGTGTTTACTTAGCTTGATTTATATCTTTTAAGTTAACATGCCGGGCAACGTTTCCTTGTGACATTTCCATACACAGATCATTAGACATTGGTATTACCCTCCCACTTGCCCTGCCAGGTTCACTTCCTTCCGTATCTCTTGGTCTCTCGAAATCCTTCTTTTCAGATGCCACGATTTTTGTTACTGTCTTATCCCACCGTCCCGCGCCACACAAGTACCTTAGACTTCTTCCTCCGTCTTTCTGCTTTCACGCCCTTCTTTGGTTTTAAAGCATTTCTTCTGACTCCTTAAACTATGGAAGAGCTAGAAAGCAGAAAGAAAAGCTCCCGGAAGGTGGGTGCTTAACTGCTTTGGAAGTAGCTTTCAGACTCAGAAAATAACTTCACAGATTACGAATGCTTAGGCACCTGAGTACTACGAACTGTTCCTTTATGGATTTGAACGCTCTACGAACTGTTCATTTATGAATTTGGACGATAGCATTCAGAACAGAAACAAAGGAGCTAACGGAACCAGCTAGAAGTCCAGCCTTGTGGCTCCTGATTGGTAGTCAGCGTTGTCCAACTGACCCACACCCCAAGTTCTGTTAAGGGTCGTTCCAGGGCTTTGCTGTACAGTAACAAATAGAAAAATTATTTATTATATTTAGTCAGTAACATAGCTCAGAGTCATATCAGTGTTGGTGTGTGTGTGTGTGTGAACACAATATGTAATGAGGAAATCATGATTATTTGTCTAAATATTTCCAAACAAAATTCTTTATTGGAAACAAGAGCCAATTGTAACTTTAATAAATTAATTCCATTAGCTTATAAAATAAATTTTATGCACAATTCCTTGTACTTTGCCCACTGTCACTCTTTCTCCCTCAATGATATTCTTCCTACCCAGAAATACCTTTTGCTTTGGTGCCCTCACATGCATGCAAGTATGGGCATTTACATATTGTACAGGCTGTTTTGTGTGTCAGCTTGATACAAGCTAGAGTCATCAGAGAGGAAGAAGCCTCAGTTGAGGAAACGCCTCCCTGAGATCCAGCTGTAAGGTATTTTCTCAATCAGTGATGAATGGGGGAGAGCCCAGCGCCTTGTGGGTAGTGCCATCCCTGGGCTGGTGGTCCTGGGTTCTATAAGAAAGCCAACTGAGGGGCTAAATAGATGGCTCAGTGGTTAAGAGCACTGACTGCTTATCCTTTGGGTCCTGAGTTCAGTTCCCAGAAACCACATGGTGGCTCACAACCATCTCTAATGGGATCTTATACCTTCTTCTGGTGTGTCTGAAGACAGCTACATAAATAAATCTTAAAAACTATTTCTTCAAGGATCATTTCCATAGTTTTGTTTCATAAGTAATTGCATTTTAATTAAGTCAGAAACAGCCTCTGAAACAAAGCTCTGTAGTAATTGTGGAGGGAGAGAGAGAAAGAGAGTTGTACTCCAGGGACTAAGATTCTTCAGGGACTATGTTACACAGTTAAACACTGATAAGCACAGATCACACAGGAAGATCCCTGCTCCTGTGAGGACACTGGACTTTACCTTATGGAATTCTCCCAAGAAATCTAAGTGCACCCAGAAAAATCTAGGCAAAACACACAAGTTTTGTTTTTTGATTTTTGTTTTTTCTGAGAAACGGAGAGGGAGGGGGAGGGAGAGGAGGAGGAAAGGAAGGGAAGGGAGGAGGATGAAGGGGGAGGGGGATGGGTAAGGGGAGGGAGAGGGAAGGAGGGGAGAGGGAGGGGGAGGAGGGGGTGGAAGAGGAAGGAGGGGGATGGACAGGAGGAGGGACAGGGAGAGAGGGAGAGAGGGAGGGAGGAGGGAGAGGGAGCAGGGGAGGGGGAGGGAGAGGGAGAGAGGGAGGGAAGGGGAGGGAAAATGGGAGGGAGAGGAAGGGAGTGGGATGGGGAGGGAGAGGGAGAGAGGGAGAGAGGGGGAGTGAGGGGAAGTAGAGGGAGGGGGAGGGTGGGGGAGAGAAGGGGAGGGGAGGAGAAGGGGAGGGAGGGGGAGGAATGGGGAGGGAGAGATGGAGGGAGGGGGAGGGGAGAAAGGGGAGGAAGAGGTGGAGGGAGAGGGAGGGAAAGGAAGGGGGAGGGGAGGGAGGGAGAGGGGAGAAGAGGAGATGGGAGGGGGAGGGGGAGAGAGAGAGGGAGAGAGAGAAAGGACTTGTGTGATGTGTGAAGCCCAGTGGCAGGAGAGAGCAGGCCTCAGGGCCCCATCTCCAGGTACAATCTTCAAGAGACAGTGTCCTGTGACTTGCGGCCGGTGGCCAGGTGCACAGACAGTACACAGCTGTCCATACCAGACTCCAGAGAGAGGGAGATCCAGGATCCCGTTCTGAAGCTCCAGCTAGCCTGCAATCTGTGCAGTCCTCCTGCCTTTGCCATCCCAAGTGCTGGTATTTCAAGGGTGAGTCTCAAGTCCAGCTATTTCAGGCCATCCAGGGATGTTGAATTTAATGGTTGTTGCAGAAATCGAATGGATTTTAAAATGTGCAGCCTTGGGTACTGGAAATTGTAACTTTAATTTTTTTCAAATCCTATTTTAAAGATGGGTCTGAAATATTTTAACCTTCTGCTGAGAGTCACATTTAGGGATGAGGCTGAGAGTGAAAGAACGTGTTGGTGACTCAGAGGATCGAGTCACACCAGTGTTTATTCCTAAGCAACATGAGCAAATATAAAGCTAAAAGGGATCAAATTAATTCACACACACACACACATACTCACCTCTCGTCTGGTAAGTGTGGTAGCCTAGTTCTGGAAGCACAGGCCAGGCCCTCAGCATTTCCTTCCTGTGCTTTGGATTCCTGCTGGAGCCTCCGTTAAGAGTTAAGATCGGTGGACTGGCTCTGGGAATGTGTCAGTCTTAACAAGAAAGTCTCCCTTGGGGCTATTGGGAATAAGCCACACCTCAGCTGTCAGACCAGGGTTTTAAAGTCTCTTCAGTTCAGGCCTTCAGCACCACTTTATCTGACCCTAGGCTTTATCATCTCTACACACACACAGGCACACACACACACACACACACACACACACACACACACACTCCAGACTTGGTCTCCATGGTATCTTTTTAGTCAGTTAAAATTGAGGCATTCACTGAGTCAGGGTGTTTGTTTACCTTATGACATTTCACACTCACACACCCTGGGCTGGGGTACATTTGTAATTTCTTATATTGCTTACATTTATTCCTTGTAACTCACCACCCACCAAAGGTAGTGGGAAGAAAGAGTATGGGGGAGGGGCAGACGGGGAGTGGCGCTGTTTAGAAAGGTTCTTTGGAGAAACTTGGCAGTTCAGTTCTCAGGTTAGCAGGCAGCAGCAGCTCCATCCATTCACAAACACGTCAAGGATACACCAGCAGACCAGTTCAGAGTAGTCAAGTTAGCAGTAGTGGTAACAATGACCTAGCAGAGACAGCCAGGCCTCAGCCTCAGCTCCAATCAGCAGGAGTGACCGAAGCATACCAGGAGACACTCTCAGCTGTGCCTCTCTCAGGGAAGTGAAGATCAGCGAAGATGTGAGACCCACAAGCTGTACCAGCAAGCCAAGCTCTGTCTCTGTCACTCCATGGAGTCCTATTTCTACCCTCCAGACATCATATATTCTCCACATGTCCTGCCTCAGCACGTGCATCCAATCAGCCAGAGTCCTTGCAAGCAGCGACAAACTGCAGCACACCACCAGAAGTTTTTTGGGGTGTTCTCTTTATGGTGTCCAGACAAATGCAGCTCAACTATGCAATGTAAGGTGGACTGTGGGGAAGTGGACCGTGAAAGGTAGCCTGGTTCCCATTTGCGCTAAGGCTAGAAGTCCCGGAGACCCTGAAGGGACAGTAGGACCTTTGCTTGTGCCCCGGGCACCAGGCTCCTGTCACTAGCCACAGCCCCCCAAAGATTTGTGGCCATCAGTCACATAAGGGCAATGTCCCAAGCCCCCCCATATGTAGATGAGGAATCCATAATATGTCAGACCAACATAATATAGGAAAAGAGACTCGTCCTGTGGTCACACACGCACACATGCATACACATACCACCCACCTATACACAAGATTAAAAACAAAATACATCTTTAAGAAAGTGGATGCAGGGACCGGAGAGATGACGCTGCAGTTAAAAGCACAGACTGCTCTTCAGATGTCCTGTGTTCAGTTCCCCGCAACTGCATCGTGGCTCACAACCATCTGTAATGCAATCAGATGCCCTTTCTGTTGTTTCTGAAGACAGCAACAGTGTACTTATATAAAAAACATCCTTTTTTAAAAAAAAAAAGTGGATGCAAAGAAAAAATTAGGTTAAAATAAAAAATAAACATTAATTCAAAAGAAGGCAATAGAAGGAACAAAGGGACACGTAAAATTCAACAAGAAACAAAGAGCAGGAAAGACCAGTATAAATGATTAGGGTAATGAGACAGGATTTTCCCTGTCCAATCACATTAAAATATTAGTGCAGCAGGAGGCCTGTGATTGGACAGGGAAAGGGAGGCGGAGCTAAGCGTTGCAGAGACTGAGAGCCTTTGTCTCAGAAGAAGGAGGCCAAGATGAGGTGGATGTGAACCAGCGTGGCTTTAATCAGCTACTGGTAGTTATGATATCATAAAGGTTAGAATATTGGGATAATTTATCTATCTAGGTGAGCAGCTTTTATCATTAATTGGTTCTGAAATTATTGTATTGGCATCTGATGAATTGAGACTTTATTGATACATAAATCTGACGTGTCAACTATAAGCTTTAGAAGGTTTGTTTCAAACTGGCACAAAGGTGGCACATGTCTTTAATCCCAGCACTTGGGAAGCAGAGGCAGGCAGATTGGAGGCCAGCCTGGTATATAGAGTGAGTTCCAGGACATCCAGGGTTACATAGAGAAACCCTGACTCACCCCCCCCCCCCCAACAACAACAACAAAAACCAAAAAAGAAAAAAAAGTTTTGTTTCTACCAGGTAAATGGGTGTTGGGGCCCCTGACTGCAGGGGATGGAAGGTTGTTGCATGGGGCTGGCATGGCCAGGGAACTCAGGAGCTCCGGCCCAGAGAGACTAGGCTGAGATCATCTGGCTAGAGCCATGTGCTGGCTCTTTTTTAAAAATATTTCCTGCAACACACACCCAAAAGTAGTAGACACCAACTCTGAGTAGACGGTGAAATATCTCAATTATAAACAAAGACAACAGGACAATGAATCAACCAAACCAAGAGCTGGTTCTTTGACAAAATTAACAAGATAGACAAACCCTTATCCAAACTAAATAAAAGGCAGAGAGATAATATCCATATTAACAAAATCAGAAATCAAAAGAAAAACATAAGAACAGACCCTGAGGAAACTTAAAAAATCATTAGGTCTTACTTGAAAAGCACCTTCTCCAAAAAATTGGAAAATCTAAAGGAAATGGATGGTTTTCTAGATAGATATTTATCAAAGTTAAATCAAGATCAGGGAAACTAACTAATTCTATAACCCCCAAAGAAATAAAAGCAGTCATTAAAATCTATAGGCTCACAGTCTGAGGTTCCCACATTTCAGGCAATCCAGATTCAAGGCCCAAGATCAACCTCAAGTCCCACAAGAAAAACAGCCAAGATGACTGAGGGCAGTATTCTGGTGTCCTAGATGGGCCTGGCACATCCCACAAGCCAGAGACGGACACAGAATGGGTCTCCTGGGAGCAGATTGATGACAACCCAAATTCGGCTTGATTCTAAAGGCATTGGCTCTGTAAACCTGGTGACCTGAGATCTATCCTCAGAACTCTTGAAAGTGGAAGGAGAGATCTGACTCCAAACCATTGTTCTCTAATATTTAGATACACATACCACCCCAACACACCAGGCTTTATAGAGAATATTAAAAGTTCAAAAAGAAGGCCAGGAGGCCAAGGCCTGACAGCCTACTTGACAATCTAACACACACACACACACACACACACACACACACACACACACACACACACACACACACACACATACACACACACACACACACACACACACACACACTGAATGAGAACAACAGGTGGTTTTCCCGGGTCCTCTGGCTGTCAGGGACCTAACCAGACTAGGTAAGCTGGTTTCTAACTCTGGACCTCTGCCTGGGAGGAACCAGACTGGCATACTAGGGCATGGATTTCTGGAGAGCCTCCTGACATCTTGGAATCTTCCTCTGCCTGCTGAGGCCTCCCTCTCGATCTTCTGGGGTACCAACCCCCAAATACCTCTTCTCACACTCTCTCATATATACCCCTCCAAGGGCTTCAACATCTGGAACTGACTGATATGCAGGGCAGCAGCTCCATGCTGACTATGCAGATGAGGTCCCAGTTTTACAAATATAATGGAATTATTTCCAGCAAGTCTCAGGCTGGCTGCATGAGCGCATGCCTGGTGTGGGTTATGTGTGTGTGTGTGTGTGTGTGTGTGTGTGTACATGTGAAAGTATCGGTGTGTGGTTTTTTTCCATTACCAACATCTGTCTAGCTGTACCTCAGGATATTACTCTCACTGTTCCATGTTTCTGGTTCTTTCTCTATTATGGTTTTGCTCACCTGTCCCAGTCTTTGAGTCTTTGGGTCTAGTTTGGTTTCTGTATCTGAAGGTGTCAGAGAGCAAAGAGGTATTTCCTCTTCCTAACTTTGCCCCTGGTCCCTCTGACTCTCATGCAAGTCTTGGGGTCACAGGAAATGGCTTAATGGTTAAAACACTTGCTGCTCAATCATTATGACCTGAGTTCAAGGTCTGGAGCAGTCTTGTAAAAACCTGGGTGCAATGATATAAGTCTGTTCTAGTGCTTGGGAGGTAAAGACAGAGGATTCCTCGAATTCTCTGGTCAGCCAGAATAGCTGAATTGGTGAGCGTTCAATTCAGTGAGAGACTCTATCTTAAATAAAAAAAGAAAAGAAGAGGAAGCCACCTGACTTTGACCTCTGGCCTCCACATGTATGTATGTATGTATGTATGTATGCATTTGTATACATACATATATGTCTGTGTGTGTCTGTGTGTTTGTATATGAAACTGTATATATGCACACACATAGATATAATACATGCACACACACAGGAAAAAGCCAATTTTCTTTCAGAAAGCAATGCTTCTGTCCTGTCCTTTGCATGGGGTTCACTCTGGTAACCACTCACTCACTCTGTCTTCAGCAAATATCAGCAAATGGCTTTAGTGGCCTGGATCTAGTTAAAGGTCATGGAATAGAACGTCTTCAGGCTGAGTTTGGAAAACATCAATCCTACATGGTAGTACAGCCTGAGTCAGATAGTCCTTACCAGCCAGAGAGAGGGCCAGACACTTCTGAAGCCCCCGAGAGCACACCTCACATCTGGGAGGAAATGGGAGCCTCTCTTTTCCTTTCATTTACAGAAAAGGTACTTAGGACCTTTGGACTGATTTCAGTTTTTTTTTTAAACTGAGGAATCACAGAGTCTGTGAGTCATATGTGGGAGGTTCTATCATATGGGTTACCCCCCCCCAAAGGAATTTTTCTTCTCACTCTGCACTAAAAGTAAAATTCACTAAAAATTCACTATAGCCTTCTGCTAGGGCTCTTAGGTCTGAAGGTGCTGCTTCCTAGGGGGCAAAAGATACAGGGGTGAGAATATCTGGGGAGGAAGGTGACACAAACCTCCTAGGGTGGCCTTGATGATGTCCTAGAGATACCCAGGACCTACCCCTGCCTTCAAACTGCAGAAAAAAGACAGGTGAGCACGGCAAGGATGATGCCCTTTCCTCCCTTCAACATCTCCCTCATTTAACCCCTCCTTCCACCTGGCCCAGGCGAAGGCTTGGACAGATTCTCCATCTAGCTTCCCAGCATGCTGTCCCAGAGCTTCTAGTCCCAAGCCCATCTTGATAGCAAACCAAGTCATTGAGCTGTAATTCCTGTTGGAGACCTGTCATCCTGTGGTCACCTCCTCCCTGGTGACTGGGGAGGCCCATTGCTCCCCTCCCTCAGTCTGGAAGAAGGACACATCTAGGCCCTCCTGACATGTTCACACTTAGTGTGCCCATACCACGTGAGTCCAAACTGCTGAACACACATTGGCCTGTAAGACCATGTTCTTCAGGGAAGTGTGTGGGTAGAGGCCAGAAGGCAGTGTCCTATGTCCCCACTCCTTGATATGACACAAGGAACTCAGGGAAATGGAGCATGCCCTAGGAAACTGATCTAGAGCCAGGGGTTTAATTCGAACTGATACCTCCTGGCTTTGCTGATAAAGGACTCATACCAGCTTTGGTATGAGGCATATGGGCATAGTCATTGGGGAAGTTTCTGACCAACCTGACCACAACTGGTTCCATTTATGAGTAGAGATACCACAGCTCTGTAGGGGTAAGCCTGAAATATTCCACATGCCCCAGCTCCTCAGATTGTAGCTCCTGAGCTCCAGCTCAGACTATTAAACATATAAATTAAAAAGGCCCCAGCTCAATGGCAACAAAGAGAAACCATGTTTGCCGCTTGGCTAATCTACAGCCCTGCTCTCACCCTTGTAGCTGGACTGCATGCATGTGCAAGCATGTATTTATTATGTGTTGGCATGTGTCAATGTGTGCATTGACTAAAGTGAGGCTATGAACTCCAGGAGACAGATGGTTAAGGCCCTGGAGGCTCGCTCAAAAGTTACAGTGCCAAGGGTTCCAGAGACACTGAGTCTAGGGCTGTGGGAAGAGTCCCTGCAGGACACACCAGGAAGCCACCAGGGACAGCCTTGGATGAAGTCCTTGCCTGTGTAGAGTTTGTGGCCCACGTGGACTAAGAGTATCAGAATCCTCTGGGAGAGCACAGCAGCTACCCTAGAAGAGAGAGAAGCTAGGCAGACAGAAGAAGAAAATGATGAGGACACACAGGGGAATAAAAAGGCTGAGAATCACAACACTGTCATCAAGAGCCTTTTTCAGTAAAAACACAACTTGATTCTTTGGGACTTGTGTCCAGCAACCTTATCCTGTAACCTATGTCATGCTCTCCAGGAAACACTTTATAGACTCAAAAGATATGGAAAAAATCCCGGCACTTGGGAGATGTCAGAGAAGGATAAGGAGTGTAAGACACAGATACTTTGGTCCATTTTCAGGATGAGATGAGCTAGAGTCCAGTGGAATTACAGACAAGCTGGCTGGCTCTTTGTTTCAGGAAGCTACAAGAGGAAAGCCTAGTCACTTAGTCAGGAGAGGGGAGCCAGTAATCAGAAGGGGCCACTCTCAAGTCCCAAATTTTTTGTTGGATGAGTCTTTTGTCATCATAGGCCAATGAGACAGGAGACCTAGAGGAATGCAGGCCCTATAGGCCTATCTATAGGAGAAGAGAACCTGAATGTCTCTCTGTAGGTTTTAAAAACCACTGTCTTGTGCCAAGTCAGCACTTTAGCCATTAATGCCTTTTCTCTATGCTAGAGGTCCCTTTCTGCAGTATTATAGATTTAAAACTACTCGGTTATCACTAGTCTCTTGAATTTGTTATCTTATTTCCCAAAGTAGTTGAAGAACCTTCAACAGACATAGTGACTTCCAGGCCAGCTGGACAATATGAGACACTGTCTCAAGACAAAATATAATGCAGAAAAATAATGGAGGGGGTAGAGAGATGGCCCCTTCATGCTTGCCCTGCTGTGTTTAAACCTCAGAACCCTCATTAAAAATGATAGGCGTGGCTGGGCAGTGGTGGTGCAGGCCTTAAATCCTAGCCATCTGGAGGCAGAGGCAGGTGGATTTCTGTGAGTTCCAGGCTGGTTTACAATGCTAGTTAGTTCCAGGACAGCCAGGGCCTCACAGAGACACCCTGTCTTAGCCAGGCAGATGTGGTGAAGCCTTTAATTACAGCACTATGATACAGAAGCAGGTGACTAAGACTGAGGCTACTGTGGGCCACATAAAACTTTTAAAAAGACAAAAATAAACTTTTTGAAAGGTGTAGTGGCATGAAGAACCAGGGACATTGTCCTCTGTCAACACACTCATTCACACAGACACTCACATTAACAGACAGAGAAAGACAACCAGGAAAAGGGAAGTTTCATAAATGAAAGTAAGCAGACAGATTCCTGGTTTCATCTCTCTTTTTTTAAAAAAGATTTACTTATTTAATGTATATGAGTACACTGTCTCTCCCTTCACACCCATCAGAAGAGGGCATTGCATCCCATTACAGATATTTTTGAGCCTTCATGGGGTTGCTGAGAATTGGACTCAGAACCCCTGGAAGAGCAGCCAGTGCTTTTAAGAGTTGAGCCAGCCAGGCGGTGGTGGCGCACACCTGTAGTCTCAGCACTCTGGGAGGCAGAGGCAGGTGGATTTCTGAGTTTGTGGCCAGCCTGGTCTACAAAGTGAGTTCCAGTACAGCCAGGGCTACACAGAGAAACCCTGTCTTGGGAAAAAACAAATCAAAAAAAAAAAAAAAGTTGAGCCATCTCTTCAGTACCTATATTTCATGTGTTAAAGGCTTCTTTTAATGTATTTATTTATTTATTTATTATTTCTATGTGTATGGGTGTTTTGCCTGCGCGTATGTCTGTGCACTACATGCATGAAATGCATAGTGGAGGCCAGAGAGGGCTGTGGCTTCCCCAAGGATTGGAAAAACAGACAGCTGTGATCTGCTCTGTGGGTGCTGGGAATTGAACCCAGTCCTCTGGAAGAACACCCAGCTGCTCTTAACTGCTCCCACGTCTCCCCAGCCCTGTTTACAACTTCTGAGTAATAAAGCAAAATGGTAGGGCTTAGTAGTGCTGCTTGTAACCCCGGTATTTAGGAAGCTGAGGTAGGAGGATCAGATTCACCAGGAGGTCCTGGAGCCAGCCTCGGATACATAGTAAGTCCCAGTTCAGCTGAGCTAAGTCAGCCTCTCTTCAAAATAAACCCCTCACAATCCTGTACAGGGCTGTTAGGTCTAGGCCTACAGGATGTAGGAACCTTTTCTTTTTCTTTTCCTTTTTTTCCTTTGTTTTTCTTTTTTCAGTGAGGGTTTCTCTGTGTAGTGCTGGCTGTCCTGAAACTCAGTAGAGCAGGCTGGCCTCAAACTCAGAGAGCCACCCCTCTGCCTCCCGAGTGCTGCGATTAAAGCTTGAAGCATGCACTGCTGCCACCACCTGGCTGAATAAAGTGTATCCTACCTTTTATTTTTGGAGCTGGCAAGATGGCTCAGCAGTTAACAGCACTGACTGTTCATCAGGTTTGGATCCCAGCAACCACATGGTGGCCGGAACTCCAGTTCCAGGGGATTCCATGCCCTTTTCTGACCTCCACAATCACAGAGATACAAACAGGCGGCTACTCATTCACATAAAAATAAATAAAAATGGGAAAACAAATGAAATGTATTTTTATTATTTTAAAAAAATAGACATATGTGTGTGAGTGTTCTGCTTGTGTGTGTGTGTATATATGTATTGTGTATGTATAACACATGTGCTTGTTATTTAAGGAGGTCAGAATGTAAGACCCCAAAAAACCGAGGGTGCCCACACCCCAGAAGGCGACACCCAAATCACTCACAAGAAACAGTCTCGATGCAATAACAGGAGGATTTCTTTATTCCAGAATTCTGGGTTCCACAGCCATACACCTTGCAGGGCTAGAGGACTGTGAAGCCGAATTGTGACAGCTTTTATAAGTTTACGATAAAACCAATCATTTCTTAGCATGGAGAGCCCGAGAAATGCGAGCCAATCGATTTGTACCACTCTATAGTTTTTAGGCCAATCAGTTTAAACTATCGGAGCCCGAGCTCAGTGGACCAATTAGTTTCCTATTTTCTTGAATGTCTATAGCTGCGTGAACTCCTCCTGCATAGGGATGATGGTGTAAGCAATTTACAGAAGCAAGATAAGCTTAGCCCATTTCCAGTTACCTTGTGGGGCCAGGATCACCTATTCAAGGCCTTTCTGCTAGCTCTAAACAAAGGGCAGGCTCAGGAATGTGACCTTTTACCTAGTTTCTAACAAAGCAAGATAGCATTTTAAACTTCTAACTTCTTGGGGTCATTAGAGTTAGGCTGTATTATTTTCTATCCTTTCAAGAAGAGAGGTCCAATCCCTTTTCTTGCTGATATTTGAGGGCTGTCCTGTGGGTGCTGATAATAGAACTTGTGTCCTCTAGAAGAGCAGTCAAGGACCTTTACTGATAAGCTGTCTCTCTAAGCCCTTTAAGGAATTTAAAAAGATCTCTACCTGGTTTTCACACTCAAACAAGTTCAACACCTCCTGGGTTAGCAATTGGCACTATCAAATTCAAAGGACAATAGTAGAGAATTGACAAAATGTAAAATCTGTGTTCTCGTTAGTTTTTGTCAACCTAATATCAACTTGTCTCCATCAGATTGGCCTGTAGGCAAGTCTCTAAAGCAATTTATCGATCGGTTGGGCAGTTGGTGATCCTGGGTCTGTAAGAGCAGGTTGAGCAAGCCACAGAAAGCAAGGCACTAAGGAGCATTCCTCACGACCTCTGCCACTAGGAACCCTGAGTCCCGGTTTTGGGTTCCAGCTTAGTCAGTGTTCTACTGTTCTGAAGAAACACCATTACCACAGCAACTCATATAACCGGGGCTACCTTACAGTTCAGAGGGTCAGTCAGGGTCAGGTGCATGACACTGGAGAGCACTGGTCTGCAGTTCTTCATCTAGATCAGCAGGCAGAGAGGGGGAGGGAGAGAGGGAGGGAGAGGAAGAGAGAGATGGGACCTGCTTTGAGCATTTGAAACCTCAAGATCTACACCAGTGACAAGGTTCCTCTGACTAGACCACACCTACTCCAAAAAGGTCGCACCTCCTAACAGTACTGTACTCTGTGGACGACCAAGTTTTCACACACGTGATCCTAAGGGGCCATTCCTATTCAAACCACCACAGCTTCCGCTTTTTTTGGTTTTTTTTTTGTTTTTATTTTTTTTTAGTTTTTGCTGTTGTTTTGTTTGTTTGTTTGTTTGTTTGTTTTCCAAGACAGGATTTCTCTGTGTAGCCCTGGCTGTCTTGGAACTCACTCTGTAGACCAGGATGGTCTCGAATTCAGAAATCCCGCCTGCCTCTGCCTCCCAAGTGCTGGGATTAAAAGCGTGCACCATCACTGCTCCGTTTCTTCAAACTTTTAAACCTTTTGTGATTTAGCCCAAACTAACTGCTTTTCATTGGCCCTTATAGTCTGCTTGGTTTCTCTTGCTTGCCCAGCAAGAAACTTTGTGCAACAGACTGTTTTCTGCAGACGCGGGCGCTTCTTTCCAGAGTAGAAGTGCCTCCCGCTGTCAGCTAATAAACTCTTGAGACGTTCCCACCTGGCGTCTTCTCTCCTTGGGTTTGGGCTCCGTGTCCAGCATTACAATGTAATTCTGGTGCCCTCTACGGCGTGCTTCCTGCTTCTCCGTCGGAGGGACAGAGAAAGGGTTGTGACGTTAATAAGCTGTCTCTGTCTCTGTCTTCCTGCTTCTCTCTCGCTTTTCCTTCCCACCCCACCGGATCCTCTGATATGGCTGGTCAAGTGGGTGGTAGCAAGCCGAAATAGCTCAGTTGGGAGAGCGTTAGACTGAAGATCTAAAGGTCCCTGGTTCAATCCCGGGTTTCGGCAAGAAGTATTTTTTTCACATCACATTGTGGTTTTCATCCATTGTACCTTTAAAGTCTGTTGTATGACAAGGGATTGTATAATTTCACTGTTATCAGAGAACAAGGCTTTTGAAAGTCCTTTAATTGTTTTTTTATTTTTTAGCATTCTTTTTTTTTAATTGGATATTTATTTACTTTACAAATGTTATGTAAGCCCCTCCCCTCCGAAAATCCTTTTGTGTATACGAAGCTAAGTTGTTTCTCAGTTTCTAGTATTTCCAGGAATGAAAATAAGAAAAATATATACAGTGCATTATTCGTTTGAAATTATATTTTATTGAATGTATGTATAGGATTCAGGGAAGGGAGTGTGGTTCGGGGTGGTCCCACATGCTAGGCTCTGGGGTCTGTTCCTAGGACCATGTTGGTTTCCAGGGTCTCTTCGTACCAAGTAAAGCCATGTGCTGTGGGGTAGCCCAAACCTAGATGCTAATGTGTGCGAATGTGTGGTTCCTCAATACCACAAGTCTCGGAGGCTTTGCTTGGAACCGACTTGAAAGAAATACGAGTTATCTCTTGGCAATGAGTAAGGAGTTATTGAGAAGTTTGCAATTTGCTATCTGGTACTTGGCATGCTTCTAAAAGTGAAAGGTAAGGTCCTGAGAGGTTTTTCAGGAAAAGTTCGTCAACGGTTAAAGTTTTTGTTGTTGAATGTGATACCTAAGTATTTCGGGTTCTCTTGTTAAAAACCATGCCTAAAACTTATATAGCACATACCCTCCTATTATTTTACTTAGAGCTTACTGGTCATCTGGCCGGTTAGCTCAGTTGGTTAGAGCGTGGTGCTAATAACGCCAAGGTCGCGGGTTCGATCCCCGTACGGGCCAGTAGTAGAGGATTATTTTTTAAGTCTCTTAACATCTGAGCCAGATCTCCGTTTGCGCAGAATCCGAAGATTAAAATTCCTTGAAGGAAGTCACTACAATAAAAAGTTAAGTGCATTCCTTAAATTCCAGCACTCAAGAGGCAGAGTCAGGCAGATCTCCGAGTTCCCGGACACTCAAGCATACATAGTGAGATTCCCATCTGTCTTTTAACAAATTCAAGAAAGAAAAGAAAAGCTACACGAGATTACCTATATCCGGAATTCTCTCTCTTGGAAAGCAGGAGTTGACCCTAGCGGGTTTGAAGCCTATGCTGGTTGGGCTACAGTGTGAAATCCTGTCTCACGAAATTTTGCACGTAGCATGAGAGCTTATGTGTGTTTTAGGGGCAATTGGGAGAAGGTCCGAAAAATCTCTTTTTTTAGGTATAGAGAGGAGGGCAGACTCAATGAGGCAGTGAGTGCAAAGCAATAGTAATAGCAAGATAGCTTTTGTCTTTGTTTTTTGAACAGACTTACTCTGTGGTGTTTGCTTTGAAACAGGGTCTCCTGTAGCCCAGGCTGGCCTTGAATTGGAGTGCTAATCTGGCCTGGAATCTCTGATCCTCCTGCTTCAGCCTCTCCGCTGGGTTTATCTGTTTTTAATTTTTCTGGGGTAAATAAACACTGGGGTAAACAAAGCGCACTCAGGCGAGGCTTCCCGGCGGCTCCCTACCAAGGTCTTGGTAGCTGTAGTAGTGGCCGGAGCTATCTGGAAGCCGGCTGGGCTGACGTGGTCTGCAGGGCCCTGCGGGGGCCGCTGGACCTTAGAGGTGGGGATGAGGATGCTGTCCAGACCCAGCCGAGGTGCAGGGGTTCCCCGTCGGAGCAGCTGGGTGTTGCAGGACGCCCCTGTGCTCGGAGCTTTCTCTGGTGTAAAGATCTCTTGCATAGCCGCATCTACTCAGATACACCAATAGTTCATTAATATCCGCTCTCGACTGCGAGGCGCCCCGTGACATGCGAAAGGCTGATTCTGGGTTGGCTCTTAACGCAGAACCCATTATTAAATGCATCTCTCTGAGGCTGCACCGGACGGAGCAGAGCGCACCACCAAGCAGTACAGGCCTTCAGCTGGAGGCCATGCTTGGCTTCCTTAGTTTCCTGTAGTAATCCCCAAACTCTCTGTCGGAGGGAGGCTAGGACGCCCATCCCTAGACTAAGATGCTCTTGGTATAACTTGGGAAAATTCCTCCCGCTTGACAGTAACCTCAGGCTCCAGCCTCTCTCTCCACTCTGCGGTTTGTGCGCACATAGAGGTTTCCTTTTCCCGCTCCCTCCCTCCGTTCATCCCTCCCTCCCACCTTTTCTTTCTCCCTCCCTCCCTCCCTCCCTCCCTCCCTCCCTCCCTCCCTCCGTCTCTCTTTCTGGGTAGTTCTGGTTTCTTAGTGCCCAACTCTGTAACATCTCGGGACTGAGGGTCAAGGAAGCGAACTCGCGAATTCACCCAGATCCGTGGCCAAACCGAGTCTCGCTGGTGTCACTGAGTCCAAACTGCCAGCGTCCTGCGTCCTCACAGCCCGGATCCCCGGCCACACGCACCCCCCCCCCCCCACCCACACACACACACACAGTGGCCATTTCTAGAGAAAGAAGTGTGCGTGGTTCCTCCAAAATTGAAAACTCTTCCCAGTAGAAAAAAGTATTGCTAAAGACAGATAGAAAAGGGTTCTTTGTAACTTATTAGTTCGTTAAGATCGAACCTTGAGACTAGCTATCCTCCTGCCTCTCCCTCCCGAACTCCGTGTTTCGGCCAGAAACTTTTAGGGTGTTTATTTAGCTTAATTTACATTATTTTTAAGTTAGTATGCAGAGCAATGTTTCCTTGTGACATTTCCAAACATATATCATTATACTTTGATATCATCCTCCCACTTACCCGGCCGGATCTCTTCGTCTCTCAAAAAACCCCTTCTTTTCAGATGCCACGATTTTTGTTTCTCTCTTATCCCACCGTCCCGCGCCACACAAGTACCTTAGACTTCTTCCTCCGTCTTTCTGCTTTCACGCCCTTCTTTGTTTTAAAGCATTTCTTCTGACTCCTTAAACTATGGAAGAGCTAGGAAGCAGAAAGAAAAGCTCCCGGAAAGTGGTTGCTTAACTGCTTCGGAAGTAGCTTTCAGACTCAGAAAATAACTTCACAGATTACGAATGCTTAGGCACCTGAGTACTACGAACTGTTCCTTTATGGATTTGAACGCTCTACGAACTGTTCCTTTATGAATTTGGACGATAGCATTCAGAACAGAAACAAAGGAGCTAACAGAACCAGCTAGAAGTCCAGCCTTGTGGCTCCTGATTGGTAGTCAGCGTCGTCCAACTGACCCACACCCCAAGTTCCGTTAAGGGTCGTTCCAGGGCTTTGCTGTACAGTAACAAATAGAAAAATTATTTATTATATTTAGTCAGTAACATAGCTCAGAGTCATATCAGTGTTGGTGTGTGTGTGTGTGTGTGTGTGTGAGCACAATATGTAATGAGGAAATCATGATTATTTGTCTAAATATTTTCACACAAAATTCTTTATTGGAAACAAGAGCCAATTGTAACTTTAATAAATTAATTCCATTAGCTTATAAAATAAATTTTATGCACAATTCCTTGTACTTTGCCCACTGTCACTCTTTCTCCCTCAATGATATTCTTCCTACCCAGAAATACCTTTTGCTTTGGTGCCTTCACATGCATGCAAGTATGGGCATTTACATATTGTACAGGCTGTTTTGTGTGTCAGCTTGATACAAGCTAGAGTCCTTAGAGAAGAAGAGGCCTCAGTTGAGGAAATGCCTCACTGAGATCCAGCTATAAGGTATTTTCTCAATCAGTAATGAATCTGGGAGAGCCCAGCCCCTTGTGGGTAGTGCCATCCCTGGGCTGGTGGTCCTGGGTTCTATAAGAGAGCAGACTGAGGGGCTTAAGAGATGGCTCAGTTGTTAAGAGCACTGACAGCACCTTCTAGAGGTCCTGAATTCAATTCCCAGCAACCACATGGTGGGTGGCTCATAGCCATCTATAATGAGATCTGATGCCCTCTTCTGGTGTGTCTGAAAGCAGCTACAGTTTTATTCATACAAATCTTAAAGACTATTCCTCCTCAAAGGCTCATTTCTATAGTTTTGTTATGTGAGTAATTAAATTTTAATTAAGTCTGAAACAGCCTCTAAAACAAAGCTCTGTAGTAATTGTGGAGGGAGGGTGAGCGTTATATTCCAGGGATTAAGATTCTTCAGGGGATTCCTTCTCCCCCACATACTGAGAGCTGAAACTGAAGCCCTTCAGCAGTTAACTGAAAACAAGAACTCTACAAATCCAGAAGGTTCAATTACAGTCCTGCAGGGCTCACCTACTGTGGTAGTGAGAACACCTGACCACTCTTTGATGTTCCTCCTCAGGGCTGTAACACTTCCCTCAGAAGCACATGCACTGGTTTTTGTTTGTGAGGCATAGGGCTTGCTGAGCCTGACTCCAAAGGTATGTATGTACCACAGGCTGGAAAGATGGCTGAGCACCGGGCTTCCCCACTGTGCCTTTGGGGAGCTCAGGCAGGGAGGGGGCATCTCTGCATGTGTTCCTTCTTTAACTTGGTGGGAGAATAAGAATGATTCGAGAGTCTCTCTGGTTTCTAGGGGAACACAAACCAAAATGTCTCACTTCTCCAAGCCTCTGCTCTCACCTGTTCCGTGACTGACAGGATGATCTCTTTTCACAGAATCTTCACTGTGTCTCCTACTTAGGGACCATCAGTAATGGGATCTGATGCCTCTTCTGGAGTGTCTGAAAACATCTACAGTGTATTCACATACATAAAATCTTATATATATATGTATGTGTATGTATATGATGTATATGTATCTCTATCTATCTATATCTATATCTATATCTATATCTATATCTATATCTATATCTATATCTATATCTATATCTATCTATCTATCTATCTATATCTATATCTATCTATCTATCTATCTATCTATCTATCTATCTATCTATCTATCTATATCAAGCTAGGGGAAGCAGTAAGCAGCACCCTCCTTGGATTCTGCATCAGCTCCTGCCTTCAGGATCTTGCCCTGTTTGAGTTCCTGTCCTGACTTCCTTCAGTGATGAGCAGCAATTTAGAAAGCTGAACAAACCCTTTCCTCCCTCACTTACTTTAATCATGGTGTTTTCTCATAGCAAACCCTAACTAAGACACGTATAGATTCTGATATGAAAGAAAATAAGCCATCATTTGTACTTCCCTCTCTTTCAACCCCTTTCACCCTGGCTCAGTCCCCTACAGACCACTTTTGTCTCTGGGACATTAGTTTTGCTATAGGGAGAAGATCAATTTGTTCAGATTTGTGTTTGTATCTCTTTTCTGTGCCTAGTTTTGAGCTTTGTTTGGTTCAGCTCTCTTGTGTGCTTACATTGAGGAAATTACAATAGGATGATTGATTACCCATTCTTTTTTTGAAACTCACACCCAACTAAACATTTCTTGTGTATCTTTCTCCACAAATTCATTGGGCATTGATTTTTTTTTTTAATGTCATTGATTAACAAAGCTTAAGAAAGCCAAGTCTATAGGAACAAGCTTTTCCCTGTGCTTAGTTGGTGGCAATCTGTATTTACCAAGAAACAGGTCATCTGTCTTACATCTTATTTTTGAAATCGTGTTCAGCTAAACTGGCTAATCATCTGTTTTCTGCTCTTATGCTACCAATACAATTACCTCCACTTTGGCCATGACTCTTCTTTTCATGGTGCACATTGAAACCTCTGTGACCACATCCCTAGATTACAAGATCAAGTAACCCCAGACCCAACCTGGAATACGTGTATTCTTTGATCATTAACTTGTCTTAAACACACGCAGCCCTTATAATTATACAAAGAGGGGGCACATTCTATTCATGATTCTAACTTTATTATCTCTTTCTGGGAAAACAACTTAAACCATCTCCTTAAACTTTCTATCAACTACCTTATCTTCCTAAAACTATTTAAATCAAATCAGGAGTTCCACAAAATGATTGATTCATCTAAACAATATTATTTTATGAACGTTTCCTCTTCATATTGATCTATTGCCCAATAGAGTGGGCTTTCTCCCAAGATGCAATCATATCAAATCATAGGCAATGAGGCCAGTCACACCGGTGATGCCAGATATATGAGGAAGACAGCAATGACAAACATGAGAAGGCACAGCAGCTGCGGCAAGAAGCAATCTGGAGAAGAAGCCCCTGGGCTGAGCCTCTCCAAGGTACACCCACAGCAGCTGAGCAAAAAAAACCTAAAAAATAGCGGACCATCTCCAGGAAGATCTCTCCTGCTTACTATCAGCCACTAATTGATTGCTAAATCTTACAATGGAAAAGGGGACGTCTCAGGAAATATTGAGCCTCTGTTGAACTTTCTCTGACAGGGGAAAAACAAGCTTTTCAAGCTCCTTCCTGAGCCCTGTGTCTTTGAGACTTGGTGCACCCGTACAAAGTCAGTCCTGCTAGCTCTTGCTGTCCTTCTTACCTCCTTCACTCCTTAGGTTATTATCCCATGTTCCTGTGTCTATTGCTTCCATCTGTCTGTCTGTCTGTCTATCTATCTATCTATCTATCTATCTATCTATCTATCTATCTATCTTCCATTTATATACTTATCTCTCCATTCCAATCAAGAACTCCTGCAAGGCATAATAGTGTCTTATTTTTAAGGATGGGTGTATGGGGAGGGAGGGAGGTTAGTGCAGTGGAAACAGGTTCTCTTAGCAGGCATGTGTTATGTGCCTGCAGTTCTAGCACTGGACAGATAGAGCAGATCAGGAGTTAAAGGCTAACCTTTAAAACTCAGCAAGTTTGAGAGCAGTCTGGTCTATAATGAGACTTTATTTTTCAAACTCCAAACTTGGAATGTTAAAAAGTTGCCTATGACAAGGTATGTGCTTGGACAATAGTCTCAGTGACTTTTCTCTCCCTTTTCTCTCCCTTTATGTCTCTCTTTAAGGCTTTCTCTTATGCTCCCCTTTCACTTTTAAGAGACAGCCACTTTTTATTTTACTGGTATACATCTCTCCTATACAGCAGAATTATATTTCTAGAAAAAAAGAAATCCCCTTAAAAGAACTGTGGTTGGGAAGCAGTTGAACTTTTTGCATTGTTTCATCCCAGTCTTAATGCTAAATCTCTCAGTTTTTATTGAGATATATAGTCTCACTATGTAGTCTTGGATGTACTGAACTCAGAGCAATCATCCTACCTCTGCCTCCTAAGTGCTGGCATGGAAGGCATGCACCACTGTCATGGTTTGTAAATGCTTGACCCAGGGAGTGGCACTATTTGGAGGTGTGTCCTTGTTGGAATAGGTGTGTCACTGTGGGCCTGGGCTTTAAGAGTCTCATCTAAGCTGCTTGGAAGTCAGTATTCTGCTAGCAGCCTTCAGATGAAGGTGTAGAACTCTTAGCTCCTCTTGCACTGTGCCTGCCTGGATGCTTCCATGTTCCTGCCTTGATGATAATGGCTTGAACCTCTGAACCTGTAAGTCAGCCCCAATTAAATGTTGTCCTTATAAGAGTTTCCTTGGTCATGGTGTCTGTTCACAGCAGTAACACCCTAAGACAACATCATACCCGTTTTTTTTTTTTTTTTTTTTTTTTGGAGATTTGAAGGCTTCACTTTTAATGCCATCCATCAGAACCCTTCTGTTTGCTTTTGGCCTGGTGGGATGTGGTTGGCTTTCTCACTGATGCTTCTCTTCCTTACGCTGGGCTTTGGGTACCACAGATGTTCCAACCCTTTTGCACTTTTTTCTTTTTCTTTGACAGTTGCTTTTGGAGTTGAGGAGTTTCTGCTTTTGAGTTTTAGGAGCATCCCTTAAATGTTTAGTTTTATAGGTGTCCACGTTGCATGTGCACATGTTTAAACTCTTTGGTCTGGATAATGCCTTTCTTCTTTACCCTGGATTTTTACTGTTTTCTATTCTTCAGTAGTAATGTTAGCATTTATTATAATTTCATTGAACTACAAAATGTTAATGCTTCAGTATTAAAATATATTTACCACCTACTCTTGGAATGGGTTTGTTTTTTCATTGCCTATGAAATACACTAGATTTTCTTTTCTTTCTTTTCTTCTCTTCTCTTTCTTTTTTCTTTCTTTCTCTCTCTCTCAATGTCTCTTTCTTTCTTTCTTTCTTTCTTTCTTTCTTTCTTTCTTTCTTTCTTTCTTTCTTTCTTTCTTTTTCTTTCTCTCTCTCTTTCTTTGGCTTTTTTGATTCAGGGTTGCTCTGTGTAGTCCTGGCTGTCCTGAAAGTCTCTCTGTAAACCAGGTTGGCCTCAAATTCAGAGATCTGCCAGTCTCTGCCTCCTGGTATTAAAGGTGTGTGCCACCGTGCCTGGTATGCTAGGTTTTCTTAATGCTTCTTCAGGACAGTTAAGAGACTGAAATGAAAAAAAGAATTAATTACGATTAAAATATTTAAAAAACGAACTGAAATGACTGTAAAATATATTTTTAAAAATTTATATTCGTTAGATTTATGTATTTTATGTGTATGAGTGTGTAGGTGCACCAACTATATGCTGAGCCACCAGAGGTCAGAAGCATGTGCCAGATCTCCTGGAACTGGAGTTAACCTTCCTCAGTAGCTATTGCTTGGTTTGTTTCAAACTCCACAAAAGCAAATTAGAGTTGCCAATAGACTTGTAATGTAGAAGGTATACTTATGTAAACCACATTTTATATTCTCAAATACTCTTTCAGTCCTTCTGTGAGTAACATTTTTGGGAAGTTACTCCTGTAATAAACCAGAGGCAGTATTAATGCACAGTAGCTATAGCCTGAGCATTTTGAAATTTCTTTTATCTTGAAATAGGCCTTTCCCATTTCCTGCAAGTGAGGGCAGTGCTCCTGAGAGCTTGCTTTTATCACTCTACCGCTGTGGTTTTGTCACTCTACCCCTGTGTTTTTGACTAGGACCTCCTGAATGCTACGTGAGAACTTACCGTTATGCTATGTGCCTAACCCTTTGGGTAGCCTTGGATTTAAAATCCTCCTGCCCCAGCCTCCTGAATATCTGACTTACAGATCTGTGAAACTAGGCCCAGCTTACTTCTTAGATGCCAAGGGCCAGCCTCGGCTTGGTCCAGATTCCTGAGAGAAGGGTTGTCTGGAAGAGGCAAAAAGAAACAACTCAAAGTCAAATTGTGGGTCCCAGCTGGAGGCCTACATTCTGCTCAAGATGGTTTCCTAGGCAGCTCTCTGTAGATATCTCTTGGCTCTGCAGTCTGCTTGAGATAGATTTTCAGACTGCTGTCTCTATAATCTCCTTGAGACAGTCTTTTTTTTGCTATTCTAAAAAACTCTCTGGTTGAGACAGTCAGCTTTCTGCTTGAGACAGCTCTCTCTGCTACTAAAAAAAAAAAATCTAAAACCTCTTTGGATAGCTCATGAAAGTCAGAAATTCTCTTAGAAAAATTCTTAAAATAATTCTTGGGTGTTTCTGATCAAAATTAGAAAGTCAGAAAATGTTCTCAAAGAGCTGTATTTGCTCTCTAAGGGATTTCCAACCAAGATCAGAAATCCTATTTGAATAAATTATAAAGGAGGTGTGTTCGCTCTCTTGGATGTCTAGATAGTTCAGCTCTAGATAAAATTTTTTCTTCTTCTATTTTGTTTGTTTGTTTGTTTTTGTTTTTCAACACAGGGTTTCTCTGTGTAGCCCTGGCAGTCCTGGAACTCACTCTGTAGACCAGGCTGGCCTCAGAAATCTGCATCCCAAGTGCTGGGATTAAAGGCATGCACCTTCACTGAATTTTTATAATTTTTTTTTTTCGAGACAGGGTTTCTCTGTGTAGCCCTGGCTGTCCTGGAACTCACTCTGTAGACCAGGCTGGCCTCGAACTCAGAAATCTGCCTGCCTCTGCCTCCCAGAGTGCTGGGATTACAGGCATGCGCCACCACTGCCTGGCTTCATATAGACTTTCTAATATTGCATCCTTAAATTATATATTTTTTAACTCATTTTTTTTTTTGAGACAGGGTTTCTCTGTATAGCCCCGGCTGTCCTGGAACTCACTCTGTAGACCAGGCTGGCCTCCAGCTCAGAAATCCACCTGCCTCTGCCTCTCAGAGTGCTGGGATTACAGGAATGCTCCACCACTGAAAACTCAGGTTTTCAGGGATCTTTTCTGCAGCCCTAAGGGCTGCCCTGAAGGTTCTAGCATTTAACATTTTGCTACACCTTATTAGCCACACCTTCCCCTCCTGGACTCATGCTGTTAGCTGTTACTGGAATCCCGGTATCGTTATCATTAACTGGGGGGGAGGATGTTCCTTGAAGGTTGAACATACAAACAGGTACTTTATTATACAAACAAGCCTTACTCCCACAGCTCGGAGGCCTGTGCCCTGCAGGTACTGTTGCAGGGGTGAGAACCAAATCATTCCACCCCTACCAAGGTCATGCTGGACCCAATACTTAAGAGTCTCTGGACTCTGGCTTTTTCTGCCTCCGTCCATCTTTGTAGTCACCTTCACTCACTTTCACCCACTTACTACCTAATTCCCGTCACAGACTCTTCCTTCTCCAAGAACTGGAAGTGAAAGAATAGAAAATACAGCCTAACTCCAGCCTTCTAAGGAGCCCCAAACACTTCATATTCCAGAGCCCATTCTTTGTGCTCTTTGTTAGAAACTAGGTAAAAGGTCACATTCCAGGGTCTGCCCTTTAAGACCTAGGCAAAAAGGCCTTGAAAAAGGTGATCCTGGTCCCACAAAGTTACTGGAAATGAGCTAAACTTATCTTGCTTCTGTAAACTGCTTACGCCATTACCTATCCAGGAGTTCACGCAGCTATAGACTCCAAGAATATAGGAAACTAATTGGTCCACTGAGCGAGGGCTCCAATAATTTAAACTGATTGGCCTAAAAACTATGGAGTGGTTCAAATCGGATTGGCTTGCATTTCACGGGCTCTCCATACTAAGGAATGATTGGTTTGTGATTCACGGGCTTTGTTGTAAATTTATAAAAACTTATAAAAGCTGTCGCAATTCGGCACTCATGATCCACAGTCCTCTAGCCCTGGTCGGTGTACGGCTGTGGAACCCAGAATTCTGGAATAAAGAAATCCTCATGCTATTGCACCGAGACCGTTTCTCTCCAGTGATTTGGGTGTCGCCTTCCGAGGCGTGGGGTGCTGGGGCACCCTCGGTTTTGGGGGGTCTTACAGAAGCTCCTATTTTGTTGATGAAATCACAACAGCTTTTATAAGTTTACAACAGAGCCCTCAAATCACAAACCAATCATTTCTTAGCATGGAGAGCCTGCGAAATGCAAGCCAATTGATTTGTACCACTCCATAGTTTTTAGGCCAATCAGTTTAAATTATCAGAGCCCGCGCTCAGTGGACCAATTAGTTTCCTATAATGTTTACAGCTGCGTGAACTCCTGCTTATGGGTAATGGCGAAAGTTTACAGAAGATAAGCTTAGCCCATTTCCAGTTACCCTATGGGGCCAGGATCACCTATTCAAGGCCTTTCTGCTAGGTCTAAACAAAGGGCGGGCTCTGGAATGTGACCTTTCACCTAGTTTCTAACAAAGCGTGATAGCATTTTAAACTCCTGATTTCTTGGGGTCATTAGAGTTAGGCTGTATTTTCTATCCTTTCAGAATAAATGAGCTCTTTCTCCTTTTCTTTCTTTTCTCTTCTCTTCTCTTCTCTTCTCTTCTCTTCTCTTCTCTTCTTTTCTTTCTTTCTTTCTTTCTTTCTTCCTTTCTTTCTTTCTTAATAGAGGGTCTTGTTGGGCACAGTGGCTCATGCATTTAATCCTAGAACTAAGAAGGCAGAGGTAGGCAGATTTCTGTGAGTTTGAGGCCAGTCTAATTTACATAGTGAGTTGCAAGCCATCAGGCCATCCAGGGATTAGACAGAGTTGTACTATGTAGCCCTGGCTAATCTCTTGTGCCTCAGCCTCCTCAGTGCTGGGATTACAGGTGTGTGCCATCATACTTGGCTTCTTGTTATTAGTTTCAACACATTATAGAAACTGAAAAGAAATAGCCTGGAAGAATGTGTATCAGGAATATCCCCATGTATGTCACGGGTACCAGCTCCACACCTCTGCAAGCCTCAGAGAGTACCTGGGCTCTTAGCATGATGTGTGACAAGTTTGCTTAACATGCATTGGCTGTGTGTGACATAGGACAGATGTTGCTCTGTCCTGATCCAACCCACCTTTCAAGAGATAGATAAACACTGATAAACATAGAGGAGCAAAAGAAAATACATTTTTCCTGTGAGGGCATTGGACTTTCCCTTATGGGATTCTCCCAAGAAATCTAAGTGCACCCAGAGAAAACTAGGCAAAGCACAGTTTTGTTTTGCTTTGTTTTTCTAAGAGAGGAGGGAAAGGGGAGGGGGAGAAGAGGAGGAGAAGGAGAGAGAAAGGGAGAGAGAGGGAGGGCGAAAGAGAGAGAGAGAAAGGACTCGTGGGATGTATGAAGCCCAGTGGCAGGAGAGAGACCATCTCCAGGGCCCCATCTCCAGCTACAAGCTTCAAGTCAGTACCAGACTGTAAAGAGAGAGAGACCGCCTGGAGGCATGCCTTTAGAGTACTTTCTTTGTTGCTAATTGGTTTAGGACATTCTTGCCTCATCACTGTGGGCCAGTGGGCTTTGGTCAGGTGTCCCATTGTATAAGGAAGTTACAATGCCAGAGGGTCCAACCTTCATCTGTGGTCTTCTCTGCTTCAGTTCCTGTGCTCCAGGTTTATGCTGGGGCTTCCTGTTAAACAGCTGATAAAGTGAAAAAGGAGATAAGCTCTTTCCTCCCAAGTTAATGTGGGTCATGGTGTTTGTATAAGTCAGGGTTCTCTAGAGTCACAGAACATATAAAATGACTCTATATTAAGGGAATTTAGTGACTTACAGTCTGTATCCAGCTTACCCATCAATGGGCAGTTGTGGATGGGAAGTCCAAAAATCTAGTAGTTGTTGAGTCCCGGGGGCTCGTTGTTTCAACTGGTCTTTTGTATAGGCTGGAATCCTGAAGAAGTCGTCTCCACCAGATGTGCTGTCTAGTAAGTGCAAGCAGGCAACGAAAAGTGAGTCTTCCTTCTTCCAAAGGCCTCGTGTAAGCCTCAAGTACGAGGTGTGGCCCAGATGAAGGTGCTTTGTCCCAGGCCGTGCTTGAACTCAGAGATCTCCTGGAATTGAAGGCCTGTACTGCCATGGGTGGGCCTAAGCTTTTCATGGCTTTTATACCTCAAGATCTCTGTGTTAATATTCAGGTCAGAAGCCCGTGTCTTCTACCCTCATGATCTGAATCATAGGAGTGCCCTCCATACCTGGACTGTATGTCATTCCAGATGTAATCAAGTTGACAACCAGGAATAGCCATCACAGTGTATCACAACAGAAACCTAACTATGGAAAGACCCTAAATGAGAATAGATCATCACCTGCCTCAGTCCCTTTAGTGACTCTCCCATTGGCTATTACTATAAAGACCAGTGTTTCCTAAAAGTCTAATTCTCCAAATTGGTGCTACTCCCTTCGACAGATTGCTGCCAGGTCTTGTTAAAATTACCCCTTTTTGGTCCTACTTGAAGTTGGGCAGCTTTTCCTGTGAGTCTAGCCTGCCTTGAGATCAAAGCAGCCTTGTTCCCAGACTATAAAGGCTATCAGAGTCATCTATCCCTGAATGGGGTTCACCCGACAGACCACCACGACATATAAGCAGAATCAAATCACTGACAAGAGTCAAAGGTCATTTTTGGAGGTGCCTCAGAGCTGGGAATCTGATCTTGTTGATTGGTCATCAGGTCATAAGATGGCAGGGCCTAACTGACATTAGGAACATTAGAAAGAAGAGAGACTTTATGCCAGTGAGGGACTGGAGGTCAGATGTGACAACAACGAGAGCCCAAGTATCGGGAAATAGCATTGATGATGGTGGCAATGGCTGATAGTTCTGAGGCAGTAGCATGAGGATCTTAAGGGCTTGGAATGAGGAAAGCACAAACTGGACCAGGATTTTAAATCCAGAGGGACTGAAGACACAACATAGAGTTAAGATCATAAAAGGGGCCAAGGGAGCTAGAGTGGTCCAAACATGCCCAGAAAAGCTATTTGGGAGTGGCTTTAGCTAGGAAATAGGCACTCAATCTTCACTTATGTCCACAACTATTTTGGTTGTTGTTCATTTTGAGAATTTTTGCTCTACTTTCTCAAAATGTTGGCTAGGAAAAGCATGTTTTGATTAAATAGGTTGGTTGGTTGTGTGCCTCTGCCTTCAGGATTAAGGATTCCAGGATGACCACTGATCAATTTTTTTTCTCTATTATTAAGAAAATACCAACCTACTGCCCTCTTAGATTCTAGCTTTCTGATGAGAAACCAGATGAAGAATATGTGGTGAAAACATGACAAAGTCTCAGCCCCAGAGATGGCACTTAGACTGCAGTGTCCTGGGAAAAAGAGCCTTTTTGTCAGAGTATCCTAGTACCAGTTAGAAGCTAGCATTTTATTCTTATCTATTTGAATCTAATAAAAAGTCTTGATATTCTTGAGTGTGTATGTGATTGCTTTTATAAACCAACAGTTGTTAGAGAATGTTGGGGTCCAAGTGTAAAGTGAACCATGTTATCCATCGACTAATGTGTGAATGTTAGCCTGTGCCCATTAGTTTTTGTCAAACTGACACAAGCTAGAGTAATTTGGGGAAGAAAAAAGAACTAAAGTGAGTGTAGGTAAGGTTAGGGGGCATTTTGATTGATTAATGTCATTGGCTATGAGGTTATGGCTGTATATATGTATATAATTGTATAATATTACACACTGTAAAGCAGACTAATACATTGTATATAACTCAGTGAAGGATAACAGTCTGGAATTATTTCTTGTAATTCATAGGATTCCACCTATTATTAATAAAGTGGAAAGGGTCTTTATTGCGGTTTGGATATCTAATATCCATGAAAAGGTCATGCTCTTGAATATTGGTCTCTAGCGTTTGGCCCTGTTTCCTGAGGCTGTAGAAAATCTGAAAAATATAGCCTACCAGAAAGAAGTAGACCACAGGGGATATAGGGACTGCTAACTTGGTGTAAACATACTATCTTCCTTAAGTCTCTACAGCCTCACTGACCTTGAGCCTATCCTGTCTTGAGGAAAGAAAATAAAGAAAACCAGTGGGCTGTGCCCAGCCATCATTGGTCAATTTCAGCTTCAAAAGGAACCACTGTGGGGTCTTTTACTTGCCTACAGCTCTGGCTGAGAATACCTCCTGTCCTCACAGTGCAGTAGCTATTGGTTGGTTGGTTGGTTGCTTGCTTGCTTGCTTGGAGAGCAATTGGATTTCTAGACTGGTAAGTCACTGAACTTGGTTCTTAGTGAATTGGTGAATCTGAACATAGTGAGTTTTCTTCTTTGTTCCTATGTTTCACTTTAGAGGGTTTTGGTTTCTGGATTTAAACTAAGGCTATCTTCCTGTATTTTCTTGGTTTGAAGATTGAATAGGGGAATCCTTATTTTCTTTGTAAATTAGATGTTTTACTCTATTTTTACATTGTCATAGTTTACGTGGATTTATTCCTTTCACTAATTTTGAACAGAAGTTTATAGTAACTGCGCAACATGAACAGTCTCACAGTGACATTTGCAGACATGTACATGAAGAACTTTGACCACATTCTGCTGATTACACTACCCCTTGCCTGCCCCTTCCAAGTCCTTTAGTGTTTCCCATTTTGCTCAGACCCTGTCTTGTCAGGGTTTCTATTCCTGCACAGACATCATGACCAAGAAGCAAGTTGGGGAGGAAAGGGTTTATTCAGCTTACACTTTCCACACTGCTGTTCATCACCAAAGGAAGTCAGGACTGGAACTCAAGCAGGTCAGGAAGCAGGAGCTGATGCAGAGGCCATGGAGGGATGTCTCTTGCTGGCTTGCTTCCCCTGGCTTGTTCAGCTTGCTTATAGAACCCAAGATTACCATCCCATGAACGCTACGACTCACAAGGAGCCTTCCCCCCATTGATCACTGAGAAAATGCCCCACAGCTGGATTTCATGGAGGCACTTCCCCAACTGAAGCTCCTTTTTCTGTGATAACTCCAGCCTGTGTCAAGTTGACACAGAAAAACAGCCAGTACAGACCCTTACTTTCAAGTACAGGCCAAGTTGTATCAAGTCCTCCCATTAAGAGAACTGATAGGCCATAATGGACTGTCTTAAGGAAAGACACCAATGTGTCTCTGTGCTTTAGCAGGAGACTGCTTCCTAGCTGGTTACCTTAAGATCTTCCTGGTATTTCTAAAGTCATGATTCCATGCAAGGGTCAAAGGCAGTGCTCAGATCCCTATTTTTTGATGCTAAATATGCAAGTGGGAAGCTGAATAGAATTCAAGCACAGAATAAATAAGTCTAAAAAGAGCCAGTTCCAGGAAGAACTTTCTATAATAGGACGTACCACACCATGTCCCTTCACCTACTTGAGTCACTCCATGTCTAGGAATAAAAAATACCTGGTGCTGGTCTGCCCAGCACTCCACAGGACCCACTCAAACTCCTGTCCATTTAGAGAAAGAGGGAATCTTTTACTGACAAGGAGTCTCTCCAGATCTCCAGACCTAGGCTTGAATAAATCTCTGTCCTCCAATCCTAATCTTTTCATCTGTTAGTGGAGCGGCAGTGGGGAACAGAACCTTCATGGTCCAGCATCAAAGCCCCTTTCAGGTTCCTTCCTGTTTTCCAAGGTATTGCTGAGGAAGGAGGGTCTATCCCCTGAGACAATCTAAAAATCAAATATATGACTAGATATCTGGCAAGTAGGGCTTTGGTGACCATGTCTGGACAGTGCCTGTACTTCCCATTCACCGTGTGAGGTTTTAGCTTGTTAGAATTGCTAGCCAGCGCTTAGTGTGGCTACATGTGCTTAATGTGTACACATGTCCTGCTTCCAGGTGACTATGGACATTTTAAGAGAGAATGTCCTCCTTGACCTCTGCTAAACTGTAGTCCATTTCCTGTGGCATCTGTCATGTAGCTGGTTGTGGGCGGGTCCTGTGTGGTTCTTTTAATGTGTAAAACTAATGAGTTCTGATGAGAGGTTGTCCCTTCCCCCTCCAGCATTGAGCATCTTCGGTCAACCTGCGACATTCCTGGCCACCAGCCCCCCTCCCCCTTTCCGCTTGTGTTATTCCTGGCCTTTGTTCTTCAGAGAACAATACTGCTGCTTTCACCTGGAAGTCACGGCAGCCTCAGACCAGTCTCACCTGAAAGCATCCTGGACCTGTTGGGCGTGAAGTGCTCTGATCTTAAAAGGCGACCTGCTGAGATTGGAGCCAACAAGTTCTCAGATCTCTCCTTGAGGTCTGGGGGCAGGGATTTATTCTGAAGGCTATATATTGACTAAATATTATTAAAGCTTTGGTCATGATCGGCTAATGTCGTCCTGACTCAGTTCTCTTTCGTCGCCTCCCCGTTTATCCCCAGTATTCTCTTTCAGGTCTCCAGTTCACCTGTAGCTGTTGGCAGCAACAAGAGGTGACAGTAGCATTCGTTCAAACACATGGAAATGGCTCATCAGAGCCCTTGTACCTCAATCACTGTTGTCACACTCCCTTGTGCCTATGTACAATGTGTCTAGCGGTTACCATCAATTTTTGATGCTTTGGGAACATAGATCATGCAGAAAACAATTTCTCTTCCTTTTTTCCCTTTGCTTTTGTGTTTTGGTTTCATGAGATAGGGTCTCCTGAAGCACAGGCTGGCCTCACCATTTCTGAATAGACAAAGATTATTTGAAGTGTTCATTCTCCTCCTTGCACTTTCATAAATTTTATATTTACCATGGGATCATCTTTATGAGACTGTCCTTACTTTCACTTTGTCTGATGTCTGTCAGATGACCCTGAAGGACTCTCCTCAGTCTGGGGACAGGTAGCTTGATCATGTCTAGATGTGTTCTGTGTGTCTGTGTTCTGCTAATTCCCACTTTAAACTTCAACCCCAATTCAATAGTAGCAAGGTGCGGGGACTCATAAGTACTAGAGAGTTGCTACAGAGCAGAACATGTGGCCTTAACCAAAGGGCTTGATAGACTGATCTCATACTTTTTCTTGACCATCTGGTTCAGTTAGACTTAGAAAACAGCCCTGGTACACAGTCGGTTACTTTTTCTTGCCTTGCTAACATCCTGATGCACAAACTATCAATTTCTGTTGTATATAAGGATGAAAACAAGACATTTTTTTTTTGAGAGCAGAAAGGTCTAGAGTACCAAAATATGATACCATCTACTATATCAGTTGTTTATAGATTCCTGGATGACAACTGTTTTCTTAATCATTTCTAAAACATCAGCCTGCTGTCTCTAGATCCTGGGCTTTGGTGAGAAGTCTCAGGCCTGAGAGAAACAAGGAATCAATGGTGTCATCTCTCTCTCAGCCCCACAGATGTTAGTCACACGCCCAGGGGTGGCATGGAAAACAGTATTTTGTCACAACTACCAATGTAGTCAGGAGCTACCATCCTTTAGTGACCATAATCTGAGTAAGCCCAAAAGCTCGGAATACAAAAGATACAATTTACAGACCACATGAAACTCAAGAAGAAGGAAGACCAAAGTGTGAGTGCTTCAGTCCTTCTTAAAAGGGGTAACAAAATACTTACAGAAACAAATACCGAGACAAAGTGTGGCACAGAGACTGAAGGAAAGGCCATCCAGAGACTGCCCCGCCTGGGGAATCTATCCCATATAGTCACCAACACAGATAGTATGCCACAAAATGCTTGCTGATAGGAGCCTGATATAGCTGTCCACTCAGGCTCTCCGAGAGTCTGACAAATACAAAGGCAGATGCTCACAACCAACCGTTGTACTGAGCATGGTGTCCCCGATGGAGGAGCTAGAGAAAGGACTGCAGGAGTTGAAGGGGTTTGCAGCCCCATAGGAAGAACAACAGTATCAACCAACCAGAGTTTCCAGGGTCTAAACCACCAACAAAGGAGAACACTTAGAGGGACCCATGGCTCCAGATGCATATGTAGCAGAAGATGGCCTTGTTGGGCATCAAAGGGAGAAGAGGCCCTTGGTCCTATGAAAGATTGATGCCCCAGTGTAGGGGAGGGAGAGGGCAGGGAGGTGGGAGTCGGTGGGTGGATGGAGACACACCCTTATAGAAGCAGGGGGAAGGAAGATGGGATAGCAGGTTTCTGAGGGCGGGGATAATCAGGAAAGGGGATAACATTTGAAATGTAAATAAAGAAAATATCCAATAAAAAAGTAAATAGAGAAAGACTCAGTGTAGCAGTATAGGGCAAAACCAGAACAGGGAAGTGGGAAGGGGTGGATGGGAGAACAGGGAGAGGGAAGGGGGCTTATGTGACTTTTAGGGAGTGGGGGGCCTGAAAAGGTGAAATCATTTGAAATGTAAATAAAAAATATATCGAATAAAAAAAAGTAAATAGAATACATTGAGTGTAAACATGAGTTGTGACAAACTTATAAAGGCTGGGATCCAAGGTACTGTCCTTCTACTCGACAGTGACTATCAGAGGCCATAAACAAGGGAGCTCTGGATCCTATTGTCATTCCTAGGATTCTTTCTCTGCTTTTTGTTTGTTTGTTTTTTGTTTTTTGTTTTGTTTTGTTTTGAGACATGGTTTCTCTGTGTAGCCCTGGCTGTCCTGGAACTCACCACTGCCCAGCTCCTTCTCTGCTTATTAATGAGGAAAGTGTGCTAGTTAAACTTTGGGTGTTAAAAGTCCCACAGAAAGTCAAACATTTGAACACTGTTCCAACCAGGTGGTGCCATTTGGGGGAAATTATGGCCCTTGTGCAGTGGGCCAAGCAGGAAGAAGTGGGTCACAGGGCAACATTGGGGACAGACATTTGAGTAAAACCAGCCCTCCAGTGACCCCATGACCAAGACCAGCCTTCCTGTCAATGGAGACAGAAACAGAGGAAAACCTGTGAGTTGTGCCCAGCCACCAAAGTTCTGTTTCTTGTTCTGATCTCACAAGGAACCATTATGACAACTGATAGATACCTGTCCATTTACAGCTCTGATTGAGGCTGCCTTCTGTCCTTGCAGGTACAGAAGCTGTTGGTTGGTTGGAAACCAACTGGGTTTGAAAATGCTGAGATCACACTTGGACTTTCAAGGGCTGTTGGACCCTGACATAGTATCTCTTCACGTTGGTGACTTGATTTGCACTTTTTGGTTTTGAATTTTGAATTTACTTGCTTAATTTATGTGTTTACATTTCCATGTTCTTTCTTATCTTTCATCTTAATTTTCATTAAATCTTTTTGTTTGTTTGTTTTTTGTTTTTTTTTTGTTTTTTTGGATTTGGTTTTTTCGAGACAGGGTTTCTCTGTGTAGCCCTGGCTGTCCTGGAACTCACTCTGTAGACCAGACTGGCCTCGAATTCAGAAATCTGCCTGCCTCTGTCTCCCAGAGTGCTGGGATTACAGGTGTGCGCCACCACCGCCCGGCAATTTTCATTAATTCTTATGTTTGCTATGTTAGAATATTTTATTGCTTTCATTTCATGTATATGACTATTTTTCCCTTCATGTATGTCTGAGCAACACATCCCAGGTGCCTTTCTGAGGAGGTCAGAAGAGGGAGTCAGATTTTCTGGATCTGAAGAGACAGGTAGTTGTGGGCCTCTTATCCCATATCTAGAATTAAAACAATAACATATTCACATAGCATAACTGAATTGTTTAGAAAAACAAACTCTCATTACAACTGCCTGTAGTTGCACTTCTAGGGAATCTGATTCCATCTTCTGACCTGAAAGGTCATATTAATAAAATTATATAGAAAGATTTGATCACTATTTTAAATGTTATATAGCACCTGTGAGTATGCTCTATTGGGTGCTCTTAGAGTCCAGAGGTGGAGTATCTCCTGGAGCTGGAGTTAGGAGAGTTGTGGGCCTCCTGCCTAGGTCCTGAGAACCAAATTCAGGCCCTCTGCAGGAATAGCCAAACTTTATACATTGCTTTTACTATGTTTAGGTATGGCCTTAAATTCCTGATCTTTCCAAGACATTTATCAAGAAGGGATGCTGAATTTTGTCAAATGCTTTCACAGCATCCAATTAAGTTGTCCCAACCTGCAGGACAGTCAACAGGGTTCCTTAAGCCATCTAGAAGAAAGGCGATGGGGCGACAAGACAATAGAGAGAGGCCGGACAGCCTGTCTAATCCAGATCAAGCTGTCAAACTTTAATTTTTACACAAGTCAATATAAAGGGAAGCATACAAGGTTTGGGAGGGGTAAAGTGGGAACAATCTCGGGGCTGACATCATTTCTAAGAAACAGTTTCTCATAATTTCTGGGTAAGGCTAGTTATTGTTGCTGGAATTCTGGCATGATAAAGGGGGATCATGAGGTGAAGTGGAAAGGGGTTGCTATAGTAACCTATCTACAGATGAACTTCAAAAGGAGGAAGTTTTAAGATTTACATAGGAATAGTTTCTGGCATGGAGATCTAAGTGAGAACCACCAACCAAAGAATACACATGGAGGGACCCATGGCTCCAGCTGCATATGCAGCAGAGGATGGCCTTGTTGGACATCAATGGGAGGAGAGTCCCTTGGTCCTGGGAAGGCTCCATGCCCCAGTGTAGGGGAATGCCAGTGCCTGGAGGCAGGAGTGGGTGGGCAGGTGAGCACCCTCATAGAAGCAGGGGGAGGGAGGATGGGATGGGGGTTTCTGGAGGGGAAACTGGGAAATAGGGATAACATTTGGAATGTAAATAAATAAAATACCCAATTAAAAAAAATCTAGCTCCATCTATTTTTCTACAGACATCATTTCTTTTTCTCTTACAACTAAAAAAAAACTTCTGCCATCTATTTTATCAGACTTTCTTCATTCTCCCATGTGTTGAAGGACATCTCTGCTGGCCCTCTTCCACAACTCTAACAACTAGTACAGTATATAATGTGGAAGGACAAGCATGTCTGCCATGTGTTGACTTAGTGACTTCTATCTATCATAGATAGATATCTATTCATAGTTTCAGGTCTTTCCAAGATAAAAGGGGGTGACAAAATACCTTACAGAATACTGTTAATTATTAAATAAATACTCCTGGGAACTGCTTAGTTCTTAAATATTGCACTTGAATAAACTATGCTAGACGTCTCTGGTTTCAATTTTCAGAATAACAAACATTTTCATCTCAGAACCCTGCTGTCTTTCCTCATTCCTGAAGCTGAGTAACACTGGAGTCATAAGTCAAATACTTTTCAAGCTGTTGAGCTATTTGAAATGTGCCAACTTGAACCAGAAATAGGCAGCCTTCACCGAAGCACAGAGTCATCAGAACTCTATGTGGTATTTCCTTTTAATGTGTTTTCTACAAGGATGGTCTCAATAGATTACTTTTCACACGGCAGGAACAGTTTACTCCAGCTTTCATAAAAAAGAACTGTCTTTGTCTATAAGAAACCATGTACTCCAAAGAAGTTGTCTATATGGCTGAGAACATTGGTATGCAGATTCATTTTCTAGTTGGGGGTTTTGAAAATTGCCAGTTGCTGATCGTAATTGAAAACTTAATTTTTCTATCAACTTTCTGGCCTCCCTTTAGCATAACTACTGCCATCCCTAGGAGACAGTATAAGCATATTGCATGTATTTAATTTTGTGTCTTTCTTTGGAAATACTGCCACTCATGGTGGCATACTCAACTACAAGCACAAACATGTACATACATTTTAAAATAATAATGATAATATTAGTAATTTTTAAAATAAATTTTGATCAAGTATTATAACAGTTAAGATAAGGGGAAATCATAATATTCTATGCTTTGTTTGATATAGGTAAATACACCAACATTTCTAATGTCATTTTCAGCAAAAATAAGCCTCATATTTAGTAAAACCTACTTTATTAATATTACTGTGCTCCTTAGATATGTCAAATACCTGTTAAGAATGGAAAGGGTTAGCTGTTCTTAGTATGTAATTACCACCTACTGTTCTAAGCACTGGACTTGCTTTAAATTAATTTTAATTCCAAAGACAACATATTTCATATTCTGTAATTTTAAGAATTACACAGAAAGACCATGTGAATACGTGACAGATTTTGAATTCACACTCAGAAATTCTGGAACCAAAATTCATTCCACTCTATGAAAATTACTTTTCATCTTCAAGTAGATTTCAATGAAATAATAGAAGATGACCACTTTAGTAAAAACTATACCTAATAATGTGAGATTTTTCAACTAGCTTTCTTTAGAAAGTCTAACAACCCAAATTCCCAGTTCTCCTTCCTCAGCCTCTATAATGTTGAGGAATCTGGTAGGAAATACTTTTATTTTAAAAAATCTAAAAAGACATGGACTGACACAACAGTTCAGTTGTGAAGTCCCTAAGTTGTAAGTGTGAGGGCCTGAGCTTGATTTGCCAGAAGTTGTGGGGGACAAGACATAGCCAAACGTGGTGGTGTGATGTGCACTAGGAATCCAACACTGGAGAGACAGAAACAGGAGGGTGCCTGGAACCCTTGTCTGCCCACTGGCAGAAGGGAAGAATACAACTTTTCCAAAAGTGCCATCCTGTAGGCTGCACTGGTGTCTAGTTACTGACTCACATAACTTTGCTACCGGAATTGAAAGTGACCATCCCTGTCATTGGTGCAAAACTAAGTTTTGCAACACAGAATTAGCCATCATCATTTTCAAATCAAACATGCATATAAAAAGAACTCATAGCTTTGCTTTGTCCAAAATGGTATACTGAGTCCCATGAAACAGTTGAAAAAAATTGCAAGATAAAATGTAGGAAAATTAAGAATAAATGGGTATGTTATTTTTCTGGGAGGAGTTCTAGGGGCCATAAAAGCTTGAAATTTACAAACTGCATTCGGTTTTTCTATATATGTCCTACCAATTCCAGTCCACATAAATTAGCAAACACTAAAACTTCCCAATGTTTTCAATGAAGTGGAAATAGTTGGAGGAGAAGCAGAATCCTGCTGCTTTTTTAGCCTATGTTTCTCCAGTGGTTTTCACATTTAAATGCTCAACCTGATACAAACCTACTAAGGCACACATGATTGAAATAAAGATAGGCTCAGTGACCAATAGAATGTGTGTGTGTGTATGTGTATGTGTGTGTTCATGCACGGGTGTGTTGGCATGTGTGTGGATGTCATGATTGGGTGACTCCATGCATGTAAGTGCACACACACGCGCGCGCGTGCGTGTGTGTGTGTGTGTGTGTGTGTGAAGATAGACGGATTTTCTATGTAGCCTTGTGTATGGCTGTCCTACTAATCATTGAGGCTCATCAAAATCTTAAGGCGATCCCTATTTGTCAAATGTATGAGTGTAGAGAATGTTAGGGATTCACTATCAAACAAAGATAAAGAAAAAACTTAGAAGAAAACTGTCACTGAAGAGAAGAAATTCTTTTCAAAATATACTTTCATTTACTATAACATTTTTTAAAGAAATGAATATAAATGACATATTTAAAAATGTTTAAGCTATTCATTTTTAATCAAATATTAAAATATAGACTTCAAAATTTATATTTCCAGAAAAGGTTAAGCCAGTAGTGATTGGGAAGTGGAGGGGAAAGGTAAGAAGGGAGACTCAAGAGTGGGGAGCGTGGTAGGAGGAGAGGAGGAAATTGAGAGGAGAAGAGAGGATGAAGGAAGAGGAGGAAATGCCACCATGAACCAGACCCCCCCTAGCCAGGAGAAACCTCAAGAAGCAAGGGATCTCATAGCCGGTGAATAAGTTAGAACAGTGTTAGAACTGCCAGATCTAGGCATATAGCTTATAATTATAATATCTGGATTATGTGGATTTTAATACCTATTTAATAGGATTGGAAACTCCAGCAACAGGGCTTCAGGGATTGTGCACACTATGGAATCCCATAAAGACATAAAGATAAAAGAATAACTTTAGCTGTCTAATTCATCAAGTTCCTTTATATTTCTTCTCTGGTCTTCTAAAATTTTTGTTATTGTTTTTTTTTTTATTAGAGCCAGTATAAGTGGTATAAAGATATCCTATAAAAATAATGTATAGCTCTGAGAACTTGGTATTTCTCAATGGAAAAGTTTATGGAAGACACAGTGGAGCTCACATTTTCTAAGGTTCAGTTAGCCACATCCTTGACCGTCTCACACACAGTGCTCTCACATTCTTCATAAGCCATCAGAGTACATTTGATACCTGTGTCATTTAATTCACAACTTAAGCCTTAGTGAACCATTTGAAACAGAATGTATGCCATGGGTTCCTGATACCACAAATAGAGTCTATGAAGCTTCTTCCATAGCCTGGTGAGAATGCAAATGCTTCTGAAATGCTGTCAACTCCAAGTCATTGAAGTAGAGAATGTTTGACACAAAAGCACTGTATAGACAGGATGACACATGTCACAGTATTTCTTCCATCCTGGGCCGATTGTACTCATATTCATACTATTTCTCTAACAAGTGAACATGGCATTCATGTTAGACTTGATATTCTGGTAAAATAATATTCTTTGGAATATGAAGAATTAAATCCTGTGCTAGAGATGCAGTTTAAGTAATCTCTCAAGGAAAATACTGAAAACTTTTCTACTATGATTTAATTTGGGGAATTAGGCTTTTTTTCTTTGCAAGTTCTTTACAATAAAGCTATAATGAAAATCAGCATAAAATGTAGTAAATTGACAATACGCTCTTGGACAACTTCTTCAACACTTGTTTTTACTTCACTTACATTGCATTGTCACTGAAATAAGTATTTAGTTGGAATTTCAAAGTGAACTATGAAATTTCATAGGCCAGGCATGGTGGTGAATGTCTGAAAGTACAATATGTAGAGACTGTGGGACATTTAAAGTTATTTAGATCTTGGGGATGAATAAGAAAGTAAGGGTTGTGGCTTAATAGTGATGTGTTTCTGTGTCAAGTTGACAAGGGGTTGACTGTACTGGCTGGTTTTGTGTGTCAACTTGACACAGGTTGGAGTTATCAGAGAAAAGCGCTTCAGTTGGGGAAGTGCCTTCATGAGATCCAGCTGTGGGGCATTTTCTCAATTAGTGATCAAGGGGGGAAAGCCCCTTGTGGGTGGTACCAGGGGAGGGAGGCTGGTACTCTTGGGTTCTATAAGAGAGCAGGGTGAGCAAGCCAGGGGGAGCAAACCAGTAAGAAACATCCCTCCATGGCCTCTTCATCAGCTCCTGCTTCCTGACCTGCTTGAGTTCCAGTCCTGACTTCCTTTAATAAACAGCAATGCAGAAGTGTAAGCTGAATAAACCCTTTCCTCCCCAACTTGTTTCTTGGTCATGATGTTTGTACAGGAATAGAAACCCTGACTAAAACACTAATATTTCAATTGATATTTTATCAATATTTTTGATAAAATTTTATCAATATTGATAGTTTCAGATAGTGGTATAATTTTTCCAAGTAGCTACTTTTTTACAATTTCCTAATTTCAGAAATGCTGCTAATTGAAAGGAAAGAGGTAAAGTTTCTATTGGACTTGAGTCCCATTTCTCTAAACTTTCTGCTTAGCACAGGAAAATCTGTACAGAAGCTGCTGACCCCTGAGGTTGAATTAGGGAAAGGCTGGAAGAAGCTGAGGAGGGCAACTTTGTAGGAAGACTAGCAGTCTCAATTAACCTGGACCCCCAAGATCTCTCAAACATTGGACCACCATCCAGGCAGCATGCACCAGCTGATATAAGGCCTCCGACACATATATAGCAGAGGACTGCTATAGATCTGCTTACAGATGTACTTACAGTTGTTTTATCAGTGGACCATATGAGTTATAGATTAACATACTCTCTATGATCATTCTCTTCCCATAATGTGAGGAAATGACATTAAAAAAAGAATATATGAATTTAACTGCAAAACCTTTACATTATTTGGTGCTACTCTAGTTTGATTCTTTGGACTGAAGTCATTTTAATGTGTGTGTGTGTGTGTGTGTGTGTGTGTGTGAGTTTTTGAGCTTGTGTGAGGATGTTTATATGTGTCAGTATGAGTGTGTGTATGCCTGTGTGCATGTATGTGAGTGTATATGAATGTGTATGTGTCTTTGTGTCTAGATGCGTACATATGTATGTCTATGAGTGTGTGTGTATATGTATGTCATGAGTGTACATGTGTGTTCATGCATAGAGGTATATATGTGTGCATGTGTTTGTGTAAGCGCCTGTGTACATGTGAAGGGTGTGTATGTATGTGTTCATGTGTTTGTGAGTGTGTGGGCCTGCGTGCATTGTGGGCATGTGTGTGTGTGAGTGTGTCTGTGTCTGTATATCTGTATGTGTGCATGTGGGGTTAAGGCTATATGTGTGTATGTGTATGTGAATGATGTGTGTGTGAATGTGTGTGCCTGTGTACATTGTAGATGTGTGTGTGTGTGTTTGTGTGTGTGTGCATGTGTGCTTATGTATATTCTGGATGACTGATGTTAGCTAATCTTTAAATTTCTACTTTATTATCTCCACGTCAAGGCACATATTTATGAGAAGTTCGTCATTTAAGTAGTTACAATATAGGTTATTCATTATTTCATTTATTGAAATAAATATGTATTTCAACATCCAGGAAGCTATGTTGAATTGTTTTAAATGACAATTTGCCACAACTTAGAATCACCTGTAACCAGAGCCTTAACTGTGGAATTGTCCATATCAGGTGTGCTGTGGTGGTGTCTGAGGGTTTTTTTTTGTTTGTTTGTTTGTTTGTTTGTTTGTTTGTTTTTGTTTTTGTTTTTAATTTTCGTGATAAGACACATTAGGCTGAGTAATGAGAACTAACAGTGAGCAAATAGTTTGCTTTTTGGTTGTTGTTTTAGTCCCTGGGAGCTCTGGGGGGTGTGGTTCTGGTTGACTGATATTGTCCTTCCTGTGGTGTTGCAAACCCCTCTTAGTTCTTCCCCTAATCTAAAGGAGACCATTGTGTTCTGATGGTTGGCTGGGAGCTTTAGTGTCTGTATTGGTCAGGCTCTGGCAGAGCCTCAGGGGATAGCTATATCATATCCCTGTCAACAAGGGTGAAATTAGCAATAGTGTCTAGGTTTAGTGTCTACAGATGGGATGGATCCCTAGGTGGGGTCATCTCTGGATGGCCTTTCCTTCAGTCTCTGCTCCACTCTTTGTCTCTTATACATGGAGGACCCATGACTCCAGCTGCACATGTAGCAGAGGATTGCCTCATCTGGCATCAAAGGGAGGGGAAGCCCTTGGTCTTGTAGAGGTTAGATGCCCAAGTGTAGGGGATGGTAGGGCTGGGGTGGCAGGAGTGGGTGGGTGTATGGGGGAGCTCCTTCACAGAAGCAGGGGGAGGGGGAGGGGATAGGGGGTTTGTGGAGGGGAAACCAAGAAGAGGGATAACATTTGAAATGTACATAAATAAAATAACCAATTAAAAAAAAGAAAACATAGGCTGCCTTTCTTTCATTCCTTTCTTGACTGTGGGTGTGGTGTGATCAGATCCTGTCTCTGATTTCCCTATTATGGTGAACTATAATCTAGAACTGTAAGACAAATAACCCCTTTCCTCCAGTATGTTGCTTTGTCAGGGTGTTTGATCACAGTAACAGAAATAAAGCAATGTCAATAGTTCAGTGACCTTTTAAAAGTTTCATGATGAGTAACTGATCTTAAGGATAAAATACAAAATGTAACAGAAATATGAGTATGGCAATGGCCAATAAGTATTATACACAATACTGTATATTCTACTTTCCCCCTAAGAGAATAAAGTTGTCATTGTGCATATCATTTGGATTTTCAAACTGCTGGTATTCATATATGGACTTACATAATCACTAGGTGTTTACCCAACGCAATGAAAGGTAAATATGTGTCAGGCACCTCATATCAGCTGGTGTATGGTTGGTGGCCCAGTCTCTGAGAGTCCAGCTTAGTTGAGACTGCTGGTCTTCCTATGGGGTCACCCTCCTCCTCAGCTTCTTCCAGCTATCCCCTAATTCAACCACAGGGGTCCTCAGCTTCTGTCCATTGGTTGGACATAAATATCTGCATCTGACTCTTTCAGCTACTTTTTGGGCCTCTTGGAAAACAGCCATGCTAGGCTCCTGTTTCCCAGGTCTCTGGTACTTTATATAGGGTCACCCCAACTCCTACTCCCAAGGTTGATTGCTTCCATTCTTTCTGCTAGCCCCCAGGGCTTCAGCCTTATTTCCCCTCAATCCCCAAGATCTGATCATGCTCCCCTCTCCATCTGTCCCCTCTCCCAGCCAGTCCCTCCCCTCCTCTCCCTCCCCCCCCCCATGATTGCTTTCTTTTCCCTCCCAAGTGGGATTGAGAAGCATCCTCACTTGGGCCCTTCAGCTTGTTAACTTCCTGAATTCTGATGATTGTATCCTAGTTATTCTGTGCTTTTTTGACTAATATCCACTTATTAGTGAATACATACCGTGCATGTATGAGTTAACTCACTCAGTATGATACTTTCTAGTTCCATCTATGTGTCTACAGAATTCATGATGTCCTCATTCTTAATAGTTGAGTAATATTCCATTGTGTAAAGGAACCACATTTTCTGTATCCATTCTTCCATTGTGGGACATCTAGGTTGATTCCAGCTTTAGGCTTTCCCAGCTTTAGGCTTTCACAAATAAGACCACTATGAACATAGTAGAACATGTGCACCTGTGGAATGGTGGGGCATCTTTTGGATATATGCCTAAGAGTAGTATAGCTGGGTCTTTGAGTAGATCTATTTCCAATTTTCTGAGGAACTTCCAGATTGATTTCCAGAGTGGTTGCACTGGCTAGCAATCCCACCAGCAATGAAGGAGTGTTTCTATTTCTCCACATCCTCACTAACATGTGCTGCCACCTGAGGTTTTGACCTTGGCTCTTCTGATTGGTGTAATGTGGAATCTCCAGGGTCGTTTTGATTTGCATTTCTCTGATCACTAAGGGCTTTAAACATTCCTTTAAGTGCTTCTTGGCCGTTTGAGATTCCTCTGTTGTGAATTTTGTTTAGTGAGTATTCTATACCTCACTTTTCGATTAGGTTGTTTGTTTGTTAGCTTCTTGAGTGTCATTATATATTTTGAATATTAGCCCTTTCCAGATGATACAAATAATCAACAAAACCAAAAGCTGGTTCTTTGAGAGAATCAACAAGATAGAAAAATACTTAGTCAAACTAACCAAAGGGCCCAGGGACAGTATCCAAATTATCAAAATCAGAAATGAAAATGGAGACAACAGAAACTGAAGAAATTCAAATAAATCATTAGATTGTACTACAGAAGCTTATACTCAACAAAACTGGAAAATATAAATGATATGGATGATTTTTCTAGACAGATACCACATACCAAAGTTAAATCAAGAGCAGGTAAACTTCTGAAACAGTCCCATATCCCCTAAGGAAATAGAAGTCATTAAAAAATCTCCCAACCAAAAATAGCCCAGGGCCAGATGGCTTCAGTGCAGAATTCTATCAGACCTTCAAAGAAGTGCTAAAGTCAACATTCCTCAAACTACTCCATAAAATAGAAACAGAAGGATCATTACCTAATGCATTCTGTGAAGCCACCATTACTCTGGTACCTAGATGTTGGGGCTGCTTAGGGAAGCTGACACCCTGACTCCCAGCCCCAGACACCTGTCATTGCTGTCTCGGTCATTGGCGCCATTTTTCCCAAGTATGAGTCTGCGCTCTACTGTGGCAACATTACCAGGGGTAGCAGCCTTGTGGATCTTTCTGAAGGTTTTGTAGCTTTTGATCTTTCTGAGGGAGCAGAGGCTAGTAGCACTCCAACATGGCCTCCCAGGGCCCGGCAAGAATTCCCTCTGGCTGGTGGAGGATCCAGGGGGAAGACAGCTTTCGGCCTTGATTCCAGCAGCACAAGAACTACATGGTGGAGCTCCCCACCCACCGACCCGGAATCACCCCGACCCCTCCCCTCCCTCTTGGATCTTGGCCACCCTCAGAACCAACACACTGATATAGATCTGCAAGTGAGTCTTGTCACCACTACCAGCAACACCAGGACTAAGCACCCAAAAGCAAGATCAGTAGGAGAGAGTCCAGGCAGAACAGGTACTCCTGTCAATGGAAGTCTATCCGGCTGTTGCCAAGCAACGCATCTAAGGCATGCACTCTGACCAATGGGAAAACCTAGGTCTAACAGCCGTGATAGAGGTTCTCAGTATGCTTGCTGTGCATGCACAAGACCTGATCTGGGAAATTAGCTTATGGCCTTCGCTCTGACAGGCCAAGACTTCGTTGGAGACTCCTCAAGCCTGCACTGGTTTAGTCTCCAAGGACACTTTCCTAAAACATGTCAGACACCCTGCCTTTTGTTTGCCTTCATTTCTAAGGAAAAACGCCACTGAGCCCCCACTATGGTCTATGGGGATTTAGCTGGAACCACCAGGCAAGGAAGACGACTTTGGTGACACCACAAGTAGAGATAAGAGCAACATATTTCTTTTTCTTCCTCTCTACTTAAAGGCCAGTAGCTCAAAGAAGAGGTAAAGAAAGATATCAAAGACTTTCTAGAATTCAATGGAAGTGAAGGCACAACATACCAAAATTTATGGGATAAAACGAAATCAGTGCTAAGAGGAAAAATCATAGCACTAAGTGCCTTCATTAAGAAAATGGACATTCCTCATAATAACAATTTAAATGTACACCTGAACGTTCTAGAAAAAAAAGAAAGGAAACAAACACACCCGTTGCAGGAAATATTAAAAAATGGACCGGTACATTCCTGTACCTGTGCTGGCAACTTTCAGCCCCAGTGCGGTCGCGACAGCTCTGTCACTAGCTAGCTCCAGCAGTGACCGATTGCTGTGTTCCCAGCTCTGGTTCGCTTGTCTCTGGAGCCCCTAGTTCCTTCTCTGCCATATACCCCTGTAGTCAGCGGTCCCACATTCCAGTAACCCAGTAAATCAAAACTCTTGAAGTTTATAATTAACTAGTCAGATTTATATATCAATAAATTCTCAATACACAAGATGCCAATACAATAACTTCAGAACCAATTGATAATGATAAAAGCTCCCACCTATATTAGACAAAGTATCCTAATATTCTAACCTTTATGATATAACAACCTGTGGCTGGTTTACGTCTCCATCTTGGCCTTTCTCCTTCTGAGACACTCCTCTTCATCTCTGCAACTCTTAGCGCCGCCTCCCTTTTCCCTGTCCAATCACAGGCCTCCTGCTGCACTAATATTTTAATGTCATTGGACAGGGAAAAATCCTGTCACAGGCTAAATTGTAAGGTTCTGAAAATCGCTGAAGGAAGACCCCAGACTCAGTATACAAAGACAAAGAGTATTTGTTCTACAGAAACACCTAGTTTGACCGGGTTTCCATAGTTTCCAAGTGACAACCCCCACAGCACATCAAGTTCCTTTTATAATAGGACTGCTTAGTTGCTTCTGAGATAACAGATTTCTAAAACGTAGAGCACATTCCATAGGGTTGCAGAAATCATTAACCGAATGCCCTAAAGAAGATGTATACCACAAGGCCCCAGGTGCAAAAACAAGAGATAAGATATTGACTGGGTTTGTCAAAACTTCAGGACTGCTTAGTTATAGTCTCAAACTTTTCCATGACCCTGCATGCTAGTAACAAATGGTGAATGTTAAGCTAGATAATTGCCCCTAGTGTATATGCACGTAGGCATTCTGTTATAACCTCTTATTCAATTTATGACTGAGTTTATGTGCAGACTTGCAGCGAGCTTTGTTTTTTTCTTCCATGTGAACACATACTCTGAGTCTTACAAGTACTGAGATCAAAGGGCAGAGATAAGTCCCCCTCTGCATTTCTCCTGGAGATTTCAATTTAGAGAAGAGCGATTCCCTGCATTTACCGAGCCCCCCACTTTGCTACTTTGAGATTCTAATTGGAGGCTGCACAAGCCAGGCTTATAGCAACTTGGCTGGGTGGATCAGTGGCAGAGCTACAGAAGCAGAATCTTTCACCCAGGGTAGATAGCAAATGGTAAGTGGTTCAAGGTTTAGTTTCTGGGTGGGATATGAAAAATGAACTCCTCAAAATACAATCATATGAATAATTGCATCAAATGTAAATGGGGCAGGGGATCAAATCCAGAGATTGCTGGGCTGGATTATAAAGTAAAGCAGAAAGAAGGAGCCAATTATGTTTTGCTCCAGAAAACACCCTAAAAGCCCAGATGTGGCGGTTTGGTTGGGGCCTGTAAGAATCATTTCATAGAAAAACAGAAATAGCTGCACAGGCTGAGCAACACCCTTGAGCATACCTTTCTTACACCTCTGTGCTGGCTGGTTCTGTGTGTCAACTTGACACAGGCTGGAGTTATCACAAAGAAAGGAGCTTCAGTTGGGGAAGCACCTCTGTGAGATCCAGCTGTGGGGAATTTTCTCAATTAGGGATCAAGGGGGATGGGCCTCTTGTGGGTGGTGCCATCCCTGGGCTGGTATTCTTGGGTTCTATAAGAGAGCAGGCTGAGCAAGGCAGGGGAAGCAAGCCAGTAAGGAACATCCCTCCATGGCCTCTGCATCAGCTCCTGCTTCCTGACCTGCTTGAGTTCCAGTCCTGACTTCCTTTAGTGATGAACAGCAATGTGGAAGTGTAAGCTGAATAAACCCTTTCCTCCCCTTCTTGGTCATGATGTTTGTGCAGGAATAGAATCCCTGACTAAGTCAACCTTCCTCCTTCCTTAGTAAGCCTTTTCAGAGAGAGAGAGAGAGACAGAGAGAGAGAGAGAGAGAGAGAGAGAGAGAGAGAGAGCGAGCTTGGAGGAGGGACAAGGAGTCTGCTGCATGGTTTACTCTCTGAGATGTTCCTACATGCTCCAAGCAGCCATTCCTTCCTCCACACCCAAGCCATCTTTAGAATCTTACTTTTAAAATAACTAAAAGCTTATCATATTCAGGAGACAAAGAAGCAAAAAAACCCACATAAAAAGCTCCGTTTTGCTTTACTCACTGTTAGGTTTCTTTACAAACAATACTTCACCTGAGCCTGAGCATGCGCATTAAAACTGTTTTAAAGTTCTGTCTCTTGGATCAGAATCCCACAATAGTATGTCTATCTCAAACCCCAGTTTCTGGCAGACAAAGACAGGAAAGGAAGACCACTGCAAGTTTCAGGCAAGCCTAGGCTACAGAACCAGATCCTGAGCTTTCCCCAAACATTCTCTATCACCTTGCTTCTTCTTCTTCTTCTTCTTCTTCTTCTTCTTCTTCTTCTTCTTCTTCTTCTTCTTCTTCTTCTTCTTCTTCTTCTTCTTCTTCTTCTTCTTCTTCGTTGTTATTTGTTTTCGAGACAGGGTTTCTCTGTGTAGCCCTGGCTGTCCTGGAACTACTCTGTAGATCAGGCTAGCCTCGAACTCAGAAATCTACCTGCCTCTGTCTCCGAAGTGCTAGGATTAAAGGCGTGGGCCACCACCGCCCAGCACTGTGCTTCTTTTTAAATCTTTGTGTGGACATCAAAATTCACCAGTTAAGTGAGTGTCCAATATTGACAAGTAATCTTGGACAGAAGAAAGAAAGAGAAAGAAAGAGAGAGAGAGAGGGAGAGGGAGAGGGAGCCGGAGAGGGAGAAGAAGGAAGGAAGGAAGGAAGGAAGGAAGGAAGGAAGGAAGGAAGGAAGGAAGGAAGGAAGAAACACAGACAGACACAGCTGGCACAAGGCAGCTCTGGGCTTCCAGTGTCCTGTCCTTGGGAGGCAGATGTCTCTGAGTATCAGGAGTTCAGGGCAGTCTCAGCTGCTTAATAAATCTGAAACCAGCCTGGGTTATAAGAAAAACCACTTCTCAAAACAAAAGACAAATGAATCCCTCAAAGACAGACCTTTCTATTTGTATATGACAGTTGGTCCTTCAGGAAGGAGGACATGGATAAGTTATTTATTAAGGTCTGAAATTGATCCTTGACCTCAGACAGATGCTTGATCAAACAAAATGAGGTCAGCCTGAGCTACAGAAGCTAGTCTCAGCTATAATGTAAGACAATGTCTCAGAGAAAAAAAGGGAAGGGAAGGGAGGCAGTGAGTCAGAAAGAGAAGAGAGGAGAGGAGAGGCGAGGAGGAGAGGAGAGGAGAGAGAGAGGCAGTGAACCATCTGTGAATGTCTGAACTGTGATAAAAGTTATATGTATTTGTCATGTTCTTTCACATGTTCAGTGCTTTCAGAGATACATGTCATTCTGTAATATTCTTGTTCATTGTAAGGGAATTGTTATTCTTTTATTACTTTAATTTTGTAGTAATGACAATCTAACGCAGAGCCAGGTAAGTCCTCTGTCATTGAAGTATGTCTGCAACCTAAGTGGTCCTTTATTCTGCCAGTCTGGTGGCACACTGCATAATCTTGAATGCCCAGAGGGGGCAGGGCCGGGAAAAGCTTCATAAAATCCAGTTCTCTGTAGAATTTGGTGTGCCTTGTTGAAGAAGGGTGATTGGACTTTTACACAGTCTAGCATAATCAGAAAATACATCTTAGAGCATCAAAAGTAGGAAAAGAAATTGAAAATAAAACATGAATGTCTGAATGTCTTAATTTGGGGGGGGGGTTGATGTTTTTTTTTTTTTTTTTCAGTTATTCTATGCAAAATCTACTAGAAGAGACTCAAAGACATCAAGTCTTAAGGTGATTTTTTTCAATTACCTGTAGTCAGTTTGTCAGTTGTTAGATATGCATGTTTTGTTACCAATCACCTTTTTAAAAAATAGTACCGCACTATACATCAGAATCGGCTAGTCATTGCCTCATCCCAAACTCAAACATTGCAAGTGTGCACCATTATTACTAAATATGTTTAAAGTTCATAAATTATTATCATTTCTTCTCAGGTGTGCAAAGGAGCACACCTCAGCTAGACCATGCATCTCTAATCTCATGATTGCAAAATCAAAGTTCTGTAGTGTCTCAGGAATTATTGGAAAGTTTTTCTCAAATTACTTCATTTCCCATCTACATATTCCAAGGCAAGGCTGTTCAGTTTCTCAGCAAAATTTAATTCGCGGAATGTGTTCCGTCTCATAAGACGTGAAGGAAAATGCACCAGTTCAATTAGTGTGAATATCAGGTAGGATTAATAAGAACAAAGAGGAAGAAAGAAAAAATAAGAAAAAGAAGGAAGGCCCCGCTGGGATTTGAACCCAGGATCTCCTGTTTACTAGACAGGCGCTTTAACCAGCTAAGCCACAGAGCCAGAACTGGGAAAGAATGTAGTTATATGTTATTTGAATACGATCTGACACGTTTGTAAGGCTCAGCAATTCTGGAAATTAGCTTAGAAACGAAAAGGATGAGAAATACCAATCACAGACCAAGAAGAACTTTCTCTTAAAATGGCTGCTTATCGTAGCTGGATTGAAGGAGCGACCTTCCGTTGGCAAAGGCCATTTGCTGAAGCAAAAGGAAAGAATCTTGTCTCATCCGTCGCAGCATCGGAGCCGCACCTGCGGCTGTGTAGTTTCAAGTGGGAGCCGCATCACTGGGCGTCCCAAGCGGAGCGAAGAAAACCTGGGTGCGGTTCGTCTGATTTTAAGGAAAAGAAAACAAAAACCCAAATGTTTCTTTGGATGACACAGTGCTTCTTGAGGCTGAATCCCAAAACAAGATAAATCAGTGCCATTTCTTATTTCAAAAACTAAAGGTCAAAAAAACAAGCAAGCAAGCAAGCAAGCAAGCAAGCAAACCTGTTTAAGATCTTTTATAGGAATTCAGGAAAGGCAGCTCTTGCATCCCTGGCCGGTTAGCTCAGTTGGTTAGAGCGTGGTGCTAATAACGCCAAGGTCGCGGGTTCGATCCCCGTACGGGCCAGTAAGGTACCAAGATTTTACAACTGGACTCTACTCTTCTGCCTTCTACAGTTCTACTCTCAAAACACAGTTCATTCCACCAAGCCTTTATTAAGACACCTGAGCCTCTGAGCCTCCTGTAAGTCAGATTGCTCACTTTTGTACTGATTGTCAAATACCTCTAGCTATCATAGTAAACTGCCAAGCCCACCTGATCTCTTTCTCTAGCTGAAATTTCCACTTCCCTCATGGCCAAATTGTTCTCATTATTGGCACCTGGTTTTTCTCTACTTCCAGTGGACCTGGGCGTTGGTGTTTGTTCCATTATTCTAGAATGCTCTCCTGACTGATAGCTCCAAACCTTGAGCATCAGCAGTGAACATCACCCCTTTCCCTTATTTTTCTTTCATCTTCAAATCAGTGAGGGTAATAATTTATCCCCTGAGATGTGAAGCGTTGGGCAATTCTCATGTTTTAATTGGTAGATCTTTAGTGCAGGGACGACGTAGACAGAGTCCATATGCTTTTGCTGTATGAAGGACAACAGGCATACAAGAGGCAAAACACCCATATGCATAAAAATAAAAGTAACACAAAGCCCTCAGTATATTTTGTCCCTGTAGGAAGTGAAAACATTCAGAGGGAAAATGTAAATACATCCACGTATTTACGTGACTGCACTGGAATCATATATAAAGCCAAGCTGTCAGTCATGGTAATTTGTAGTCACACAGCAGGGAGACAGTTGGACTGTGGGCTGGGTAAGTTTGCTACTCTGTACTGGTTAGTTCTTGTCAACTTCACACTAACTGTAATCACTTGAAAAGAATAAAAGGGAACCTCAATTGAGAAATTGCCTCCATTAGATTGGTCTGTAGGGCGCCAGATTGATTTATGATTGATGCGGGAGGGCGGAGCTCACTGTGGGCCGCGCCATCTTGGACGGGTGGCCCTTGGCTGTATGAGAAAGCTGGATGAGTACAAAGAACCAGAAGGCAGCATGCTCCAAGTCCTGCCACCAAGTTCTACTGTGAGTTCCAGAGCTGTCTTCCCTCAAGTATGATATATATATATATCAAGTATATATATCAAGTATATATATATATGATATATATATATATATATATATATATATATATATATATATATGCCTATAACCTATACGGTCAAGCATGACCTATATAACCTGTAAGGAGGGAGCCCTTGCCTCCCTCAAGTTGTTTTTGGTCGTGGTGTTTTATCACAGCAACAAAAACAAACTTGAGTCTCAGGGTTAAATTTCCCTGGGATGGAGAATTAGCAGATAGGCCGGTGTATTATTAGTCAGGGTTTTCTAGAGTCATGGAATGTTAGGATTTGGTTCCAATGAGCCGAACTTCCAGTCCTGAGGGTCCCTGCCCCCAGGTGACTTTGATAGATAATAAAGAATTGCCTTACAGCCATTTACTGGGCAGGAAGACAGGGAGGGCGGGACTTTTAGATTGAGGGCGGTGGGGGTGAGGCAAGAGAGGAGGGGCCGAGGGAGGGAAAAGGAATCACCTTGACTCCAGGGAGAAGGATCAAATTTAAGAGCTGCAGGAGAGAAGTCATCCTGCAATGTAGGTGCAAAGGGAATGCAGCCCTAAGTGTGTGTGTGTGTGTGTGTGTGTGTGTGTAGGGATTGGGGATGGGGGGAGGTCCCCAGGAGGTAACGGGGTAGCAGAGATGAAACAGAGTTTAGAAGGTTTAATGCCAGGAATACTGGAGGGAAATGTATGCTAGACGCAGAGAGGATTAGAAACGTTCAGCCATTGAGCTAGACAAGGCACACCGAATCAGTTGGTATTCATGTATCTTATTCATGAATCCAGAGGGCCCGGGCGAGTGGCTGGAAGTGCGACCCTCCCGGAGCATAAAGCAGATTAACTCATTTACCTACTGCTACAGCAGAATTTACGGAAGGTCTCTATATATTAAGGAGAATTATTGGAATGACTTACAGTATACAGTTCAACTAACCCAACAATGGGCGGCTGTGAATAGGAAGTCCAAGAATCTAGTCCCAGGAGGCTAGATGTTTCAGCTGGTCTTCCATATAAGCTGGAATCCTGAAGAAGTCAGTTCCAACACACTTGCTGGCAAGTAAGTGCAAGCAGGCAAAGAAGAAGGAGGCCTTCTTTCTCCCATTGTCCTTGTGTAGGCCTCCAGGAGAAGGTATGGTCCAGATTAAAGGTGTGTTCTACAATCCCTGGACCTAAACTGTTCTTGGAATTTGCTTTGTCTGAGGCTGGCTTTGAACTCAGAGATCTGCATACTTCTGTCTCCTGGGATTAAAGGTGTCTACAACCTTCCCTGGGCCTCTGCTTTTCATGCCCTCTGTGCTTCAAGATCTGGATCATAGCTGTGCCCTCCATTTCTGAATTGTAGTTCCTTTTAGACCTAGTAAAGTTTACAATTGGGAATAACCATCACAGCTTGTAATACCAGCTTTTGAGGTCAAGATAGAATACTGTGAGTTAGGGCTAAGGGCAGTCTGGGCGAATGAAGAGACCCCATGAGCTCAGGGGGTACAGTGTGTGCTTAATATGTGAGAGGCTGGATATCTAGCCCCACATAACACCCCCCACCATGGCTCACACTTGTAACTCAGGATAGGGTCGAAGGCAGAGAAGTGGAGGTTCAAGGCCGCCCAAGCTACTTGAGGTCCTCTCTCAAAAAGAAAACAGAAAAGCAAACCCAAAGGCATGGCCATCTTTTCACCCTCACAGGACTCCTGCTGCACAGGCAAACCCGCAGACTGTCCATGAATCCACAGGGCACACTGAGTGCAGTTCTTTAACCTTTCTCATGGACAGCACTCAGTGTGCCCTGTGGGTCAGTAAGGAACCTTTTCCAAGCAAGGACAAGAGAATTTTCCCCAAGTTTCTTCTTGGCTTAGGATGCAGCTCAGCTGGCAGAGTGACTGCCCTACAGGATTCTTGCCTAGCACTGCTGAGGCCCTGCATTTAACGCCCTGCACTGGGAATGGAGGTGGTGGTGGTGGTGGGGAACCAGGGGTCAGGATGCAGCCTGTAATTCCAGCACACAGAAAACCTGTGCAGGAGGATTTCTGAGAGTTAGAGGCCAGCCTGGGTTACATAGCAAGACCATACCTCAAAATAAAATGAAGCACTCCCACCCCAAATAAAAACAGAAAGAGGAGAAAAATTGAGGACATAAAAGAAGGGAACAAACACTCTGCCCCTGAATTCACGAACATGTTACAACGGCCAAACTAATGGAAAACAGGAACAAAATTCCATCGCTTCCTTACTTGCCCGTGTTCGTGAAATAGTTTTGTTTTGTTTTGTTCTGTTTTGAGTGGGAGGCAGAGTTTTGCTGTGTGACCTTGCACCGCTGCCTCAGTCTCCCAAATGCTGACACAAGCCACCACATCTGCCATTTCTTTTCAAAAATGTCCTTTTCATTTATTTTTATTTGTGTATATGTTTGTGTGCCTGAGTGTATGTATGTCCACCATGTGCTTTGGGGACTCAAAAGAGTGCATCTGATCCCGGAAACTGGAGTGACAAGCCAGTGTGTGTCACCATGTGAGTTCTGAGAACCACATGGGAGTCAAGGAGCAGTAAGCATTCTTGACCCTCTTATGATTTTTAAATCTTGTTTTCTCTTTCAGCAAAGCGTTGTATGGCTAATATCCCATGTCTTCTTGATCGGGCAATGAGATGTCCACAGAGCTGGTCAGACATCCCCATGGGCTTCCCTGTGCGGCGTTGACATCCTTCCATAGATGAGATTAACATTAATCCAGGGAAAGAAGATGGTCTTCCTGTGTGGAAGAGGGCCTTATCCTCCTGATTGCGGAGGCAACTAGGACAGAAACAGATCTCACACAGAGAGGTGGCCTTGTCTCTCTGCCACTGACGGCTTTTAGGATGAGACATTATTTTCCCATACTTAACCTCAAACTGAAATATTATCAGCTCTTTCTAGGTTTTGAGCTGGTACTCTTTGAACTGAAAATCTACCATTGACTCCAGCTTGCTAATTGCTGGTTTTGTGAGTTGTCAGTCATGTATATAGACACTTGCATATATTCCCTTCATTTTTGTTTTGTTTCTGACTAATGAAGTGGTAAAGACAGGCTGGTTAGGGTGAGGTGGTGGGGCTGCAAATGTCTGTACAATCTCTACACAAAGAAGACCTTCATTTAAATTGTAACTCCCCCCCACCTAAATATTTTCTCTTTGAAAAGACAACCCATCTCTGGAGTCTCTTCCTCTGTACCAGAAAGTCTGGGAGGACAGGGACTCATTTTTCCCACTACAGTTGCCGGCCTAGTACTCAGATGTACACACCTGCTGGCACCCATACCCAGGCTCCCCTGCTTACCAGGCAGATGCTGTAACCAACTACGCCCCACGGCACCACCAGCTACGGTCTTAGATAATATGCTATGTTATAAAATTCCTTCCCTCAAATTCTAGCTTTAGTCTGCGTTCCCGTAGGGAAGCATGGGGAAACACGCAGATTTTATGTGCACCAGTGCAGTGCATTTCTCCACGGTTTTGCTGTTCTCACAAGCAAAATACTCTCATCCTTCTTACCTCTGAGTTGGTACTGGGATGACACGATATAAACCAGAGTAACAGGTGGACTTCCTTGGGTTAAATTTCTTGGGTAGGCAATATCAAATACTATTCTTCTAAATCTGAATATCTAGATATTTAAGATGAAAGAACAAGTCCGCAGCAAAAGCAGATGAATCATAAAAAACAAAACAAAATAAAGAAAAACAAACAAGCAAGCAAAAACGGTTCATAATGGTACACCTGTAATCCCAACACCTGGAGACAGTAAAATATTCAATTTTAAGTTGACCTACTATAGTCCTTGCCTCGCTTGCTCAAAGCCCTGGGTTTGATAACAGCCTGCTGGCACACTCTTGTGCCAACACAAGAGGAGCAAAGGCGGGGCTACCTCTAAGTGTGAGGTCAACCTGGTGTCTGCCTATCATGTGGGGGGACCCTCCTGTAGTCCTGTGCAGCAAGAGGCTTTTGGAAATCCCCATGCAACTCCCCGTCAGTGGTTTACCCTCCCCACTCCCACCAGTGGTTTTTCCTTTGCACATCAAGGAAAAGTTAAGATTTATTTTGAACATCGAAGGTAATCATGAAAAACCATTCCCCCCCCCCCCCCCCCCCCGAGACCGGGTTTCTGTGTGTAGTCTTGGCTGTCCTGGAACTCACTCTGTAGACCAGGCTGGCCTCGAACATCCGCCTGCCTCCCAAGTACTGGGATTACAGGCGTGCGCCACCACGCTCGGCCGAAAAGCCATTTCTTAATGTTTATTAAAAAACAAAAAGCAAACAAACAAAACTTCCACTGTGATAATCACCACATTCCAAGAGATTTTTAACAAGTCAGCATAGGATTATGCTCTTGAATAGAGAACTATCTTTGACTACTAGGCCACAGTACTGGGATGGCCGAGTGGTTAAGGCGTTGGACTTAAGATCCAATGGGCGCATGCCTGCGTGGGTTCGAACCCCAGTATCAGTCACACTAGTGCTAGTGTAGTTGCTCTAGTACTTTTGAAGTTTATTCACCCCCATATATGAATATTATTTTTGTATTTATTTACTTTATAACACACCCAGGTAGCACAGGCTTGCTTCCCAATTTCCCTGCATCTCCCAAGCGTAGGGCAATAATGGCTCCATTTTCACAGGCAGTGGTTTGTCTATGGGTTTCAACAACAGTCTTCTCAGGTTTCGAAAGCAACACTAGGAAAACGTATTCACCCTTATCGGTTTGTCTGAGTTTTGCCTGAGTTTTTAACATTCCAAGAGAATTGGCCAAACCTTTGCACTTGTTGCCTTTATGGAAATATACTCTGGTTCTCTGAGGTTTGCAGACCCAGAATTCCCTGAATGAAGAAAAGGCCAGGACCCGTGATGGGCCCTTGCTAAAATAAATTATTTAATAATAAGTTTTTCTCTTAGCCTTTCCCCTGTTCTTCCTCGGAGGAAAACTATATCCCTATACTATGGTAACTGTATAATGGGGAAAAGAAGCAATTGAGCTTTCTAGGGGCTATTTAATGCTGGTTCTGAATTGACACTGAAGCATGTACCTCTTCAGTTAGAGTGGGGACTTAGAGAGGCCTAGTGGTTAATGGAGCTTTGGCTCAAGTCTAACTTACAGTGGGTCCAGTGGTCCTTGAACTCATCCTGTAACCACTTCTCCAGTCCAATAAATGAGAAGAAGTTGGCAGAATCCTGATATTTGTTCCATGATCTTTAGAGTGAAGGCTCTTCTGGTTGGAAAGGTTAAGTGGAAACCATTTGAGTTGCTTTTTCCAAGGAAAATAGTGACTTAAAACCAATATTGCATCTGTGGAATGATTAAAGTAGCTAATAGAACATCCCCTTTATAGAACCAGTACAAACGCATATGTAAAATTAATTTGAACTCTGCTATCAATAATGAATTTTATTGTTACATTTTCTTGTCATTCATAGAAAATTGGAGAAATGTTGTCTAATGCTTTCTGTTATCAGTTAGAGAGCCACACGGGTTGTTGAGCTTCTATTTGGTGACCATGTATTTATAAAATTAGTAGTGAATGTGATAGTGGTTGTTTTATTTCTTTGGTTGTTTTATTTGAGACCGTGTTCTGATGTGTCACATTGGTTGTCCTCAAAATCATAGATTCCTCTGCTTCCGACCTCATAATTCTAGGGACACCGGGTTTGGCTCCCTTGCCTGGCAGGTGGTTGCATATTGATTGTTCAGGCATAGGTGTGGGCCACCCACCTGAGCACAGGCATCCTCTTGGAGGAGAGCCCGCCCCACCCCCGCAATACTGTTTTTCTTATTCACAGGTTCACACACACATTCGCTCACATGTACACATACATACACAATACTCTCTCACATATTGTAATCCTTGCATTTTCCACCCTCACCCTCCTCTCTGTTCCAAATTTGCTCCCTCTGGAGTCTGGCTATTCTCTAGTTTCAAACTCCAGACTCATCACGCTGGTTTTGGCCGGCAGAACGCCAGAAGAATGCACAAGATGAGGAGCGAACCTTCCAGCGAGTTCCTCAGCATTTGACCAGCTTTGCTCCGAGAGGCTGAGATGGGGTAGTCTAGCCATGGTGGTTTGAGGAGATACTGAATTTTTTGGATTAGGGGATGGTGTGGCCTCCCAGGTCACCAAGGCAAACTCCAAGCTCCGCCCTACCCTCCGGTGGATAAAGTGCTCCCTCTAGGGCCAGCCACCTCAGCAAAACAATGAGCCACCCAATAAAACTTCAGTCAGTGCCCACCTCGGAGCACCCTGTTGGGGTTCCTTCGTCGCAAAGATTACACACACACACACACACACACACATACATATTCATGTGCATACACATAGGTTAGACACATATAGATACAAACATATGTATATACACAGATCCATGTACATACACATATATAGATTGGGCGGGAGGGAAAATTACAAGCTGCTAAACTCTGATGGAGACAAAGGAAAAGCTCCTTAGATGAGGCACATTTCAGACTCACATGGCGAAAGCTCTGTAGCTTTCCTTCAACACAACTAGCCAAAGGTGAACACACTACTTCATCCATTTTCCAAAACCAATAAACACTGATGCTGTGGGGTTGGCGATCAGAATAGTACCATTGCTAGAACTGGGGCTGGCCCTCAGCAGAGGCTCTGGGGCCTGCAGAGATGGTTGTCCTGCTTTCTCCAGGACCACTCTCAGACTCCTGCTGAGAGCACACTGTGGGGAGCACTGACCTGGAAGAGTAAGAGCGAATCTCGGGGCCTTGTCTTCTTCCTGCATCTGGAAGGGGGCAGGTGCCTCGGCCTACACCCTTGCTGACTGTGTACAGGGATTAAAAAATCTTCACTTTAACCACATATGGTTAGTGTCTTCCAAAGGTTTGGTTTCTTCTAGGACTGAACTTTCTACAGCCAAGAGTGGACCCAGGATGGCTGCTCAAAGAGTCCAGATTGGGGTTGGGGTGTGAGGGTTAGGCTGGGTGGCTTAGAGGAGCCTTTATTCCCCCAGGTGAGGTCTTAACCAAAATTATAAAAATATAGGTGCTCAATACCACCTTTGAGACCTAGTTATAATTTACTTCCAAGGAGACTCTCCTGGATGTGTTCTGAGTGGATGTACATTTGGGAATGAGAGGACTGAGTTAGTCAGAGTCAGCTGGCAGGCTACAAACAGGCAGTTTGGGAAACTAGGCCTAAGTTTCTGTTTCCCAGAAATGAGAACATAGATCCTGGAACCCGTGGTCAGCCAGCCAAAGCTTGGGCAGCCAATTGGAGGACACCACGACATCTGGGCTGAAGCAAGAACAGGAAGCTAGAATGAGTGAGTAACCACTGGGGACGTCTCCAGAGCCCTAACCAATGTTAGAACCAGTCAGACCCCTCGGGACAGAGCTAACCCAGCAAGGTAAAAGGGAATATACTGTCCCTCGAATTCCCCTAATTTACAGTAAAAGGTGGGCCTGTGAGTCCATTCCCTAATCCGGAGACCCCTGCATTCAGGAAATTCAGCTGAATAAACGCTCTTTGCTGTTGCATACTATTTGAGTAGGGTCCCATTCTTTGGTGATTCCCAAACTCTAACATGAAGAGGTGAAGGCAAGTGTAAAGTGAAACTGGGAAGAAAGCTGAATGACTTTAAAACAAACTTGACATAAACTATCCTAAGTTCTAGGAGGATCAAAGCAAAGTTTATACACCCTGGGGTGACTTTGAACCCCCCGCTGTGAACCACTTGTGGGAAGACTGGAGCTAAAACCAAAACACAGTCCTGGCCTTCCTTAGAACATTATGCGTGGACTAGAGAGGAGAGTTTACGAAGCAAGAGTTAACCTTTGGGGCAATGAGAAAAGCGGAAACAGATGGGGTACCTAAGCCCCATAATGGGGGGCGTGTGCAGAAATGGGTGAGAAAGCCTGGAAGGTCGGACTTCATGTTGAGGAGCGAAGGAAGATCTTGATGAGAACAATGACTGAAACACACAAGGGGGAGACCTGTGAGCTGGGTCCAATCTTCGACACAGTCTCAGGATGCTGCCATCTAGAGTTCTCAGTAGAGAAATGAGCCATTGTGCAATCTGTGTAGGAAAAAAAAAAAATAAAATAAAAAGGACAAAATCCTCCCAAACAAAACCAAAAGAACACCAAACAATTCCTGTCTCAAGTACGTCTATGATTTTGTGTTGTGGCGCAGTCACAGCGATTTTCGGTTGCAGAGGCTTTCCCTAACCGAAATCAGAGAGGCAGCCCAAGAACCCGGTAGCTGTGACTGGACGCGGTGGCCTGGCTGAGAACCGCTGCTCCACTGGGTGTGGGGTCCGGGAGAAGAGCGAACGCTTATTGCCTTCCCCCGCTCGAGACTTCTCGCCTCTCAGACACCGCTTCCCAGCCGAAGGGCGAATAATGTGACCATTCTTTCCAATAGGGGGAAAATAGGCATTTATTTAAAATGAGCATGTGTATTCTTTCCCGGGAATAAGGAGATAACAGAAATGTGACCTTTCTCACTCACACCGGAACACGGGTTCCAGAAATTGGGCAGGTTTCCCCCAGTACTGATTTCCGACCTTGGGTCTCCGTAAACACGTAAACTCACATTTCCGAGGGCTGATAAAACTAGTGTTGGTTGTGAACATGCGTGGTGGGCGGTTTTAGGGGTTAATACTGGGACAAGTGTAAATTTCAAGGAATGAAATTATTTAATAATGAAAAATGTGAGATACACCAGTAGGATTTGAGCCTGGATCCCTGGATTCAAAGTTCAGTGCACTAAACATTACATCATGGGATCAGCAGGCACATTGTTCTAAAGATATTTTCCTGAGGGAACTAACTCATCCCTGATACACCTCTGACTGCAAATTCTAAATTATTTAAAGTGAAGCTCTACCTCCCTCTTGTGGGATATGTTGAACATACATGGAGGTTTTGCTTGTTTAGAGCATAAAATTGACTTCACATTTTACAGGGCAAGGTCAAAGAGGCTAAACCCCTGTGGAGCTGAGGACGTTGCGGAGGACAGCCCAGTTTTGATGAATGTTTTGCCAGGTTTCCTGGGAATCCTGTCTGGCAGGGTAATCCTTGCTTGTCTGTCCCTTCCATTGAAGCTTCCTCTCAAATGCAAGGTAGAACCTACGATGGCTTTTACACTTTTATTCTGAAAGGAAAGTTCACAGCTTCACACTCGATCTCCTTGGGGATCCACTTTGTGGTGCTCGAGCCATCGCGCGTCAGATCCGACTCTCTGGAGGAGGTCATCCCAGTCCACTGACAGCATCAGTTGTCGGGCTCACGCGGGCCGGTCCGATGTGAACTACAGTCCTCAGGGGCTACCCTCGGATATTCCAAGCCGCTTTCTACCAGTCTGCAGATCACACAGATTACAGCTGTGGCCCATCCGAATCGCTGACCCCAGAACCCAGGATAGTGGCACTTGCTGATCCAGGATTAGGATACCAGCTTGTTTTATGCCACTGAGTTTTGGATTGGCGTGTAATGAAATAGTATCCAGAAGAAATCCCCAATCAGAAATTTCACTTAAATAGTCACTCTGTGTCGCCTAATCATACTATCTCCCCTTTCTCACCACGGATCAGTGAGCTTTGGAGGCTACAGACTCCTGATGGGAATATTTAATACTTAGTCACATATCTTTCACAAATGATGTTATTCACTCTGGGTCTGCAAGAGTGGAACAAATTGTGAAATGTTAAAAAAGAAAGAAAGAAAGAAAGAAAGAAAGAAAGAAAGAAAGAAAGAAAGAAAGAAAGAAAGAAAGGAAGGAAGGAAGGAAGGAAGAAAGAAAGAAAGAAAGAAAGAAAGAAAGAAAGCGTATGAGTATAATCGGGTAAAACCATTATTTTTAAAATTAGGTTTATTATTTGAGACTTTCCTAGGACATATTTTGATCATGTTTACTCCTTGCCCCTCCCCCAACTCCTCTCCAATCCGCTTCCACCTTTATATTCCTCAAATTTTGCCTCCCCCATAAAAACTAACTTGAGAGGTTCACTAAGAAATAAAAACCTTGGGAATAAAATTTTTTAATTCCCCAAGAAGCAAACTGGGCTCCTCAGAGGGAGCCACTGACCATGGACCTTGAATCCGTAATGACCCTGAACTAGGGGAAAGAGCTCCAGCGCTGAGTCAGTGCCTGGGACGCTTGGCCGGAGGAGATAACAAGGCCAGGGGGAGCTGGTTTCTGAAATTCCCCAAGGTATCAGCAGATATAGAGACACTAACATAGCAGCCAATCAAAACTGTACTAATGTCACACTGCTTTTTCCCTACCAATCATATAAGAGGTTCCCTAACATTTCTGGAAAATTCCCCTAGCCCTGCATAAAAAGGGAGCCACAAGCTCACTGGGGCGTGGCGGTTTTGCGGAGTGGCTGACCTCTGCGTGCTGGATATTTCTGCAGAATAAACACTCTGCCTTTGCATACTTTTTGAGTCTGGGGTCTTCCCTCAGTGATTCTTCAACCCTAACAAACCTAACAAATGCAATCTGTACTTTCTAGGTGTGGGGCCATCTTTTGGAGTGGATCAACCTGCCAAACCCATAAAGAAAGAAAAGCATCCCTGTCCCAGAAGCTCTCTCCTTCTCATGCCTCCTCAGGGGTGAGGGCTCTCGTCCTGCTCCATGTTGTGCAGGCAACCACAGCTGCTGGGGTTTCATGCGGGTATTGGTCCTATCATGTCCAGAAAACACTGGTTCACTGCAGTCCTCCCTGAATTTTGGCTTTTTTTACAGTCTTTCTTCTCTCTCTTCTGTGATTATTTCTGAGACTTAGTTATGTGTGTATGGTAGAGATGTCCCATCTGTGACTGAACTCTTTATTGACACAATATTCTTTGTACTCTGACAACCTGTTAAGGTTCTGTGTTTGCCAGCATCCACTGCCGTAACCTTGGTCTTTTCTACCTGGCCTCTTTGTTCCTAGAATAATAAGAATAATGCTTAGAATTGATCAATTCAGAATCAATGCCTAGGCCATGAGCTTTGGCTCGTTCCCCAGTTAGCTTGTAGCTTATACGACCCATGTGGTTGCTTATCTCTCCTCAGATATAGACAGAATCTCTTAAGTACTGTGTGGAAACATCACCTGTCAACAAGAAGTTGATGGCATGTTGGCAGAAGAAGAAAATAGAAGATGGAAGAGTTTCTGGTAGAGAGAAACTGGAACTCCAGGAGCTAGACAGAGGCCGGGGATTCACCCTGAATTCTGAGGATGTCAGATGCATGAAACAGAGGTAGCCATGTGGCAGACATAGACTAGAATAAATGGGTTGTATGAGTCGGGGAACAAGTCGAAGCTTATGGTGTAGATAGCTATTCATAAATAATTGAGTCTTAGAGTTGTTATGGAAAAAAAGAGGCCTGTACAAAAGACCATGGTCACACACTGCTCAAAGAAACTTCTGATGAGATCTGGGCTGCACCACTCTATGGGTAGGAAGGTGTGAGTTTAGAGGGCAGCTTAGTTTTATGTCCATTTAACAGAAAAAGAGTATAGTGTTGGGCATGGGATGTGTTTCTTCTTGTGGAGACAGCCTTATATGTAATCAGAAAATGGTTGATTTTCTTCATAATACTTATCTATGATTACCCACGGGCATATCTTTCTATACAAGCCATTGTTAAAGTTCACAGAGTTAACAGCTAAGTAAGACTATTGATTACCCCAGAACCTTCCCATGCTAGCCAATAGGGAGGAAGAGTTCTGGTCAGTACCATCTTGATTTCTCCATGTCCCATGTCCCAAATGTGCAGTGTCTTCAGCATCGGGGTCTTTCCATCAAGTGGTGGTGGGCAGTCAAAACCAATAGCTCTAGCTGTGTTTGGGGGAGGGGGAATCTCTGGTACGCCTCTGACCAACAACTCAAGTGGAGGTATCCCATATCTGGTACTGGGTTTTTAATTTTTAAATACCTATGATTTCTGGGAGGGACATAATCCCCTGTGTTATTTTCCTATAATATTCATTTCTCCTTTATCTGTAACTCTTACTCACTTTTCTGTGGTAGCAATTGTCTTACTTGAATTGTAAAGCTTTCTGAATCCAGGATGGTTTTCCACTCCTCCTCTGCAGATGAAGAAGCAGGTTCAGTTGACTTGTACATGATCACCTAGCAGTCACCGTGCCTTCTGCCTGGGTACTTGTGCAATTGCCTTCTGTGGACCTGAATCCTCGGGTGTCTGCTCATGTTCTTTTTATACCAAGGGTGTAAAAGTTCTAACTTCTGCCTCAATTCATAGAGAGGCCCAGGAAGAACTGAGGGAGGCCCAAATTTAGAGGATTGGAGTTGGCTGCTTAGTCAAGCTCGTAGGTTTCCTGCCTTCTGCCTTTCTTCCAGCTCTTACCAGTTCCTCATGTGAAAATATTGTTTTGAGCAGGGTGGTGGTGGCGCACACCTGTAATCCCAGCACTCTGGGAGGCAGAGGCAGGCAGATTTCTGAATTCGAGGCCAGCCTGGTCTACAGAGTGAGCTCCAGGATAGCCAGGGCTATATAGAGAAACCCTGTCTCGAAAAAACCAAATCCAAAAAAAAAAAAAAAAAAAAAAGAAAATATTCTTTTAAAAAACATTAGGGTCATATTCTTCTGTTCATATAAAACACTGAGATTCCAGGTCAGTATACTTCAGAATCTGAACTGTGCTAAAATTTCCAAGTTCTGAGTGAATTATAGGGAATACTACTCAGGAATTCAATGTTGTAGCCTCAAATGTTGTTTTTCTTTTCAAATTTAGCTTTTTCCCCCCTTCAGATTTGAAGAAAGAGCAAAGAGAATTTGGTTATATTTGTGGAAAACACACACACACACACACACACACACACACACACACACACACACACACAATTTCAACCCTTTCTAGCTGGTTTTCAGATAGTTAAAAAAAATCACAATTCCAAAATTAAAATGATGATATAGACAGTCCAATTTTAATTATAGACACATGCACATGACGGTAGCTGGCATCCTTACAATCTCAAAGTTTTCTGAAGAAACAGAAAACTGTAGTGTATTACAATGAAATGGCTACTGTTGAGACAAGTTATAATCACCTTACAGAATTATTAAAATGTTCTTCAGTAATCAGTCTTTTTTATTATAATCTCTTTTAGGTTTTAGACTTATCCTTATGTTCCTCGGATACAAGCATCCTAATAGAACCTACTTGGTACATTTGGTTGTTGGGTCTTTCATTGTATACTTGTTTGTGTTTGCCTGAGAGATCGTGTGTCACCTGCTTGGCTGTCCTAGGTCAGAGACTGGTGTTGGATGCCGTGGAGTTAGGGTTACAGTCGCTTGTGACACGCTGCCAGGGGTGCTGGGAACCGAGCGCAGGCTCTTGTGAAGAGCAGTAAGGGTTTTGAATTGAGACCTACCTATCGCTCCGGCTTCTTTATTACTATGTCTTGAGGGTTTTTGTATCATCGACAGATTTGTCAGAGGTGAGCATCTTACTGGAGTTGGCTTGCTATACCTGATCATTACATGCTGTTTGTGAAAAACGAATGCTGAGGGAAACATTGCTAAGGAAGGCATCCCTATGGATAAGGTCAGATTTCAGGCCCTTGCCTCTGGGATGTACAGATTTCTCCACAAATATGTGTGCAGTGAACATCATCCCATGGTAGCAGTGTAGGAGGTGAGGCCTTTTGCACGCTTTTAGTTTCTGTGAATAAACACATCACGAGACACTATGTCAAAAGCGGGGTAGAGGGCAGGAGGAGAGAACAAATTTATTTAATGTTTCTCTGCCCTTAGGGACCTCATGGTCCCTGCTCAGTTTCTTGATCTCATCTTTAAAACAATTTAAACATCACGGTTGGCAGCTATAGGGAAGACAAAGCAACAAAACAAAACTAATTCAAAAAAAAAGTTTTCCCAAGTAGACCTCAAGTGGACAGGCTTACCAGTGAGTCTGTAAGCAATTCTGTTGAGGGAGGGTCTTTTCGTGGTACCTGTCTCTTAAAGGGGATACGTATTCCTCCCATTTTCCTCAGGTGGGTCTTCTTTAGGTTATGAAACAGGATTTTCTCTTCACTGAAGGTCTTTAGTCTTAGCGAGAGAAGTGCCCACGATCCACACACACAGGGTATTGATGATCAGCTCCCAACCACATCAGCGGAAGCTGGTGATTTCTAAGATCTCAAAGATGCCTGGAAGTAGGGGACTGCAGAGGGCATTTTCGCTCCCTTTCTTTCCACAAAGTATCTTATACCGTTCCCAGGGCTTGGTCACATTCATGAAAACATGCACAGGCACACAGGGCTACTTCCTGTCACACTGTCTTGTGTCTTGAAGACACCCATCACAAATCAGCGTTTAGACAGGCTGCGATGATACTCAGCGGCAGCAAGCACGAGTTCTGGAAGTTCTTAAGCCAGTTTCTATGTATTAGCTGTGCAAACTCAAGCAGTTTCTTAACTGTCACCGAACACCTGCCTTGTGATCTGTAGTATAGGCACAAGTACAAGTTACCTTAAAAGGATGCAATGAAAAGAAAATGACCCAAACTGGGGACAGTGGCACTCGCCTTTCATGCTAGCACTCCGGTGGGTCTCCGAGTTCAGGGGCAGCCGGGGCTACACAGAGGAACTTTGTCTTGAAAAACTAAAACAAAACAAAACAAAAAGAAAAAGAAATGACTCAATTACTATATAGGACTTTAAAAAGCATCATATAGCATAAGAATTAATAATTATTTTGAAAAGTCACCTACGTATCTTTTCCCACCAAACACAATGCAGTATTTTTGTTCGCCATTAAACAGATTACTTCAGGTCTTTTTGAATCACAAACTATGCTGCAGAAATAAACAAAACAGGTAACTGTGGAGCGCAGCCTAGAAGGAAGACTAACACGGGCGCTGGACACACATTTTACATTTCCCAGAACCAGAAAATTTCTAGAAGTAGCATTTCAGGTTATAAAAGACATTTACATATTAACCACAAACATCTTACTAAATTTTCCTTCAAAGTTTTGCCAATTTACAGGCTACCAGCAATGACTGAGAATGGTCAGGGAGGCTTATCATGAATTTGCATTCTTATCCTTCTAGGCTTACTAGGTGGATAATAGATATTGAAAGCAATGTTAACTGGAAGGCAAATGGTTTAGGAAAACGCAGGCATCTTTGGTGCTGGTGAGAAAAACATTAAAATTTTGCTTTAGTATTGTGAGAAGTCATTAGTTGGAAGAAAGTGAGATGTTAACTTATTGGTCCTTTGGGGGAGAAAAAAAAAAAAACCTGTGATGCCACTTGGTATGTGATGTACATCTGCATATTCGTTCTACAGAAGAATATCCACTCGATACTAAAGCTGGGACCTAAAGCCAGTCTGAGGACAAGGGCAGGACACATGCGCACACACCACTGGGTGGTAAAAACTTCAGATGCAGTACCCCTTAGTTGACTCCAGAAAAGAACACATGTGTAACAGCTTTTTACGCTGAAAGTGTAGGTGGCTCTGAAAAGAGCCTTTGGGTCAGGAGTGAGTTAGATGAACTCACTTGGAGCTGGTGTACTTGGTGACGGCCTTGGTGCCCTCGGACACGGCGTGCTTGGCCAGCTCCCCGGGCAGCAGCAGGCGCACGGCCGTCTGGATCTCCCGGGACGTGATGGTCGAGCGCTTGTTGTAATGCGCCAGGCGCGACGCCTCGCCCGCGATGCGCTCGAAGATGTCGTTCACGAACGAGTTCATGATGCCCATGGCCTTGGAGGAGATGCCCGTGTCGGGGTGCACTTGCTTCAGCACCTTGTACACGTACACCGAGTAGCTCTCCTTGCGGCTGCGCTTGCGCTTCTTGCCGTCCTTCTTCTGCGCCTTGGTCACCGCCTTCTTGGAGCCCTTCTTCGGGGCCGGAGCGGACTTGGCGGGCTCAGGCATTGTGAAACACTGAAACTCTCTAACTATCGCGGAAGCCACCGGCCCGGTATATTTAATGAGTCCATATTCAAATGAGGCATAGGAACGCGTAGCTGTGATTGGTTCCTGATGTACCCATGACGCATCCGAACTCTTGCCCATTCGAAGTGCGCCCCGAAATGCTTCCCATTGGTTTGGAAGAAAAGAAAAAGTCAGCCAATCGCATAGGCGCTTTTTTCGCGCCCAGAAGAAACTATAAGAGCCAAGCTCTTGCTGTTTCTCAGCATTCGGCTGTCTGAGTCTTTGTGTTCTTTAAGATGTCTGGACGCGGCAAGCAAGGCGGCAAGGCTCGCGCCAAGGCCAAGACCCGCTCCTCCCGGGCAGGCCTGCAGTTCCCCGTGGGCCGCGTGCACCGGCTGCTCCGCAAGGGCAACTACTCGGAGCGCGTGGGCGCCGGCGCCCCGGTGTACCTGGCGGCCGTGCTGGAGTACCTGACGGCCGAGATCCTGGAGCTGGCGGGCAACGCGGCCCGCGACAACAAGAAGACGCGCATCATCCCGCGCCACCTGCAGCTGGCCATCCGCAACGACGAGGAGCTCAACAAGCTGCTGGGCCGCGTCACCATCGCGCAGGGCGGCGTCCTGCCCAACATCCAGGCCGTGCTGCTGCCCAAGAAGACCGAGAGCCACCACAAGGCCAAGGGGAAGTGAGACCCTTTGTACAAAGCGTCCTACAAGTCACCAAAGGCTCTTTTCAGAGCCATCCACAGCACCTTTTAAAGATCTGAACACTAAGCTAAATCAGGTTATTTTTACAAGCGGGTTAATGGTGAGAGATTTGAAAAACGAGAAGCCCAAGTTATCTTAGAGCAAACGTAGTTTCTTCCCAGGGGCGACATATGAACCCAAATCTAAATAGTTTTCCTCTGATTGGTCTGGGATGCTAAGGCTGAGTCTCACGTCCTAGAACTGTTGTAGGCCAGTCCAGCCTTGAACTCACCAGCCTGCCTGTGTCCTTAGTGTAGTTAAGGCATGTGCCATCACCACTGCTGTATGACTGTATGCGGTTGGGAGCAAATAGGACAGAAATTATTCAGACTTGGAACCTTGTGCGTATTCACAGATAATGTTAATATAGAAGCTACATTTTCTTTCCTTGGTATACTATAAATTGTTTCCTAACGACGAAGTGATCACATATAATCAACAAGGTAAAAGCCCGCACGTATGAGTGCGCACATGAGTTTATTTGATGTGCTAAAATTTAAAAAAAGAAAGAGAAAACACCGCTACCGAAAAACAAGTGCAGGGAGTTGATGGAACTAGCTTCCTTTCCAAATAAAAATGTGGAATTTAATTTTGCTCTAAGCCCTTCCCCCCGGCCACACCCACTTCCACTGAGCTGAGGTTTTCACTCCGGTCCGCAAGTTCCCTATAAGAGGAAGCTGCTTTCTCAGAGACGCTATTTCTCTTTAGAACACCAGTCTTCTTTTCAGCCATGTCTGGTCGCGGTAAGGGCGGTAAGGGTCTGGGCAAAGGGGGCGCCAAGCGCCACCGCAAAGTCCTGCGCGATAACATCCAGGGCATCACCAAGCCCGCCATCCGCCGCCTGGCCCGGCGCGGGGGAGTGAAGCGCATCTCCGGCCTCATCTACGAGGAGACCCGCGGCGTGCTGAAGGTGTTCCTGGAGAACGTGATCCGCGACGCCGTCACCTACACGGAGCACGCCAAGCGCAAGACCGTCACCGCCATGGACGTGGTCTACGCGCTCAAGCGCCAGGGCCGCACCCTCTACGGCTTCGGCGGCTGAGCTCACCAAGTCTTTTCTCTTTAAAGGCCCTTTTCAGGGCCATCCAATTAACTCTCTGAAGGGCTGCAATTACTTCCCAAGTTCTTAGAGTTGGCCATCGTGTGCTTTTTTAATTTTTACTATCAGCAGTAAGTACACAGTAAGGCCTCTTCTCAACAAGAGAAACGATCTGTTTCTCAACCAATCACCAACCTATGCTCAGAAGAGGGTAGGTCTGTGGGTTGAAGGCTAGCCTGGTCTACCTACCACATATCCAAGACAGCTCGAGCTATCTAGTCTTAAGCCAAAATAAAAGCCCAGAGTTTACTAATATTCTGATGTCATAGAACGTAAGTAACCCGATGTAACAAAGGGAAATTTTTATTATTAGTTATGCATGGTCATCAATCCAGCCCTTGGGGAGGCAGAGTAGGAGGAGAATCTCCGAAGTTGAGGTCCAAGAAGTGTCTGGCCGGCCAAGGCAGAGACTCAAAACAGACTTACCTTGTGTGTGTGTGTGCTGACGGGCTGGGAACTGCACTCAGCCGTGCTCTTAGCCCAGCTCTCCAGCCCCTTAATAACTATTTGGAGGGGGAGGGACTGGGGGACGCAGGCTTTTTCTAATCCAAGAACCACATTTTGAAATAATGGAGCTATAAGAGTGCATTATATCTCAATTTTATTTTTGGACTTTCTGAGTGACCATTGTCAGGCCTCGTATTAGATTACCTCCTCATTTTATAGAAGACTTTTGTAAATGCTCATATACAGTTGAGTTTCCACTGCTGTTACACATGTTGTGTATAAAAAGGCGCAAACACACAAAACCAACCAATTAAAAAGAATTCCCAAGAAGTTTAGGAAAATTCATCAGTATAACTCATCAGTAAGAATGTTGACCCATTTTTACAGTGGATAACAAAGTATTCATTCATTCATTCATTCATTCATTCATTCATTATTAAAAACATCTCAAGCTAGCCTTGAATCCGTAAGTTGCCAATGGTCACCTTGAAGTTTTAAGCTGTTTTATTTTTATGTGTATAGGCTACTGGTGTGCTAGAGCCCATGGCTGCTAGAGCCACTGGGTCTCCTAGAACTAGAGTTACAGGAATTGTGAGGTTGATTCCCCTTCCTCTCCAAAGATATTGGGAATCTCACTTGGATCATGGTAAAGAACAATACAAGTTCTTAACTACTACAGGCACTACCTTAAATCTTGCCCCTCGTGCCTCTCTACCTTCAGTACCAGCATACCCAGCACACATGGCTGATGGAGTTCTGAGCTTTAAGCGTGCTGGGCAGACACTGCCACTGGAGCCTAGTGACACATCCATATTCATGATAAAGAGCACCATGAAAATGCAAGCTGAGTAAGCTTGCTCTTAGGTGGCTTGGGCTTTGTTATTGGTTTGCTGTGGTCGCCATACATTTGCGGGATAATCAGAAACCCTGGGAAGTTAGTCACTGTCTGTGCTGCTGATCCTGTATCACCTAAATAGAGAACTCTACTCTACTTCACAATGATACAATTTATTCAGTAAATTAACAAGGCAAACTCTGCTGTTATCAGTAAATGCTTCTTCTTTTGAATGCACTTATCAAAAGGCCCATAACACAAAATACTGACCAGTAATTGAGTTTTCCTGAGACAGCAAAGTAAGACGGTGAGAGATACATATCAAATTCAACCTTTGAAGTAGTTTTAGATTTTGTAGGTCATAAGAGGGACAGAATCGTTTTATTTATTTAGGAATGAGCAGATTCTTCCATAACTGAGCTCCTCTGGGTAGCACAGGCCTTCTCATCCAACACACCTTCAGTTGTTTTCATTTTCTAATGTCCTCTCAAACTTTAGAAAAGTGTTCTGTGAAATTTCATCCAATATGTCTGGGACTTTAGAACAATGAGTTTGGCCCTGTGTGATGGTTACATACCTTAATCTCAGCCCCTGGGAGGCAAAGACAGGCAAACTGATGAGTTTGAGGCTGCCGTGGTCTAAAATATAGTAAATTCAAGGCCAGCCAAGGCTACATACTAAGAAGAAATGCATCTGGAAAGGAGAGAGAGAGAGAGAGAGAGAGAGAGAGAGAGACAGAGAGAGAGAGAGAGAGACAGAGAGACAGAGACAGAGAGAGAGAGACAGAGAGAGAGAGAAGGAAAGGAAGGAACAAGGAAGAAGAAAGAAAGAAAGAAAGAAAGAAAGAAAGAAAGAAAGAAAGAAAGAAAGAAAGAAAGAAAGAAAGAAAGAAAGAAAGGAAGGAAGAAAGAAAGGAAGGAAGAAAGAAAACCGTGCGGCGGTGGTGCACACCTTTAATCCCAGCACTCTGGGAGGCAGAGGCAGGCAGATTTCTGAGTTCGAGGCCAGCCTAGTCTACAGAGTGAGTTCCAGGACAGCCAGGCTATACAGAGAAATCCTGTCTCAAAACAAAACAAAAAACCCAAAACAACAGCAACAACAACAACAAAACAGAAAGAAAGAAAGAAAGAAAGAAAGGAAGGAAGAAAGAAAGAAAGAAAGACTGTTGTAGTGTATTCACCTGAGAAGACTAATCCTGTCTCAAAACAAAACAAAAAACCTAAAACAACAGCAACAACAAAACAGAAAGCAAGCAAGCAAGCAAGAAAGAAAGAAAGAAAAAAAGAAAGAAAGAAAGAAACAAACAAAGAAACAAACAAAGAAACAAAGAATGTTGTAGTGTATTCACCTGAGAAGACTAATCAGACATGTGTTTGAGCCAATAATAAGTCTTTATTAGGCAGCTGGCTACCACACAGTGTTTGGTATAACAATGTAGTGCCAAGCCTTTCTCAAGTGAGCTTTTAAACACACACACACACACACACACACACACACACATACACACACACACACATACACACACACACACACACACACACACACACACACACACACACACACACAACCATGTCCTGGGTTGTTATGTACTTCTGTTAACAAAAACAGTTAGGCAGAATCAGAACTATGGATGCCAAAAAGCAAGGTCACTACATTTAGAGACTCCCAGGGCTATGGACTTGGATGAATTAGGCTTCTGTGTCAGTTTCTGCAGTTTTCGTGATATTGTCTGTGCTGAGTTTTACAGCCTGAATGTTAGTTCTTTTTATTTTGCTGTGAAGAGACACCACTAAGGCAACCTATAAAAGAAAATGTTCATCACTGAAACTGATAGTCCTGGAGGGGCTGAGTCCTGATCATCATGGTGAAGAGCATGGCGGAGGCCAGCAGGCAGGCATGGCTCTGGAGTGGTAGCTCAGGGTTTATTGTGTAAGGTTTTAGTCAGGTCTACTTGCCTGCACTCTTGAATAATGGAGATAGCATTCTCAGTTCAGTAACTTTCCACTTTGCCCAAACAGGGACCCTGGCTTTCAAAGTCACTGTGGAGACCGGATGCACCAAGGAGAAGAGTAAACTACAAGAGCACTGTCACCCACACTCTGTCTGCTGTGTGGCACACACACCTGCTTGCACCCACACCTCACCTGCTAAGTTTCTTTTTGTTTCTTAAGTTTCATTTGTTTCTCTTTGACATGTGCTTTGTGTTTGAATTGACTTAATAGACACTATTTCCACAGTAAAGTAATTATGGAATGGTCCTGTGAGCTGATACTTTATTTGGACGATTGTCAATGCCTCACAATGCAGTCTATAGGACAGTTGAGTTGAGAGCAGAAGCAGGGAGACTGGTCCACAAGCCCAGCCCTGTGGAGGACCGGGTCTATCCATGGACCGACCAAGACTGTCAGTCTTGCATATAGCTGGAGGCATTTTTTTTTTTTAAAAAAGATAAATCAAGGGAATTTCTTAAAGTTGAATGTGAGTGTAGCTACCATAGTTTCTTGTTTGTTTGACAATGTTTCTCTCTGTAGCCCTGGCTGGCCTCAAACTCCGAGATCTTCCTGCCTCTGCCTGGAAATTGCAGGGATTAAAGATCTTGCAGGGCAAGCTCTTATTAACTCAGTGGGGGTAGTTTGGTTGTTTGGTTGTTTGTTTATTAACAACTGTACTGGCTAGCTTTTTTTTTTTTAATGTCAGTTATAGTTATCAGAGAGGAGGGAGTCTCAGTTGAGAAAATGCCTCCAGCTATATGCAAGTCTGTAAGGCATTTTCTTAATTAGGGATTGATGTGGGGAAGGCGTGGCCCATTGTGAGTGGTGCCACCTCTTGGCTGGTGGTCCTAAGTTCTACAAAAAAGCAGGCTGTGCTAGGCATGAGGAGCAAGCCGGCAGGCAAGCGGCCCTCTTCCATGGCTTCTGCATTAGTGCTTGGCCCAGGTTCCTGCCCTGACTTGCTCCAATGATGAATGCTGGTGTGGAAGTGTAAGCAAAATAAGTCCTTTCTTCTCCAAGTTGCTTTGGTCATGGTGTCCCTCACAGCAATAGTAGCCCTGACGAAAACAATGGACCACCGAGAGAATATTAATAGAGTTTGTATACTTTGATGTGTTAGCCTTATTTAGTTCGTTAAACAGTTATGGGTCTGAGGTTTTGGCTCAGTTAGTAGAGGTGATAAAGTGTTTGCCTAGCATATAAGAAACTCAGAGTTCAGACATCACTACTGCATAAACTGGGTGTGAATACACGTTTATGATCCCAGTTCTCGTTCTTCAAAAAAAAAAAAAAAAAAAAAAAAAAACCAGTTCAAGGATAGCCAAGGAGGCTGCATGAGATCCCATCTTAAGAAACAAAACAACAAACCAAAACCAACAAAACACCCAACCAAACCCAACCAAGTAAAATCCCAAAACAGTCTGTGTGCATAAGTAGGGAGTTGGACATATTTCAGAAGCTGTAGAAGAAAATCTCAGCTAGAAATATCAACGTAGAAATCATTCAACGATGGATGCTGTTTAGGGCCCCAGTGGATGAAATCTCCAAGGCCTGAGTTCGAACAGAAAAGGCCTGGGGTCTGAGAGTTCCACAGGCGCTCAGTGGTAGAACCCAGCAAACACTGACACTGATAAGACGATAGCATGGAAAACTGAGATTTGTCTTTAAATCCAAAAAGTTCTGAAGGATATGCCGTCTGTGGGAAATGCTAACAAGTCATTTTGGAGATGAGCCGCCCAGGGATGCTGATTTAATTGTTGGACAGTTCCACTTTGAAACCTGACCTAGTCATGAAAACCCATAGAGGGGGAGGGGCAGCGGGGCAGCGGGGCAGCGGGGCAGCGGGGCAGCGGGGCAGCGGGGCAGTGGGGCAGTGGGGCAGAGGGGCAAGAGACAGAGGGGCAGAGGGACAGAGGGGCAGAGGGGTAGAGGGAGAAGGACAGAGTCAGATATTTAAGTTTTGATATTTAAAGAAGCAAAATAGCTAAACCTCAAATTTTCAGTCCAAATAAGACACATCTGCATTCCATACTTGGACTACAAGCTTTGCCCTTTAGCTAAATCTTATCCACATTACAGTAAATTACTCCTCTTTTGGCAAAGGCATCCATAACCAGTAAGGAATCTCTTTTATGCTCAAAATAAAAATTAGTTAGGTATTTACTCACTAATTTTACTTAGTAATTTAAGATTAATAGCTCCCCTGAAGCCAATCTAGTACTAGGATAAAATGATTTTTTAAAAATGTGTTAGTGATTATATATTTTACAAGATTACCCTTCCACCTAAGAAGGAAATCAGACTTTACTATAATCCTAATGAACCAGAATAAAATACCAAGTAAACCAGGCACAACCAAATACCTCCAGGCACCCCACTGGGATGTCTCCTGAAAAATGTCAAATCTCTGAAATGAACAGCCAATTTGAGGCCCTCGAAACTGATACATTCTGTAATAAGGTCTGGATTCAGTACCTTTTAGATACTAGGTGGCCATTCGGAATGGCACACTAGACCTGATGGTTTTAAGAGACCTCCATACACACAGCCAGCAGTCCAGGAAACGGAATGAGGTTTTGTATGATCAAGCTTTCATCTATCTGTGTTCTCTCAACTCTCCCTCTGCTCTCCATGCTCCCCAACTCAACTTCTCTTAGCCATGCAACCTACGCACACTCTCTAGATGACGCTACAGTGCTTGATCCCGCCAAGGAACCACCTCTCCTCCACCGCAGAACTGTAGTTTTTGGGAAAACCCAAACTACAGCCTCCGTTTCTCCTCACCAGGCCCCAGAGTCTAGGAGCTCGACCTCTCCAGACCCCTCCCCTCCCTTCTGTGCCAGCTGCAGATTGCTCCAAACGCCCTGCATTGGCACCGACCTTCACCCCTCCTATCACGCGTTCTAAGGCCACAGCCAGATCCCCAAGTCCTTCTCCTCCTCCAGGAACATCTGACCCAGCCAGGAAGTGGCTGGTGTTTACAGTCTGGTCAGAGTACATGTTCCTTTCTTGCTGAGTGAACTTTCTCAAATAGAAAGCAGGCTGGGTTCCTATACCTCTAACTCCTCCAGCTTTATTGAGGTGTTCTAATATGTCACTCAGTCTTATAGTTTGACTTTCCATGATGTTCACATCATTCTTACTAGTAATTTACTTCCTGTTGAACACAGGCAAGTTTGGGAAGAGGCAAAACCACATGCAGACGATATTCATCAGATGGAACATATCTAATCGGATCTGAGTCAGTGCCTGACCCGGGTCCCTGTATTGGCTGGTTTTGTGTGTCAACTTGACACAGGCTGAAGTTATCACAGAGAAAGAAGCTTCAGTTGGGGAGGTGCCTCCATGAGATCCAGCTGTGGGACATTTTCTCAGTTGGTGATCACGGGGGAGGGCCCCTTGTGGGTAGTGCCACCTCTGGGCTGGTATTCTTGGATTCTATAAGAGAGCAGGCTGAGCAAGCCAGGGGAAGCAAGCCAGTAAGGAACATCTCCCTATGGCCTCTGCACCAGCTCCTGCTTCCTGATCTGTTTGAGTTCTAGTCCTGACTTCCTTTAGTGATGAACAGCAGCATGGAAGTGTAAGCTCAATAAACCCTTTCCTCCCCAACCTGCTTCTTAGTTATGATGTTTGTGCAGGAACAGAAACCCTGACTAAGACAGTCCCCAATGGAACTACAATTCCTCAGGTAGTATTTTAGCCAGAGACTGATTTATTACATTCCTTACAGTCCAGTCTAAGAAAGGCAGCCTTAAAGTCAGTAATTTTTAAAAACTCCAAGAGATTGTCCAGGACAAGCAGGAGAACCCATCTCAATTTTTAGAATGCCACACGAAGACTTTATTGCTATACATTCATCTGGACCATGAAAACCCAGAAGGTAAGGAACTTCTGATGACTTTTCCCCAGAGCTACCTGACATAAAAGCTAAACTTAGGCATGTGGAGAGAGGGCCTCTAACTCCACAGGCTGGCCTTCAAGGTGTACCATGAGAGGGGTGAAAAACCCTGAAAACAAAAATACCACATGCTGTCCGGCCAGCTCCAGCCACTACCCTGGACTCCTGGCCTTCTAAGGCTCAGAGACCACCAGACCCCTGCTATAGATGTGGTCAGCAAGGTCACAGGCAAGGGATTCCCCTTCCCCCTGCAAGCCAAGGGGATTGTACCCTAGGTGCCACCAGGAGGGACATTGTGCTGTCGATTGCCCTCCTGAACACAGAACAGAGGGACAAACCATCCAGGTACTCTTCCAGCTGACCTCCTAGGCTTGGCTAAGGATGACTGAAGAGGCCAGAGCTCCCTCCACCCAGCCACGCCCATTATCAGGAGCTCGGTTACTTACCACAAAAGGAGGATCAGTAACTAATACAAACTACATTCATTATGGCCATGCTAAAGACTCCCATCTCCCCACAGCTACTGGGATTGTCCACTGCAGATCCCACCAGACAGGTGACTCTATTGTCTCCAAGGGAAACAACCGAGCCAATGAGGCAGCTAGAGCTGCAGCCCTTAGGGGCCTGGACTCCTCTCATCCCCCACACTGTAATGCACATCCCACCTTTACCCCCTGATACTCATCAAACTCTGTTCTATCTTCACCAACTCTTCCATCCTAACAGTTGAGCATTGTCTTCTTTTGTGAAGAGCCACCTCCAGCCTACTCCTGAGGACTTAACTTTCTATCACTGCTTCTTGCAAAATCTGTCAGATCATTGTATCTGCAGATACAATACCTCCTGTAGGAATGCTAAGCTCCCTAGACTACAATAGAACCACAACCTTTGATACCTCATTTCTGCCACAATGCCCTGCAGTCCAAAACACATCAGTTCTTTCTGGCGCTCAGGTATATCACTGCCTACCTGCCAGCTGGTCAGGAGTTTGCTCATTGGTACTCCTTTTCCCTGAACTGGGGATAATCCAGGGAAAGGAGCCCTGCCAATGCCAGTTGTAGATATGATAGCTGCCCTACATAAGAGGGAAGTTCAGGTGGCACTCTTGGTCGGTGCAGGAATAGCCATAGGTGGTGGTACTAGAGTTTCAGGGATAACGACTTCCATGTCCCAATATAATACATTCACTTCCCAGTTTAAAAGTGATTTTCAAGAAATGACTGAAACTGTGCGTACTTTGCAGAAACAAATCGATTCTTTGGTAGCCGTGGTGCTTCAGAACTGATGGGGACTACATGTCCTGACAGCTAAAGAAGGTGGTCTTTGCCTATTCCTCCAAGAAGAATGCTGTTCTACCAATGTTATTTCAACCAATCTGAGATAGTGAGAAATAAATTCCAGGAGCTACAGTCAGACGAACAGAATTTCAGGGAACGTGAGGCCTCCAGTTCTGGGATTTTTGAAACCCTATATGGAAGTGGGAACTCTCTTTTGTAACGCCTTTACTAGTCATCCTCCTGGTGTTATTATTTGCTCCCTGACTCATTAATTTTGTTTCTACATTCTTCCAATGGCAAATACAAAATATTTCTAACCAAACTATTAATCAGTACCTGTTATAGGATTACTAGCCACTACCCACAGAAAAGCCACAGTCCATAGAGGAACCTGATGATGGTGAAAATCAGCTATACCCCAAAACTGACAACGCCCCTAGACAGCAGGAAGCAGTTTAAGTGACATGACACCCTCATTCACTTTCACCATCAGCTTCCCTTTCTTCTCTTTATAATAATAATAATAAGGGAGGAATATTGTCCTCAGGACCTCCGAAATCTGGGACATCACATAGGAGACAGTGTGACCTGCACACCTGTTTCCAAGGCAACAGCTACCATATTCCCAGAATACACTTGGCTCACCTCCCACCTTTAGCTATAACCCCGTCTGTGGGACTGTGAAAGGCAGTCTGTGGTTTGGTTAAGTGATGCTTGCTCCGGGGTCCCAGTAGAATATTCTACAAGGGACGTAACCAGTGAGCCATGGTCCCAGATACTCAGGCTCCTGACACCAACTCCAGACTCCAGACTCCTCAACTCCATAATCCTGTGGCCATCAGTCACACGGAGGGCCAGGCCCCTAGTGTTCTGACTGGACTCCACCCTGACAGTCACCTGGCTACAGCCAGGTAACCCAGTCCACTATAAAAGGGGCTTCCAGGCCCTTCCCAGCTCTCTTGATTTTCTCTCTTGCCTTACACTCTTGTCCCCCTGTTCCCCCTCTCTCCCCATCCTTCTCCCCTCTTTGCCACCTCCATTCTCTCCTACAGAAATTTGCTGACCACCATCTACTGCAGCCACAGACTGACTCCTGTCCTCTGCATGTCAACATCGGAGACCAAGTCCTTCTATCTCCTCCAGATCATCCACCCTCACCCCCTTTTCCTAAATGGCAGGGGCCTTTTAGGTGATTCTCATGACCCTGCAGCTGGCCACTTCTCATTCCTCTCTTATCTCTTTACTTCAGTGTGGAAGCCAGCTGCCTAATAAGACTATTGGCTCCAACACATGTCTGATTAGTCTTCTCTGGTGAATACCTCACAACAACTTTCTTTCTTTTCTTTCTTTCTTTCTTTCTTTCTTTCTTTCTTTCTTTCTTTCTTTCTCTCTCTTTCTTTCTTTCTCTCTCTCTCTTTCTCTCTCTCTTTCTCTCTCTCTCTTTCTTTCTTTCTTTCTTTCTTTCTTTCTTTCTTTCTTTCTTTCTTTCTTTCTTTCTTTCTTTCTTTCTTTCTTCCTCCCTTCATTCCTCCCTTTCTTCTTTCTCTCTCTTTCTCTCTTTTTTCTTTCCAAATAAAGTTCTTACTATGTAGCCTTGAACTTACTATATTTTTAGAACAGGGCAGCCTCAAACTCATCAGTTTGCTTCTAAAGTCCCTGACATATTGGATGAAATTTCACAGAATACTTTTCTAAAGTTTGAGAGAACATTAGAAAATGAAAACAACTGAAGGTGTGTTGGCTGAGAAGGCCTGTGCTACCCAGAGGAGCTCAGTTATGGAAGAATCTGCTCATTCCTAAATAAATAAAACGATTCTGTCCCTCTTATGACCTACAAAATCTAAAACTACTTCAAAGGCTGAATTTGATACGTATCTCTCACTGTCTTACTTTGCTGTCTCAGGAAAACTCAATTACTGGTCAGTATTTTGTGTTATGGGCCTTTTGATAAGTGCATTCAAAAGAAGAAGCATTTACTAATAACAGCAGAGTTTGCCTTGTTAATTTACTGAATAAATTGTATCATTGTGAAGTAGAGTTCTCTATTTAGGTGATACAGGATCAGTGACTAACTTCCCAGGGTTTCTGATTATCCCGCAAATGTATGGCGACCACAGCAAACCAATAACAAAGCTCAAGCCACCTAAGAGCAAGCTTACTCAGCTTGCATTTTCATGGTGCTCTTTATCATGAATATGGATGTGTCACTAGGCTCCTGTGGCAGTGTCTGCCCGGCACGCTTAAAGCTCAGAACTCCATAAGCCATGTGTGCTGGATATGCTGGCTCATGGTGGGAATCCTAGCACTGAAGGTAGAGAGGCACGAGGGGCAAGATTTAAGGTAGTGCCTGTAGTAGTTAAGAACTTGTATTGTTCTTTACCATGACCCAAGTGAGATTCCCAACATCTTAGGAGAGGAAGGGGAATCAACCTCACAACTCCTGTAACTCTAGTTCTAGGAGACCCAGTGGCTCTAGCAGCCATGGGCTCTAGCACACCAGTAACCTATACACATAAAAATAAAACAGCTTAAAACTTCAAGGTGACCATTGGCGACTTATGGATTCAAGGCTAGCTTGAGATGTTTTTAATAATGAATGAATGAATGATTGAGTACTTTGTTATTCACTGTAAAAATGGGTCAACATTCTTACTGATGAGTTATACTGATGATTTTTCCTAAACTTCCTGGGGATTTTTTTTTAATTGGTTGGTTTTGTTTGTTTGCACCTTTCTGTAAACAACATGTGTAACAGCAGTTTCGACAATTGTTTATGAGCATTTACGAATGTCTTCTATAAAATGAGGGAACAATCTAATACAAGGTCTGTCGATGGTCACTCGGGAAGTCCAAAAATAAAATTAAGTGAGATATAATGCATTCTTTTATAGCTCCATTATTTCAAAATGTGGTTCTTGAATTAGAAAAAGCCTGCGTCTCCCAGCCCCTCCCCCTCCAAATAGTTATTAAGGTGCTGGAGAACTGGGCTAAGAGCACGGCTGAGTGCAGTTCCCAGCACCCATTGGGCAGTCCTAATCTTTTGTAACTTAACGTTCCAAGGGATGACACCGTTTTTTTGTCTCTATGAACATCCGCACGCGCACGCACGCACACACACACACACACACACACACACACGGTAAGTCTGTTTTGAGAGTCTCTTCACTTTGGTTGGCCGACACTCACTTCTTAGACTCAACTTTGGAGATCCTCCTGCTCTGCCTCCTAAGGGCTGGGTTTACAACCATGCCCAGGTAACAGTAAATAAAAACAAACTTATTTAGGCATGAGCAGATTCTTCCATAACTGAGCTCCTCTTGGTAGCACAGGTCTTCTCATCCACACTTGCAGTTGTTTTCATTTTCTAATGTCCTCTCAAACTTTAGAAAAGTGTTCTGTGAAATTTCATCCAATACCTCTGGGACTTTAGAACAATGAGTTTGGCCCTGTGTGATGGTTACATACCTTAATCCCAGCCCCTGGGAGGCAAAGGCAGGCAAACTGATGAGCTTAAGGCTGCCCTGGTCTAAAATATAATAAGTTCAAGGCCAGCCAAGGCTACATACATTCTTGGAAAGAAAGAGGAAAAAAGAAATGCTACATCGGTTTAATGATGGTCTATCACCACATGAAACCTTTATCTTGGCTTAAGACTAGGTCAAACTGTAGGTAACCAGGATAGCTTTTAACCTAGAACCACCGGCCTCTTGAGCAGAGGTGGGCTTTGGTTTGAGAGATAACAACTCTCATGTCTTTGGTTTGCTGTTATTTGAGACCAAATGTACTCACTTATCCTTTCAACTCGCACAAAAAACCTAAACACGATGGCCGACACTAAAAACTTGGGAAGTAATGCTGCAGCCCTTCAGAGAGTTAATTGGATGGCCCTGAAAAGGGCCTTTAAGGAGAAGAGACTTGGTGAGCTCAGCCGCCGAAGCCGTAGAGGGTGCGGCCCTGGCGCTTGAGCGCGTAGACCACGTCCATGGCGGTGACGGTCTTGCGCTTGGCGTGCTCCGTGTAGGTGACGGCGTCGCGGATCACGTTCTCCAGGAACACCTTCAGCACGCCGCGGGTCTCCTCGTAGATGAGGCCGGAGATGCGCTTCACTCCCCCGCGCCGGGCCAGGCGGCGGATGGCGGGCTTGGTGATGCCCTGGATGTTATCACGGAGGACTTTGCGATGGCGCTTGGCGCCGCCTTTACCGAGCCCTTTCCCGCCCTTGCCACGTCCAGACATAGTGAAAGGGAGACTGGTGTTCTAAAGAGAAATAACGTCTCTGAGAAAGCAGCTTCCTCTTATAGGGAACTTGCGGACCGGAGTGAAAACCTCAGCTCAGTGGAAGTGGGTGTGGCCGGGGGAAAGGGCTTAGAGCAAAATTAAATTCCACATTTCTGGAAAGGAAGCTGGTTCCATCAACTCCCTGCACTTGTTTTTCGGTAGCGGTGTTTTCTTTTCTTTCTTTCTTTCTTTCTTTATTTCTTTCTTTCTTTATTTCTTTCTTTCTTTCTTTCTTTCTTTCTTTCTTTCTTTCTTTCTCTTTCTCTTTCTTTTTTTTTCTTTTTTTCTTTAAATCTTAGCACATCAAACAAACGCAGGTGCGCACCCATACGTGCGGGCTTTTACCTTGTTGATTAAATGTGATCACTTCGTCGTGAGGAAACAATTTATAGTCTACCAAGGAAAGAAAATGTAGTTTCTATATTAACATTATCTGTGAATACGCAGAAGGTTCCAAGTCTGAATAATTTCTGTCCTATTTGCTCCCAACCGCATACACTCATACAGCAGTGGTGATGGCACATGCCTTAACTACACTAAGGACACAGGCAGGCTGGTGAGTTCAAGGCTGGACTGGCCTACAACAGTTCTAGGACGTGAGACTCAGCCTTAGCATCCCAGACCAATCAGAGGAAAACTATTTAGATTTGGGTTCATATGTCGCCCCTGGGAAGAAACTACGTTTGCTCTAAGATACTTGGGCTTCTCGTTTTTCAAATCTCTCACCATTAACCCGCTTGTAAAAATAACCTGATTTAGCTTAGTGTTCAGATCTTTAAAAGGTGCTGTGGATGGCTCTGAAAAGAGCCTTTGGTGACTTGTAGGACGCTTTGTACAAAGGGTCTCACTTCCCCTTGGCCTTGTGGTGGCTCTCGGTCTTCTTGGGCAGCAGCACGGCCTGGATGTTGGGCAGGACGCCGCCCTGCGCGATGGTGACGCGGCCCAGCAGCTTGTTGAGCTCCTCGTCGTTGCGGATGGCCAGCTGCAGGTGGCGCGGGATGATGCGCGTCTTCTTGTTGTCGCGGGCCGCGTTGCCCGCCAGCTCCAGGATCTCGGCCGTCAGGTACTCCAGCACGGCCGCCAGGTACACCGGGGCGCCGGCGCCCACGCGCTCCGAGTAGTTGCCCTTGCGGAGCAGCCGGTGCACGCGGCCCACGGGGAACTGCAGGCCGGCGCGGGAGGAGCGGGTCTTGGCCTTGGCGCGAGCCTTGCCGCCCTGCTTGCCACGTCCAGACATTGTAAAGAACACAAAGACTAAGATACCCGAACACTGAGAAACGGCAAGAGCTTGGCTCTTATAGTTTCCTCTGGGCGCCAAAAAAGCGCCTATGCGATTGGCTGATTTTTTCTTTTCTTCCAAACCAATCGGAAGCATTCCGGGGCGCACTTCGAATGGGCAAGAGTTCGGATGCGTCATGGGTACATCAGGAACCAATCACAGCTACGCGTTCCTATGCCTCATTTGGATATGGACTCATTAAATATACCGGGCCGGTGGCTTCCGCCGTCTACGGAAGAGTTCCGCGAGAGTTCCAGTGTCACACAATGCCTGAGCCAGCGAAGTCCGCGCCCGCCCCGAAGAAGGGCTCCAAGAAGGCGGTGACCAAGGCGCAGAAGAAGGACGGCAAGAAGCGCAAGCGCAGCCGCAAGGAGAGCTACTCGGTGTACGTGTACAAGGTGCTGAAGCAAGTGCACCCCGACACGGGCATCTCCTCCAAGGCCATGGGCATCATGAACTCGTTCGTGAACGACATCTTCGAGCGCATCGCGGGCGAGGCGTCGCGCCTGGCGCATTACAACAAGCGCTCGACCATCACGTCCCGGGAGATCCAGACGGCCGTGCGCCTGCTGCTGCCCGGCGAGCTGGCCAAGCACGCCGTGTCCGAGGGCACTAAGGCCGTCACCAAGTACACCAGCTCCAAGTGAGTTCCTCTAACTCACTCCTGACCCAAAGGCTCTTTTCAGAGCCACCTACACTTTCAGAGCAAAAAGCTGTTACACATGGCGTTCTTTCCTGGAGTCAAGTTTGGGGTACTGCATGTGGAGATCTGAAGTTTCAGCCACTCTTATGTGCGTGTGAGTGCGCGCGTGTGTGCGCCCGCGCGCGTCTCCTCCCCTTGTCCGGCGGTACCTTTAGAAGCAGCTCCTGGTGTTCTGCCGAGAACGCCTTCTGGGTTGTTCGCCTTAGTCCCCCTACTTCCCGGTTAGCTGTTAGACTTAACTTGAAGACCGGTTGGCAAGCCTCTTCTAAACCAAAGAGGGCAATTGTGGTTATTTCACTTTAACGGGGATGCTAAGGCGAAGCGAAGGGCATCTCAGTTTCCATGCCATGCACTTAGTAAGTTATGATCAATACCTCTAGGCCTTTGAGCTTTGAGCCTTCTTTAGCCTGACTTTCTTGAGCATACTGGGATATCATATCCGTGTATTCCTGCTCGTATTTGCTCTAGGGCTCAAATAAGGGAATAAGACGAGTTGGCCCCTTGATTATCTATTTCTAGGTTAAGAACATGTTCAGGCATTGTCAGTGTTTTAGCCAAGAAAAGATCCATCAAGATAGTTTTTCGATAGCTACCTAGCAAGCTGCATATGTAAGAACTTGAGATTCCGTGTACAACATAGGTTGGTTTTGGAGTGGAAAAATTGGCTTTAGATCCCAGCTTTAGTATGGAGTGGATATTCATCTGTAGAACGAATATGCTGTTGCACATCACACCAAGTGGCATCACAGGTTTTCTTTTTTTTTTTTCTTTTTCCAAAAGGACCAGTAAGTTAACATCTCACTTCCTTTCAACTAATGATTTCTCACGATACTAAAGCAAAATTTTAATGTTTTTCTCACCAGGCCCAATGCCGCTTGCACTTTCCTAAACTGTTTGCCTTCCAGTTAACATTGCTTTCGATATCTATTATCCACCTAGTAAGCCTAGTAGAAGAAGAACACAAAAACCATGATAAGCCCCACTGACCATTGTTCTCAGTCATTGCTGGTAGCCTGTAAATTGGCAAAACTTTGAAGGAAAATTTAATAATATCTGTTTGTGGTTAAATATGTAAATAACTTTTATAACCTGAAATTCTACATCTAGAAATTTACTGGTTCTGGAAAACGTGTAAAATGTGTGTCTAGCAGACTAGGAGAGTCTCTCTGGAAGTGAATTATAACTAGGTCTCAAAGGTGGTATTGAGCACCTATATTTTTATAATTTTGGTTAAGACCTCACCTGGGGGAATAAAGGCTCCTCTAAGCCACCCAGCCTAACCCTCGCACCCCCATCCCAAGCTGGACTCTTTGGGCAGCCATCCTGGGTCCACTCTTGGCTGTAGAAGGTTCAATCCTAGAAGAAACCAAACCTTTGGAAGACACTAACCATATGTAGTTAAAGTGAAGATTTTTTAATCCCTGTACACAGTCAGCAAGGGTGTAGGCCGAGGCACCTGTCCCCTTCCAGATGCAGGAAGAAGACAAGGCCCCGAGATTCGCTCTTACTCTTCCAGGTCAGTGCTCCCCACAGTGTGCTCTCAGCAGGAGTCTGAGAGTGGTCCTGGAGAAAGCAGGACAACCATCTCTGCAGGCCCCAGAGCCTCTGCTGAGGGCCAGGCCCCAGTTCTAGCAATGGTACGATTCTGGTCGCCAACCCCACAGCATCAGTGTTTATTGGTTTTGGAAAATGGATGAAGTAGTGTGTTCACCTTTGGCTAGTTGTGTTGAAGGAAGGCTACAGAGCTTTCGCCATGTGAGTCTGAAATGTGCCTCATCTAAGGAGCTTTTCCTTTGTCTCCATCAGAGTTTAGCAGCTTGTAATTTTCCCTCCCGCCCAATCTATATATGTGTATGTGCATGAATGTATGTATGTATGTATTTACATGTATCTGTATATGTACATATGTTTGTATATATCTGTATGTGTCTAACCTATATGCGTGTATGCACATGAATGTATATATATCCTTTGTGTGTATCTATTTGCATCTATAGTTAGAGACAGACTGACAGACAGACGATGGATGGATTTGTCTTGACCATTCTCAATGGGACATTGCTACAACTGGGTAAAACCCACTTGCAAAAAATAATTGCCACAAAGAACTCCAACAGGGTGCTCCATGGTGGGCATTGACTGAAGTTTTATTGGATGGCTCTGTGGTTTGCTGAGGTGGCTGGCCCTAGAGGGAGCACTTTATCCACCGGAGGGTCGGGAGGAGCTTGGAGTTTGCCTTGGTGACCTGGGAGGCCACACTACCCCCTAAACCAAAAAATTCAGTATCTTCTCAAACCACGATGGCTAGACAAGCGTCTACTCCATCTCAGGCTCCCAGAGCAAAGCTGGTCAAATGCTGAGGAACTCGCTGGAAGGTTCGCTCATCTTGTGCGTTCTTCTGGAGTTCCGCTGGCCCAAAGCCAGTGTGAGGAGTCTGTGAAGCTAGAGAATAGCGACTCCAGAGGGAGCAAATTTGGAACGGAGAGGAGGGTGAGGGTGGAAAATGCGAGGATTACAATATGTGAGAGAGTATTGTGTATGTATGTGTACATGTGAGCGAATGTGTGCGTGAACCTGTGTATAAGAAAAAACAGTATTGCGGGGGTGGGGCGGGCTCTCCTCCAAGAGGATGCCTGTGCTCAGGTGGGTGGCCCACAGCTATGCCTGAACAATCAATATGCAACCACCTGCCAGGCAAGGGAGCCAAACCCGGTGTCCCTAGAATTATGAGGTCGGAAGCAGAGGAATCTATGATTTTGAGGACACATCAGAACACGGTCTCGAATAAAGCAGCCATAAATAAATAAATAAATAAAACAGCCACTATCACATTCACTACTAATTTTATAAACACATGGTCAGCAAATAGAAGCTCAACAACCCGTGTGGCTCTCTAACTGATAACAGAAAGCTTTGGACAAAAACATTTCTCCAATTTTATATGAATGACGAGGAAATGTAACAATTAAATTCATTATTGATAGCAGAGTTCAAATTGATTTTACATATGCCTTTGTACTGGTGTTCTATAAAGGGGTGTTCTATTAGCTGTTTCCTATCATGTTTGGGGGTGGTTGGGTGTTGTTGTAGCTGTTTTGTTTGTTTTGTTTTGTTTTGTTAAACTCGTCAGTGAGACCCTCCCCTGGTGAGTGTGTGTCTGTGGAGTTCTGGCTCACGAGGCTCTGCTGTAATAAACTCTCCTGTTCTAACATTTGCTGCTGCTTCTCACAATATTTCCAGGAACCTGATTTGGATTTGGACAGGAGGGTGTATCCATTGGATCTTCTGAGTTGTGATGATCTGGATTACTTTACAGAAGAACTCGCAGCATGCGGCTCACTGCCTTGAGCTGATCTCACAGGGACTGATGAGCAGGAGGCAGGAGGCTGTGGAGCACAGGCTGACAAGGCAGAGACAGTGATGCTGGTTTTCCAACTATGAAAAGAAACCAGATCACAGTTGATTTTCGACTCTATCCCAGTCTTCCAAAGATACAGGATTAATTTGTTGAAATAAATGCAGCATTTATTCTTTTCACAAGTAATACTTGCCTGTGTTTGAATTAAGTGAACAGGAGGTTTGCAAGCACTTCACAAAGAAAACAAGATAAGGAAGGAAATTGTAAAAGCCAGGCACAGCCACAAACTCTAAATGGATTTAGCAGAGACAGACAGAGAATGGCCGGAACCGAGTGCACACAGTGCCCTGGAAGCTGTACTCTGCACATCATGTTCTTCAAAAGGAAAAGGAAGCAGAAGCCACCTCCACAGGAAGGCTCTCACATTCAGGGTATTGTCCCTGCTTGTCTCTGCTGACTCTGAGAAAGATTCAGAATAAATCAATCTGCCACCCAAATAGTCAATTAGCCCTTCAGGCCCAGTGACCTGGGTTGTTCTGAGTTGTTTGCGTTTGTTTGTCATGTTTTTTCCCTTCTTGGTTGTTATTTCTCTTGTATTCCTTCTTTCCCTGAATGTTTTTTTTTTCTCTTCCCTTCCTACTTTTTCCCTTCTAGGATGAAATCTCAAGGCTGGGTGCATGCCTTGAATCCCAAGCAGATGCAGAAGGGTGTCTGAGTTTAAAGGCAGCCTGGTCTACATAGTTCCAGGACAGCCAGAGCTTCCTAGTTTTAGAACCGGTCTTGAAAAATGAACCTCATCCCCACAAAAAGAAAAGAAAAGAAAAGAAAAAAAAAACAACCCTCACATAACCCAGCACCACTCCCACCACCAACCACTTCCTGAATTGCTAAATAGTGGCATATCTTCTAAGACAAGCTGAACAGAGCCTGGAGGGACTTAGAAACCAGAAGAGTTTAAAAGTGAAACTTACATCAGGGAGAAAGCTTGCTGTCCAGGTCATTCCCTGACCCAAAGGGAATTTCTTTCACAGACTTCGAAGCACTTTTTTTAATTAGCAGAATGCCGTTCTTGGGTACACCATCGGCTCACGGAGACTTTGCCACTGAGCTTCTGACAGAGTCGGCCTGGCCCGAAGTGGCCAGTGCGGAGTCAGAGCTTCAGGCTCACTGGATCATTTGCTGTGTTACCTAGCAGGAGCGTGCATGGTTCGGGAACTGTAACTTCTGGGCCAGCAGAACTTAAGGCCATGGGGACAGAAAGCCGAAATTTCCAGAATGGGTCATTAGGCGTGAAGTTGAGTGGAACCATTCTCAGATCCACCCCTAATTCCTGGACCTGTCAGTCATGGCTGTGGGAGAAACCATACCATATGTTGGACCTTTCTGGGGAACCCTGACCAAACTTTCCCAGCTATTGCCACGTGATACTGTAATTGTGTCTTGAAAAGGCAGTTTCAAGCCAGCTACTTGAGGGTGGTGGGAAACGTGGTAAGATCAGTGGATTCCATGAGTGTGGTGGACTCACTCTCTTCTTCGGCCATGCTTCTTGGTCCGAAGCAACAATGTATAGATAACCGTGACAGTGTGTAAGGCATTCTGTAGGTGAATGGATGGAAGTTTGGGCGAATGCTTTACGTGAGGAAAAGGCAAATCCATACCCAGTAAGAATGCCTACTCCAGTAAGAAAGGAGTGCCGTCCGTTCCCCTGAGGACACTGCAATGCAGTCAGCCTGCCTGCCACCTGAATGGCTGCCCTAGGCAACAGTGTTGAATCCTGGTCTGCCCGGCCTTGTGGTGTGGAAGTCCAGGATTTGAGACCCTGTGTGACCTCCATCTCTGCCACCATGGGCACTTTTTCATGGACCCATTGGGTAGTGACACAAATAAGCAGGGAACGGCCATCCTGTCTAACTCGATTAACTCCTCCTTTGCTAAAGCCACCTTCACATGCCTTTTTCTTCTTCTTTTTTTTCTTTAAAGATTTATTTATTATTATGTGAGTACACTGTAGCTGTCTTCAGACACACCGGAAGAGGGCGGCAGATCTCATTATAGTGAAAGGATACAAAATAATACAGCCTAACTCTAAGGACACCAAGAAGTCAGAAGTTTAAAATGCTATCTTGCTTTGTTAGAAACTAGGTAAAAGGTCACATTCCAGAGCCCGCCCTTTGTTTAGAGCTAGCAGAAAGGCCTTGAATAGGTGATCCTGGCCCCATAGGGTAACTGGAAATGGGCTAAGCTTATCTTGCTTCTGTAAACTTATACCATTACCCCTATGCAGGAGTTCATGCAGCTATAGACATTCAAGAAAATAGGAAACTAATTGGTCCACTGAGTGCGGACTCCGATAATTTAAACTGATTGGCCTAAAAACTATGGAGTGGTACAAATCGATTGGCTCGAATTTTGCGGGCTCTCCATGCTAAGAAATGATTGGTTTGCGATTCGAGGACTTTGTTGTAAACTTATAAAAACTGTTGCAATTCAGCACTCGTGGTCCAAAATCCTCTAGCCTTGCGCGGTATACAGCTGTGGAACCCAGAATTCTGGAATAAAGAAATCCTCATGTTATTACATTGAGACTGTTTCTAGCGAGTGATTTGGGTGTCGCCTTCCTAGACGGCACCCTCTGTTTTGGGGGTGGGGGGAGGGTCTTACAATAGATGGCTGTAAGCCACCATGTGGTTGCTGGAATTTGAACTTAGGACCTCTGGAAGAGCAGTCAGCACTCTTACTGCTGAGCCAGCTCTCCAGCCCTACATGTCTTTTCTCAACAATCTTTCATTCATACTTTTGATAAGTCCTTGGACATCCATCTAGCCACTTCATTGGCTGTATAACCCATGAATCAGTAAGCAGTTGCACATCTGACACCATCTGTCTCCTACCTAGCTAAATATACGACCATGTGCACTACCCCATGTTTGTGGTGGTTTGAACATGGTTGGCCCAGGGAGCAGCACTATTTCGAGGTGTGACTTTGTTGGAGTAGGTGTGGCCTTACTGGAGGAAGCTGTCACTGTGGGGGTGGACTCTGAGAGCTTCCTCCTAGCTGCCTGAGGAATGCCAGTCTTCTCCTGTTTGCATTTAGAGCAAGATGTAGAAGGCCTGTGAAGTTGGGGTTTTATTTCTTTCATGTGCATATTCATATTTTCAACAAATCCTCCTGTGCACTCAGTCCAATCAGCAGAACGTCATCTACCAGTGTGATAATCTGTGGGAGAGAGCGGTAATCAAGATCCTTCCTAACTAAATTATGACCCATCCTTGGGGTATATCTGTATAGGAATACTGCTGACCTTGCCAACGGAGAGCAAAGTGCTTGTGGTGGTCCTTGTGGACAGGTACTGAGAAAAGGGAATTTTCTAGGTCAATGCCCATGCTTCATTTACCAGGAGATGTGTCAGTCTGTGGAAGTAAGGATACAACATCTGGTATTGCAGATGCAGTCAGTGCCACTATTTAATGAAGTGTGTGATTGGTCAACTGTAAAACTTATTATTGTTAAATAATTTATTTTAGCAAGGGCCCATCATGGGTCCTGGCCTTTTCTTCATTCAGGGAATTCTGGGTCTGCAAACCTCAGAGAACCAGAGTAAATTTCCATAAAGGCAACAAGTGCAAAGGTTTGGCCAATTCTCTTGGAATGTTAAAAACTCAGGCAAAACTCAGGCAAACCGATAAGCGTGAATACGTTTTCCTAGTGTTGCTTTTGAAACCTGAGAAGACTGTTGTTGAAACCCATAGACAAACCACTGCCTGTGAAAATGGAGCCATTATTGCCCTACGCTTGGGAGATGCAGGGAAATTGGGAAGCAAGCCTGTGCTACCTGGGTGTGTTATAAAGTAAATAAATACAAAAATAATATTCATATATGGGGGTGAATAAACTTCAAAAGTACTAGAGCAACTGCACTAGCACTAGTGTGACTGATACTGGGAGTGGGGTTCGAACCCACACAGGCATGCGCCCATTGGATCTTAAGTCCAACGCCTTAACCACTCGGCCATCCCAGTACAGTGGCCTGTCTAGTAAAGATAGTTCTCTCTTCAAGAGCATAATCCTATGCTGAATTGTTAAATATCCCTTGGAATGTGGTGATTATCATAGTGGAAGTTTTGATTTTTGTTTTTTATAACCATTAAGAAATGGCTTTTCATGATTACTCCGATGTTCAAAATAAATCTTAGCTTTTCCTTGATATGCAAAGGAAAACCACTGGTGGGAGTCGGGAGGGTAAACCACGGGGAGTTGCATGGGGATTTCCAAAAGCCTCCTGCTGCACAGGACTACAGGAGGGTCCCCCCACATGATAGGCAGACACCAGGTTGACCTCACACTTAGAGGTACCCCTGCCTTGGCTCCTCTTGTGTTGGCACAAGAGTGTGCCAGCAGGCTGTTATCAAACCCAGGGCTTTGAGCAAGCGAGGCAAGGACTATAGTAGGTCAACTTACAATTGAATATTTTACTGTCTCCATGTGTTGGGATTACAGGTGTACCATTATGAGCCGTTTTATTTTAAAAAAGATTTATTTATTTTATGTATATGAATGCACTGTAGGTGTACAGATAGTTGTGAGGCATCATGTGATTGCTGGGAATTAAACTTATGACCTCTGCTCACTCTGGCCCAAAGATTTATTTATTATTATATGTAAGTACACAGTAGCTGTCTTCAGACACCCCAGAAGAGGGCATCAGATCTCATTACAGATGGTTGTGATCCTCCATGTGTTTGCTGGGACTTGAACTCAGTACCTTTGGAAGAGCAGTTAATGCTCTTAACTGTTAAGCTATCTCTCCAGTCCTTATGAACCGTTTTTTGCTTGCTTGTTTGCTTTGATTTATTTTGTTTTGTTTTTTATGATTCATCTGATTTTGTTACAGACTTGCTCTTTCATCTTAAATAGCTGGATATTCAGATTTAGAAGAATAGTATTTGACATTTCCTCTTCAAGAAATTCTACCCAAGGAAGTCCACCTGTTACTCTGGTTTATATCGTGTCATCCCAGTACCAACTGAGAGGTAAGGAGGATGAGAGTATTTTGTTGTGAGAACAGCAAAACCCTGGAGAAATGCACTGGTACACATAAAATCTGCGTGTTTCCCCATGCTTCCCTAAGGGAGCACAGACTAAAGCTAGAGTTTGAGGGAAGGAATTTTATAACATAGCATATTATCTAAGACCATAACTGGTGGTGCCGTGGGGCATAGTTGGTTACAGCATCTGCCTGGTAAGCAGGGGAGCCTGGGTATGGGTGCCAGCAGGTGTGTACATCTGAGTACTAGGCCTGCAACTGTAGTGGGAAAAATGAGTTCCTGTCCTCCCAGACTTTCTGGTACAGAGGAAGAGATGGGTTGTGTTTTCAAAGTGAAAATATTTATAGGGGGGGAGTTACAACTTAAATGAAGGCCTTCTTTGTGTAGAGATTGTAAAGGCATTTGCAACCCCACCACCTCACCCTAACCAGCTGGTGGTCTTTACCACTTCTTTAGTCAGAAACAAAACCAATATGAATGCACAAGACCATGACTGTCAGGTTTATAAAACAAAATTTATTACAGAATGTACACAGGAAAAAAATTATAGCATTTCATTTATATTATTTTCACTATTTGGGCCTACATATGCTCTTTAGCTATAAAGATATAGTTTAAGAACTGAATGATTGAATGCCCAAATGTAAAACAGAACTATACAGCCAGGTTGTGGTAGCCCATGCCTTTAATCCCAGTATTCTGGAGACATAGGCAGAAGGATCTCTTGAGTTTGAGGCCAGCCTGGTCTAGGGAGTTTGTTCCAGAACAGTCAGGGCTACACAGAGAAAGAAACCTTGTCTCAAACAAACAAACAAACAAACAAACATACAAACAAACAAGCTAAGCAATCAAAACAAACAAAACAAACCCATAAACACACACACACACACACACACACACACACACAACTACAAAACCAACCCCTCCCTATCCTCTTCCACACCCATAAACCGGATAAACCAAACAAAAAACCCCACAACACATTGTGAAGTCATAGCTAACAGAGACAGGGACAAACATAACAAGGCACACCGTTCTTCAGACTTAAGTCCACACAAACATTCTGATTCTGTGTATATTAAAAATTTCCCCAAGTTTCCTTCTCTTAACCCTATTACTACAAAGTTAATTATTATTTGAAGAAAAGTTGAACAATATTTTTTAAAACGTGACTTCCAACTTTTTTTTAATGGCTTACAATTGTGACTTTTTTAAAATCGAAACTAGCTGGCTTGTCAAGTCCCACTATTCCATAAATATATTATCCCTTTAATGTCTCAGACCTTGCATAACTTTTATTCAAGTCTTTTACTTTCACCAGGATTGAAAGTTGTTACGTTTGTTAGACGTGAGAAAACTCACAGCTATCTTTATTACAATAAACTTTATATTTAGAAATGGGAAGCCTGCTGCCTCTCCAAAGTTAAGATTTCAGAGAGCATCCCCCTCATTGGCTTATGAAGAAACATTAGGGCTGATAGAAAACAGTTATGTTGTTAGCATCAAGACAGAAGAATGGGGCACTCAGTGCTCAAGGCTACCTGTGAGGTAGATAAGTTATAAAGATACATCAGTGGAAGGGGAGTAATCAAGATATCTGGGAAGAAATGTTTTGGTAAGGCTAAAGGACAATCATATATCACAGGTTCAGGAGTTTAGCAAGGGGAACGGCATCTTATGTGGGCACAAGATTAGTAAATTGAAAGACCTATTTTGCTGGATACATTAGGTGTGGGAAACAAACTTACTCTTGTAAGGTACAGGGATTTAGTAACAATGTAGTTCCTGTTTTGATCTCACTACTGTTCTGGCTAATCTGTTTACCACCATATTCTTAATAACACACACTGTTAGGAGAGAAGGGAACTTTACTTTCTGTCATAAGAATTCAGTCTGAAATTCTTCTAACTCTAAAACACTAGCTGAGTAAGCATAGTGCGGATGAGAAGGTAGAAAACCTCGTTACAGAGCACACTCAAAATCAAAAAACCAAAGCTACCAACCCTCCATGGAAAACCCAAACTCCAAATCCCAAACCCAAAGGGTGAAGAGAGAGAGAGAGAGAGAGAGAGAGAGAGAGAGAGAGAGAGAGAGAGAGAGAGAGAGATTGCGTTATATAATGGGATAAATTAAAACGTTTATTTTATAATATATTAAATATTTATTTTTCAGGATCATTTTTTGGAGGGTAGTTCACAGTTTGGTCTCCAGTCAGACAAGTCTGTATTTATGTTGCAGCTTCAGTTCAATCATTTTAATTTCATCAACTTTAAAAGGAAGGAAGATAATAGAATTTGTTCCACAGGATTCTATAGAGATTAATGGAGATGATTAAGGAAAATGGTTAGGCTTTATTAAGACCTTACTAGTCATACAACAGCTAATGTTTCTTTTAGCACTTGCACACTAAGATCTCATTGATATTTAACTACTTTGAGCTGTTCATATTCGCACTTAAGTCAACACTATCAACATTCACTATCCTAGAGTAAGCCCTCCTAGAAAGAGGGATTTTTTTATTCTTTAAATTTCTTTGATTTAATCTTTACTTAGTATTTTGTTCTCTGAAAAACTTCCAGGACAATCCCAAATAACCAATAGCCTTTTGAGCTTTTTTCTCAAACATAACTGCTAGCCAGTGAAATTCGCTGTGGAAACAAAAATCTTCAACCAAATGACCCAGAAAACGGGACCCAACAAAGTTCAGCTGCATCTGACTACTCCTTTAAGTTTTCAGCAAGAATCATGTAGTGCTCTGGGCTCGAAAAGAGGACTTGACTATCACACCTATGTCCAGACCCTAGTTCCAGCAAGAACAAGAGGGGGTCTTGTTGAACAGAATCTACTGTGACGTCTCAGCTTCAGTTCAAAAGGTTTAAAACACTGCGTCGTAGCGCTAAAAAGACAGGCCAAATTTCAACCAAGGATTCCCCATGGACTCTGGAATACTAAAAAATCTTAAGGCGAACAGAAACTAAAAAACCCCTACCTATCCTAACAAACAGTAAGTAACCAGTATGCCCAAGCCGGCTAGAACTACACAGCAAGCAATTGAGCTCTGTTTTGAGTAGGTGGGTGGCTCTGAAAAGAGCCTTTGGGTCAGGAGTGAGTTAGAGGAACTCACTTGGAGCTGGTGTACTTGGTGACGGCCTTGGTGCCCTCGGACACGGCGTGCTTGGCCAGCTCCCCGGGCAGCAGCAGGCGCACGGCCGTCTGGATCTCCCGGGACGTGATGGTCGAGCGCTTGTTGTAATGCGCCAGGCGCGACGCCTCGCCCGCGATGCGCTCGAAGATGTCGTTCACGAACGAGTTCATGATGCCCATGGCCTTGGAGGAGATGCCCGTGTCGGGGTGCACTTGCTTCAGCACCTTGTACACGTACACCGAGTAGCTCTCCTTGCGGCTGCGCTTGCGCTTCTTGCCGTCCTTCTTCTGCGCCTTGGTCACCGCCTTCTTGGAGCCCTTCTTCGGGGCGGGCGCGGACTTCGCTGGCTCAGGCATGGTAAGACAAGATCTCCACCACTCTACAACTTATGAAGAGACCCGTTCGCTTTTATAAGGCGTTATTCAAATGAGGCTTAGAGAAACACATTTCTGATTGGTTAGAATTTTCAAGTTGTCAAGGAACCACGTGTCGTCACAAATGCTTCCCATTGGTCTATTCGAAAAGAAGGAGCCAGCCAATCGCATAGGCCCTTTTTCGCGCTCAGAGAATCCTATAAAGGCCAAGCTCCTCCAGTTTTAATTTCCGAAGTCTTCAATTCTTTACAACTTCTCAGAATGTCTGGACGCGGCAAGCAGGGCGGCAAGGCTCGCGCCAAGGCCAAGACCCGCTCCTCCCGGGCAGGCCTGCAGTTCCCCGTGGGCCGCGTGCACCGGCTGCTCCGCAAGGGCAACTACTCGGAGCGCGTGGGCGCCGGCGCCCCGGTGTACCTGGCGGCCGTGCTGGAGTACCTGACGGCCGAGATCCTGGAGCTGGCGGGCAACGCGGCCCGCGACAACAAGAAGACGCGCATCATCCCGCGCCACCTGCAGCTGGCCATCCGCAACGACGAGGAGCTCAACAAGCTGCTGGGCCGCGTCACCATCGCGCAGGGCGGCGTCCTGCCCAACATCCAGGCCGTGCTGCTGCCCAAGAAGACCGAGAGCCACCACAAGGCCAAGGGGAAGTGAGACCCTTTGTACAAAGCGTCCTACAAGTCACCAAAGGCTCTTTTCAGAGCCACCCACTCGTGTCTGTTAAAAGAGCTTAAGCTTTACTGCTCTCTGTTTACCACGTCCTGTGTTAATAAGGTAATTTTGATAACATTTAATTAACCCCAAATCTGTACGGGTAAAGCCTTCAATCTGGTAACTTCTAGGATCATTTTTTGTTTCCTAGGCTCTTCACCATATCCATTCATAATCCCTTCACAAGTTAAAATACCTTACGTACATTAGGTTTTTCTTTAATATTCAGATTGTTTCTACACTTAAGTATATTATACTTTTCCATAATTAGATCTTTATACAGTTTGAGTAAATTTTGAGAATTGTGTTGGGCATGCTGTTCCCTTTGGATTTAAAAATCACGACAGGATCATTTGGGCTTAAGACACAAAGTAGCCTTGAATTTCTTGTAAAGAGATGAGCAATTTGAAAGATCTAAGTTAACAGTTAAAGTATGCCAATAACGTTTTGTACATACGTAGAATTTTGATAGACTCAACTGATACACAATGCATTCAATTTTGAAGGACAAGTAAAATTTTTGAGACATACTACTTAGATGTCAAAATTGAGGCTATTACCTTACATTTTATCCTGTTTTAATGTATATAGGAATAAAGGGGAAATTTTCACTAGAAGTCATTTTGAAAAGACAAGTAGAGCTTAACATACACATGACTATTAGAAAACACACCAGGTAGATTACTAAATGTATTTAAGGATTTGCAAATGCATTTCTGTGGACACGGTACCTGGCATATTAATTTCTTTCAGTTTCAGTGTCCTTCCTACGACAAATTTATTCCAGTAACAATTATCTGTACTGCGAAGAAAAAAACAAGTAACCTATACCTGAGAAATAGAAAATACAGTTCGTATATTACTAAATGTATTAAGGTTGCACAGGTATTTCTTTGAGTCAGTCTGTCGCTATGTAGTTCAGGCTGGCAGCAATTGTTCTGTGTCTACTAGAGTGTTTGCCTTACAGTTGTAATCCCTACGTTCCAGACATAAGGGCAGGAATTTAAATGAATTTGAAGTGCTTCACCAATACTCATTAGGATTTTTTTTTTTTTAAGTAAAGAAAAAAAAAAAAGCCCTCAAAACCCAAAGCGACAGTTGACCAATAACCTCGGTAGGCGTGGTGTAGTCTTGTCCAATCAGCTTCAGATTCATATTATAAATAGGCCTTTAGTCGCTCCCTCTTCACTAGACCTATCTTTTTGTCAAGTCATGGCTCGCACCAAGCAGACCGCTCGCAAGTCCACCGGCGGCAAGGCCCCGCGTAAGCAGCTGGCCACCAAGGCCGCCCGCAAGAGCGCCCCAGCCACGGGCGGCGTGAAGAAGCCCCACCGCTACCGGCCCGGCACCGTGGCGCTGCGCGAGATCCGGCGCTACCAGAAGTCGACCGAGCTGCTGATCCGCAAGCTGCCGTTCCAGCGCCTGGTGCGCGAGATCGCGCAGGACTTCAAGACCGACCTGCGCTTCCAGAGCTCGGCCGTCATGGCCCTGCAGGAGGCGAGCGAGGCCTACCTGGTAGGTCTGTTTGAGGACACCAACCTGTGCGCCATCCACGCCAAGCGTGTGACCATCATGCCCAAGGATATCCAGCTGGCCCGCCGCATTCGTGGCGAGAGGGCGTAATATACAACATTGCTTCCACAAAGGCTCTTTTTAGAGCCACCAACTATTCACCTAAGTGGCTGTTTCCACTTCTAAAACCATACTCCCGAAAGGTTTAGTTCAAGAACAGTGTTGCTGCATCTCATGTTATCCTGTATTGGTTTCCAAACATACTGCAACACATCTAGTTTACAGGAGATGTGGTGCAGTCTTACAAGGTGACTAGGATATACAAATAGGCAAGGTGAAAAGAATCCCATCTCTTTAAAATACGTATTTATCCAGGATTTGAACTACTTTGGTCTAGCATAAATCCAACCTCCAGCAAGCCTGCTGTCTCCAGGCTCTTTCTCCCTGTGCAGCAGCAGTCCTTCACTATCGAATGACACATTTCAAAGAATGAACGTTGCCTGGCCCTTTTTATCTCTTCCCACTGCAAAGGAATATGAAGCAAGTCTTGAATGTTCTGGGAATGAAGGAAATAATTACTTTTCAGCAGCAATGTGGCTAGCCTGACAAAGCACAAAGCTGAAAGTTGAATCCCTCTTTCCCAAACAATTATATATGGAAAATACAACCACATTTAAGTGTGGGTGGTGGTGGTGGGGCAGGAGTACATCTAAACTTCAACTACACCGATACACCCGTAGCACTCTAATTCACATGCTGTTTAACACCTGTTATAAAGAAAGCACTTTGCATACCGGACATTTTGAGACATTTGTCATCAGCTTTCTGAGGCTCAGTCTCATACCCATCAACCAACAACAAAGACTATGCTGTCATCAGGTCCTCTGGTAAACAGTTTGCACGAAAATATTGAGTAAATATTGCTTGTGCCAGATATTCCCAATTAGGCAAAAAGGCTGTTAATAAAACGACGGTCTGATCTTATTGCTTTTGTTTCTGGCAAATTTGACCACTGTAAGTGGGGCGAAGGGCTTGGGAGAAAGCGGCACCAAGCACTACCGAAGTCATGTGCAACATAGTGAATATCACCAAGCCTGCCATCTTCTGTCTGACTCGGCAGCAGCGGCAGCAGCAGGATCACTTGCTTGAGGTACTGTAGAGGCGGCCTTAGTCTCCTAGAGCTGTATACATTTGTGTGTCTGTGTAGGTTGCTGTCTGTGAATTCCCACGTTCCCTTCCAAGGTTGGGTGGTGTAACTTTGTATCTTGTAAATGAATGCCAACTAAGGACCAGTGTTCCTTACAGTGTTGCTGTAATATAGTAACGGAATCTCGAAGCCTTCTGCAGTCGGAACTCCAGTTCACCCATTTTGAATGTTTTTCGCGCCAAAATCGCAACCGCTGGGAGAAAGGCAGTGCTAATTGTAATTTCTAAAAGTTTCTGCGTATAAAAGTGTTGCAGCATTTCTTGGGTAAAATTAAGTGTAGAGTGTTGATGATTTCAGGAATAACTTGCTGTTGTTAATTTTCCTTTCAGATTATTTTCCATTAATTTTCTGCCCCAAATAATGGCGCCCTTGTTTAAATAAGTAATGAGAATGTCCTTTGACCTCCAAAGCCAACATTTTCTCGCGATGATAATTTCTGGGAGTTGGTAGAGAAACTGTCCCGTTAACATGGAAATTTGTACATTTAATATAAAATGTAGGAAGCGCTTTCACTTTCCTTACTTGGTTTAAACGCGAACCAATCCCCTGTCAGGAACTATGATGTCAGCAGTTTACTGTCCAATCCAAAAGGTTGGCTTGTTATATATATACTTGGGCTTTACCCTCCTTTGTTGCCGTTTTCCTCCTGTTGTACTAAGATGGCTCGCACCAAGCAGACCGCCCGCAAGTCCACCGGCGGCAAGGCCCCGCGCAAGCAGCTGGCCACCAAGGCCGCCCGTAAGAGCGCCCCGGCCACGGGCGGCGTGAAGAAGCCCCACCGCTACCGGCCCGGCACCGTGGCGCTGCGCGAGATCCGGCGCTACCAGAAGTCGACCGAGCTGCTGATCCGCAAGCTGCCGTTCCAGCGCCTGGTGCGCGAGATCGCGCAGGACTTCAAGACCGACCTGCGCTTCCAGAGCTCGGCCGTCATGGCCCTGCAGGAAGCCTGCGAGGCCTACCTCGTGGGTCTGTTTGAGGACACCAACCTGTGCGCTATCCACGCCAAGCGTGTCACCATCATGCCCAAGGACATCCAGCTGGCCCGCCGCATCCGCGGGGAGAGGGCATAGATTTATCCTCCACATTAATATCAAAGGCTCTTTTCAGAGCCCCTCCTTTATCACAAAAGGCCGGCTGTTTACCTTGTGTAAGTTAACAGCAAATCTATGTCCAATGCTCTTCATTTTACCCCCAATGTATTTGAAAGATTGCTACTTTGGCAATCTTAATGCACATGACTTAACCAATATCCTCTCAGGTCTAGTTTGCAGTCAGTTAAAATGTGGTGAGGGTAAATTCTACAGCATATTTGATTAATGCTTTTGGGGCACTGTAATGCGAAGCTTAGATGAGTTTGACCTACAACTGGTTTGAATGACTACTAACCAGCATGTTTCTGCTTTAGGGGCCAAGGCTTGAAATTGAATCCCTTTTAGAGCTAACGTTCACCCTTTGTGTTTAGCTTGATGCTATGACAAGTAAAGTTAAGCTTTTGAGTGAGAAATATCTTACAAGTGTTTTCTTTTAGCCATATTTTCTAAGCTAGAAGTTTATATCTTGGTACAATTTACTTTTTAGGCTTGCGGGTTTTGCACACTATCCCGATTATGTCTAGCCAATATGTTGGCTTTAGCGTCCTTGTCAACCTCTGTACTGGTAAGATAGCCTACTTTTAGTTTGGTTTATTTTTTGAGATAAGGGCTCAAGTAGCTCCGTGTACAATGCGGATTTGCATGAATATGTAGCAATGAGAAACCTTGTAATCCTAGTCTTGTTTCAGCCACATAATTGATAGAATTGTAGGTGTGCCCCAATAAATTATGCTCAAGAAATACTGCTATTGTCCAAAAGAAAACTAAACCCCAAACGTTTTTTGGAAAACTAATAAAATTTTTTGTGATCTGACCATCAGCTGGATCAGTTATACAGCTGATCCATTCTGATGCCTTTATTGAACTAGTACATACTTTGTACATCTTTCCTTACCAAAGCAATACTCACTTCTACTATTCCTACTAACGTTTATGTTTCTCCATATAGCAAACTTCACCATAACTTCTCTCTCTCCCTCTCCCTCTCCCTCTCCCTCTCCCTCTCCCTCCCCACCCTCTCTCTCTCTCTCTCTCTCTCTCTCTCTCTCTCTCTCTCTCTCTTGCTCGCTCGCTCGTTTTTGAAGACATGGTTTCTCTGTCCTCAGGTGTCCTGGAACTTGATCCATACACTTCAGACTGGTCTTGAACTCACAGACTTCCACCTCCCTCTGCCTCCCAAATTCCTGGATTAAAGGTGTGGGCCATCACTGCCCAGCATCTCCAAATCCTTGCATTTGCATAAATGTGGATTCCTCAATAGTGTTCTAAAATATTGGCCTTCTTGTCATCTAAAGATGCAAATGTATCAATATTGTTATTGGCTATTTACTTAAGTGTGTGACTGTGTCGTTGGCTAAATACTTTCAAAATCTCACTGGCCATCTCATTTGAGAGTGGTAGGATCTCCCTGAAAATTTTTCTGAAACTTTTGGAATTTTTCTAATGTAAAATATCTTTTAATGTATTTTTCTGTCTACATTATATCCCTAGGAAATGGTGAAGCCCATTGATCAGAACCATATCTAATTTATTTTTCCTTAGAATTAAGGCAATTGGCATCTGAGGTTAGTGTTTCTTTTTTAAGTATTTGAGATATATTTTTAAAGCTTTATGCGCATGAGGGTTTGCGTACTTGTATATATGTGCATCAGTTATATGCCTGATACAGTGCGAATCTTGCAGAAAGCCTGAGACCCCCTGGGACAGGAGGTATAGACAGTTGCAAGCTGTCCTGTGGGTGCTGGGAACTAAACCCAAATCCCCAAGAGCAGGAAGTGGTCTTAAGTACTGAGCCATCTCTACAGCTCCTAAATATAATGATTTCTAATCTCCCTAGTTCAAGGAAGTCTCTCTCAGACTGTAAATATTGCATTCTCCATTACAGATGTCAATGCATACAAGGTAGTAGGAGCTTGGGCTATTTTAAAGAGAAATATCTAAAGTGGTTAATTTCAGTCTGTAGCCAACCAGGCACTCTAACATGTGTTATTTGCTACAGACACAAATAATGTTTTTGCCCAATCTAAAAGAATTATTAGTTTTACTCCTGCAAAAATTAAAGGCGGTATCTTTGTACAAATCCTCTAAAGTAATGTTCCTTGCATACTTTATATAAGTTAACAGAAACATGCAAGTAAATCTCAGGATGTCATGTGGTTGGTGGATTTCTAGTAAACACTGGAGGGATTTTTAAAAATATCTTTGGTCAGTTGTGTGTGATTCAAAAAAGCACAAACAGGTACGTGAAACCGAAGGCTGTTCTCCTTTGGAACTCCAAACTGACAATTTCTGTGACTTTATTTTCGGCAGTAAGTAAAAATTAGGGGACTAACAAACACAATTTAGGATTGTAACCTTGAGTCGCTGCGGCCAGAGGGCGGTGGATTGGCCGCTCCACCAATCACAGCCCAGCACCGCCTTATATAAACCCGGGGCCTGAGCAAAGCAGCATTGCACAGTTTGCTCTTCTTGTTAGGTTTTCTTTTCTACCAGCTAATAGCTTTTATTCTCGCCATGTCTGAAACTGCTCCCGCTGAGACTGCGGCTCCGGCTCCTGTAGAGAAGTCTCCCGCCAAGAAGAAGACTGCAAAAAAGGCCGGCGCAGCAAAGCGCAAGGCCACTGGCCCCCCGGTGTCCGAGCTCATAACTAAAGCTGTTTCTGCCTCTAAGGAGCGCGGCGGCGTGTCCCTCCCCGCCCTTAAGAAGGCGCTGGCTGCTGGTGGCTACGATGTGGAGAAGAACAACAGCCGCATCAAGCTTGGTCTCAGGAGTCTGGTGAGCAAGGGCACCCTGGTGCAGACCAAAGGTACTGGCGCCTCGGGGTCCTTCAAGCTTAACAAAAAGGTGGCTTCTGGAGAGGCCAAGCCCAAGGCTAAGAAGGCCGGGGCTGCCAAAGCCAAGAAGCCTGCAGGTGCCACCCCAAAAAAGCCTAAGAAGGCTGCGGGGGCAAAGAAGACGGTGAAGAAAACTCCAAAGAAAGCAAAGAAGCCTGCGGCGGCTGGAGTAAAAAAAGTTGCCAAGAGTCCTAAGAAAGCCAAGTCTCCTGCCAAGCCTAAAAAGGCAGCAAAGAGCCCGGCAAAGCCCAAAGCGGTGAAGTCTAAGGCATCCAAACCTAAGGTTGCCAAACCTAAGACAGCTAAGCCTAAAGCGGCCAAGGCAAAGAAGGCTGTTTCCAAGAAGAAGTAGGTTTGTTTGTGACAGCAACAAAGCCCCAAAGGCTCTTTTCAGAGCCACCCAGAGAGCTCTGTGAATGCAGCTGTACACACTTTAAGCTTTCCGGGTCCTGTTTGACTCACCTGGGCCAACAAAACGGGACATTTGCCTGCCATTGTTTGAGTCCTGTGCTCACAATCTACAAGGTAAGACTCAGGTTTCTGAATAACTGGCTGTTAGGTAATCTCTCGGCCCCTATGGGTCACCTGGGGACCCTTGAGATCGTTCTCTGGCAAGTAAATACGTGGGCCATAACTGCACACTCATCGCCATGTGCTAGCTGGTTTTAGTCTGTAGGAGTAGCTAATTTTCACCTGTTTAGGATGAATTGAGGCTTACACACCGAGTGGTTAACGCAGGGCGCGAAAAAGATCAAATTCATTGGCTGTGTGTTAGTGTGTCACCTAAACCAATTGTACGCTGCTTTATTGCTAACTTTAACTTGATTGGACAGTTATTCGATGACGTTTACAAATGAGCGCTATTCATCGCCGAAGCTTTTCTCTGCGAGTAGACCAACGCCCTTCATTTTTAAAGTTTCTTTTTTACTTTAACAGAACTTGGAGCCGGTGAAAGTCCCGGCACTGCTGGAAGGGCACATAGAAGGCGACAACCAAGTATGCAGAACAGCAGAAGCGCAGCTGCAAGCTGTGGATGCTGAAGGTCCTGAAGACCCTGAACGCGGGCATTTTTTTCTGAAGTCATGGGCCACTCATCTTGTTCGAGTGCACAAAGACTGCACAACTTTCCACCCTTCCAAGCCATTTACACTTTTTATGGAGCGTTTTTACTCAAGTTCTTCCATTGGAAGCACACAGACACTGAAGTCCTTTGAACGGTTCCCTTTGTTTTAAAGGTTTGTTAAAGTAGTAATTGGTGTGACCCCCTACATAGGACTTGCTGTATTTGTTTAGCATTACGTCAGTTTTAAGTGTTAAAGACAGTGTAGCGTTTTCACTTTAAGGTTAGATTGTTGCCAGTATTGCTAATTAGTAATTAGTTTTCACCGCCATTTCAGACTTCCTAGTGGAATTCTCTGAGTAAACAGTTTTCTAGGACAGTTTCAAGCCCCCCGCCTCCCCTCCCCCCTTTCTCACACTATTAGGTACTGGGAATGCTGTTTCTTGCTTGGGGCAGGCTTAGTTTGTGTGAAATGCCTGAATGCTGTCCAGAAGTTAAATGGCAGTTCCGACAACCCACAGGCTTAAGGCAGACATGGCTCCTTGTGTACACACTATGTTGGTATTTCGATTTTTTTTTTCCTCCTGTCAATCTGCATATGAGGTCTAGCTAGAGCAAAATAGCCATATTTATTCCCATAGCCATACTTTACCTATGACTTTTCTACAATGAAAATGACAGTTTCATTTTGCCCCCAGGGGTTTTATATTTATATGCCTCTTAATGTTTTGCCCTTTTAACAACTAATATTTGTGATTTCAGATAGTGGCACAGACCAGCGCAGACTGACCACCAACTGAAGGCAATTCTTGCTGAGCCTCAGTGCTGGGGTAGTTATGTGTAAGAATGCAGGCACCATCTTGCCTGGTTGTCATTAATTGCACAGGATTAGATTTTTCCTTCATCGACAATGCAGATCATTCCCTTAGAATTAGCTCTATGTTTCATTTCGATCCATTTCTGAGTTGCCTTCAGCAAAGATTTACGATGCCTTTTACCCCGTCTCAAGGCCTCTTTCCTGAGAGGTTAAATGAGGAGCGTGAGTGCATTGCAAATTCAACACCTTAGGTTATCTGTATATATTTTCAGATGTATGTGAAACAAATAGAAAGTTAGACATCAACTAGGTAATTGGTAGCATAGTATTATTTTTTTTCTTGAGTCATAATAGCATTTCATAAGTGTGCTGGAAAGACAGGAAATAGGCAAAGGTATGTTGCCTCTGAACTCCTTTTTGTATTGATATCACTTCATGGGAATGCCATTCTATTTATTTAGTATTAAAAGAGAACTCTGGCCAGGTGGTGGTGCTGCACATCTTTAATCCCAGCATTTGGGAGGCAGAGGCAGGCGGATTTCTGAGTTTGAGGCCAGCCTGGTCTACAGAGTGAGTTCCAGGACAGCCAGGGTTACACAGAGAAACCCTGCCTCGAAAAAACAACAAACAAACAAACAAACAAAAGAGAACTCTGGAAAGTGTTGTGATTCTATGTGCAAATATTTTACTGCTTTGACTTCATTATCACTTTCGTTATTTTAACTTTTATTCTTATGTAGGTGTCGATGTACAGAATCCCAAGTACACTGTGCAGGGTAGCTTTCTTCCACCTTTGGATCTGGACAGTGACCCTCTAGTGATGGTGATGGGCAACACAGGACGCTTCTGAGTGTTTCGAATACACTTGGCCAATGACACACTACAGAGACCTAGAGCGGAGTACAGAATACCCTAGTGATGATAATCTTGGCCAGTCCTGTTAATAACTTTATTTACTTACTGTTGAAGAAATGAAAACCAATGAGCTTAAATGCTGAATGTGGCTATATCTGTCATATCTCCTGCTTTTGGGAATATGCCCCACCCGTGTGTGTGTGTGTGTGTGTGTGTGTGTGTGTGTGTGTTATTGGCAGAGTGAGAAGGGCGAGTCCCTCAAGAGAAGAAAGGGAACACTACTTTAGGTGCTGTTTTTTTTTTGTTCCTGCTGCTAGTGTGCCCTGTGTCTGAGGCATTAAGTTGATGGCACCAGTGCCAGGGGTGGCCAGTCTCGGCTGCCTTCCCTCTTAATACCCATGCTTACCTGCATCCCTGCTGCTGCCTCTCCCAGAGCTGGCATTTTCTGGTCCTCGCCATAACTGTTATGTGGCATTTAGCACCCCCCTCCCCACCTTATTTTTTCCTGTATTCCAAAAGAAATTATGAAAGAGAAATTGGTTAAAAGAAATAGATTCATTTATAGTTTGACGCAAATCAGGTAAAGAACCAATTTCTTTGCCACTCACTGTGTCTACTGTTTTATGAGATAATGTAATAAGGGTGGACTCTAGGGAACTAAGAGAGGCTCTTTGGGCCTCTTGTGCAGGTGCACGCCCTTGAGCCCAAGGCACAAAGCCCTGGGTGCCCTTAAACTCTCAGCAATCCAACTAGGACACAAAAAACCTAAATCCTGGCTTCTCTAGTGACGAACCTATAGATTCAGAGGAACAGAGAGGAACATCTACAGTTGGGAAAGGCTGGATAATCTCTACGGTCATGCTCGGCTCCCTTGTCTATCCTCTGCCCTTCTATGTCTGCCACTGGGAGTGGGGGAGGGTGCTTTGATAGGGTCTGGTGTGATCTACATGAAGTGTGCTCATAGGTGACACTTCCAGACAGTTATCTTCTGTTCTAGCGTGGGCGACACTTAGCTAAGAGTTCCTTCAGGACTGAGTTAAGTCTGTTATTCTAAACTGCTAACTTGTAGTGTTGCAGAATGCTGTGTGGGACTCTTCAGCTTAGCTCTGAGAGGACAGACAGAGGACACAGTAAGTCAGAGGTTGGCAATAAAACAGGGAAGAGAAACAGACAAGGCAGGGAAGAGGGAGGGGCAGAGTAGGAGGAGACACAATGGAAAGGGAGTGACTCTGGGTTTCCCAGGTGGCTCAGGAGAGGCCCGCTTCATGAAGCAGACTCATGCCTCTCCGCTTCTTTGCCGGAGTTGTTCTTGAGGATAGACTTGGACCAACCCATGTCTCAACATTTCTTAAAAGCATGTGGAGCTGAGTTAAACTGAGTTTGGTATCTCTGGGTCCCAGGACAGAAGAGCAGGGACATGTGACATTTGGAAGGCTGATAGAATCATTCTGCAATAATTGAGAGAAATCCAGACACATTGTCTGACTCTTCTGACTAGACTGCTTTGGCCAGTGTATCAGCCCTTAGATTCCAGATAGCATTTAAAATGTGTTGTGCAGTAATAAAATTCTTTCCCAGAAAGACAATTATAGAAAGCCTAAGGTTGGGTCAGGTTCACCTGCTGCAGACAGGCCTGTTACTAGAATGGCAGAGAGGGGGACAGGAACAGGAGAACCACACATTTCTTTCTTGCCTTTGGATGACACTCCTGAGAACAATGAGAAGCTGACAGCCTTTCCATTTCAAAGCTTTGGGTGGAGAGTGCATTCATCAACCTTGGAACTTATGGCCTGAGTTCCTGGGAAGCTCTTAAAATGCAGCACAGACTTTTTTTTTTTTTAATTTTTATGGTCTGGGAGTCAAGCTCTTTTTATCTTGACCTCTAAGTCTTGTCCAAAATAGGTGTTTTTGACTCCAGCCATTCAAAGACAAAACTATTATAAAGAATGAACAAAAAGAGTGCTCCTATTACATGGGGCTGTAGAGAGATGGCTCAGTAGTTTAGAGCAGACACTGCTCGAGCAGAGGATCCAAATTCAGTTTCCAGTATTCCCATCAGCCAGCAAGCACACATCTGTAACTCCAGTTCCAGCAGGGATCTGATGACTCTGGCTGCCAAGGATATACACACATGTGTGGATACACACACACACATACACACACACACACAATTGTAAAATAAAAACTCTGAAAGGGATTTATATTTTTTATTTTATATTCATAAGTGTTTCCGCCAGCATACATAATACATATACATACATATACATAAGTGTATGTATGTGGACTTGTGTATGTATGTATGTAGTACCTGTGGAAGCCAGAAGGGGGAGACAGATCCTCCCAAACTGGAGCTAAAGATGGCTGTGGGCCACTCTGTAGATTTTGGGAATTGAAACCAGGGTTGTATGCAAGATTAGCAAGTGTTCTTAACTATGATGCTAGCTGTTCAGCCCCAAGTGTTTCTTAAAATGTGGTGTTTGGGAGCCTTTCACCTAAATCCTGGCTGGAATTCAGCCACACTAATACCCCATGTGGCTGTAAGACAGACCAGGAAACTACTGAACTCTGTAAATTTCCCAGGGAGAACAAAGACTCAGTGATCCTACAACTCCACTCAGGATCAAGACTAAGGGCTTGGAGTGTAAGAAGTAAAAGAAGGGGAAATACACATGAGAAAATGAGAGCATGGTCAACTGCTTTAGAGATGATGCCCCTGGGTGGGTGGCCGTAGGCCCCTCCTGCCTGTAGAGAGTCCTGGGTGAGCAATCTATGGACTCCAGACCCCTCACCTCTTCAACCAGCCACAGTTGAGGTTACTGTGAACGGATTGAAGCCTGGGGATCAGAACTGGCCAGCTTGGTGTACAGAAGACATCAGTGAGTATGTGGTGATTAGGTAAATGGTCATACAGTGAGAGGACCGTGACTGGACAGAACAACATGGACATAGCTTGGCATGGATGGATGCTGGGTGGATTGCTGGGTGCTGGGTAGATAATGGATGGAACTGTTGTTTGGGTTTGGTGTGATTGGCTTACAATTGTCCCTGTGTTAGGAATTTGCCCCCACCCCCCAGTATGGTTATATGGGAGGCAGTCCAGACGTCTAGCATGCAGGACCTTTTGGGAAGCTCGTAGGTCACTGTGGGCCATGATCTTGGAAGTGTGAAAGTAGTTGTGGAAAGCTCTAAGATAATTCTGAAGAAAGGCTAACTTTCCATTGCCTCGCTTGTTTGAAGAAGTGATTTTTTCCCCCACAGGTTCTTCAGCCATTTCTAATGGGACCTTCACTATCATTAGACTTTAAGTATCTAATACTGTGAGCCCGTTAAACCTCTTTTCTTTACAGATAGCCTGCGTCAGGTATTTTATTGCCATTAATAAAGACTGAGAAAAAGAAATGGAAATACAAGTCAATGTGAGAAGTGTGGAAGTTCTAAGAATAGTGTGATGGTTTGTATAAGCTTGGCCCAGGGAGTGGCGCTATTTGGAAGTGTGGCCTTATTGGAGTAGGTATGGCCTTGTTGGAGTAGGTGTGGCACTGTGGTATAGGTGTGGCACTGTGGTATAGGTGTGGTCTTGTTGGAGTAGGTGTGGCCTTGTTGGGTAGGTGTGGTCTTGTTGGAGTAGCTGTGGCCTTATTGGAATAGGTGTGGCCTTATTGGAGTAGGTGTGGCACTGTGGTGTATGTGTGGTCTTGTTGTGGTAGGTGTGGCCTTGTTGGAATAGGTGTGGCACTGTGGTGTAGGTGTGGCCTGTTGGGAGTAGGTGTGGTCTTGTTGGAGTAGGTGTGGCCTTGTTGGAGTAGGTGTATCACTGTGGGTGTTGGCTTGAAGACCCTACTCGTAACTGTCCGGAAGGGAGTCTTGCACTAGCCACCTTCATATGAAGACAGAACTCTCAGCTCCTCCTGTACCATGCCTGCCTGGATGCTGCCATGCTCCCATCTTGATCATGGACTAAACCTCTGAACTTATAAACCAGCCCTAATTAAATGTTGCCTTTTATAAAACTTGCCTTGGTCATGGTGTCCATTCAGTTGACAGCATGAAAACCCCCTATCTATGGCAAATAGGCAAGTGACCAAGTGTGGTTTCTGATCATAAGGAAAGTCTCCTTGGCAGACCTTCTACTTCCTGTTTTCCAGTTCTCCTCTCTCTTCAGGACCCGCCTCAAACCTTACATGTGTGAGTTCGCGATCCCTGCAGCACCACGTGGGCGCCCTAAGCAGACCTTCCCTTGCATCTGCTTATTTCTGTCTCAGCTCTTGTCACTTTCCTCTCAGACACTGCAGCATCCACCTTCGTCTTCAGACTGTCAGCTGCAGGAGGATGTGACTACATGATCCCACTGCTGACTTCTGAGTGTGACTCTAAGGACGTGCTCAGTACGTGTTGAAATGGGAAGTGTAAAAGTTAGAAACGATGGGAGATGAGAGACAGGGAAAGAAAATGCTTACTTCTTATAGTGGGAAGACGTCCCCCATTTTCACTGGTATTCGGACACTTGTTCTCTGTTGCTGATGCTCTTTGGAGAGGTTTTGAAGGTGAGGCCTTGCTGGGAACGTTGTGGCAAACTGAAATTCTTCCTCTACAAGAACATTATATGCTTTTTTTTTTTTTTTTTTTTTTTTTTTTTGGTTTTTTGAGACAGGGTTTCTCTGTGTAGCCTGACTGACCTGGAATTTACTCTGTAGACCAGGCTGGCCTCGAACTCAGAAATCCACCTGCCTCTGCCTCCCAAGTGCTGGGATTACAGGTGTGCGCCACCACACCCGGCCATTATATGCTTTTAATCAACCATTGACTCTTCTCTCCAGGCCCTGTTGTTTGTATTTGAGACTGGCGGGCCTGCCAAGCACAATTCTCCTGCCTCAGGGCCCTGAATGCTGGGAATGTAATTATGTGACACAATGCCCAGTTCCATTATTATTGATTTATTTAATCATTTGTTGTATACTGATTTTCAATGAAGAAAATATTCACTCTTACAGTCCTTCCCCATATCTTGACCACATTCTATATCAACAATTTTAGTTAAAAAATATGTTGAGTTTACATTATTTTGATTATTTTGTGTTCTGGTCTGGGTAACATGATAATTAAATCTCCCTTTTGTGGTGGTTTGAAGAAGAATGGCTCCCATAGGCTCATATATTTGAGCGTTTGGTTCTTAGTTGATGAACCTGTTTTGGGAAGGATTAGGAGATATGGGCTTGGAAGGGGTGTATCATTGGGCATGGGTTTTGAGGAATCATATTTTCTCTCTCCCCTCTCTCTGACTTTGTCTCTCTGTGTGTATGTGTGTCTCTGTCTGTCTCTCTGTCTGTCTCCCCCTTGTTGGTTAGAGGTGCATGAGCTCTCCGCTTCTCCCCCAGGGCCACACCTCTCTGCTTGCTGCTATGTTCCCCACTATTCTGGTCATGGGCTCCTCCTCTGAAATTGCAAGCAAGCCTCCAGGTAAATCCTTTCTTTGGTATTTGTCTTGACTGCGGTGTCTCTCCGCAGCATAGAATCGTGACTTGCTCATCTAACCACTTTCTGTTCAGTGCCTTCCAGCAGAGCTGCATAGCACTGTGTTTAAAGGACGTCAAGGAACTTCTGGGCCATTCTTGTGGTTCCTGATCATGTTCAGAAGGACTGCATTTGGAATCACCTTGGAGCCTGCTCCGTGTGTGTCTGAGATCGGGTTTCTACCATCTGACTGAGGAGGAAAGTCACACCTGGGATGTGGGTTGTACCAACCCAAGCTTGGTCTGAATCATTGAATAAAACTAAACACAAGAAAACAAGGTGCACACCGGCATGCATCTCTCTGCTTCGTGTGTGTGCAGTCTGACAGCTTCATCATGGGAACTGGGATCCAGGAGGGGGTGCGGGAGATAGAGTCACAAATCCAGGAAGCAGACTCTGGAGACCAGCACTGAGGCACAGATCTACTCCACCGCACAGCAGGAAGGCTGTGTTCTGTCTGTTTGTTTGTTTTTATCATTTTATACAGCCTTTGAACACCTGAGCCCAAATCAGCATGGGCTCTGGAGTAGCTACCCATCCCACTGGCACTATGGGCTGTGCCAGGCTGCCAGCACCTAAGGGGACTTCCAGAAAGATGGGGCTGGGGGTGGTGGTGGTGGTGGTAAGAGAGCAGATGTCATCCTGTTCTGGGACCATTCTGAGATCCCACTAGTTTACTAGGAATGTCTATTTTGTGTCATGCAATATGGTAGAGGACACGGGCACTTTTACTGTTAAGGTGGTATGAAGCCTCCCTCCTTGTCTGCTGAGCCCCACCCAGGTTCTACACTGCACACACTTCATATTCTGTACTCTGTGTTTAGTATTGGAATCTTTATGGTTACAGTCTGGGCCACAGCAAGTGGACATGTGGTGCACATGGCCACCCGTTTAAATATGATTAAAGAGGTCTGTCCTAGAGAACAGCAGAGAAAGGAGATTAGTTCACTGTGACCACACTGGGAAGAGGAGCAGATGAAGAGGTCCAGCCACCTTGAAATTGGGGTATCTGCTCAAAATGTATCCTACCTGTCTTAGTCAGGGTTTCTGTTCCTGTACAAACATCATGGCCAAGAAACAAGTTGGGGAGGAAAGGGTTTATTCAGTTTATACCTTCCACATTGCTGTATCAGTCAGAAGTCAGGACTGGAATTCTTAGGAAGCACGAACTGATGCAGAGACAAAGGAGGGATGTTACTGGCTTGCTTCCCCTGCCTTGCTCAGCCTGCTGTCTTATAGAACCCAGGACACCAGCCCTGGGATGGCACCACCCACAGTGGGCTGTGCCCTCCCACCCTTGATCACTAATTGAGAAAATGCCTTAGAGCTGGATCTCATGGAGGCATTTCCTCTAGGGAGGCTCCTTTCTCTGTGATAACTCCAGCTTGGATTAAGTTGACACAGAAACCCAGCCAGTGCTGAAAGGAGCAGATAATGATTGTACTGGAAGATTTTATAAAGTTTCATGGAGCTGTAAAGGATGACAATGTCTGCAGGCCAGCAGCAGGAGCAGGAGGAGGGGCAGGAGGAGGAGCAGGAGCAGGAGGAGCAGCAGGAGCAGGAGGAGGAGCAGCAGGAGCAGGAGGAGGAGCGGGAGGAGGAGCAGCAGGAGCAGGAGGAGGGGGAGGAGCAGGAGGAGGAGCAGGAGGAGGGGCAGGAGGAGCAGGAGGAGGAACAGGGGCAGGAGCAGGAGGAGGAGCAGGAGGAGGAGCAGGGGCAGGAGCAGGAGGAGGAGTAGGAGGTGGAGCAGGAGGAGGAGGAGGAGCAGGAGCAGGGGCAGGAGGAGGAGCAGGGGCAGGAGCAGGAGGAGGAGCAGGAGCAAGAGCAGGCACACCCTACAGAAGCTGTGTTAGGAGTCTCTAAAGGAACAGATGTCTCAATACTCTCCATGCAAATCCCACACATCAAATACTGTGAAGAAACCAATGGAAATTAAACTGTGTTTGGATAATCCAAGCACTTCCTGGGACTCAAGATTCTTAGTCAAGGCATCTTAAGAGTCTGTAGACTGTGGAGGATATTTTAAAATTACCATTAACTCCTAATTTTAGCCTAAATCAGAGGCTATGAGCCTTGCTAATGGCCTATCAGAATTTTACTTCTCTTCATCCTAAAAGAAAATAATACCTCCAAGATGGGCACCCAAAAGAAAAACACCGAATGCAAAGGTAAATAGTTCCCTCTGAAGTGAGCACAACCTTCAGCATCAAAAGTAGCAGAAATGTGAAATTCCCCATCGGTTCAAAATCAATATGTACAGTTGCCCGATGCCTTACTTAACAAACATGGAGGATGTGTAACAAATGAAGCTTCTACAATTTTTTAAACAATCACGAAACATTGCTACTGACTCCACTGGAATGGAAGGCTGGGTCTTAATTGTAAAATGTGGGACCAGGTTTTAAAAGCTTTTAAAAGGCAGGTAATTACGGGGAATTCTTCTGTTGACAACTAGTAGATAGATTTATTAAAAGTCCCAATTAAAGGATTAGGTATTAAGGTAAAACATTCTACATCTAAAGAATTATTTAATCAAATAAACACTACTACTGGTTCCACCTGAGTGAAAGGGTGGTCCTTAATTATAAAACATGAAACTAGGGTTTGGAAGTCTTTAAACAGGCTCTAAAAAGACAGCATTTCCATATCCTAGTGGCCTCTTTGCCCACTTATATCCCAGGCTTTAAACCAATTACAAATTACATAATAAGTAAGGGATAATAGAAATAATCAGACAAATACATAAATGGTTAGAAGAGAAAGAAGCAATAATGACTGTTATATGTCTGTTGTTGATGTCTTTCTTACTTCTCAACCTTTACTTTCTTTTCCAAAAACACCAAGAGCCTCTTCTGAACAAAAGAAATAAATATTCATCAGTTTAATGATAGGGCCACAACTGTGAACCAGCCAAATATTCAAGCTTTATTTGATACAGAAATTGATAATGAATCTATAAGTAAGTCCTGAATCAGATGATAAAATAGTAGCATCTAACAGTCAATATAAAGAATTATGAATATTAAACAATTAGCGCATATTATGCACAAAAAGGAATGTATATAAGACCTTGTGCTTATAATCCTTACGAAAAAAATTAAAAAAGAAGCCCTCCCCCCCCCGAGTTATAAAGGCATTTTCTCTAACTATGATTCAAAGTACCCCTAACTCTTTCAGTATCTTCAAGGACAAATACACTATAGTCATACTCTTATTATCTTAATGAAACTTTTACAGATTCTAAACAGGTAAGTATTTACTCATGGAATACATTCGCTTACTTAAAATTTTACAAGGACTTGCTCCTAAATTACTTCTTAACCCTGTATGACTGGACGGCTTTAATGAGATCCATTCTAGAAGACAGAGCTATTTACAATTCTAAACATGGTGGCAAAAGCTACTGTTTTAGCTGGAGAAAAGTCAAGAAAATGCTGTTTAAATCAGGAACACCGTGTTGACTTTTGGGTAGGCAACTCTGCATCCCTGAAGCCCTAGGTTGTCAGTGTGCTGCGTTAGGTGAAGGCCCTGCCATGTTTGTCTGATTACTACCGTGTGTATTTGCTAAGGTGATGTGAATCCCAGTTGGGACTCCCTTAATCTGCAGCTGTGTTGTCCCGTATTTGTCTGTGTAAGTTCTGCTGTCGTCCCGTCTCCCAGCTAGCTAGCTCCCTTGTGGCACTTGCTCAGGCTCTGTCCCTCTGGTTGCCTTTGCTCTGTCAAGTCTACTGTTTAAGTCCCACAAAAATCTCATCTCCGGGCCTTCTTTGTCCTCTCTGTGTACTGGTTCCTCCTTCTGGTCACTTGATTCAGCTTTGTGGGGATTCAGATGTATTTTGGGTATGGATGATATTGCTTCAGACTGCTCTCCTTTATTAAGAAACCGGCTCTGGGGTTCGGTTATGGCCCACGCTCTCCAGACCTAAGCTTGCTTGTTTAAAAAGTTTCCGCAAATCTCTGTCCTGGGTCAAAAGGCCACTTGACTCTGGGACAGACACAAAACAAAACATCAGAACAGCCCGGAAAAACACGCAATGTGCTTTAGCATGTGGGAGGCAGAAGCAGATGGATCTCTGAGTTCCAGGCAGTCTAGTCTACAGAGTGAGTTCCAGAACAGCTACCCAGGGAAACCCTGTCTCAAAAAGCAAAAGCAAAACCAAACCACACCAAACCTGATGTTGATTCTCAACAGATGAAAGGGTTAATATAAACCCCGTTTGTTTCCATTTTGAGGATCAGGCCTGATTTCAAAAAGACAGTAAGGCACCAGCTTCAGGAATGACCATAAAATCCAGAACAAGATCATAAAACCCTCTCCCAAAGAACAGCCTGAGGATAATCACAAACACACATACATACACACACACACACACACACACGAAAATTGGGGGAAATATCTTATCTCAGAATGGGACATCTGAGCTGGGCAGTCCTTTTTCTTTCATTGTTGAATGCTCATGACATAGGAATATAGACCACTGACCACCTGTGACCCCCTAGCACCCACCAATGAAATTTTAGATTACCTAATCCTTCTAGAGAGATCATTGTGTTCCCTATAAGAAGGCCTTTGTGCCTTGGTCTGGGGTCTCCATTTAAAGAATAGTTGTGTAAGCGTCCACTATTCACTGAAGAGTGATACCCCTTGCTCAAATAGCATCAACCAGTGTTTTATTCTGCAGAAGTCCAGCATGCAGGGTTCTCACACTATCAACACAGAGACCTGCACCTTCCTGTCCCAAGGTGAACTCACAGGCAGAATTTAAAGCACCTTTGGGGAATCCTGAAGTAGGAGGGCTTTGTCCTACTCCCTCTCTAGGGACTTTCCATTACAGGGCTTGGGGGCCATCCAGAAACTGCTGACCCATTGTTCTTGCCTCAGGCCAGGTTGGGAGAGTGGGGGGAGGTAGGGATGAGGGCGGGAGGTGTGTGGGGGGGTGCATTTTCTAGGCAGCTGCCTGAATCCTGGGTTTCCTGAAATGCTAATTGGAAGCCTGTGGTGGAGTCAATCTCTCTCATCAGTGGGCCGGCCTGTCCCCTCCTGAATGCTGGTTGTTTCTGCAGAATACATGCATGCTTTTTGATTTTGGATACTATCTGAGTCTGGGGTCTTCCTTCAGCGATTTTCAGACCCTTACATAGAAATTACCTTTGTTTATCTCATACTCTTGGCTTTAACTCTCTAACACATTTTTTAAAATACAAACTTACCTCAGGATTTGTAAGTTCATTATGTCTGGTTAAAAATGTCTGTAAAATCAATAGCAAAAAATTAACTTATTAGTCCCATTAAATCATCTGCTTTTTATTGCATCTCTTATTTAAACTAAGAAGGTAACAAAAGGATCTTTGGGAAATTAATGCAAATTGACAGTTCGCTTTAAGTGATTAGATAAAATGTTAATAATCAGACAAGGCCCAGCTTCGGCATGGAGAGGGGTTCTGGGAGAAGGGTGTCCGGGAGCATGGAAACAAGTGACTGGTCAAGCCACTGGTCGGTCCGAGCTGGCCGCCTATGTTCTGCTAGAGACAGCTTGCCAGCCTGCATCCTCTCTGTTCCGCTTTCCTTCTCTCTGATCTGCTTTTTCTCTGGAGACTCCAGACAATCCTTTCTTTTTATTCTGCTGGACACAGTTCTCCAAGTGGTTCTTTCTATCTTGCTATTCTAAAAACTTTCTTTGGGTAGCTCATCCCCTGCAGGTCACAAGCCCAGTATATCAATCTAGTCCTTTACTCCAGGTTTCCTTTTGATTATCCTAAGAATCAACATTCTGTGACCCAGCCTCTTAGGAGACAGCCAACACACATTTTCTTGTAACATTGCAAAAGAATTCAGAGATGTGCCAGCTTCTGTTAAACACATGCTAAAGTATCTGGGTGAGACGCCTTCCGGAAATTACCGTTTCTAGGAAACCTGGGCCTAATCTAGTTGTGTCCCAGGCTGACCTTGAACTCAGGAAACTGCCTGCCTTTGAATCTTTCTGACAAGCTGGCTCTTAGTGCAGTGGCCTTTCTTCCTGTACATCTGTGAAGCTCCTCATACAATCCACATGGCGTGCTTACAGTTTTGTATAGGTGAGAAATTACATATTTTTGAACCCATGTTTTAAGAGATCTTTCCCACAGTCTTATTGGCTGTCCTGAAGGTCTCAAGGTTTACCGTTTTGCTAAGACATTAGCAACACCTTTGCCTCCTGGACTCATTAATGTTAACAGAGAAGACTTTGCTCAGAGGAATGTGAGAACATACACATAATAGTGCACAATTATTATACAAATGAGGTTTAAGAAAGTGCAGTGGTCTACACTCTTGGAGGTCCAAGTCCGATAGCCCTGTCTCAGGGGCAGAAACGGGTCATTATGTCAGCCCCAAGACCATGCCAGACCTGGGAATAATCAATATTCAAATACAAGTGTATTTAGTTTTTAAAACTAATGTATGCTATTATTGGTCCTATCATTAAGCCAGAACCTTTTGAATGAACACTATATATATATATATATATATGTATATATATATATATATACACGTATATATATATATGTATATATATATATATATACATATATATATATATACTTTAAATACTGCATATACTGATGCTAATATATTTAGAATTTGTGGATATTCTCATAAAATTTTTTATTTCTAAAGTTTTACAAACCCCACACTTATCTGTGCAAAAGGCCAAGTTTCCAGCTATTATTATGGTCTTGTCATATTTTTCCATACCCTTGAACATTATTACAGACTCACATGCAGCATATACTGTTCCACATGTTCATGCTCCTTTTCTTTATAATGATATTATAGAAACATTTCTTTTCTTAGTTATAACAACTACTAATTCATCACATTAATCCACACTTTGTTGTTGTTGTTTTCTTTTTTTTTTGAGACAGGGTTTCTTTGGGTAGTCCTGGCTGTCCTGGAACTCACTCTGTAGACCAGGCTGGCCTCGAACTCAGAAATCCGCTTGCCTCTGCCTCCCAGAGCTCTGGGCAGGCATGCGCCACCACCACACGGCTAATCCACACTCTTTTATGCATATCAGAGCATACACCAATCTCTCTGGCTCTGTGGTAATGCTAATCACTTCACAGATTCTTTCATCAAAATTTATCAATTATATTCTTGTATTTTTTTCCTGAAGCTACCAAGTTTCAAACAGATACACATGCTAACTGGGGAGCTTTACACAGAAATTTTCCTGTAACTCAAGGGAATGGTGCCTTAGTCAGGGTTTCTATTCCTGCACAAACACCATGACCAAGAAGCAAGTTGGGGAGGAAAGGGTTTATTCAACTTACACTTCTGCATTGCTGTTCATCACAAAAAGAAGTCAGGACTGGAACTCAAGCAGGTCAGGAAACAGGAGCTGATACAGAGGCCATGGAGAGATGTTCCTTACTGACTTGCTTCCCCTGGCTTGCTCAGCCTGCTCTCTTATAGAACCCAAGAGCACCAGCCCAGGGACGGCACCACCCACAAGGGGCCCTCCCCCCCTTTGATCACTATTTGAGAAAATGCTCCACAGTTGGATTTCATGGAGGCACTTCCACAACTGAAGCTCCTATCTCTATGACAAATCCAGCCAGTACAATTGACCCCTTGTTAACTTGACACACAAACACATCACTATTAAGCCTCAACCCTTACTTTCTTATTCATCCCCAAGATCTAAATTACTTTAAAAGTCCCACAGTCTTTACATATTAAAAGTTCAACCACTTAAAAATGCCCAATATCTTTTAAAATTCAAAGTCTTTTAAAAATTCAAAGTCTTAATTGTGGGCTCCATTAAAATACTTTCTTCCTTCAAGAGGGAAACATATCAGGGCACAGTCACAACCAAAAGCAAAACTCAAACTCCAATGGTTCACTGTCTGGGATCCAACTCACGATCTTCCGGGCTCCTCCAAGGGCTTGGGTCACTTCTCCAGCTCTGCCCTTTGTAGCACACAGCTTGTCTTCTAGGCTCCAGCTGCTCTACTGCTGCTGCTGTTCTTGGTGGTCATTGCATGGTACTGGCTTCTCCAAAATACTGCTATTTTCCACTGTAATTAGGCTTCACCAATAGCCTCTCATAGGCTCTTTTCATGGTTACAAGCCTCTGCTCCTATGCATGACCCCTTCAGGTCCTGGGCCATCAACTGCAACTGAGGCTGCACCTCACCAGTGGCCTTCCGTGGCCTCTCACTGTGCCAAGAGCCTCAGCTGCTCTTCGTGACCCCTTCATGCCTTCAAAACCAGAACCACCTAGGTGACTCTTACACAGTACCAAGTCCAGCCACAGCACAAAATACAACTGTGGCTATCTCTGGAACACAGCCTCCGTGCTCTCAGAAAACACTTCCCAGAAGATTTCACCTCAGTGATGCTGGTTTCTTCTTAATCACCGCTAATTTCTTAGCTCCAGCTAACCAGCATCAATAGTCCCAGTAACACAAAGGTTCTATATAGTAGTTCTGGTATCTTGTTCATCACAGCTGATTCTTCAGCCCCAGCTAACCAAACCACAGAATCTTCACAATTGAAACATGGCCCTGATAAGAATCTTTAATCTTCCCTCTGAAATTTCACAAGTCAGGCCTCCATCTTCTGCAATGTTCTCAACATTATCTTCTAAGCTCCTATAGAACATTCCACAGAGCTCTTAACACCGAATGGATCATCTAACCCAAAGTTCCAAAGTCCTTCCACAGTCCTCCCCAAAACATGGTCAGGTTGTCACAGGAATACCCCACTATGCTGGTACCAATTTGCCTTAGTCAGGGTTTCTATTCCTGCACAAACATCATGACCAAGAAGCAAGTTGGGGAGGAAAGGGTTTATTCAGTTTATACTTCTGCATTGCTGTTCATCACAAAAAGAAGTTCAGGACTGGAACTCAAGCAGGTCAGGAAGCAGGAGCTGATGCAGAGGCCATGGAGGGATTGTTCCTTACTGGCTTGCTTCCCCTGGCTTGCTCAGCCTGCTCTCTTATAGAACCCAAGATTACCAGCCCAGAGATGGCACCACCCATAAGGGTCCCTCCCTCCTTGATCACTAATTGAGAAAATGCTCCACAGTGGAATTTCAGGGAGGCACTTTCCTACCTGAAGCTCCTTTCTCTGTGATAACTCCAGCCTGTGTCAAGTTGACACACAAAACCAGCCAGTACAAATGGTAAAAGTAATAACTTTAAATTATGAAACTTATCAAATATTTCATAGACCTTGATTGCCTTCTGGTAATAATCCCAGAGGTAATAAATCAAATGAGCTATAGAGACTGGATGTAATCTTCAATAATTTTTTTGAAGTTGCAATATTTACATAATTCCATAGATACATTTTAGGTATTTCAATGGGCCACTGCATTAAGTAATGAAAAGGCTTTATCAGTTATATTACATTTAAAAGAAGCTTTTACTGTTATGAGTGTTCCTCAACTAAATAAAATGGTAAATGTTACAAGTTTATATGTCACAGAACCTTAAAGAATTTTTACAACAATGGAATATTAAGCATATTATGAGTATTCCTTAGGACTCTCAAGGACAGGCCATCATTGAAACTTCCAACAGAACATTAGAGATGTTAAACACAGGGGAAAGATGACCCTTAATTCTAGAAACATCATATTAAATTCATCATTTACTTTAAAATTTTTGAATTGTAAAAATGATGATCTTATGTTCACTAAAATTCGGCTGTTACTGGAGAAAGTGTTGAGGGTAATATGTTACAACCTATTGGGCATAATGAGGAAGACTCTTAGAAATAGAAAAAAATAATATTATAAAGTGGGGAACGGGTATGTGTATGTTTCTACAGATCCAGGTGATCATTGGTTTCCTAAAAGTCAGATGAAACTGAGGATCCGCATGTGACCAGTGTTGTCCCTGACTTGCCTTCTCAACAAACGGCTTATCTGACTTTGGCTCAGACATCTAAAACAATTGTGAAAACACTACCTTCCATAGTGTATTGCATGTTTCCTACCTGGGGAGCAGTTGAAAAAATTAGCCAGTGCAGGAGATAAGATGGTTTATAATCTTGAATGAAATAAAGCTCTCCTCTCCGTGCTGGGGAAGGCCCTCAGGAAGGTCACCCACACATTAACGCCTCTATGTCATTCTAGGACCCTATGACAGTAGAGGTCCTTTATTTCCCAATGAAAAGGGTTTAAATTTGAATTCATGAAATAGGGATGGGAATAGTTCATATTTGTATTGGACTTGAGGTTCATTGTTAAAAAAATACATTTAGGGATGATTACCTATTATTTGAAATGGAACAGAAACGGAAAAGAAGAAGAACCTGCTCATTTTCGTAGCTGAAGGGATTAAAGGAAGCGTCACTACCTTTCATTCCTCTCATTTTCCCCCTTGCCACACTCTGCTGTGTCTCAGAGTTCCGTGAACAGATACAGTGGGAACACAGCAGAGGACCAGAGGCGCCAGTTCTTACGGCAGCATCATAGATCGCAGCGCTTTAGATTTTGCTCACACCAAACAGAAAGGCAAAGAATTAGGGTAGTTCTGTAATAATAATACCACCATCTGTCCATAGTAATGGGACTGACGGGTTAACACACCATGTGGGTGGGGTGTCCCCATCCTCTGCTCATATGGAGGGAGGAGCTACTGAAGAATATCTCTGGAAATTATTATTGGCATTGCATAAGTTTTGGGTCTAGAAAGAGAATATCTGGAAGAATACTATTAACAATGAGACCATGCTTTCCTAAACACACTGTGTCTTAGCATGGCTTGTGCTCCTCTTCCTTCTTTGTTCACGACTGGAAGAGCCACTTGAAACCAGTTTGAAAAATACGCGTCTTGCTTCAGTTGATCTTTACACACATGTTTACACGCTAGAGCTAGTGTTATATGTACGTTGAGCTTAGATTGGTGTTTGGATGCATGGACGGATGGAGCTTGGCCAGAATCTCCTTCCATGCCCTGCTCTGTCATGTACTGGATCAAAGGAAGAAAAGGGCTGATGACTGTCATTATGTTGGGAAAGATGGCTGTCAGTACCACTGTGGCATAGCCCTACATCAGAGCATTCAAAGTGTATAATAAGACTTCATTCTGACTCAGAAAACTTCTGAAATGTGCAAAGACATAGAGATAGTGTCCGGCATGCTGAAATCACTGACTTAGAGTCACCTGCAATAGTGTTAGGTGATCAAATTTTTAGTTTACAAAGACAATTGTCATTAAGATGTGATTGGAATGTGGCCCAATTCTGTTTCTCCTGTGCATTGGAATGAGACCTTATTCCATTGAGATAAGGTCAGAAAACATCTATTAACTTATGGTAGTCTAAATCATGAAATATTAAATTGTAGTCTGATATTACATATTTGGACAACCATTGTATTAACGACCTGGTGATAAAATACTGGTAGGTATTTATTACTGGTGCCTTTGGGTAGGTTATATCCATTTGATCAACTTCAGATTGCAAGTTCTTCCTATTCTGGAATGTTTCTCTTGATTATTTGCTTGTTTTTGTTATTTTTAATAGTCTGACCAAAAAACCAAAAACCAACCTTCTCCCACCATCAAAAAAGTAATTTAATATTAATATTGGTCATCAGTGACCAATTCAGTGACAATACACTTGCTAGACACCCATCCCTTGAGAAAATGAGGACGTTTGCACAGAGGACTAAGGCCTGATGTCTTCACACTCCAGCAAGTGTTTCCTTGACCAGCTGTGATGTTTGTCTCCTTTACTTTTTGGAAAAGTTTCAATTAGTAACATAAAAAACAAAAACAAACAAACAAACAAAACAAACAAACCCTATTCTTTGCATAGTAAGGAAAAAAAATGCAAACATTATAGTTTGGTACCTTATTTACTGTTATTTTGTAGTCAGCGCTGTAACAGTATAATATGGTTAAGAATAAGGCTTTGTTCTCTGCTTCCCACATAAGCTGAGTCCTTTCCTCTTCTTAACTCTGATCTTTCATACAGAATTTTAGCCCAAAGCTGAACCCATGAGCCTTGGTACTGGCCTCTATTAGTAATTTGTCTTCCTCTTTGTACTAAAAGAAAATAAGAATACTTACAGAAACTAGGTTCTCATAAATTTTTCTTTATGAAAAAATATAATGAAGTTAGAATTTTTACAGAGGTTCTTTCCCTCTCTACTGTATCTATACTATCATATAGTATCTGACAACAAAGATGACATAGGAAACACACACCTAAATTGTAAAGTAAATTATGTCAGACAAGCAAGAGCAAATTTCTGTTCCCAAAGAGATTTCAGAGGCTCCATGCTTCCCAGTGATATGAGCCGACCCTTATCGCTAAAGTAGTATCTGTGTATTATTTTTATATTTTCATTTATCGATATTATTAAAGTTTGTAATGACACATTTCTAAATGAACTTCAAAATTAATTTGGTTTTGACTTTATTAAATGCTGCTGTATGTGAACCTCCTAAAACATGACTCTGAAGTTTATTTCAGTCGTGTATGGCATGTGTTGTCAATTTACCCTGATTAACTCATTTTTAAAAAAGGAACATGTAATTATTTCTACTAGTTTGTCTGAAAGAATGCCATATCCCCTAAACAAACAAAAAAATTAAACTCTAGCTTATGTGATCAGAATGTATTAACAGCTGGGCGTCATTAGAATACATTAATCATACAAACATGTACCACCAAAGTAACTGAGCCAAACAAACTCTTTGTAGTAGCAATTACATAGATTCCAGAAAAAGGTTTAAAATTTTTTCAATTAAGCTATTGCGTATTTAAACTGAAAAGCCCATTAAGATGAGAACATGGAAACGGCTGGGAAAGGTCTTTTGTTCTAAGTATCAGCAACACTGAGGGAAGCACCCCAAGAATGGTGGGTAAACAAACGCTCTTTGAAATTGCCCGCGCTGGTCAGTGATTGGCTAATGAAGCCACTAAATAAGATTGAGACGAGCATCTCACTTATGGTACATTCATCTAATGTGAAAAAAAACCCGCCTACGCAACCGTACTCAAACACGTATCTGTACAGGTTTACTCAGACAGCAGTAAGTTTATATAGTGTGGAAGGGAACCAGTCTCCCTCCTAATCAAGAATTTCCTAATCTCCTTAACTGACACCTCCCGTTTGTCTTTTATCTTTCTAAGCAAGTAACTCACAAAGTGCCACATCCTTATAGTAAAGTGGGTGGCTCTGAAAAGAGCCTTTGGGTCAGGAGTGAGTTAGAGGAACTCACTTGGAGCTGGTGTACTTGGTGACGGCCTTGGTGCCCTCGGACACGGCGTGCTTGGCCAGCTCTCCGGGCAGCAGCAGGCGCACGGCCGTCTGGATCTCCCGGGACGTGATGGTCGAGCGCTTGTTGTAATGCGCCAGGCGCGACGCCTCGCCCGCGATGCGCTCGAAGATGTCGTTCACGAACGAGTTCATGATGCCCATGGCCTTGGAGGAGATGCCCGTGTCGGGGTGCACTTGCTTCAGCACCTTGTACACGTACACCGAGTAGCTCTCCTTGCGGCTGCGCTTGCGCTTCTTGCCATCCTTCTTCTGCGCCTTGGTCACGGCCTTCTTGGAGCCCTTCTTCGGGGCGGGCGCGGACTTCGCTGGCTCAGGCATGGTAAAAAAAAAAAAAAAAAAAAATTAACCAACCTAAGAACAGATAGAGTGAACAACTGTAGAGAGTGTCTGCCCAGGATGCCTTTTAAACAAACTTGTGGATGGTACTCGCTATCGTCATTCACTAAGTACCCAATCATAGCAAGGGTTATTCAAAGCAACTGTGTTATTGGTCTAGATGAAATGGTTATATGTAACCAATGAAATTGCTACATTTTCACTCCTTGGGTTGACTATAAATAATACCAGCATAGCTTTGTGGTCTCCCACTGAACAGACTCTATTTGCTATATTCTTACCATGTCTGGACGCGGCAAGCAGGGCGGCAAGGCTCGCGCCAAGGCCAAGACCCGCTCCTCCCGGGCCGGCCTGCAGTTCCCCGTGGGCCGCGTGCACCGGCTGCTCCGCAAGGGCAACTACTCGGAGCGCGTGGGCGCCGGCGCCCCGGTGTACCTGGCGGCCGTGCTGGAGTACCTGACGGCCGAGATCCTGGAGCTGGCGGGCAACGCGGCCCGCGACAACAAGAAGACGCGCATCATCCCGCGCCACCTGCAGCTGGCCATCCGCAACGACGAGGAGCTCAACAAGCTGCTGGGCCGCGTCACCATCGCGCAGGGCGGCGTCCTGCCCAACATCCAGGCCGTGCTGCTGCCCAAGAAGACCGAGAGCCACCACAAGGCCAAGGGGAAGTAAGCCAGTGAGCAAGTCATCCTTTTAAATCACAAAGGCTCTTTTCAGAGCCACCTACAAAAACACTTAGAGGAGTTGTGCTACTTAGGATGGTGGTTGGACCACAGACACTGAGAGGGAACCTAGCCCTAGTTTCATAAGTTCCTACCAAGAATTGTTCCATGTTACCTATCTGTACAAACTTCCAAAGTCTCACCTGTATGTACTAGTAGCTATTAAGTTTCAATGTTTCAAGCCACGAAGTTTGCTTGTATTGAAAGTTAATGGTGTATGTTCCCGTATGGCATTCTAGGACAAATAAGTTACCACTTCCAATTGCTCCTAAATTCCCTCAGCATTTACAGGATGACTTAAAAGTAAAACATCGGTCATTTCTTTAAACTAGTCTTCTGCTCAGTTTTATACCCAATTATACAATGTACAATGCCGTGTACATTGCAGAAGAATATTTTTGTAATGTAAAGTACATGTAAAGGTCACTAGAGTGGCACAAACCTTAAGGAGGCTGAGGTTAAAGAAGTTTGAAGAAAAGGTCTCTGCTGCCAACAGACTAAAAAAATACATAAGATACACAATTCAGTATATTTCTACTTATTCTGAGTCAGTAGAAGGAATTAACAAAGCAACTCTAGAAAGGAAAAGTATAAAGATGATATAGTAAATATATTACTGGAGTTAAATCTGAAAACATGCAGTATGTATGGATAGTAACCTTGAAAAAATCATTTAGGGAGCTGAAGGAGTGGCTAAGTGGTTACGGACGTTTGTGGATCCTGCAAGAGGTCTATAGTTAATCCCTGGCTAACATCGGGTTCCGGTTTTGGGTGGGTGCCACACAGCCTGTTCTGGAGGCATGGGCACTGGCACAGAGACACCAAATTTACACATGAATTTGTAAAATGAAATAAATGGCAGAGAGAAGCTAGAATTGAAGGTCTTCGTCTCCTTGTCACTTACCAGTTGAGTATCCAATGCCTGTTACGTCCTGCACCAAACTACAGTTACATGGACTGAGCAAAACACACATTATTCTTGTAGTGTGGAACTTGATGGAAGACAAGATCAGACCAACAATCAAAAACCTTACATAGCCTGTTGGATCTCCCAGCCTGCTTGCTTTCTATAGTCAAATCTTCATGTTCCACAGGATTCAAATGAAGTTTGAAACGCAGAGGAATAAGGAACCCTTCCTTTGTCATTTTTTATTGCTAATTTTCATTTTCTCATGAGACTTTCTCAGAGAAAGCAGACATGGGAGTCCCTCCCGAACCCCGAGAGAAAAGTGCCTCCAGCATTTTGGTTCAAGCCAAACTCATGATTTTACCTGGATTCCTAAAACATCCGTTAGCTTTCTTCTGGGATTCACACTCACCAAAGCCAGTCTTCAGTGTCATCTTTGTTTATTCTACCGAGTGGACTCTTTTGGGTTTATCCTCGCCCACCTCATAGTTGAAACACACACACACACACACACACACACACACACAGGCTCACTTACACGCACGCACACGCACTCACTCACATGCACACACGTGCGCACACACAGATACACACACACACACTCTCTCACTTGAAAGAGAATGAGAAACAGTGTATACTAAAGGTTTCTCCAGATTTCATGCTCCAACGTGGAAGGAGTGTTATGAAGCTATAGAACAAAGTCATAAGTAAAAATAGGTTTAAACATATTGCAGACATGTGCAGCAATGTCAGAGAATCTTTTCTGTAGGTCTCAGATACTATCTGATGACATTCTTGGCTAGTGGATTGGTGGAAACTACTGATGTCCTATGCTGAGGTAGCAAGTTAGGTTCTTACTAGTCACAAACTGTTAGACACAGAGAACCATATTCTTCCAAAGGGAAGACCACCAGCCTTAGGACCCGTGACACTCCAATTTCACTATTAAGTTTGCGTACCTCTCATGCATGTAGTTCTTGTCAATCAACCAGTCATTGCAGATATAGCTTCTTTCTATGTATTTTTTAAAAATATGTATTTATTATATATATATGAATACACTGTTGCTGTCTTCAGACTTCAGATCCCATTATAGATGCTTGTGAGCCACAATGTTAGAATTGAACTCAGAACCTCTGGAAGAGCAGTCGGTGCTCTAACCCACCGAGCACTGACCATCTCTCCAGGCCTCTGTGAATTTTCTTGACAGATCCTAATTTAGAAGTTGTGGGGGGAAATTTCAGGAGATTAAAGAAATAAGTGTTTTTCATTTTGCTTGTACTTTACAGAGAATATTGTGCATAGTAGTCACAAAGGAACCCCCAGCCTCAAAGTTTTTGTTCAATCTTCACAAACACACTTGGATATTATCTTGGAAATATTAGTGAGAGTCAATTAAATAGAAAATATTTGAGAAGAAATAAGGCTGACAATAGGAACGATGAAATTTCAATATAAAGTCTAAATTTAATATAGTTAAGTAGAAGTATCAGTAATGACCCTTAGTGAAGGAAAATTCACTTAAATGTATAAAATGACTTTAAACTTAAAAGGATTTACCAAGTGATGCAGATTAATAATTCACCCATTGGTGCTTTTATGACAAATTCTCAAGAAAATAATACTGCTATTAAGATGGCTTTTTGAAAGTATTAACTAAAAAACTTACTTGAAATGTGGTTATAGCAGAGAAGGAACACAAGGTTTGCATGTTAGAAAGTGCACTGAACACCAAAGCGCCTTAGCCCCCACCTGCAGTGTCCTCCCGGACCGGGTTACGTTTGTTAGGGGATCGCTTGTCTTTTTGTATTGTGTACAACGTCAGTGTATTGATTGTGCGCTCGATTCCGCAAACTTCTTAAAACAGGGTGAGGACCTAGTTCCCTTAGAAAGCACAGACAGAGAAATAACAGGCGCCTTTTTTCTTTCTTTCTTTCTTTCTTTCTTTCTTTCTTTCTTTCTTTCTTTCTTCCTTCCTTCCTTCCTTCCTTCCTTCCTTCCTTCCTTCCTTCCTTCCTTCCTTCCTTTCTTTCTTTCTTTCTTTCTTTCTTTCTTTCTTTCTTTCTTTCTTTCTTTCTTTCTTTCTTTCTTTCTTTCTTTCTTTTTCTTTTAGTCTTCCCCTCCCCCACCGCGGCGGATGCAACTTCCCGCCTCCTCCCTGCAGGTTCTCATTTCGGTCCGCTCCCTGCACTATAAAAGCCAGCGCTCAGGCTCCCTGTCAGCATAGCTGCTCTTAGCCTTTCAGAGTGCAGTCATGTCTGGTCGTGGCAAGGGCGGTAAGGGTCTGGGCAAAGGGGGCGCCAAGCGCCACCGCAAAGTCCTGCGCGATAACATCCAGGGCATCACCAAGCCCGCCATCCGCCGCCTGGCCCGGCGCGGGGGAGTGAAGCGCATCTCCGGCCTCATCTACGAGGAGACCCGCGGCGTGCTGAAGGTGTTCCTGGAGAACGTGATCCGCGACGCCGTCACCTACACGGAGCACGCCAAGCGCAAGACCGTCACCGCCATGGACGTGGTCTACGCGCTCAAGCGCCAGGGCCGCACCCTCTACGGCTTCGGCGGCTGAGCTGCTCAGATTCTGTTACAGCCTAAAGGTCCTTTTCAGGACCACCACATACTTCGTTGAGGAGCCAACGCTTGCTCGGAATTTTTCGCTAAAATACAATTTCAGTCTGTCCAGAATGGGAATGAAAAGTGAGTGGTGACAGGTTGTCCAATCAGCACCCCTGTCTGTGCCTAATAGGCATGTGGGTCAAAAACAATCCTGTCAGACTGAATTCTCTTTTTCCTCACTGTTTCTTTTTCTAGGTAGATTTTAGGCAGTTTAACCCCTTTCCTGCTGACCCCCACCCCCGCTCTCTGAGGGTTCTTCCCTGCCCTCTTAGTTAGGAACTACCTTGCCACACAAATCACTTGTTACATTGTAATTTGTACATTCAGTGATATAGTATGAGGTTGCTCAGGCTTTGTAAACTGCCATGCTACCTCGGATGCAATAAAGTTCTGAGTAAAACTAGATGCCACTTTTGGGGGTTGGGGAGTTTCTGAATTGAGTTCTTATGAGCTGTAAAAGGAACTTCAAATAATTAAAAAGTCATATAAACAAAACGACCAAGAGTGTACAGTTCACATGGTTAGAATATGCATTTAGAACAAAAGGATTAAGCTTTACACTTCCACAGATGTGCCAATAGACAATTATTTTAACTTGTCCAATGCCTTCATTTAGTCTGTTCTCCCATTTTCATGTATGCTGTAGATATGTATCCATATCTACATCCTTTACATATTTACATTCCACATGTGAGAGCATGTGAGGTTTTTGTCTGAGATTGTATGTTTTTGCTTAATATATATTCTAATTCCATGTATTTTCCTGCATGTTTTAGAACTTCATTTTTCTTTAGAGCTGAGTAATATTCAAGTGCATTGGTAATAAATTTTTCATCTACTTGTCTGTAGATGGCCAACTAGATTGATTCCAATTCTTTGTTATTGTGAATAAAGCAGTATTTAACATTGAGGTAAAAAATATGGTATTATGGAGTTCTTTGAATCTATGCTCAGGTATAAAATAGCTTTGTCACAAAGGAGTTCTATTTTTATTTTTTTGAGAGATCTCCAAACTGTTTTCCACAGTGGCTCTATTGATTGTTCCCCCCATTAACAGTGAATCTTTACTGTTGAATGAAGCGTTACTTCCATACTCTTGCCAACGTTTGTTGATTGTTTTCATCCTAACTGAAGTGGTGTCTCAAAGTAGTTTTAATTTGTATATCCCTGATGTCTTGGATTATTGAGCACTTACAAATAGTTACTGGCCATTTGCCTTTGTTTTGAAAACTATTGATTCAATGTTATTAGCTGATGGCAGCTTTCTGTTTCCAGCACTCAGTTCCTGAATTCTTTCTACATCCTGGCCTCCAGTCTGACATGCAGCTGGCAGCGTTCCGATCCCATTCTTTATGTTGTCCATGTGCTGTTCTGTCTGCTTTGCAGTAGAGAAACTTTTTATTTTCATGTTGTTCCACCTCTTGGAACTTGACCTGTGCTGTTTGTATCCTATTTAAAAAAAATTTCCCTACCACAATATCTTGAAGGGCATCCATCTCCTTTGTGTTCTTCTAAAGGTTAAATGATTCAGAGTTTTGATCCATTTCACACTGAGTTTTCCACTGTTAGAACTCCAGCTTTGCCGGCCCTGTTGGACAGGCTTTTCCCAAAGGATGTTTTTCCCACTTTGTCACAAATTAGGTGGGTATAGCTTTGCCTTTTTATTTCTAGGTCTTCTATTTTATTCCATTGGATTGTCTACGTGTCTATTTTTTATTCCAAATCCAGTCGTCTCTACCACTATAGCACAACTTGAGGTCAGGTGACGACTCTACTGCTCTTACTCATTACAATTTCTTTGGCTCTTTTTTGTTCCATAAAATTTTTTTGCATTATTTTTTCTAAGCCCGTAAAGGGTGACATGGACATTTTCATAGGTATTACATTAATTCTGTATATTAATTTTGGTACTTGTAGATATTTTTACAATATTATTTCTGTATAAAGATATTTTTTCACTCTCTGGTTTCTTTTCTTTTTATATTTTAAGTGAGAAAGTTACAAAGCATCATAATTATACATATAAGGCCAAATCACAGGTCTTTTTTTTTTAATTTTTAGCCAGCAGCTAAGAGAGTGCCTAAGAAAGTCTCCTGGTGTTGGAAATTGTTTTTAAAAGCAAAAGACTACACAGACCATAACTACATCAATCTCATGAGATAAGCAGAAGTAGGCTGACAGCTGTTTGGGAAGAACACACCTGACCACTTTGACTTAAATCTTTACTAGTTGTTTTGTTTGTACAAATATTATTTTGGTTAATATATCTGGACAGTGCTCAGGGTCATCCCTGTGTTCCCAAGGCAGACAAGACCATTGTGGAGGCTGAGAAGTGTCTACACAAACAGAAAATAGAGTCAGGACCAAGACAGTACTACTCATTCACTTCAGTGTGGTTTCCTTGGTCAATATCTTAAGAGTTTTTCTTGTACAGGTCTTGGAGTTTTGTTCTTGCTGCTGTTGCTGCTGCTGCTGATGACGATGATGATGTTAAATGTATTTCTGAATACTTAATTGGGAGTATTTGAAGGAAATGTTTTTCCTAATTACTTTCTGGGAGAGTGTGATGGCTCTTCTTGATGGTCAGATTATCAGCTTGACTATATCTGGAATGAACTACAATCCGGAAATGGAGGGCACACCTGCAACCTGTAGCCTTTGCTCCAGATATGGAGGCTGGAGGACACAAGCTTTTGATCCAGGTCTTGAGGTGGGATGACACACTGTCTTAAATTGTATTAACACACACCTTTAATCCAGATCTTGAAGCACTCTTTATCTGGCCATAACTTCTGCTGAAGCCAGACATAAGGACAATGGACAAAGGAAGGGTTTTTTTTCCCTTCTTCTATGCCTGCTTACACTTACTGGTCAGCATATATATTGGAGCACACTTCAGAATTTCTGCTTATAGTTGAAACACCCAGCCTTGTGGGACTGGGCAACTACTAGATCCTTGGAATTTTGGTTTGTTTGTTTGTTTTGTTTTGTTTTGTGTTTGTTTTTTTCAAGACAGGGTTCCTCTGTGTAGCCCTGGCTGTCCTGGAACTCACTCTGTAGAACAGGCTGGCCTCGAACTCAGATATCTGCCTGCCTCTGCCTCCCAAATGCTGGGATTAAAGGCATGTGTTGCTGCTGATGCTGCCACCGCCGCCGCCGCCGCCGCCGCCGCCGCCGCCGCCGCCGCCGCCGCCGCCACTGCTGTCCATTGTTAGATTAGTTGGATTGAAGCCTGTAAGCAATTCCAAAAAAACAAAAACCAAAAAATACTCCTTTATATAGAGAGACAGACATTCTGTAAGTTCTGTGACTCTAGAGAACCCTCACTAATGGTCCCAGAAGTTGGTACCAGGACTAGCTATAGAGGAGCAGATGTATAAGGATGCATCTTTTAAGTGTTTGGAATAGACTTTTGATTTGTCAGCACTTTCTAAATCATCAGCACCATAAGCTACTGAAGAAACCGATCACTCAGTCTCTCTCCTGGGAGCTCAGAGAGTATTGGAAGCCATTGGTAGAGACTTTATTTCAAACTTAAAGAGGTAAATGCCTTTGATTATCTTGATCATCAGTTGTGTGTGATAATAGAGTTGATGACCAGATATATGAAACTTTCTATAGTTTGGGGGTAGGGAGTGTCACTTTTGAATATGCTTGGCCAACAGAGTGGCACTACTCAGATGTGTGGCCTTGTTGGAGTAGTTGTGTCTCCGTAGGTATGGGCTTTAAGACCCTATCCTGACTGCCTGACTCTCAGCTCCTCCTGCACCATGCCAGCCTGGATGCTGCCATGCTCCCACCTTGATGATTATGGACTGAACTTCTGAACCTGTAAGCCAGCCCCAATTAAATGTTGTCCTCACAAGAGTTGCCTTGGTCATGGTGTCTGCTCACAGCAGTAAAACCCCTAACTGAGACAAGGGGAAGGAAAATGCTTTTGCTGTTTAGTTGCTCTTAGCACTTCTGGATAAATTAATAAAGGGTAGGGATGATCTCCAGGAGCTCCAGATGCAAATAAACAATCTAAAAGTTTTTAAGTGTGCCCTCAAAGAGAATCTACTCTCCATCAGCCAGAGAGTTCCAGATGCACAAAATCAAACCAAAACTCTCATTATAAGGTTGCCTGGATTACAGCAAAAATTTGAGTCTTAGTCTCAAGGGGATAGACAGTTAAAGTGAGGGCATTAATTGACAGAGGATGGGACCCTATAACTTGGGGGGGGGGGGGAGGGAGGACCCTGTTGAAGCTGAGAACTTTGAATCCTCAGATTCTCAAGAGTTTACCTTACTTCAGGCCTAGTGCTTGAAATATTGTGTTTTTTACCTAAGAAAATTAATCCTTCATTCTCTGAAGTGTCAGAGACCAAACCCTAGAAAACCAGAGTTTCAACAGCCCTCACCTTGAAAGTTCACTGAGCTTTCGTTTACAGCAAACCGCCCCCCCCCCCCTTTCTTCACCCAAGGCTGATCAACAGGTTCTCATCCTGGCCGAACACCTGGGATGGTCTGGGCGGAACCAGCATTCCAGGAAAGCTGCAGATGCCTGGAGCCACAGCTAGCATCCTTCCCGGATGACCGTTCCTCCTTCTGTGCTTCTAGTGTCCCCCTCAGCCCCTCCCTAATTCCTCTTACTGAGCGTTCATAACCAGGTGTTTTACGTTTCATTAAAGAGGCCTTGACACAGAACCCCGTTTGCTTGGCCTCGCTCCTCTTTCTCGCCCGTTTCTCTCTTTCAGGCTTGGGTTCCCCTCGACACCTGGAATTACTAGGTCCCGCCAGTGGCGACACTGAAGGAAATATCAGGCAAGACAAATCTGATGTCTGTCAAGGCTCCCATCTAGACCTATAACCAGACTCAAGGCAAAGCAAGACCCTAGACAGGATGAATAAAAAAGGAAGGGTTATAACTTAGTAGTGATGTGTTTGTGTGTCGAGTTAACAAGGGCTGAGTAGTATTGGCTTGTTTTTTCACCTTGACACAAGCTAGACTCATCAGAGAGGAAGGAAACTCAGAAGAAAAAAAAAAACAACTGCTTCCATGAGATCCAGCTGTAAGGCATTTTCCCAATCAATGGGGGGCAGGCTCGGCCCATTGAGGATGACGCCACCCCTGGGTCAGTAATCCTGGTTTCTATAAGAAAGCATCTCTCCATGGCCTCCAGGCTTCCAGGATCCTGCTCTGTGAGTTCCTGTCCTGACTTCCTTTGGTGATGAGCAGCAATGTAGAAGTGTAAGCCAAATCAATTCCTTCCTCCCCCAACTGGCTTTCTGGTCCTGGTGTTTCAGTGCAGCAATAGGAACCCTAACTAAGAATGTCGGGAGCCATCTAGGATAGCCTAAGAGACAGTAGGTAAATTTCCTGAGGGTGGCCCACTGTATTTTGAATGGTTTGGCATGGGTGAGCTCTGAGAGACCAGGTCCAAAAGAGACTTTCTCTCAGGATTGATTCTTACCACGGATATGCCTTTCCTGTCATTATTAAATTAGTATAATATTCCCTGCACATTAGCCCACCTTACTAGACAGATTTCCTGCAGGTCAACAAAGATGTAATGTTTTGAAGTGATGGTATGTAGACAAATTGATGATGTCACAATTCATAACAGTGATTCTATAGAATTCCTACATTTATACCAACGAGTTCTGAGCTGTCATTAGTAATTCTGTAATTAGGACTCTGTAGTCCTTCATGAGTCTAGTCACGAACTAGTCACACTAGGACAGAAAGAAGGCATGAAACAGATTTACCATCAAGGAAAACGTTCCTTTACGCTGTAAAACCATTACTTGATAACTAAAAGTCATAAAAGGGAATAAACAATTTTGCAAGGACAGAAGATAAAAACATTGACTGGATTTATCTATACAAAAGTTCAATATGAATGAAACATTGTGCAGATGAATTTCCCCTTAGCAAAACTGTGTAAATTTACACATAAGGCTCTGTCTCGGGCCAAATACAGGAGGAAGGATGAGGGGCTTTAGAACCCGTGGCGTGCAGCCCACAGGTTACCACGCCCACCTGGATGAGGCATGGTGTGGCTCGGCCCTGAGGACCACGTGTCCTGAGGACTTCCTGCAGTTAGGGAGCTCTGCTCTGCTCGATACCCTCCCATCCCGCTTAATCTAAGAATTAAATGGAAACCCTGAGGGGGCTTCCGGTCCCTCACTGGACAGCATCTCTGGCACTCACAATACTTGATCCCCCTCAGGCATTGCTGTGGGGCGGATGAATGATCCAGTCCACCCACCTTAGGGAAGAACTTAGAGACATAGACCGCCAGCAGGGATCACTACCACCCTTAGAGAAAAATTTGGAAAAATAAAATTGTTGGTGAAACTAGGTTGAGATGTTTTTACTGCTGGCTCTGATGTAGAAAATCTTAGGAAACAGTTTGAAGTTCAGGAAGACACACTCTTATCAGTTGAGCAAGGGACCGTTTATGGTCAGGGACCAGGAACAGCGGTAGCTCTGGCTGACAGGACTCTCACTGAGGCCGCACTGGTGAGGAGTGATTTCTTAAACTCATTTTAGCCTTCAGCTTCCTGATATGATATTTATTTATTATTAAAAGATTTTTTAAAAAAGATTTGTTTATTTTATGTATGTGAATACACTGTAGCCGCCTTCAGATACACTAGAAGAGGGAATCCGATCCCATTGCAGACGGTGTGAGCCACCATGTGGTTGCTGGGAATTGAACTCAGAACCTTTGGGCAAGCAGTCGGTGCTCCTAAGCAGTGAACCATTTCTCCAGCCCCTGATATGATTTATTAAGATCAGCTGATGAGTAGACATGCATTCTGAGGATTTAAGGTAGAAATGACTGGTTTTTTTTATATATAATAGTTTAGACTTGTGATTCTTTGAAGATTCTTATAAGATTACTTCAAAAGATAAATAAAATAATCAGTCCTTTCTTTGTAAGTGGAAATTGCTGCCTGCCATTAATAGAAACTGCCTGAGGAAACTACTCTGTTGCTTACACTTTGTTAATCTGTATCAAGTTGCTTAGTTACAAACACACATGGATTTGGGGACATCACTAGAAGGAAATTAAGATGCAATCGCAGTGTAGTTATATAATGCTAGAAAGATGGTCCCTGGATACATAAGTTATGCAAGTGTCTTCTTACTCAGGGTTTCTATTCTGCACAAACATCATGACCAAGAAGCAGGTTGGGGAGGAAAGGGTTTATTCCGCTTACACTTCCACATTACTGTTGCTCACCAAAGGAAGTCAGGGCAGGAACTCAAGCAGGTCAGGAAGCAGGAGCTGATGCAGAGGCCATGGAGGGATGTTTCTTACTCGGTTGCTTCCTCTGCCTTGCTCAGCTTGCTTTCTTATAGAACCCAAGAATACCAGCCCAGGATGGCACCACCCACAAGGGGCTTCCCCACTTGGTTACTAATTGAGAAAATGCCCCACAGCTGGATCTCATGGAGGCATTTTCTCAACTGAAGCCACTTTCTTTGTGATAACTCCAAGTTGACACACAAAGCCAGCCAGTACAGGAAGAAAGAATAAATTATGAGGATTGGAGCCTCCATCAACTGCGAGTATGTGTAACGTTTGTGTGTGTGGTGGGTTGGAGCATTGTTCCTTCCATCCATCAACTATTGTGTGTGTGTGTGTGTGTGTGTGTGTTGGAGTTTACTCCATTCAATTGTGCGTATTTATGTATGTATGTGGATGTGTGAAACGCTTGTAACCTGCTTGCTGGAGCTTTTGTCTGACCTCTGTGTGTGAATGTGTGTCTGTAGGTCTGTATGCATGCATGTGTGTGTGCATGTATTATATTAATTATATATATGAAGTTATTGGACTCTATCTTTTGTTTCATCCACTCAGAAAGAGAGAGAGAGAGGTAGAGAGAGAGAATTTTTCTTTCTTTTCTTTTCTTTCTTGCTAGCCCCAAGGAGTTAAAAGAGTTCATAGTTTTTCTACTGATTACAGAAAGTGACAGCCCCAGTAAATTAAACTTTGTTCCCTTTGAGAAAAGTCCACTGAGTAATCTCTATAACTCCTGGTTGTCTTAGGCAGCAGCTCCTGTAGGTATCAGGATTCACCCCATCAGTCGCTCTAAGCACTGACCCCCCAATAATAACCTCAATTTACCCACCACTTGGGAGACAAAGCTGGACATCGGCAAGAATTAGTGTTTAACTCCTAAGGCAGATAATGAGGGTTTAGTTGATAACTAGTCTTCATGGAAACATATGTAAACAGCTCTGATGTAGCTCGTTATGTAATTTATGATTTGAACTTATGTTTGAATTTATTGTGAACTTTTGAAAAAAGATTCTTGGAATACCATGTGATCATGTATTCTAAAATACATGTACAAGAGCTAAGAACTGCCACGGACCACCACAGCTGGGTATGGGGGTCCCTGGGGTGAGGGTTCTCGAAGTCTAGGTGGGCAAGGATTTGGTGTTAATAAACAGAAACAAACACAGAGGCAATTTGAATCTGAGTGTGTTTTGCAGCTCTCAAGCAGGGGATTTTATACATTAAGCCAACATGACAACTCTTAGAAACCATATCCATTGAAACAACATGAATACCAACAAGAATCATTTGGCACAGTAAAAATCATCTAAGCATTACAACTCTGAAACTACATGTTTGGTGAATCACAAACAGAACAGGTAATGTCATCATCAAAATATAACAATTCTAAAAGAATATGTTCAATAGGGCGGTCAGCCAAGGCTAGTGGCATATTCCCAAGAACAGGTTAATAAATCTTTAGTCAGTCCTCTTAACTGCTGAGCTAACTTTCCAGCCCCTGTGGTTAATTATTGCCTAACATCTAATGCCTGATATTTTATAAATCTTCAAAGCATAAACTGTTTTAATTCTTTCTAATTAAGGCTTTCTTTACCATATACCAAAACCTACCTCCAAAGACACACGTGTAGCCATATGAAATTTTATTGTGAGGAAAGTTTTTATCTATCATAATAATTTTGTAAACGATTTGAAAAGTAAAGCATTGGTTTCCCTGAAGATGAGGTCATGCTAGTGTTAGCTGTTAGTGACCCGTCTCAAGGGGTGGTTTTGTACCCATTATTCTTGCTTAACATCATGGTCTAGGCTGCCAGGAGCCTGCAGGTAAGAAAAGGAATGAAAGAGAGCGAAAAAGAAAAATTGCCATGAGAACTGTGGCTCAATTGTTTTCTCCGGCCGAGAGTTCCACAGCCAATTCCAGGAGACCTCCTTCTTTTGAAGTCTAATGCTTCAGTCTGTGGAACTAGTCACACAGACTCTACTGGGGTCGGTGTGGTAAGGAACTGTGACAGTAAGAGCAGAGCCGGAGAGCAGAGAGAGCAGGCAGGGTTCTTCATACTGCGAGACAGCTTCTTCTTCTTCTTTTACTTAGGAAGTTTTCTTTACGGTTTTTTTTTATTAACAAGTAAAAAGGTAGAAGTTTTTTCTGTCTCTTAGCAATGAAGGTTGGAGCTTACTTTGGGTGAGTTCTTTCTGCACTGGTGCTTTCTCAATGAAACCTGCTTGTGGGACTTTTGGTCCATCCCCCAAATGTGTGTGTGTGTGTGTGTGTGTGTGTGTGTGTGTGTGTGTGTGTGTGTGATTGTGTGTGTGTGCATACTCGCTTGTATAAACGTTTTTCTTTCTGTTAGAGTGACATGGTTCAAATCAGTTAATTGCTCAAGGCTTCCTTCCCCCTCACCAGGCTAGTGAGAGGTGAGGCTCCTGGCCAGAGAGAAAGGAGCCCTCGCAGTAAATCCTTTACCTGATTCCTCCCCTCCCCCTCTTAAGCCATAGGTGTTAATAGTCAGAAGCATCAGCTTCTGGTCCCAGAATAACAAAGAATCAAGGAGAGTGTTTTAGCTAGGGTTTCACTGCTGTGAACAGACACCATGACCAATGCAAGATTTATAAAAGACAACATTTAATTGGGGCTGGCTTACAGGCTCAGAGGTTCAGTCCATTGTCATCAAGGCAGAAACATGGCAGCATCCAGGCAGGCATGGTGCAGGAGGACCTGAGAGTTCTACATCTTCATCTGAAGGCTGCTAGTAGAAGACTGACTTCTAGGCAACTAGGGTGAGGGTCTTAAACCCAAACCCACAGTGACACACCTACTCCAATAATGCCACACCTCCTGATAAGATCACTCCCTGGGCCAATCATAAACGAACAATCACAGAAAGTAAATATTATTAATACTAAGCATCTTTTCCTTTCTCAAAACCAGGTTTTGCCCCGCTGATGCTCCACCTCCTCAGCTCTTTTCCAGGGAGAACTAGTGTGCGGGGTCCAGTCTCCACACAAGATGTGGGTTCTCAACTGGAAGCAGGGATTTCTGGAAGTCGCATAATAAACACACAGACAACTTTTCAGGTACAAACTGATATGCATTTTTTTAAGGCTTGAATTTGTTCTCTGTCTCTGTCTCCTCCCCCCCCCCCCTCAGCTTTAAGCTGTTTGTACTTTGCTCTCTCTCTCCCTGCTTCAGGTTCTGCTCTTTCTTTTGCTTTCTCCAACTCTCGCCACATGCACTCTCCGTTCAGTCACCTCACTCTCCACACCACATGCCTCTCATGCTCTCTCCTCACTTCACACTCTACACTTACCTCATGCGAGCCTCATCTCTTGCTCCAGTTATTAATACTCCAAAAGCAGGTAGAGAAAAATACATTATATAACCATTGCCAAATAAATTCTAAAGACTAACCACCTCCCACAAAGAATCAAGAATTATTGTTCCTCCAAAGTTTCAAGCTTTCCCTATTCCCAGGCCTGTGGCCATAATAATAACTGCAAACTCATCATTATTTAAACTGTAACCTTTGAGTTATTATTCTTCAGAGCACAGAGCTCCAAGGCCAGCTACTTGTAGTCTTCCTGTGAAGCTCTAATGATAAACGACATGGGCCAAGCTGCCAGGCAGGGCCAGAAAGAACCAAGTTAACCCTTAACTCAGCAGTTCTGCTGGCTTTCTGCTTCTGCACGTTGCACACAATGACTCTCCTAAGAGTCCCAGTGTTTCGACTTAGTTTTACTAGTACATAGTTTTATGCATTTTATGCTTTCTTATCCATATATCCAAAGGATACCAGGAACCATTCTCAAATGTTTTGCAAAGCTCATTTCATAACTTCAATAGGTTTTTCCTTTCTGAATTAAAGTATCCCGTGTTTGGGTTCCATTATTCTGTGATTGTGTCTCTTGTACTAATGGTTTTTCATGATTCCAGTAAATTCCTTCACTTTCTGGTAATGGATCATGTACAAATCTAGCAGTGTACGAATCTAGCAGTACATGGCTCTATTTCATTTTCTAATATTTCTAAACATGATTTCTTTAGACTTTCTTTGCAAGTCAAACACAATTATTACATTGTTTCCAAGATGAGAGCTCATTGCATGCACCTGGGCCATTCGGACTGTGCTGTGCTGTGCTGAGCCCCATGCCTCAATTTTTAATTGTTTAAGAATCATTATTACTCCAGTTCCATCCATTTGTCTAAGAATTTCATGAATTCATTGTTTCTAATGGCTGAATAGTACTCCATTGTGTATATATACCACATTTTCTGTATCCATTCCTCTGTTGAGGGACATCTGGGTTCTTTCCAGCTTCTGGCTATTATAAATAAGGCTGCTATGAACATAGTGGAACATGTGTCCTTATTACATGCTGAGGATTCCTCTGGGTATATGCCCAGGAGTGGTATAGTGGGGTCCTCTGGAAGTATCATTCCCAGTTTTTTGAGGAATCGCCAGATTGACTTCCAGAGTGGTTTTACTAGCTTGCAATCCCACCAGCAGTGGAGGAGTGTTCCTCTTTCTCCACATCCTTGACAGCACCTGTCTTCTCCTGATTTTTTGATCTTAGCCATTCTGACTTGTGTGAGGTGAAATCTCAGGGTTGTTTTGATTTGCATTTCCCTGATGACTAAGGATGTTGAACATTTCTTTAGGTGCTTCTCAGCCATTCGATATTCCTCAGGTGAAAATTCTTTGTTTAGCTCTGTACCCCATTTTTAAGGGGGATATTTGGCTTTCTGGAGTCTACCTTCTTGAGTTTTTTGTATATCTTGGATATCAACCCTCTGTCAGATGTAGTATTGGTAAAGATATTTTCCCAATTTGTTGGTTGCCATTTTGTCCTTTTGACAATGTCCTTTGCCTTACAGAAACTTTGTAGTTTTATGAGGTCCCATTTGTCAATTCTTGATCTTAGAGCATAAGCTATTGGTGCTCTGTTGAAGAAAATTTCCCCTGTGCCCATGTCCTCAAGGGTCTTGACCAGTTTCTTTTCTATTAGTTTCAGTGTGTCTGGTTTTATGTGGAGGTCCTTGATCCACTTGGACTTGAGCTTAGTACAAGGAGATAGGAATGGATTGATTTGCATTCTTTTGCTTGCTGACCTCCAGTTGAACCAGCACCATTTGTTGAAAAGGCTATGGAACTGGAGAACATCATCCTAAGAGGTAACCCAGTCTCAAAAGAACACTCATGGTATGCACTCACTGATAAACGGATATTAGCCTAGAAGCTTGGAATACCTGAGACACAATTCACATATCAAATGATGCTCAAGAAGAAGGAAAGAGAAGCCCTTGGTCCTGGAAAGGCTCAGTGCAGCAGTGCAGGGGAATACCAGGACAGGGAAGTGGGGAGGGGTGGATTGGGGAATAAGGGGAGGGAAGAGGGCTTATGGGACTTTGGGGGAGGGGGTTCCAGGAAAGGGAAAATCACTTGAAATGTAAATAAAAAATATATCAAATAAAAAATTATTACATCAAGAAACATCTAGTTTTACAGAATTCACAGAGCAGAAAGACAAGGGAATAGGAAAGTCAGGTATAATCAAATAATTATGCACACCAAAGCCAACTGTAGAACAGTTATGCACAAATGAAATCTATATAGCCTTTGTCCAAGGCTAAGGTTAGGAGAAATGGGAACAAACTTTTTACAAAGAGCTGCCATGGGCTACTGAGATGTCTCCATCCTGGCCTACTGCAGGCAGCCCCTTATTTCACATGTACCCTGGAGAGATGTAGCTCCTGCTTTTCAGGGTTCCAGAAGCCATCCTTTTTTTTACCAGGAGCTGCCACAGGCGTCTGAGATGTCTCCATCCCAGCCTGCTGTGGGCAGTCCCTGTCATGGCATACCGCCCCAGCACTAGTGTTCCCACAGGCTCCTGGCATAAGACAGAGAGGCAACTGTTAGGCATATGAAGACCACTGTTTTGTTTGCTTGTTTGTTTTTTATTGATTTTTTGTATACTGCAATTTTACTATATCTTTATTAAGTCCATGAGGTTTCTGGTAGACTCCAGATGATCTTTTAAGTAAAGAATCTTATCTTTAGATAGAAAGAGTTTCACCTCTTTGCTTTCTGGTATTATGCCCTATATGTCTTTCTCTTGTGTAATTGCTATAGGTAAGACTCTCACCATTATCTTGAGTAAGAGGGGAGAGCTGTCATCTTTGTTCCCGATTTTAGAGGAAATGCCCCAACTTTGTCTCCATTTAATACAGTGTTGGCTATAGGTGTGTTGTATTTAGCCTATATTATTTTGAGGTGTTACGCTTTGGTTCTGTGGAAAACCCAGGAGAACTCAAGAACTGCAGAGTCCAATTCAATCATGCATAAGCATCTTTATTATTATTACGAATCAGACTGGGATTACAAACCTTCCCACTGCGCAGAACAAGAGTATGGCCCTGAGCCTAGACAGCTTGACACTTTTATATATAGCATCATTAGAGATTCTTTGGATTTTAGGGTGACAGGGGAGTTGACAAGGCAAGCCATTTTTCAAATGTGATACCGTTTGTTCAGGCAGTGGGGGGGGGGGAAGGGTAGGGCAGAATTGTGCTTCTGACCTAACGATTATCATTATGGTGTTCTCAGGAACTAGGGAATTTTATGGCCGGCTGTAGCTCTTTGTGACCCCTGATTACTTCCTTTCTGTGATTCAAAATGGGACCCAAATCTTCTTAAGGATGTTTGGCTTTTTTTATATTTCTTTTCCAAGGACAGGCGCCAGCTGCACCTGGGAAGAGCTCAGCCTCTTATCAGCGAGAATGCCAGCCTCAGCAATGCAGAGGCAAGGGTAGTTCACTCCTGCTGGTGCCCGAGGCTCCTCGGGTGTTTTACTTAAGGGGTGCTTCTATGGACTGTGATATTCTGCCACCAGAGTGGCCAGGGAGAGGGAGGAAGAAAGTGCAAGAAACTGCAGGGCAAGCTGTCCGCACACCGCAGAAGTCGCTCCGTCTATTCCTAAAGTCTCCCAAACTTTTATCAGGAAGGCAGGTTGAACTTTAACAGATGCTTTTTTAGAGTCAACTGAAATAAATATGTGGTTTTTGTCCTTGAGTATATTTCCATCTCTTTTTTTAGAATTTAATGTTTCCTCAATATCCCATAAACATTTATTATACACTTGTGATAACTTTCCATTGAATTACTGACTAATTTTTATTTTGGATATCTAAATAAAAAAGCTAAGTTTACTATGTAAAATTTAATTCAAATATCATCTGATACCTATAGTTTTAACATCAGGAGCTGACACAGGACAAGCTATAACTACGAGGTAATCTTCCTGAGATGGTTTATCTTGAATTATTAATCCACAACAGATTTCCTCTGATAGGCAAGACCCATTAGAAATTCATTTTAGGAAAGATTCCTGCTATTAATATGCATTTCCTGATATTATAAAATATATATAAACAATCACTATATAGTGGTTGCTTATATATATTGTTTATATATAGTTTTATTGTTATATATATAATTATATATATGTTTTTCTATATATTGTGTGTATATACACACACACAGAGACATATATAATTTATAATAGGTGCTGGGAGAAAAGATAAAATATTGACTGGGTTTATCTATAAAACACTTTACTACTAACTTAGTTATGGTTTTTAACTCTATGTGAACCTGAGGAGCTGTGTGACAAGTGATAAATGTTTAGCCAGGTAATTACTCCTAATGGATATGCATGTAGACATTCTCTGTTGTAAACTTCTTACTTACTTTATGATTTGACTTTATGTGTAAACTTGTGATGAACTTTTTACCATGTGATCATGCATTCTGAAAGATATTTAAGTGCCGAGGACAAAGAGAAGAGACAGAAAGGAGCTGAGGAGAACTTTCAGACAGACCTGAGCTCACGGAAAACTTAGAAGTAAAGGGATAGCAGTGGGAGAAAAGGCACTGAGAATAAGAGCATTATTGTGACCGCAGAGCAGGGGAGAGCAAGATCAGAAGGGGATGCAGAACAGAACAGCGTAGGAACCATCATTAACATAAAAACAAACCCCGAAAAGAGCCGTGTGCAGAATGAAGACCGGAAGAAGAAAGCGGAAGAAGCTGCGAGAGAGCAGCGGGAGCAGCCAGGCTTCTCCTGACCGTGGGACAGAACAGCTCCTTCTCTGCTTAATAGCAAGGCAGGCTTAGTCTTCTTACAGACTTGGTTTTGATTCATTCAGCAATAAAAGGGAGAAGCCTTTTCTTTCTCTGTGCAGTGGAGATTGGAAGGAGTGAGTTCTCTCTGCACTGGCACTTGGTCTTTTGCTCCAAATGGATATGGACGTGTGTGTGTGTGTGTGTGCAAGAGCGTGTATGTGTGTGTGTGTGTGTGTGTGTCTGTGTGTGTGTATGCAGTATGCAAGCTGGGTCTAACTGGTTTAAATGGAAATATATATACACGTGTTAATTTGTGTATGAATTTATGTGCTCATGTAAACCTTTTTCCTTCTGCGAGCCTGATTCTCTTCTCCAGGTCCAGTAGAAGTTTATTCTCCAAATGCCTCTCTAGCCTGACAAGCAAGAGGCATCTGGACAAAAGGGAGAAGGCTCTAGACTACTTAATACACTGCTGTTTTACAATGAGGGGCTAAAACCAGAGACTGAAGTTTTGGCCTCAAAGGGACTCAGGCAGGCCAGGTACAGTAGCAAAGTGACTTAGATATGTAAATATTTTTATTATTATAACAACCCTTAAATATCTCATAAGATCAATTCTTACCCCTGCATTTTGTAAAACTAAATCTTATGTCTGTCAACATTTTTCCTCCTCCGCTGCCTTATGAAGACCCGCAAGAAAGAAGACCCGGCCATTGCTTAGGGATACATGACTAAACTCTTTATTATTAATATTTTTCCAGTTAAAGGATACATTTTGAGAGAGAAAGCTTTTTTTTTTTTTTTTTTTGCCTTTTTCAAGACAGGGTTTCTCTGTGTAGCCCTGACTGTCCTGGAACTCACTCTGAAGACCAGGCTGGCCTTGAACTCAGAAATCCGCCTGCTTCTGCATCCCATGTGCTGGGATTAAAGGTGTGCGCCACCACTGCCTGGCTAGAGAGGAAGCATTAAAGTGTTGGTTATGATAGGTATTTTTGAAGTTTACCAAGTAAGCACAGGCGAAGTATATTGTTCCTTATTTTATAGAAGACAATTTGGAAATATATATGATTGTGAAAACTACTACTATACATTCCTTTTAGAAAATTGAAAAGAAACTGTATACCCCTCAATTAACAAATAGAATTTCACCAATATGAAGGTTTACCAACTATTTTAAAAGATGTTTTAAGATAAAACTTTTTATATTCCTTATTACAAAAGTGAAACAGAAAAATGCCTACAGACTAGTTTTGTTCCTATGTTTGATTATTTGAGTGCATTAACACCTGACTCATCTGCGGATGTATCGGAAGCCTCTTGGCCTTTAACATTATCCATAATTTTGATCCTGTAATATCTAATAGACAACATTACCCCTCCTCATATTGATGTCAGTTCTTACAAGGCATATTCCGTTTCATCAAAAACAAACAGTTCTTCTTTTCCATATACTTGTCAAAGAACCATGACACAAAGTTCAGTCTGACAACCAATTGTTCCTGAGGCATCAGAAATTTTATGCAGCAGCGTGACAATACGACCACAGACGTCAGGCGGTAGGTGGGTTCTAGGGTAGAAGAGGTACAGATGCCGAGGGTAGCCCAGTTTTTGGAACAGTTCCAACCAGCTGTCTGTCTCGGAAGGTCCTCCACAACAAAGGTCCGCAATGCCAGAGGCCTGGGACTAAAACAGATAAATAGGCTGAGGCTGATATGAGACACTGGAGTTTCTCCTGAGGGACCCAATACCTAAGAAAGAAAGACACTTGTCACACAGCACCTGGGCTGGTTTTAGATTTTCTATGCAGACCGAAAGCCCAGTTCTTCACTCAAGAGAACACAATGGCGACAATTAGTTAGGACAGGATGTCCCCGTGCTCTTCTGACAGCGGATGCACACCTATCTGGCACACTCTCAGCTGCTTTTGCAATCTTCTCAAACTTTACAAACATATTCTATTAAACATCTAACAGTATTAGCACAAATCCTTAAGTACAATAGCTTTGTAAAAACTGTGATTCATATTTTCATCCCTGTTCACAAAACAACACAGAAGAGTGAATAGATTTTTCTACGAAATGTTCTATTCAGTTCCATTTCACAGGGACAAAGTTATTGCCATCATTAAAACAAGCATGCTCTTTAACTTTTGATAACTTTGTCATCGAAATACACCAGAAGTGAACATTAGCTTCTTATTATCCCAGATCATTAAGAATCTGTTCCAGAGGTGAACCATGCCTGGAGAAATCCATGGTCTTGGTATCCTTGCATTATAAGTGTGACTTCCTGGTATTTGAAATTACAAATGTGATAGGTAAAACAAGATCCTAAAATGTGTTTGGTGTACATAATAAGTAAGCTGTGCAATTGTGTTAATGCAAATAAAGGGATAAAGGCTCAAGAGATTGATGGTATTTGTGAGGTGCTATTTAAACATAAAATACCTTGATGCTAAAATTCATGATATTCCAAGCATATTTGGTATATGGAATGCTGAAATCTTGCCATTTAATGGTGCTATTCACTCTCGAACTAGGTGCATTTACCTGCAAAACTACAAATAAAACTTCAGAGTATTTTAGCCACAACAGTGACCAGGCCTATTTGTCTGCCTACTTGAGCCATTGGTCCAGGTACCTTCCACTTTGTCCAAACTGGGACCCTTGTCTTCATAACCAATGAATAAGCCTGATGCAGCAGTAAGGAAAATAAGACAGAGCTATTGTATGCTGTAATTCCAGAGATGAAATCAGGAAAATCTGTCAGGAGTTCAAGGCCAGCTGGAAGTATGTGAGACTTCATCTCTAAAAGATAAAGAAAACTACAACAACAAAAAGACAAAACAAAAATCCAAACAAAACAATAAATAAAATCTTGCTCAACTTCTTTTCCTTTGCTGTAGGATTTGAATTTAAATTGATTCAATTTTTTTTCGTTATTTATTTATGAATAAGAGTGAGGGCATCCGCGATGCTGGCGCCAGAAGAGTGAATCAGATAGTCTTTAGTTGGTGTTAGTGAGTTTGGAATTGCTCAACGTGGGTACCAGGAAGTGAACTCTTATCCTGAAGAATAACAAGTGCTGTTAACCATTGAGCCATTGCCCCAGCCATAATAGAGTTAATAAAACTATAGTTGCACACAAATTTTATCCAAGTTGTTATTTTCTATTGAAACGCTAACTCTGTGGTACATTTGGGTGATTATATATTTTTATGGAGAATAAGATATTATCATCAGTGGTTTAGCTTTTTTGTTGATGCTTAGTTGTGTTTTCATTTTCAAGTAAAAGATCAAAGACACTGGTTATGGTGTTCTGTTAGAGGATACTGTATTGTATTTATTAGCCTTAGGCTATTAAACATTCATGAAGAGCTAGATTATTTCAGAAGCTAGATAAGAAAACTTAAGCTGCAGATATAATTATTAGTCATTAAGGAACAGATACTATTTAAGGACCCAGTGGATGGGACCTGCAAAGGACTGAGTGTGGACAGAAATAGAAGTTCTGCAGGCACCTGATGTTAGAATTCACCAAATGCTGACAATGAAAAGACACTGTCAAACATTGGGGTTTCAAGGTTGCCTGAAGGACCAGCAAGTCACAGGAAGTGCTATTAAGCAGTATTTGGGGCAAAACCACTCAGCAATTCTGAAATCAGAATTGTAGGGAGGGAAAAAGAATCCGCTCTGAAACATGATCTGGTAGCAAATACCTGCAATCCTGGCCACTTCTGCAGCAGAGGCAGAAAGATCAAGTTTGAGGCCAGCCATAGCAAGGAGCACTCCTACAAACGTACATACAGTAAACTCAAAACTTTTCTCTATGACATCTAGTGAACCAGCTGTTTGGGGGGGGGGGGGGAGGGTTGTCATGTTTCTTAATCTGTCAAGTTTTACTATCAGTAACATCACAGAAAAGACTTGCATCCTAAACACAAAGCTAGAAAAATGGCATTACAAATTATACAAGCCATTCACCCTCTCAGAAACCCCAGTCTGTCCGCTATTCAAGTTGAACATTAAGAAACCTGGCATTTGCAAAGTAAGCCACTTTAATCTTTATATATTCTATTGCCATAAACCAAAGAAAGTGGGCGACAGAAACTAAACACTGAAAACACTCCAAATAAAAACTGCTCTTATTGACAAGGGAAGGCACGGGGCTAACCTTGGGATATCTAGACCATACAGGGTAATAGGTAAGGTTCTAAAGTAGCAAAGCATCCAGACACAACCTACTTGGCAGACATTTTATGGTACTGGAATTTTCGAAATACAATTAAGAGGCACTAGAGTTCAACGCTAGCTATACTGAGCAGTTCAGATGCTTACCGTAAAAAACACAATGTGAGCCAACACGAGTTCCAGTCCCGCTTCTATGCTACAGCGCTTCAGAGAGCTAAGTGGGTGGCCCTGAAAAGGGCCTTTATGCAGCAAAAAAACACAAAGCGCAAAGGCTTAGCCGCCAAAGCCGTAGAGGGTGCGGCCCTGGCGCTTGAGCGCGTAGACCACGTCCATGGCGGTGACGGTCTTGCGCTTGGCGTGCTCCGTGTAGGTGACGGCGTCGCGGATCACGTTCTCCAGGAACACCTTCAGCACGCCGCGGGTCTCCTCGTAGATGAGGCCGGAGATGCGCTTCACTCCCCCGCGCCGGGCCAGGCGGCGGATGGCGGGCTTGGTGATGCCCTGGATGTTATCGCGCAGGACTTTGCGGTGGCGCTTGGCGCCCCCTTTGCCAAGACCCTTACCGCCCTTGCCACGACCAGACATGACTGCACTCTGAAAGGCTAAGAGCAGCTATGCTGACAGGAAGCCTGAGCGCTGGCTTTTATAGAGCAGGGAGCGGACCGAAATGAGAACTTGCAGGGAGAGGCGGGAAGTTGCGTCCGCCGCCGTGGGGGAGGGGAAGACTAAAAAAAAAAAAAAAAGAGAGAAAGAAAGAAAGAAAAAAGGCGCCTCTTATTTCTCTGTCTGTGCTTTCTAAGGGAACTAGGTCCTCACCCTGTTTTAAGAGTTTGCAGAATCGAGCGCACAATCAATACACTGACATTGTACACAATACAAAAAGACAAGCGGCCCCCTAACAAACGTAATCCGGTCCGGGAGGACGCTGCAGGCGGGGGCTAAGGCGCTTTGGTGTTCAGTGCACTTTCTAACATGCAAACCGAGCTGTGAATTACCTTGTTTCTTCTCTACAGTGATTACGTTTCAAGTAATTTCCATTACTTAAAATGTTCAAAAGGCCATTTTAATATCCTTATAAGAGTTTATAGGAACCTTTAAACCGATTTCACAATTCAGTTTGGTTGGACCCCTGCTCGCCCCACACAAGCTGGGAGGAGACCCTCTGCTTGGAGAAAACTCGAGGCTAACACGTCATCACCCTCGCCAAAGAGTTTTCTGGCAACCAACTCAGACTTGGACATGGGCAAGGCAGGGTCTAAACTCCATCCTCAGCCGCCCTTGGGGTGCCTGCTGCAAAATTTAACCAAAGTGGGTTGGTCTCCGACTTTTAAATCCAAAACGCCTGACTTTCCTTTGTTCTTTGGCCGGGCCTCAGTACACGCTGATCAGTCTGGCCACTAGAGGGCAGTCCGACTATAACATCTTTGTGTTCTTGAAATTTTCTGTAGTGTAGGAACAAATGGTCTGACGTCCCTTTCGTTCACGTTTTGGGGGGACTGAATTCCCGTGCCTCCCTCTGTAGCCAGTGCTCGATGGCTCAGGTCTCACTGGCCAAGGCTGCAGCACCTTCAGACATACAGGGACTCGAGCCACCATCATCCCTCACTGAGTCACCTGAATCTCTTGGTTCCCGCGCCTTCTCTGAGCTGTCTACCCCTCCCCCTCCTACAATGCTACGTGCTTTGTCTAGTGGCCAAGAGTCTTCTCTATACCCAAGCCTTTCTCCTTTCCCACCTACTCCACCTCCAAAAAAGATCTTATCACATACTCCGCCTACTCAAGTCTTCTTCCCTAGACCACTCCCTTCGGAAGATGGGTAATCTTCGTCCCCTCTCCTTCCAGCCCCTCCTCGTTTACAGGCGCCACCTAATGGCCAACCCTCCCCCCTTATCCACCTCCGCCCTCCTTGCCTTCTCTGCCTCCTTCCTCTCCGCGTGCTGCAACCCACACCCTGGTCCCATCCACACTCGGGCCTTCACCCCTGGATCCTCCCCTGCAGCCTCTTAAACAGGGTCCCGACAAACCTGTGCTCCCTTCTGCCCTCTCCAGGAAGCAGTAGGAGACGAGGGTGTTGGAGTTGAGGTTTCTTTCTCCCTCCAAGAGCTCTCCCAGATTGAAAACCTGCTCGGCTCCTCCTGCCAACCCTCCCGCCAAAGCTAAGGCGTTCCGACCTCTTTGCCAGTCATCGACAGACACAGCACGGGCTGCGGCGGGTCACCCGGGGCCTCCTCTCTCCCAGCTCGGATGTGATAATGCAGCAGCGAGGCAGTACGCAGACCAGACCCACCTAGTGGATGGACAATCAATAGTGCTGTGTTTGTGAGTCGAGTTGACAAGGAGTAGGTTGTATTGACTGGTTTTGTTTGACACAAGCTAGACTCATCAGAAAGGAAGGGACTTCAGCTGGGAAAATGCCTCCATAGGATAGGGCTGTAAGGCATTTTCTCAATTAGTGATCGGTTGGGGGAGGGCCCAGCTCATTGTGGGCGGGGTCATGCCTGGGCTGTGCTCTTGGGTTCTATAAGAAGCAGGCTGAGCAAGCGGGTAAGTAGCACCCCTCCATGGCTTCTTCACCAGTTCCTGCCCTCTTCCTGTCCCGACGTCCTCCAGTGAGGGATTGTGAGCTGGCTGTATAAGCCAAATAAACCCTTTCCTTCCCGACTTGGGTTTTGGTCACAGGAGCAGAAACCCTAAGACACCGCGTCTCCCGTCTAAAGCTCAGCTATGCTCTCTGCTGTAATATACTTGGGCATTCAACTTAGCCAGGGCTCTAAGACCCTCATCTCCAACTGTGGGCCTCTGAGGGACCTACAACCTCCAATTACTGTGGATCAGATTCTTCCATTTTTGTGGCCTGGTGGGGCTCTTCAGACATTATATCCCCAGTCGTGCTATTATGGCTTCATCACTATACCAGATGGGCAAGGAAACCCCCAATGGGACTCTCACTCACGTGGCTATATAGCTCTGCCAGACTCTTCTCCGACCTGCTACCTCTTTATTGATGAGAGGCTGGGCGTAGCAAAAGCTCTGGGTAATTGCAGAGCTTACTCATGTACCTGGGTTTTGGCTTCCGCCTCCTCCAGACCCAAGGGTCACATCCTTTCCTGTTATCTACCAACCTCAGTACCAGATGGAGGAGGAGGAAACAAATTCTTTGGCAAAGGGGCCACACAGGCAAAAGATGGTTGGCTGTCCCTAAATAACTGCCTTATTCTTTCTCAGACGCACACACCATGGGATACTCCGTGTTTGGGATCAAAGGGATGTCTCCCAAGGACCATGGACAACTCAGTGATGTCATTGGTCTCCCTCCTCCGGTGTCAGGCCACTTTGGTGGCCCAGGTGCCCAGGTGGACTGGGCAAGCACTGGACCTCTTCACAGCAGACAAGGGAGCACCTGCATGTTCTTGGGAGAAGATTGCTGTTACTCTGTCAATGAATACGATCTGTTAGAAACTAATATCGAGTCACTCCAAAAATTGTCTGAAGCAAATACAGGCAGGGCACAACCCTGTTCCACTCTTTCCGGCAGTCTCCGCCCTTCACATGGAGTCTCCGCCCTTCACGTGGAGTCTCCGCCCTTCACATGGAGTCTCCGCCCTTCACATGGAGTCTCCGCCCCACGCCTAAGGCTGGTGGCCATCATTGGTCTAGTGTTTCTCCTAGCACTTTCACATCCTTTGCTTTTTCGGGACCTGACTGAAGACAGGTCCACTGACTCCCAACTACCCCACCCTATGCTGTCCCTCTTCAGCAGGAAGTAGCCAGATCAGAATGAATGCCCCTATAAGTAAAGAGGTTGGGATGTTAGGTTAGAAAGCCTGCTGCTGTTTCAGGCTCAGGCTGGGAAGCCCCATCTGTATTCTTACCCTCAACCCCGCCTGCAGGGAGACAACTTGGGGCTAGCACGCCATTATCTACCCAAGTGTGCCTGTCCAGGGGCTCAGCTTTTGACCATAACTGGGCACAATCTCAGCTCCCAGCTGACCGCCACTCATCCTACCTCACCTAAGGCCTATAAAACCCCCTTGCCTTGGCCTGGGTGCGTGATTTCCCTGGCCCTGTTCCTCGGGTTCTGTGAACCTGCTTGTGGGCAGTATGTAATAGACCTGCCTTTATTTTTAGTTCCATCTAATCTGGCCCATATTGCATTGGCAGAAAATTTCTTATTCATAACTGAAATAAAAAAATTGAATTTCTCTTGACAGAACTAGGCTACGTAACACTGAGTAAAATTCTATTCTTTAATTTAATCAATATTTCTTCGCGGAGGGACCCTACAATGAAACAGTTTAAACTGGTGTGGAGAAAGAAAATTAGAAGTGATAATGTACACTTGATATTCCGTCATAACTATTTAAGCATATATTCTAAGAAAGCTCATCCATTTAATCAGAACATGCTAATGGGATCTTTTTCTAGTGTAAAGTATGTTTTTCTGACCATACGCTAACATTTAAATGCTTTAGCTGTGAGAATTGGTATTGCTGACAAAAACAAAACAAAACAAAAAAACTTTTCATCACAGGGGTAAGAGATTCTTTATTATGGAGCCAAATATGAGTGACTGTGGCCCCAAAAATGTAGCTTGAGTTGCTCCAAATTCCACATCCAATGAAGTAGCTATTTCTTGAACTTTTTATACTAGCAGAACTAAGAAAAGTATAACCCAACTCATTTAAAAATGTATTCCTGTGTACATTAAAAGAAAACTCCATTTCCTAAAATTCCAAAAGCTCAACCTGAACTATAGGAGAGTTTTCATTGGATAAAACCCAGTGTTCCCCAGGAACTTGTCAAACTGGTTCCCATGGCCAAAAGGAGTCATTTCCCTTACCTTTTGCAGAAGGGACCTATGGCTACCTATGGCTGCCATTAAAGTTCATGCTGGCCCCAGGTTCCCTCAGTATCATGAGAACCTATTACATATTTCAAACAGGTCCGTCCGTGTCCATTAGATTCCCTGACTTTGGAGCAATGAATGGATGGTCGTGAGCCATGTTTGGATGCTGGGAACTGAGCCTGGTCCTCTGAGAGGACAAGTGTCCTAAATTGCTGAAGTGAAGGACCCTAAGGGGTTTTCCAGCCCCACACCCTCCCTGCAGCTTCCCTCCCGTCTGGGGCCAAGGCTGCGCCAACAGAACACACACAGAACAGCCACAGGAACATACCTGAGTAAAAAATTCTCAGAATGCACTGACTGATACTTACCTGACTCTCTGGAAAGTTCTAGGTAGAGTTCAATTTGTGTCATGATCTGCCCATGCTTGATAGCGAATAGAGTTAAAGGTCAATATGGCTAGCCCATAAGTTTGAGCTGTTCCTTTGCTGATGTAACCTGTGCCCCTAAAATGTATAAAAGCTGCTTGCACTAACCAGTGGGGTTGACGTCTAGTCACTTACCTTGAGGGACTAATAAAGAGTCGACCTGGTGCTTGGGAAAATAAACCTCCTGCTTTTGCATCAATCTGCATCTTGGTGTCTCACTGGGTGTATCTGGAAATAAGTACACCACTGACTGAGGGTTAGGGTCTTACAGAATCATCCCAACAACTCCTTCAACAATACACACACACACATACACACACACACACACATCATTGTAATTTCTGGTAAGTTTTTTAAAAATTAAAATCAATCATTTTAACATTTTAAAAATCATATTGCATTATTTCATTAATTAATTAGAGAAGTCTTATATTGTGGAGATGGAAAGCAGTTGTTGGTATCTTCCCTCATCTTAAAGGTCACGGCCAACACTGATGATTATTCCCTTAACAATGAATTGAGCAAAACTACAATTCCTGCAGAAGCAGGGACAGTGTTCAAGCAGAAGAAGCTTGAAATAATAGAACTGATGTTAGGAAGGATAATGGATTTGTTTTGAGACAAAATGACTATATATTTATTGTTTGTCAAAACAAATTGTCAACATCAATATCAAAAAAAAAATTCCCAGCATTCCTTGGTTAGCCATGTGCTGATTGTTCTGTGCCTGCATCCTAGGTGCTGGCTCGCTGTGAGTCTCTTTGAGCTGTTTTGATCTTATGGTCACTATGCTCACAAGAGATTCAAAGCAATAGAAATGTTGTTAGAAAGGATCTATTAATAATAGATTAGTTTAGGAAACATTAAGTCACACAATCTAGAATTTAGCTAAGAGAGCACTGCTTCCCAAATACCCCAAAGAAAGGTAAGGTGCGAACTAGGTCACCTAGAGATATGCAAATTTGATGGTCCCTTAGGCTCTGTTTCCATGACAACGGAGAGAACAGGATTTACAACAACCATTAAGGACATTTGCATATCAAAGAACAGGCCTCTCTAGAGAACCGGGCAGAATCACAACCTGTGTTAAGTCCTGGCCAGCCGCAAAGCCCTGTTCACTTCTTGAGAAAAGTATATTCTGCTCCAGGTAACAACTGTTGGGGGGTGGGGGAGGGCCCGACAGTGGTGGACTTATATCTGCCATCAGCCTACCTAGAGGGCCAGAAATGCAGACTTGTCTTCATTTAAATTGTTCAAAGCTTAACCCTGGTGCTGGGACCCAGGCAGATTTAAGGACAGCATTTGTGGGATTCATTATAAGTTAGTGAAATTTTCTTTTCAAGGTCAGTTCATCATTGAGAATTAGCCAGAGCTGGACAAATACTCTCATTAAAGAACCTTTACCTTTATTAATCTTCAGTGTCCATTATGATTTTTCATAGGAAGGCATATTATTTCTGAAACATCACACGTCCAAATTTAACATAGGTCAGAGCAGAGAGAAAGTTTGTTTGCTCCATTGCCCTACCGCGTGCAGGGTGTCGGTTAACACGGGCCTTCTTGCTAATATGTTTAGCCCCGGCCTTCCCGGGCTTGTTACTGGGAAGCTAAGGTTTCCTGTTGAGTTTCTTGATTTCATCATTAAGACAATTTTAAAACAGACTTGGGATGGAGCTCTAAGACAGTTGTATTAAACGTTTATGTGACATACAGCTTTCCATAGCAAAAGACTAAGGCAAAATGTTCTTTTCTTTTCCCCCTGAATTTGAGTAATGGACAACTGTGTAGTAATGGAATTAGACACAAAAGATATATGGGTGTGGACTAAGGGGAAACCCGCCGGGACCTTCAGCTCAGACTCCTTTCTGCTTCTCAGTATGGAGTTCCTGTCTCCAGGCATAAGACAGGACTTCTCTGGGTTCAGGGTCTCTTATCAGACAAACCGATCTTTCTAGATGCTTATTTCCCAGAGAAGGGCTGGGAGGGCTGGGATGTTAGAGCAGTAATTCTTTTTGTTTTTTTTTTTTTTTTTTTTTTTGATTTTTCGAGACAGGATTTCTCTGTGTAGCGCTGGCTGTCCTGGAACTCACTCTGTAGACCAGGCTGGCCTCGAACTCAGAAATCCGCCTGCCTCTGCCTCCCAAGTGCTGGGATTACAGGCGTGCGCCACCACCGCCCGGGCAGTAATTCTGTCTTCAAGTCTGTGTGGTAGAGAGACAGTCTTTTTTTCTGTCCTATATGAGGTGTTCTCACGTGTATGGCCTGCCTTGGGATAGAAAAAGATCAGAAGTCCCTGGGGGTGGGAGTTGGGATGGGGCAGGAGGTTAGCAATTGACTGTGTCTAAAACTCCATTTCCTTCCTATTCTCAGAAAGTGAAAGTGCCACAAAATCCCTTTAATCCCTAAACCCGGCAAGTTTTGCTGCTAGACTAAACCATCTCTTTAATGACTGAGATGGAACTGTGGACAGAAGAGAGCCGACATGTCATAGAGCAGCACCACCACGCCACACTGAGAACAAGTTCTGAGCAGCCTACATCCACCTCAGCACAGCTCTCTTCCAAACCTGGAAAAGACACACAATGTTTAAAACAGTAACCAGAATCCTTTAGGATGAAAGTGTAGTTAAGAAGTCCATCAATTTCCCTGTATTTCCTGAATCAGTTGAGAATTTAAGCCTGAGAAACTGGGAACCTCTGAGCGTGGCATCAGATATTCTGGGGAAACAGGAGTGGTTTAGGAAACCCACTTGAGAATCACCTGGTGGGAAGTCTGTCTTGGGGAAGGCTGCACGTCTGTATTTCAGTTCCTTCCTGTTTCCAGATGACTTACCCTAAAACGATTTCAGTGAAGCTGTGGTTGTTAGTAATTACAAGGACACACACACACACATACACACTTAAAAATTATGCCAACAAATTAGGAAAATTATACAAACTGAAAAATACCTACCAAACAAAGTCCAAAGGCTATATTAATATGGCCTCCCAGGATTCGGTCAGGATAAAGGCTGTGAGGAGATAAAAGACTCGTGGCTAGAAAGCTGAGATTGGATGGACTGGTCTCCAGGCTGTAGACGCTCCACCCACAAGCTCAGCATGTTTCCCTATGTGGAGCTGAACAACAGGCATGATTGTTGCACATAGCTAGACTAGGAGGTGGGGTTATTATATATGTTATATACATATATATACATATATGTATTATATACATAAACAAGGAGTCAGGGATTATGGCACACAGCTCAGCCAAGAAAATAGGTTACACTAATAGGAGAGAGGAGAGCAAACTTAAGTAGTGATGGGGGTAGGGGAGATAGCTAATGTGGACATTTTCGGCACACAGTGTCAACATCCACACATGGACCAGAAGAGCAGGCTTTGCTGTGCTGCTGAGCCTCAGGCTGGAGGTGAAAAGCTCTGCGGAGATTCTGTGTCCTTCCCCTGGGCATTCACTCCCAACTGCGCTCACTCAGGCTTTCCTTTGCTCCCTCCACCAAAGCGCTTCCTCATGAGGCATCATAGAGGGCAACGCTGTATTTCCTAAGTAAGATCACTGGTAAATCTCTCATAACATCAATTTATTACTGTTTCTCCCACACCAATGGAAATATTAATCTTTTTATATACTTAATATCTGAAAACTGAGGGTGTTTGTCAACAACAAATTCATGGAGGTGCTTGATCTGAATTTCTCTTCATTTACTAAAGACAAACTACCCAGAAGCAACTGTGTCATCACAAGTATCCTCTGAGAGCACCGCAAGCATCTAACTTACCTCCCCTAGTGTGCCTGTCTCCCTCCTCCACTGAGAAGGAGTATACATTTCCAGATCTCTCTGAAGTTTGGGTCATTTTTCCTTCATGTAATAAATGTAAACGCTTTTCTCCTGTTAATCTCCCATTAGTTTATGCCGTTGATTTAATCACTGAACAATGCGAGTAGGCATTGTGTGCACTATATGGGTAAACTGTCATATGCTGTTTGAGTTCACCAAACAGCTCTCTCTGAGAGTCAGGGTTATTGTACTACTCCCCAACCAGTTTTGACTCAAGCATGCTAGTCTCAAAGTCTCTTACAGGTGGGTAGTGGCAACACACGCCTTTAATCCCACCACTAGGGAGGCAGAGCCAGGCAAATCTCTGAATTCCAGGCCAGCCTGGTCTACAGAATGAATTCCAAGACAGCCAGGGCTACACCTTATCTTGAACACCCTCCACCCTCCAACCTTGATCCCCAACCTCCTGATCCCCAAAAGAATCAGTCTCTTACAAGGCCCTCTGTGTCAGGATTAGCTGGGTCTCCTAATGTTGCATGGAAGGAATGGAGCAGAATACAGCCCATTCCCATACAGCATACAAGCATCATGTCCTTAGAAGGTAAACCAGGGGCCGGGGAGATGGCTCAGCAGTTAAGAGCACTGACTGCTCTTCCAGAGGTCCTGAGTTCAAATCCCAGCAACCACATGAGGGCTCGCAACCATCTTATAATGGGATCTGATGCCCACTTCTGGTGTGTTTGAAGACAGCTACAGTGTACTCACATACATAAAATAAAATCTGTAAAACAAACAAAAAAGATGAACCATTTTTAAGATATTGCATTTGTTTATCCCATGATTAAAAAAAAAAAAAAGCTAGTACTCCAGTTATAGGAAACTCAGCCACTGAGGGAAAGTTCATTAGGGAAGTCTTAAAGCCTTCCCTGAAGAGACACTGTTCTGCCAGCGACGCCATAAAACACAGCTGCCTGCCCCAACGATGCTGCCTCAGGCGCCCTCTGCTGGATGTTCTGAGATCTATGAGATGAGGGTTCACTGCTTCTGTCACTATTTTCTTTTTGCTTTTGATTTGCTATATGCTTAATAGACTGACTCATTCAAAACTGCATTGGGGAGTTCCTACAATGGCAGCACGCCACAGACTGAGGACGGAGGACTCTTGTGAGCTCCAAGCAAGTCTGGGTGCAAAGCAAACTCAAAGGAGTTTACTTAAAAAGGAAAGTAAAAGTAATGAAAGAAATTTTATTGAAACTTGACAGAATTTGAGATATTTAATTTTATAATGTATTACATATTTTCTTTTCAAGGTTTGTGTAATTATTTTTTTTGGAAAATGGGGGTTTCTGCATTCACACAAGACGGGATATATAAGCTGTGACTTCAGTGTGGTCCATTCTCATTTAATTTCCTCCACTTTAAAAGAGGGAAGATAGAATTTGCTCCACAGGATACTATAAAGATCAGAGATAATAATTAAAGAAAATCGTTACAAAGGCATATTAAGATCTTATTCTACAACAGTTTAAATTCATTTTGAATATCTGTGTACTAAAATTTCAGTGATTATGTGTGCTGGTTAGTGTGTCTCTACTTGACACAAGCTAACCTCATCAGGTGAAAGAGGGACCCGGGATTGAGAAAATACATTTATTCGCCTGACCTGTAGATAATTCTGTGGGGCATTTTTTAGTGATTGATGTGGTAGTCAAGCTTGCATGGATCAGGGCGGCCCTGACAGGTGGAAGAACATGCGAACATGCAAACATGCGAACATACATCTGCTTTCTGCCTCTGCTCCTGCTTGGGTTCTTGCCCTTTCTTAAATGGTGACTGAATCAGAAAGGGCTTGCAAGCTATATAAACCCTTTCCTCAAGTTGTTTTTGGTTACAGCAATACAACAAAAAATAGGACAATATTAAATCATCTGCCTTTACCTATTTAGTTACCATTTACTAGCCTACTGGTGGGAGTTAGAAATAATTTCTATTTTCTTGACATTTCTATTATGCTTGAATGATTAAGAAACAAAACAAACAAAACACTGCTTGGAGGTAGAATCCCAAAAACTATAATAAAAAAATGGCAATAAAATTACAAGTTTTTGAGGTTGAAACTATAATAAAAAAATGGCAATAAAATTACAAGTTTTTGAGGTTGTTCCTCCTATATAGTCCATCCTTAAACACCATACCAATAAATTCTTATGTGCAAAATTAAAAATTAGGTCACATAAAAAAGATACAAGTAAAGACATGTTTTTTAACAACCAGGTAATTTAATCACCTGGCCAGGTCATTGAAAAAAACCAGGCGCTTGGAAAGTCAACCCTGGAAAGGCCTGTAATCCCAGACACCAAAATTGAGGAAGATACATAATTTGAGGTCACAATGGGTAGTTACGGTCATTCCACACTAGGCAGCAAGAGACCTGGTGCAAAGAATAAAGCCAAAAGAGCGACCTAGGAAAGTATGGAGCAATGTGTTACAAGGACAAACCTGGCTAGCTTTTTACAAACAGAAGTGACTGCAACCTTCCCGCTTGAGATTATTAAAATAGGAATCGAGCCACAAACTAAGGCCAATGTTTCTAGAAGCATGAGCATAAAAACAAGACTCAAATTGCTAACTGATATCTGCATAGTGTTCTCCTAACTTGTGGAATGTACTGTCGACAAAAACCATTAAGTGTGTGAGCCCTTTCCAAAGAACTGCTTAGTGGCTCTGAAAAGAGCCTTTGGGTCAGGAGTGAGTTAGATGAACTCACTTGGAGCTGGTGTACTTGGTGACGGCCTTGGTGCCCTCGGACACGGCGTGCTTGGCCAGCTCCCCGGGCAGCAGCAGGCGCACGGCCGTCTGGATCTCCCGGGACGTGATGGTCGAGCGCTTGTTGTAATGCGCCAGGCGCGACGCCTCGCCCGCGATGCGCTCGAAGATGTCGTTCACGAACGAGTTCATGATGCCCATGGCCTTCGAGGAGATGCCCGTGTCGGGGTGCACTTGCTTCAGCACCTTGTACACGTACACCGAGTAGCTCTCCTTGCGGCTGCGCTTGCGCTTCTTGCCATCCTTCTTCTGTGCCTTGGTCACCGCCTTCTTGGAGCCCTTCTTCGGGGCGGGCGCGGACTTGGTCGGCTCAGGCATGTTACTCTAATGGGTACCAGCAGCAATTTGGCAGTGTGGAATGTACTAAGTGAACGTTTTATATACACTTGGTTATGCAAATAGGGGGAGATATGGACGCATGTTCATCGGTTAGTTTAAAATTGCGCTCATCCTATCAGAATGAAGATACTCCAAACCTGTGTTTCTACTGGTTAATACATTAGACTCTTAGCCAATGCCTCGTCTTCATTTTTAGCGCCATTCAGTCAATGACAAATAGCTGTGCCTCAGCATGTAAAGTTATTGAACAAAGGGTTTCGTTCTTCTTGTCCGGTTGTGGCGGCAAGGCTCGCGCCAAGGCCAAGACCTGTCCCTCCCGGGAGGACCTGCGCTTCCCCGTGGGCCGCGTGCGCCGGCTGCTCCGCAAGGGCAACTACTCGGACCATCGCGTCCTGCCCAAAGTCCAGCTACTTTTTGTCCTCGAAAAAAGTGACACTTGGATTTCTCAGAAATCCAGGAATACACCAGTTTAATTTTGTGTCATTTCTGTTTGAACTTGTGTAGAAGTCGGAAGCGGAGTTCTTGGCTCTATCCCCATCCCGGTGATCGACTTCAGGTTATAGGTTTGCATGACAAGTGCTTTATTTGGGACACAGGCTATGCCAAACACATCACTGATTAGAATGCCTTGCAAGCGCTCTGTGCGGTACCAGTCTGAGTTTGTGCAAGGCTGCGCCTTGAAGAAGGAAGCCTCAATGCTATTTTGTGCTTTTTGTTGATTTTTGTTTCTGGAGCATTGTAGCTAAATAACAAGTTTTCTGCAGTCTTCAATAGGTGTTTTTTTGTTTGTTTTGTTTTTTTTTTTAAACAAAACAAAACATCTCAGCTAGTGGCCTGGTATAGAATCTGGAGGCATTAAAACAGTTTTACTGAACGCCTGAGTTCGAGCCTGGGTCCACCACATGCAAGGACAGAATTGGTTCCCACAAGTCCTCTGGCTTTCATATATACCCTACCCTCACACTAGATGTAATTAATAATAGCTTTTGCAAAAAATAAAAGAACGTAAGCAATATTAGCCTAGTTGTGTTTTTTACTTAACCTTACTCTCTCTGTCTGTTTATGACTTAGCATGGAAATTAAGGGGAGCTGGACCTGAGTTAAAAACTAGGGAAAATGTTGATGACCTACCCTAACCCTGAGACACAGAACATATATATTTTCTATAGTGACCCAGTATTCATATATATGATAGCGCTGTTGTAGGTGGCACCAAGATGAAATTTCACAAGCCAGGTATAGAGTAATTTATACCTCTAAATACCATCACTGCTGTTTGAGGCAGTGGGATTGCTGAGTTTGAAAATCCAAAGTCTGTGATAGGATTCCTGTTTCACGTGGGTATATACTTTAATAAAAATTTAGAAAACATTGTTTCTAGCTTTATTTTTCTGTTATGAATATTTGTAGTTAGCTGTCCACCTTGCTGTTATGTTAGTGGCTCATACACTGTTAACATTGTTGTGCATGTGTGCCCTACATCTCTAATTCCAGTGCTCAGGACACAGAGGCAGACAGATCTCTGAATTCCAGGCCAGCAGGGGCTGGCTAGCCAGTGAGAACCCCATTTCAAAGAGAAAAATAAAAAACCCTGAGCAGCTAGCCAGGTATACAAGGATGTGCCCTAGATGATACTGCAGTAATAATGACTGTATTGAATGTTGTCATCCCAATCACAAGGATACTAATAAGCAGACGATCCATGTTCTGAAATAGTTCAAATTTCTTCTGAAAATCCGAGGGCCACTGGAGAACAGCGCCGTAAAATTCCCTTGGTGTTGCCCATATGAGCATATTGGAAATCTGGATTTTGGAAAGGAATTCCTAACACCCAGCAGTTTTGCTGTCTCAGGGAGTTCAAGCACAATGTCTGTTATTTGACCCCTTAAGTCCTCATTATTCTTTCTGAAACAATCAGTTTCACATTTCGACACCCTTAAGTGTAGTGTCTGAGCTAAAGAAACAATCCAGTGACAACACAAAAGTGGGCAAATAACACCGGAAAGATGAAGTGTACGGATCTAGGGGCACAGGGAGCATGATGGTTTAAGAGCATAAAATCTATGAAAGGGACATCTGCTCTCTGAGGTTAGGGAATTATTAAAGGATGGTATGGGGATCCAGCACAGAGCATCGGTAAGTATAGATTCATAAGGAGAGCAAAGCAAAGTGTGATGCTGACAATAAGGCAGAAGTTGTAAGAGACAGGCCCTTCCCTTAGTTTAAAATATTTTTGCCACAATCTTGAATTCCAGATCTTTGCTTGTCTGAGACTTAGTCCCTTTATGTGACTGTTCCTCTAACTTCCAGATTATGTGTAGAAACAAGCAAACAAAAATCTAAATATATATTCTAAAGTCATCACTGAGCAATTCAACTTCTAATTTTTAATAACATTAATGCCTACACACTAGGATAGGCCAAGAGGGTGGCATCTGAGTAGCAGTTTTTATGTCGCTAATAAAGTAAAAGGCTGTTCTTAGATGGAAGATAAGGTGTGCTGGAGTTTTTAAGGTTTACTTAGAAGATGATCACAGTATTGTGACAGTCCCATCACATGGAGTATTCCCAGAAACAGAATATTCGTGCCCATGCAGCCATGCCTACCAAGGAGTGAGAATAGCGTTCCGTGTAATTCTAACTGAAAGCCTAAAACTGAGAGAAGGAAACTGAGGATTGGTCATTGCAAATCTTAATCTGTGTGAGCCCTTCTGGAGTTAGTACTATATCTTAGCAACAGGTGGTCTTAGCCTGAAACCAAAGACAAGCTGCTCTCCATCTGCAGTACACCCATGGGATCTTTTTTCCAAATTGTCACCTTCCTTTACAGAAGGCCACCTCCCCTTAGACGATTTTACCTTGTCCCTTCTTGGGACTGTAGAGACCTGAGAATCAACCACCAACTCTCACAGCTAAACCAAGCAGGTTAAAAAACGACTAGAAACCAGTTTTCCAAGGGAAGTTTTCTAACTGCTCAAGTAAACAGCACTTCTGTGTACGTGTGGGTGGCTCTGAAAAGAGCCTTTGAAAAAACACTACAAAGACGAACTTAAGCCCTCTCCCCACGGATGCGGCGGGCCAGCTGGATGTCCTTGGGCATGATGGTCACACGCTTGGCGTGGATGGCGCACAGGTTGGTATCCTCGAACAGCCCCACCAGGTAGGCCTCGCAGGCTTCCTGCAGGGCCATGACGGCCGAGCTCTGGAAGCGCAAGTCGGTCTTGAAGTCCTGCGCGATCTCGCGCACCAGGCGCTGGAACGGCAGCTTGCGGATCAGCAGCTCGGTCGACTTCTGGTAGCGCCGGATCTCGCGCAGCGCCACGGTGCCGGGCCGGTAGCGGTGGGGTTTCTTCACGCCGCCCGTGGCCGGGGCGCTCTTGCGGGCGGCTTTGGTGGCCAGCTGCTTGCGCGGGGCCTTGCCGCCGGTGGACTTGCGGGCGGTCTGCTTGGTGCGAGCCATGTCAACACTTGAGCTTCCAAAGGAAAGCAAGAGAAAGAGGAAGCGTCACGACCACATTTATACAGACGGCCGAATTCTGATTGGTCAAAATGACTACCCGGAACAACTTAATTGGCTGGTGAGTCCTTTTGTTTTCTGCAGTATGCTGACAGTGTATTTAAGCAAGTGTGCAATTTCCTCTTTGAAAAGAACCCTCCCCCGCTGAGTATTCGTGGAAATTAATGCAATTTTTATTAAAAGCATTTTTCTTACTGTTTTTCCTGTTTCAGATTATATGAAAAGATGTGTAGTGAGACGCCTACGAGATAGGTAGTGACTCTAAACACATTGACCCCCCCCCGGAATTCAATTTGCAGAGCGAGGTGGGGGGGGGGTGTAGTGGAAATGTTACTAGCTGTGTTACTACCAAATGATTTAACATCCTTAGCTGATTTTGACGTTGGCAACTGGCAGTTAGGAATTATCATACACATAAGTGAGAATTGTACAGTTGTTAATCCTGTGTTGTCCAAGTGTCATCTTGCAGACAATCCTTTTATGTAGTACTGTTTTGCTCCGCAGAGCAGTTAAATTCCAAGATGTGTCTGCCTACGTATTACTAGGCACGAGGTTGGGAAATGGCCTTATAGAAACCAAGGTATATTAGCAGTGAGGCAATACCTAAAAACTCCCTCCCACAATGTATCCAGTAGTGTTTTGTTCTTTTTGGAGAAAGTAGGTGGCTCTGAAAAGAGCCTTTGGCATTTGTAGGTAGGTTGTTTTGTACAAAGGGTCTCACTTCCCCTTGGCCTTGTGGTGGCTCTCGGTCTTCTTGGGCAGCAGCACGGCCTGGATGTTGGGCAGGACGCCGCCCTGCGCGATGGTGACGCGGCCCAGCAGCTTGTTGAGCTCCTCGTCGTTGCGGATGGCCAGCTGCAGGTGGCGCGGGATGATGCGCGTCTTCTTGTTGTCGCGGGCCGCGTTGCCCGCCAGCTCCAGGATCTCGGCCGTCAGGTACTCCAGCACGGCCGCCAGGTACACCGGGGCGCCGGCGCCCACGCGCTCCGAGTAGTTGCCCTTGCGGAGCAGCCGGTGCACGCGACCCACGGGGAACTGCAGGCCGGCCCGGGAGGAGCGGGTCTTGGCCTTGGCGCGAGCCTTGCCGCCCTGCTTGCCGCGTCCAGACATGACTTAGTTATTGAGATAACCACAATAGAAAGCAAAACAGCTATGCTCATGTTTTTTATAGTCAACACAGGGCGCGAAAACGGAGAGATTTCATTGGTTTACACACTGGTTACCAATGGTACCCTGGTTTTGAAAATCTCTTGTTTTGATTGGACAGTTAGTACATGACGTATGGTGATTCATGATTTCCCATAGCTGTAAGTTTGTTTAAAAGGCAGCCAGTAGAGCGAGCATCTTATTCTACTCGTCATCTTTTCCTTTTAGCTCGTCCCATTTCTTCAGCATGCCTGAGCCAGCGAAGTCCGCGCCCGCACCGAAGAAGGGCTCCAAGAAGGCGGTGACCAAGGCGCAGAAGAAGGACGGCAAGAAGCGCAAGCGCAGCCGCAAGGAGAGCTACTCGGTGTACGTGTACAAGGTGCTGAAGCAAGTGCACCCCGACACGGGCATCTCCTCGAAGGCCATGGGCATCATGAACTCGTTCGTGAACGACATCTTCGAGCGCATCGCGGGCGAGGCGTCGCGCCTGGCGCATTACAACAAGCGCTCGACCATCACGTCCCGGGAGATCCAGACGGCCGTGCGCCTGCTGCTGCCAGGCGAGCTGGCCAAGCACGCCGTGTCCGAGGGCACCAAAGCCGTCACCAAGTACACCAGCTCCAAGTGAGTTCATCTAACTCACTTCTGACCCAAAGGCTCTTTTCAGAGCCACCCACAGTTTCCTATGGAATAGCTGTTACACATGAGTGGTTATTGAAGGCAGTACTCTCACTTGGAGGTAACAAAGGGTAAGGTAAAGTGCGGACAGCTGCAGTAAGCAGCATGCGTTTGGAAAAATCAGGGTTATTGGACAATCGAACTTTACCCCCCCCCCGGGACTGTAGAAATATTTTAATGAGTGCGCAGCAGCCTATAATTGATAGTGCTTGTATTACCAGTTTCACTTGTGAAACTTTACGAATGTGCACTGTACTCTGAAGCTTTAACTTACGCATTAACTGGTATTCAGAGCCTGGCCAACCAACTTTTCTTTCCTCTTAAGTGAAAAAAAAAGTATGCTGAGTAAGCAAAGGTCAATAATGCTGCGTGGGTGTGGGTATTGGCCGTCCAAGCGAAGATGGAACCTGAGTGGAAATTCATGATGAAGTATTCTTCAGAGAGGCCATCTTCAAGATTCATTGGAACGAATGTCCACGGTCATGAATCCAGCCGCAAGTGTCAACTGCATTTAAAGCCAGTGGAGCCCAGCGTGACTGCTGAGTTGGAGATGAATTAAATGCATGGTACAGCCCCCAATATTCGTGGGACTTCCATGCACCGTCCAGGTTATGAAACTCTCCATAACCCCGGTATCCCCAAAATCACTTTTGATGTTTAGTGATATTGGCCCTCTCCGTCACCTCATGATCTACTTTCTCCACTAAACCATATTTTGTAGATCACGATTGTATTCCCTCTGCATGAAGACCTCTTCCATCGTGCAGATAAAGCAGGTCCGCTGGAATAACCTAGTTTTGCAGTGTTGTGCAATGTGCTGTTCTTTTCTGCCATCTTGTGGCAACATATAGAATCACAAGCCCGGTGGGGTTTTTTTTTTTTTTTTTTAATCAGACTAAAGATGCTTCCTTATGCTGTGACCAGTGAGTTACAGCAGTGTAACTATTTTTTCTCCTAATAACGTTAAAAGTTATATTACCTTCTCAAGAGTCATTCGAGCGTGACTGAAGGGGAGGAGGCAAGACAGACAGACTGGGGCACAATGAGTCTGGTCAGAGCTATCAGAAACAAAAACTACACAAAATCAAATTAAAATGTACAAAAATAACTGAAAATATTAGAGACATACTTTTTAGTTTTTGATTTCTGTCTCTTATTCCTTATTTATTAAGGAATTTATTAGGGAATTAATAATTAATTCCTTATTCCAGTGCTAAATCGTACCCAAAGATATTAAAACATTATTAGAACAACACGGTTGAATAAGAAGCGTAACACAGACAATAAGTATTGTGTTGAAGTTCACGATCAAGGCATAAGCAGATATGGCTTCTCCTGGGGCCTCTCTAGGACTTGACAGGTCTCTGCCTTCATGTTGTGCCCTTGACCTATTCAGCCCTGTTTCTCTCTAAGGAGAACCCCACTCTAGGACCGTTCTTCATGGAAATGGATGGAAGGCACGTTAGCAGGCAAGTGGTAGCCACTGACCTGCAGCTCCAGCCTGGGAAGATCCTGACCCTCACGGCTCCTTGAAGATCCCACCTCCAAATACAGTCACATCAAGGACAAGACCCGACCACGGGCCTTTGTGGGGAGCGCACTGTATCACCACGTGTCACTGTGTATCTTATTCCAACCTGCTATTAGTTCACAATCTCTTTCATTTTAGTTCATATTATAGCTAAAACAACAACTGAAGATTTTCTGAAACAGAGTTTATGTGAGTTGCACATGGGAGTCCAGCAGTCATTGGACATTTGAAACCATGTTTAGTTTCTACAAATTTTCTTGTTCTGACATTGTATTTAAAAAAAAAATTTTTTTTGATACTGTTATGAGACACTTTGGCCCCTAATCCTGCCACTCTATTTTCCCTAAATGTTAACAGAAATTAGGAAAAAGAAATGAGTAAAGGAAAGTAGATTCATTCACAGTTCGGCGAGAACTGGGGAGATATGAGTTCCTGTGCACCCTACTCTGCCTGTATTGGTTTACAGTTTTATAGAAACCATAGAAAGAAACACAGGACAAGGAGATGTTGGCTGCCCTGCTGTGAGAACTCCTGGAGTTGGGATGCTAGCCTTTCCTTTCCCCTTCTTGAGATTCCTGGAGGAATTCTTCTATTTTTAGTTTTGCTAGTATCTAGCTGTTTAATGGCCGAGCCATCTCTCCAGCCCCGCAGGAGGAAATCTTAGTTCATTAGTGTCCATTGTCTTAGCATTCCTTTTTCAATAAGGACGAAAACACATGCCAGTAGTTTCTTAGTCCTGTGGTTGGAACGATCACAGCACGAGACAGTTCAGAAAACTGGCAGAAACTGCCAGGAGCTGGGCGTGGAACACTCCCGTGGGACACAGGTCCGCTGGCTGAGGCTCCCGGTTTGAAGAAACGATGTATGTAAATATGAAATTGTCTGAATCTTTTGTAACATTTAACAAACGTTTAGGATATGACTCAGACTAAACAAACAAAAGTTTGTTTTTCTATTGTTTTTTAATCTCAAAGCTGGAGAACTGAATATGAAGAAAACTTTCTGAACCCAGACAAACTCATGAAGTCTCCTGACACCGAGGCCTGAATCAAATGCCCAGCGTTTCCCCTTGATTCTCAGCTAAGAAGGCATTCCTTGCTCCCGGGGAAGGCGGGAGGGAGAGGGGGGGGGAGGGGAAGAGGGTGGGGAAGGCGGGAGGGAGAGGAGGAGGGGGGAGGGGAAGAGGGTGGGGAAGGCGGGAGGGAGAGGAGGGGGGGGGGAGGGGAAGAGGGTGGGGAAGGCGGGAGGGAGAGGAGGAGGGAGGGGAAGAGGGTGGGGAGGGCTGGGGAGGGGGTCTCACATAACAGACATTCAAAAGCTAGTTAAGAAAAAAATAAAAAACGAAAACCAGTGGGAACAGTCTTGACTTTCTAACAACAGTGGGGTGGAAGTGAAGGCGTGGAAATATTCAGAGTTGTTTATTGTTTGTTTGAGTCCTGAAGACTGAACTCAGGTTAGTCATTGTATTTGCTAAGCAAACACTACCTCTGTTAGTGTTTTTTGTTAGTGTTAGTTACCTGCTGTTTTCTAACCTTTTGAAAGTGGTTTATTGTTGAATAATTATCTTAAGCTTAAAATGCAAAATGCACACACATTCTTTTCTACTTAGATTATCTTTGTTTTGTTTTCAATGACATTATTTTTAACTGGCAAGGCAAAGTTTTATACATTAGCTGAGCACAGCATGATATTTTGGTATCTGTACACAAGGCTGAGTATTAAACAGAGGGGGTTACTGGACCAGTCACCTGTTTGCCTGTGCCATGTGATACAATCTCTTCTACCTGTTTTTCTCAGTCCTGTCTCTAAAATTCCCTCGCCCCCCCCCCCACCCCCATTTCTTCTGTCTTACAAAATGTAAACGGGAAGAGGCTAGAGTAACAGCCATCTGCTCCTTCCTACTACAGATTCCTGGGCAAATGAACTGCCTACGCTTTTCTCCTCTTCTCTCCTCTCCCCTCCCCTCCTCTCCCCTCCCCTCCCCTCCTTTCTCCTCTCTTCCTTTCCTCTCCCCTCCCCTCCTCTCCTTCCCTTTCTCTGTCTCTCCGGTCTATTTTAGATGAAGCCAGGATCTCAAATTCCATTTAAAAAATGGTTGGCTAACGAATCAATGGCCACTTTTCTTTATCTCTCCACTCACGATTGAAAATTCGAGAGAACCGTTTCCTTCTGAATCTAACATCTCAACAATTAAGATTTTAAGTAGAAAAAAAAAGAAGAAGAAAAGAAAAGAAATAAGAAAGAAAAAAAGAAAAGAGTGCCAGTTTGAATTCCAGAAGGAGGCGCACATTTTAAGAGGGAAAATGTCAGTACCAGGAGTAAATTTCATTTATATCCCACCTCCCCACAAGAAGGTCTCCATATGTTGCCCAGCAATTTACTGGCTCGAGTCACCCTCCAGCTGGTGAGCAGCTGAGATTATATAAAAGCCAAACTAGGAACAATGTCCAGAGCTCTAAAGAAATAAATAAAACACTCGGCACTGAGCTGGTAGAGAAAAGCGCCGGCCGAGGAGGAAAACGGAGCAGGAGAAAAGGCTACTCCGTGTGACGTTCACAGTCACTCTAAAACCGGGCTGGCTATAAGTAGTTTCATTTGTAATATGCAGTTTGGTGGCGCACAAGCATGCTACTCATGTAGCTGGGTTTCTTACCGCCTGAGTCCGTTACCATCCTCAGGTCATTAAAAGCACGCTGTTCTCATCTTGAAGAAATATTGAGCGCAGGATGCTTTAATTAGTTATTGCTTTCGGTTTCTGCAAGCAAATAGAAAGTTAATAAAACTGATAGGTGGCGAGGGAAAAGAAAAGTACACATTAGCAGAGGATGGTTTCGATCCATCGACCTCTGGGTTATGGGCCCAGCACGCTTCCGCTGCGCCACTCTGCTATAGCTGGCTAGTTATGTCTAGAAATAATACCTTTATACTCCTCTGTGAGCACTGTCTTTTTTGACAGCTTTTTACAATGTATAGTGATTGAGAATTAGTAAAAATGAATTCAAAATTATTGTATTTTAAATAGCATCAGATAAATTAATTCAATGTTTCTTTAAGAAAATAACCAGTCACTCACCTATCATTCCCTTTCACTTGAAAGAACGATTTTATTTAAAATATGATTAGCATTACGAGAAATTGAAAATGTAAGTAGGAAAAACGAATGATTCCAAGGCAGATTGTATTTCGAAGACGTAAAAAAGTATGAAAAAGAAAAAAAAAACCTCCAACTGCATTGGCCGGGAATCGAACCCGGGCCTCCCGCGTGGCAGGCGAGAATTCTACCACTGAACCACCAATGCCTGAATGGTTCTGCTGGTAATCCTACAAGTGATTACATTACTGACATCAAAATTTTCGTATTAAAATATGACTTTTTAAAAATATAGGTATTACCATCGTCTTACACTTTTATTGATAATGCTTGGTAATGTTTCTTCCTGATTTTACTGCAACCAGAGTGTCCCAAGCACTTGCAAGCCACCAGCTTGTAGACCGTAAGTCTCCATGAGGAGGCTGGAAAGACTGACAAGACTTGGGTGGTTCGGGGGATCTGGGGTATTGAGGCGCGGAGAGGGCAGTAACGAGGTGGGTACCTGCAGATTACGTGAATATTACCTCAATGGAGGGAACTCTCAGAAATCGTTAGGAATCTGGGTGGACCCTGAAGGGGCGTGAGCAGGACAATGAAGAAAAGGTAAGGGAATGAGAAGAGAGTCCAACCAAAGGGTGCAAAAGTGCAGAGCAAAGGGAAGAGAGGAACCCCCAAGGCCCGCACTGGTATGTAGGATCAGTGCTGCCCCCTACTGGTCGGAAGTCGGAAGACGGGAGGGAGAATGTTAGAAATAAGGATTTGACTTCAGGAGCTTTGGTCAAGGTTGCATTGATTTCAGAAGTAGCTCTTTAGGAAAATTGAGTGCAGCAATGCCAATAACGGATAACTTCTCTCCAAAGGCACAGTCATGACTTCCATAAAAACATAAAAATGAACTCTTGTTAAATGATTTTGTATAATAAATTCAAGATGTGATTGCTGTAACCTAATCAACAGAAAATCCAAAAAATAGAAGGTTTTCCATAAAAGATCCAGAATGTTGAGTTTGTGAGCAAGGACATACTAGTATTTCTTTTGAGCATACTAAATCTGGTTTTTCCCGGGGCCTCCTTCCAGGCCCTCCCAGGTAAAGATTTAAATGTGCATCCCTACAGAAACTTCTGGAGAAGTAGAAAAGGTGTGGGAATGCTTTCCAAAAACCTTTAGGAATCCAAATACATGTTGGGATAGAAGCTGAGGGTGGATCCCGGTGGTAAGGAGGAGCAGAGACAAGAGGAGAAAGAAAATGAAAAAAACAAAAACAAAAAACAACAAACTAACCTCTTAGCTATGTAGCCTCAAAATCCTAGTTTAAGTAAGAGAGGAGAAAGAACATTCAGCATTGAATCAAAATGTAAATTTGTTCAGTAAAAGACATTTAAAAACAAGCCACACACAGGCAGAAAATAGGCACAGCATACCTAATAAAGGGTTTCTTTATATGTTTATTTATATATTGTTAAACAAACAAATAAAACCCACAAGCAATGAGGAAGGAGAGACTCTGGAAACATCACAGGGAAGAGAGACCACGGCATTAAGATATCTTTGCCCAGAAGGTTTGTTAGGGTTTCCAGAGCTAAGATGTCCAAAAAGGTTTCTCCACATTTAGGAGAAATTTTAATGCAAAATCGCTATTGCAAAGAGCAAAACGGACTCCTGCAAAAGAGGAAACGGTTTTCTCCTATAGAATACTGTGATTGTAAGATCTGCACAGAAAAAGTTTCCCCAATGTAAATGTGAGTTGGAGGCTCAGGTAAAGAAACCCCCAAGTGGAGGCCTCAGAAGCAGCATTTCTATTTCCCCTCATTTCAACAGAGAACTTAGGACTCATGTGACACTTTTCTTTTTGGCAGGTTTACACTATTGTTTATTTTATTATTATTATTATTATTAAATTTTATTATTGTTGTTATTATTATTTATTATTATTATTACTGTGTGTATGTGTGTACCATGGCCTGCAAGCGGAGATCATAGAACAACCTTTGGAAGCTGCTTCTCTCCTCCGCTGGGATCTTAGGATGAACTCAGATGACCGAGTCTGAGTAGCGGGCGCCATCTCTCCAGCCCAGGTGCCTCTCTTGTTCACTTACCACAAAGCTCGATTCTCACTATTTGTCTTACACGGGATGAGCTAAGCTGCTTGCCCTCCTCATCGGCCAGGATAAAGTGCTCACTCACTAGCTGACCTTTGGCCCCTTTAAGTGTGAGCCAGGCATGAAGATGAGCCGTCCCCTGAGGAAAGCATTCCAGGATCTGACTGTGCTACCCTTGATCTAAATTCCTCACTGCTGGCTTTTTTTCCGATATAATCACATCAAAGAAGGTGATTCCTTTTCTGTCCATCATAAAGCACAGAGATAACACCTCTATTAAGGAAAGGGGTTAATAAGCAACAAAAAAATTAGATCCAAATTATAGATTTGATCCAAGTTTGACATGTTGTGGGAGCCTAGAGGTAGACCATTTAAAGATCCAGGAAGAACCATCCAGGATTACATTTTCTGAAGTATAGACAGCAATGGACAGTAAAAAAGTGCTTGTACAAACAGAAATAGGTTGAATGGGAGCCTTAAGATGGCCTGGGGGCATGGTTTGTATATGCTCAGCCCAGGGAGTGGCACTATTTAGAGGTGTGGCCTTGTTGGAATAGGTGTGTCACTGTGGGTGTGGGCTTTAAGACCTTCATCTGAGCTGCCTGGAAGTCAGTATTCTGCTAGCAGCCTTCAGATGATGGTGGAGAACTCTCAGCTCCTCCTGCACCATGCCTGCCTAGATGCTACCATGCTCCTGTCTTGATGATAATGGACTGAGCCTCTGAACCTGTGAACCAGCCTCAATTAAATGCTGTCCTTATAAAGTTGCCTTGGTCACGGTGTCTGTTCACAGGAGTAAAACCCTACCTAAGACACCTGGCTACAGGCACTCCCCCGCCTCTCCATGTAGCATTAGCTCCTCACTCCTTTAGGATAAGACACTCCTGGAAGCCTCATCCTGTGAGGTAGGTCATGACATTCCTTCTTAGCCGGCTGCTACATGGAATAGAAGGGGAAGTCTGAAATAATATTCCTGGGGATTATAACTCTGTGAGAGGAGAAGGCTTCTAGTTCTGTGGCCTGCCTTGGGCTTGGAGCTGTAGGAGAACCTGAAGAAGACCAGGAGAAGCTGACAGACAAACGTTGCCATAGTCAGCTCACCGCCCCTCCCACCGCCCCACCCCCAGCTGTGAGAGTGATGACAATGTCCCTGGGCCTGGGAGAAGACCCATGGATTGATCACCCAGGCTTCTCTGAGCAGACCCTGCGGCACTGCGCGCGTCTTTCCTCTGCCTGATTCCTCTTCTCTTTAAACCCAAATAAAGCTCATGTCTAAACCCCAAAGGCAGATTGTTTATATCCATCTTTCTCTACTTCCTGTTTCATTAGTTGAGTCCCACCGCCACACTTTTGCCCAAAACCTCAGTAAGAAAACTAGCAACTCTTGCTTTGAGCCTACACATGTATGACAATTTTATATCTGGCAACTAAAACTCCACCCTAGGAACACGCTGCTATGGCCGTCTTCTGGACACTCGTCTTCATTTGAACAAATCCACCACTCCACTTCTCCCTGACTCCAGTACTTCCCTGTCACCCGGCCCACCCCACCGTACCCATCTCTGCCTTGTCCCACTTCCATCAGAAAATCCGCCCTGGACGCTTTCATCGTCTGACACTTTCCACACCAGTGTCTCTTCTGGCTTCCGTGCTGACGCGCTGTCTGGTGGTAACTGGATGACAGAAGCTACCACAGCATCCTGAGCAACACGTACTGAGTGTCTTGGATGATGAAACTTTCTGAGGGAGGTGTGGTTGTTAATGCAAATTTCTTTATGTTTCTGACGCAAGCCTGTTGACCATGTCAGTTCCTAACAAAAAAGCAACCTTGGCATCTAGAGCTGCTCCTGTATCTGCCAAAATACTCTGCTGTCATCAAAAAATGATGTCTTTTCCTTTTATTTCCCAGATTTTCCTCCTGTATCCTGAAATTGTGTTATTTGTATGTGTTGTGTACACAACTGTACATTATGTGTACACGGTCTTGTGTACTGTGTATTCAGATGCTGATTTCTGTTCTCCTGAGATCTAGTTACAGTCCAGGCGTGGGCATTTTCATGAATATTCAAGGCTCTCCTGTATCAGTGTGGTATAAAGAATGCTCCCCAATTATCTCTGATTGGTTAATAGAAAGATCTCTGTGAGTTTGAGGCAACTCTGATCTACAGAGCAAGTTCCAGACAGCAAGAGTTATACAGAGGAAACCCTGTCTCAGAAAAAAAATAAAATAAGATTAAGTGGATTCTTCTCAATTTGATCAACACTCTAAAAAAATAACAACTTAGCTTTCTTTTTTTAGGAGATGAGGGACTACGTGATCCAGAATAGGATGGATGGATGGCTCAGCATTTTAGTAATGGCCTCCCTTGGCAATGAAGTAGGTTTGCAAGCTCTCCTCATACCTTTTATTACCTTCATTAGCAAAATTGATTACGTGATTGAGAATCGTAAGTGGAGGTACTTATTCCAAATTATGTTGTTGGCACCCAAATGGCATCATGTTTTGTTTTTTTGTTTTTTTTTGTTTTTGTTTTTTGTTTTTTGTTTTTTTGGATTTTTGGATTTTTGGTATTTTCGAGACAGGGTTTCTCTGTGTAGCCCTGGCTGTCCTGGAACTCACTCTGTAGACCAGGCTGGCCTCGAACTCAGAAATCCGCCTGCCTCTTCCTCTGCCTCCCAAAGTGCTGGGATTACAGGTGTGCGCCACCACTGCCAAGCACATTATGAATTTTTATGAGACAGGTTGAGAGAGATTCTACTGAGGTTCACAATATGGAGAAAGAAATGTGAAAGGAGCCAGAAGTTTTTAATTTAACCTTGCTTCACAAATTTCTATTTTCCATGATTGTCAAATGGTCAACTCTATCAGCATTGTAGAGTGCTGATATTTTTATGACTTCTTTCTTCCATTATACTAAAATCAACTTCTCAATTTTTATCCAGTGGTAGGAATTCTCCTCTTTATGAAAGAAACTGCGCTCTTCCAATGCTGATGTCAATGACATCAGGACAAAGTGCTTTCGGCTCCATGCTGAACGAATTGAGGCCTTCCTTAAAAAATCTTCAAAAGCTTTGGTATTCTGATTGCTCAATTCTTCACTTATTCCCTACTCTATGAAGGCATTTTAGTTGCAGAATAGATTGATTAAAATGCAAATCCCAGAGCTACAACCAATAGTTTATTAGTACATTCTCCCAGCTAAGGATTATATGGAATTTATTGTCAATCATATTTTAAAACCTTTTAGAGTAGAAAATGAAGTTGACATATGTAGACTAATTTATGTTAACTACCAGCCACTTATGTGTTGGTTTTATCTTAAATCATATTTCTCACGTCTTCAGAACTATTTTCTCTTACTCCACCCATCTTTTTAAAGTTACCACTCCTGTCATTTTTTAATTTAGTCAGACTTTTGATTGACAAATGTCAATCAGTATAGTAAAACATCTAAATCCTATAGCAATAGTGAATTCTTTCTAAAGTAGTAGCATTTTACTAGTCAGTTTTTGAGGGGGTGGTGGTTAACACAGATAGGAGCACACAGAACCGTTCTACCTCCTCAGTCACTGCTGCTCCACATTGTACAACAGTATAATGAGAGGAGCCCGCAGAGATCATGAAGCCCTCATCATATGTACATCTATACATCGGCTAATAGGAAAATATTTACAGAATTTAGATATAAATCCCTTTAAAATTTACCAGTGTACAGTGTATTGAATCCATTAAATTGCTCATTTTTTAAAACATAAAACACCTCGATTTTCTCCCCTCCGCTAATCCCTCTGCTGGCCTCACCCTAGTTCTAGAGGCTGGATCTGATCCCAGGTGATCCCTAGGAAATACCAGCAAGACCTCAGAAGGCCAGGATGGAGCGCGGTGTTCAGTGGCTTTCTCCTTGGCATCCCGCCCATGACAGCCACAACATCCAACTCCTCAAAGATCTCTAAAAGGCACTGATACTGTCTTCGAAATGATATAAAAATTGTCTCTGGAAACTTGATCTTTCCTTTACTTGGACTTTAGATAAGAATGCACTTTTCTTAAAAAATTCCCTTTCATTTTTTTCAAAAATACACTTTCAATGTTCTCTCCCATTTTTCTTTTTAATTCCTAATAATAGAAAGAAAGGATAGGTGCTTAGCATAATTGCTATTTTCTTTAACTGTTAGTAGAATAGTTCTTAATGTCTGGTCCCTGCTAGGGACATGAACATTTTTCTGGAAATTCGTAAAATAGACAAATTCTCAGCCCCACATCAGACCTACTGTGTTAGAAACGCTGAGGGTTGTAGGACTCAGTAAAAGTGTTCACTGCATTTTTTGTTTTTAAGATAAGTTTGGTTGAAAAGGAATTGAAGCAATGAATAATAGTTTAGCATATAATATACATGATCAGTTATGGCTTTTCGTGTAGAACTATTTTCTTCAGCACTATTGAATTATGAAAGCAATAGGAGAAAAGTATTAATTCCAGACTTGCTGGCTCGAGGCAATTAACAAATAGAAAACAAATGTTCATCTTGCATAAGAAAAGTACAGTGCTTTGGAGAGATACTCTGTGGTTAAGAGCACTCTCTGTTCTTTGAGAATACAATTCTTAGTACCCACACACAGTTGTCTGTGGACTCTCACAACTGTCTCTAATTCCAATTCCAGGGGATCCAATACCTTCACACAGAGACACATGCAACACACATAAAACGAAAATTTAAAAGAAGAAAAGAACAGTGAAAAGTAGTAGACATTATTGTAAGACTGTTTTTAAAATGAATTGCACTGTGGATTCTCTAAAGGTTAACAAGAAGAGATGATATGTATACAGGAGAAATCATTTAAACTGTCAAAAAGAAGTTTGACTCAAGGTTAAAGTATTGCTTTATTATTATTTATTTTTTGGTAGATAAAACAGGATATAGCCTCGATTTAATAGAGGTAGAGACAGCAGAAAGAAAATCATGAAAATTTTAAAATAAACTACTGAGGTCAATTCTCTGTGCATTTTAAATTGTGTTGGTGTAGAGATAATGATTAATTTCCACCCAGGGCTCAAGAAGATGAGTCTAGAGTTAGCATTGCAGACCTCTGTCAGAGCTTCTGCACATGTTTAAAGGGGGAGGTTCATGCTTATGTGCATGACAGTGTATCTGTATGCATATTAAGTGCATTGTTTTTGTAGAAAGGATTCTCAGTTTTTACTTTAGACCCTGAGATGTCTAAGAATCCTCACCAAGCACACAAATGGGGTAAGTTTGAAATAATGAAGTTTATAGGACTAGCAGTTTGGGAAAATCACGAACAGCCACATCTCAGGGCTTGTCAATGGATTTATCCAGGCAGCGAACACTATATAGTCCTCTATCAGCAAGGCTGTATTTGATGGAAAACATCACAATAGTTCAGTAGGGAAGAAAACCATATAGTTTATCAGGCTGTAAAACCTTCTACTAACAGGGCTATTATTTGGGCATCCCTTATTTTCTACTCAGGATGACCCTTGTCACCAGCCTCTTGCACGCTCCCTTTACCTCTTTGTTCCTGAGTGTGTAGATGAGGGGGTTCAGCATGGGTGTGATGATCCCATAAAAGAGGGACACCATTTTCCCCCGGTCCTTGGAAGCAGGGGATGGTGGCTGCAGATACATGTAGATAGCTGTGCCATAAAAGAGGACCACCACAATGAGGTGGGAGCCACACGTCCCAAACGCCTTTCGCCGACCTTCAGCTGACCTGATTCTCAACACTGCTTTCACAATAAATGCATATGATATGAGGATGAGAGTCACAGGTATTAAAAGAAATAGTACGCTGATGAAGAACAGCTCTGCTTCATTGGCTGTTGTATCCACACAGGACAATCTGAGCAGGGCAGGGACTTCGCAGAAGAAATGGTCCACTTCCTTGTGACCACACAGTGGCATCTGAAGGGTCCATGTGGATTGTAATACTGAGTTGCTGAAGCCACTGATCCAACACGCAGCTGCCAGTTGGAGGCAGCGCCTTTGGTGCATGATGACTGAGTAGTGGAGAGGCCGACAGATGGCTACAAACCTGTCAAAGGACATGACGCCCAGGAGAAAGCATTCTGTGGAACCCAAGGCCAGGAAGATGAAAAGCTGGGCCACACAGCCTCCATAGCTGATCACCTTCCGGGTGCTGCAGATGTTGATGAGCATCTGTGGGACTGTGCTTGTGGTGTAGCACAAGTCCAGCAGGGACAGGTTAGTGAGGAAAAAGTACATGGGGGTGTGGAGTTTGGAATCCAGGCGGGACACAAGAATTATCATCATATTTCCAAAGATGGTCAGAACATAGGACACTAGAAACACCACAAAGAGTGGCAGCTCCAGCCATGGCCGATCTGAAAACCCCAAGAGAATGAACTCCCGTGAGATGCTCTCATTGGCCACACTCATGTTAAACGGTGCAGCCTCCGGGTCTCTGGAGCACAAGGGTTATAAGTTGGTTGACATGCTTGTTGGATGTGTCAATTAGTTATGAAGTGATGACTCTGGAGAGTTTTGTGCATTCATAAAGTGATCCTGTTAGGATGAAAATGTATTGACAGAAGTTAAAGTGTCTATCAAACATTTTTGAGGTGATTTTCTATTCCTAACAGTTTTTACCAAAGTGATGTCAAGGTTACAGCACTTTATCAGTTTCTACTGTCACAGAACATCCCTTTGGTGTTTGCTGTTCTATGAGTGGGTTGTGCTATGGTCTTTTTTTTTTTTAACCGGGTATCTGCTATTAGGGAGATACAGCTATTGATCCTATTCTTTGGATCCAGTTTAATTTCTTTCCAGAATCAGTGAGAGTCTCTGTCTGCTGGCATTTGTGAAAATTATTTAAATCTCATTTTTTCGCTATTCCTGCCCTTCCCTCAAATAAATCCAGATATTATAGCATCTATAGTAAGTTTTCAGACACCATGTCAAAAGCCTTATTCTATCACTCTCATGTCGGAGAATCTACACAGGATTGTTTGTTCGTGTGACATCTGAGGCCGGCAGGTCTGGCTCATGCACCCCCAACCCTCTTCTGTAACTTGTTACATTGCTCTGAGAATGCTTCTCGTCCTCTCATCTTCAGGTTCCTCATTTATACAACAAAGATACAAATCACTTTTCTGGACTGCAGAGAATCACAAGTGCACCCCACTGAGCCTGACTCAGGGTGGGAACAGGGCAGTGTGAGTCAGGCAGCCACAGTGAGGGAGGCACTGAGGAGCTCAGGAGACTCTCTTGGAGCTTTTACAGTGCTCTCTCTCCTAGGGGTCAGCAGCACAGGTGGGTGAGTGACAATCCCAGGGCCAGGGAAGCACAACTGTGTCAGAGCGCGGAATGCTTAGGTTTGAGAAACTATTCATAGCCCTACATTTTGAGACAAGCCAGGCAGTTAAGAATGTATGCATCCCACACAATTCTCAAGGATAATCTAAGCTACTCTGTGAGTTCATCACTATCCGAAATTATGCTTTTCAGCTTTAGTCTCACTCATCAAAATGTGAGGGAAGGGTGCTGGGTTCTTCTCCTCATTCGAGAGCATTTGCTCTCTAGGAGGCGCTCCCTGACTCTCTCCTTTAAGACATCTGAGATATATGATCAGCTAGAGAGAGATGAAGTTTTAAGTTTGTCTCTTAGACAGGTTTCCAGACCTGTTTGAAATTTCCTGGTAACCGAAGGCCAGCTTTCATCTCCCTTCGTCCTGCCTCCACATCAGGAGAGCAGTGAGCAGATGTGCAGCCACGCCCCTCCCTGGTTAGCAGTGCTGACAGAGCCCTGAGCTGCAGGCAAGAGAGGCAAGCATTCACCAAAGTTCAGCTACATTCCCAGTCCTGCATGTGTGTTTTCAAGTGAAAATATGTTACTGAAGAGTTGTATAGAACCAACCCACCCATTTAAAGAATATATAGCAGACAATAGCTAAATGGTAATATACAAATTAAACGTTACCTTGAGAGATACAGAAGAGACCCATATCCTTGGGAAACAGAGGTAGAGAAAGGAAAGCAAACTAGTCTTGGCCTATTAACCTGCCTGTTGTCTGTTCTTTTAAAATAGGCACCTCTTTCCTTTATAAAATTCTTAATTGTTTTACTCACCATTATATTTGGGTTTCTATTTTCAAACTAGTATAACTTTAGTTGAGGCTTTAATCACCAATCAGATTCAAATCTTCATAAGAAACATAATTTCTTTAATTCACTACTTTCTTAAAATTCAGTATGAATCTATGAGGACATTTAAAGCAGGGAGGGCAGAAATTCATCTTCTCATTCTCTTAGCCAAAACTATACATTGCCAAAAAATGTGGGAACAAGGTAGAAAGAGCAGGATAAACATTAGTAAAGATAAATTTCACATACCTCACAATTTCATTTGTGTTGTTCTTTGTCTTCAGATAGGGTCTTATATAGTCGGGGCTAGCCTCACATTTGATATATAGCTGAGGTTGGCATTATCCTTCTGCCTTACCCTTCCATGTGCTGGGTGTAGGTCCTTATTAACATAATATAGAACTTACATGTCTTTATATTACAAGAGTAAATCACAGCCTCCTCAAGTCCATACAATTAGAGTGACTCTACGTCTCAGGTCACCTAGGACTTGTCCTAGAACAGAAACTGATGGAGTTACTTCCACTTTCAAACTGGGTCCTAACTGGATAAGCTATAAAGTCTCCCTAACCAATGCTAAGGCATGGAATGAGTTCTGTATTACTGCCAAGGAGGCATCTCACCATCAAGGACATCACTTGTGTTTCCTGATCCAACATGACCAATGACACACCTGGGCCCTTGATGCTGATGTTTATCCTGAGAAACATTGCCAAAAGACAGCCTCTCTAAGACACCTCATTATAGATAAAGGAGAGAAAATTAGTTGATGTACTTCTACTCAATGGAGCCCTCACCCTGAGAGTCATAACTTATAACTCCTCTGTAAACAATGTAATATAGTAGTGGTTCTGTGATATGTAAGATCCTCTCATGTTCCACAGTCATGGCACAAGGAAGAGCAGAGGTATTTGGAAGAGCAGAGGTATTTGTCCCTCTAGCAGGAAACTTTGGAATAGAATAACAACAGAGAAACACACAGGAATCAGGGAAGGCAATGTGAGAATTCAGTTCTTTTTTTGTTTTGTTTTTTTGAATTTGGTTTTTTCGAGACAGGGTTTCCTCTGTATAGCCCTGGCTGTCCTGGAACTCACTCTAGACCAGCTGGTCTTGAACTCAGAAACCTGCCTGCCTCTGCCTCCCAGAGTGCTGGGATTAAAGGCATGCACCACCACCGCCCGGCTGAGAATTCAGTTCTTATACTGTGCTTCATTCAGCTTTCTGAATGAGTCCAACTTCCAACAAATGAGAGCCTCAAACGTCCATGATCTCTTAAAAGCTCATCTCTAGGTGGGATTGCTATCATTCTGTGTATTAAGTGAACTGAACTCAGACTGAGATCATTAGCCTTAGCACAAAGTGCTTGTTAATAAAGAGAACACAGACCCAGAGGTTAGGGTTTCCTTAGCTGCGTTAATAAACAACACGGGCTAGGCTCTCACTTGCCTCTTAGTGCCGAATCTACTTGCTCACAGCTACAGCTTCTGTCTTTGAGGGTACAAGATAGGTTTCTCTCCTTTAAAGCAAACCTACATTGCAGTACCTTAGGGTGATATTATTCTCCTTTGGAATACCACACATTCTGTCAGCCGGCAAAACAAAACACGTGAACCACGTGAGGGCCAGCAGTGAGGCTAAAGCTGACATTTGTCAGTAAGTGTTCCAGAAAGCTACTGAGGAGTCTTTACAAGTTTTATCTGTGATCACCTGAGAGTACTTAACCTAAACTTCAGGATACTTCTTTGATGAGTAATATCATTACTTTATTATTCATTTATTTATTTGCCTGTAATGGATTGACCTTGTGTTTCTCATCTTGAATTTCCTTGCCCTGGATCTGAGTTTGAATACTCAAAACAATGAGAGAGATCTTGAAAAAGCGCTTTAAGTGGTGCAAAGGACATTGGAACAAGAAGGGCACCAGAGTCAGCTCCAAGTCTGCTGGCTGCACAAGGGAATTAAACACCTTGAGTATCAGTTTTATTTTCTGTGGTGGGATAGAAGTGATATTTTTCTCTCTGTGTAACAACTTTTTACTTGTGCTTCCTCAAATCACTTCATACCTCAGTGAGAGGATCTTTCATATACCATCCTGTTTTGCTGGATTATAAGCATAAATAATAGAAGTAGTTTTCCTACACAGCTAGTAAGGAAAAAAAGTGAGTAAACATTTAGCTTAGAAACGATGAGCTCTGAAGATTATCTGTTCCTCTAGCGTAGGTTGATTTCCTGAGAGCTCAGATCTGCTTGAGCAGCCAACAGAAGGAAAAGCTGACCTGCTGTGAAGCCGTGGTCCCAACCGGGCTCCCAATCCTCTTCTAATGCTCGATTTCTAATGCAAGTTTTAACAGTTTGTATAAATGTGTTTACTTACCGGCAATTTAAGCCTCTGGAATGATGACTCTGTTTTGATGTCCAAGTATCCTTGAATACAAATAGAATTGATTTAGAGTCTGCAGATGCATCGGTGCCTTCCTGCACCAATTAGCCATACACTCATTCTGGCAAAATGACTTAATGTTCTTTAGTTTCACTGCTAAGTAGCTATTCTGTTGTCCCCAAACACAGCTTGCTGGACAGTAAGGAGGAAGTATCTCTCAGGACTGGAATGTATGGCGTTGGTGCCATGCCATTTATAGTTTAGGGAATCTACTGTTATTCTAAAGGATTTTTTTTTTCTGTCAGCCTTGCAAAACTAGATAAAAGATACTTTCTCTGTAAAGACTGGTGTTTCTTTTGGTCTGTGGAGGGAATCTTAATCTTTCATAGCCAAAGTCTTCTGTTTATAGTGGCAAAGCCAGGACTTGACCCTGTGGGACACAGGCAGGGGAGCTGCAAGATGAGGGCCTTTTGCTCACTGATTAGCTCAAGAAGAAACTTCCCTCTGGGGAGGGATGGGGTGCTCAACTCTTACTAACGCTAAAGGAACGGCGTGGAATGTCTTAGCAAATGGAAACTAAAATTTGTGCTCAGTAGAAATTTGTTTTCTTTTTGTAATCTATCCAGAAGGTTCTCCAAAACCATTTAATTCCTGTTGTTTATTTGCTAGATCCTTTTTGAGACAGGGTCTGCTGTAGTTCAGGATGGCCTCAGCCTCCTCAGTGCTGGAATTACGGGGAAGTGCCACCACCTCTGATCACTACTTAGTTCAATGAGAAGAAAAATATTATTTTATGTATAAATATTCTAAGATAGCATCTCGGGCCATGTTGTTACCCTTTTATTTAACTAAGAAAAAGCCTTTAGCTTTCATTTGAAACTCTGTCGGCCTTCGTTGTCTTCCTAACCCTCCCACCTCCTCTGCATTCTCATTGATTCTCGGCCGCATCCATGGCACCACGGCTTTGAAATGTTCCTTTTCCAATCTTGTTACTCTTCTGTGATGATTAGTTGGAACTCTACCAAATGTCCACTTTTCTGCTCACAAATTTACGATAGTCAGGACTTGTGTGTTCCCTCTGCATTTTATTAGTTGAAATCTCATTCAATTATTTTGATACTCAGATTTCCCCCACTTGGTGCCCACAGAAGTCTCTCCAAGCAGCCACTACATCCCTTTGTCCTTTCATCATGGTTCTAGAAATACTTCTTTAAATTCAGCACAATCTATGCCTGGAATTTCTCCATAGAACTCTGGATTCCTTCAGGAGGTGATGGAAAAGACAGCATGACCTAAGAGTGCGTGAACACAGAAGTATTTAATACCGTGCACAGGCATTCTCCACCCCTTCCTAGCTCAGTCACCTGTACATGGTGAGTTCTCCAGTTCTCAGTGATACTTTAATTTCAGTCCTCTTTGTAAAGTTCGTGCAGGTCTTCTCCCTTTCCCTATTTGTAGGCTCCTTCTCCAAGTAGAAGAAACCAGGCTCCTCAATATGGTGCCTTCTTCATTCAGTTCTTTGCTTGTAATCACTTTATCTATGATGCGGGCCATTTCATCAAGTCCTCACAGCTTCACAGGTGTGGGATCCTTGGTGTGAGCACCACACACTTCTCTCTATACCAAACCTTTTATATATGAAGTTTGTAAACTTTCGTTAGATTCTTCAACTATACATAATGTTTTGAAATGTATCCATATTACTACATATTACTGGAGTAGTGTTTTTCTTTTATTACAACTGGGATTCATTTTATGACTGCAGAAACAATTGCCTATTTGTTTCTCTTCTTGGATGAGGGAGCTTCATCTAGTTTTAAATCTTTCTTAACTATATTTTCCTTCTAGTATTTTGGTTTGGTTTGGCTGTGTAGTACATTTTCTTGAGTCATTGCAATTGGTTGTTTATCTGTGATCTTTCTACTTTTTATATGGATCCTGATGGATATAATTTTTCCTCACTACTGCTTTTGCTGTATTGAATACATATTTGGTGTGTTGTGTCTACAATTTCCTTTGTCTCTTCTGCCTCCTTCTCTTCTTCCTCTTCCTCCTCTTCTTCTTACTCTTCCTCCTCCTCTTCTTCCTCCTCTTCTTCCTCCTCTTCTTCTTCCTCTTCTTCCTCTTCCTCCTCCTCTTCCTCCTCCTCTTCTTCCTCTTCTTCCTCTCCTCCTTCTTCCCCTTCCCCTTCTTCTTCCTTCTTCCCATTCCTCCTCTTTTCTCCTCCTCCTTTCATCCCTGCCCCACACCCTTTTTGACTCATTGTTACAGGGCTACCATGTCCTTCCAGCCTTGATGACTGAATCTTCACCAAGTTGTTTCTGTCATTTTAATCACAGTGGCTCATACGTGAACAGTATACTGTTCCTATTTCAGAAAGGTTACTAACCACTTATCTGTATATGCAAATGACTGTGACTCATGTCATCTCTTAGCTAGATGATGAAAATTCTTGTAGCTATTTCATTACCAATTAATATGAAAATTTAAAAAGGTGAGCAGGTGGCATGAATTGTAGGTGAAATGTATTTACAGGAATGCATCACAAGGACTCTTTCCATGACTTAGAAAGGGCCTGTGCAAGTGCCCGGCTATGAAATTAAGCTCGGCTTCATGGTAGGTACACCTGTCACCACTGCCTGTGAAGCCACCCATGGTAGTGAAGTCTATGTCTTCTTTTGCAAACTTAGCTCAACTCAAGATCACTAATTCTGCTTGTACACACAGAATATCTAGAAAGATATACTAACCCTTCAAGAACTGAAAAAGTCATAATAAATAACAAAAAAATTTGTGAAAGTAACATAGAGTCATTGAAGTAATAAACACAAAAAGTTACTATTCCATAGAGCGAACAGCTTTGAAGTGGACTTGAAGTTTCTTTTTCCTTGGAGAAAGTTGCTGGTCCTGGATGCCAGCCTGCAGCAGATGGCTCCATTAATCTATCCTATCACAGTCAGGGGGCAAAAGACAGAGCAAAGGCTAGGGGGTGTGGAGAAAGTTGTTAGCTTTATAAAGCTTAAGTAACCAAAATGAAGTAAGGACCCAATGACAAGCCTATAAAAACAGTAGAGAAGAAAATTTAAAAGCTACACTTACAACAACAATAAAATAAAAATAAACAACAACAACAACAAAAAAACCAATCACATTTTCAATCATTGTAGTTCTGGGGTGTAAAATCCAGTCTTCACGACAACAAATGAGCTCAGGTGAACACACATCTCTTTAGAAGGAAAACAGGGGAGACTATGCCCCCCCCCCCATGAGGGTAACTAGAAACAGTCCAGTCTGTTCTAATAGGATGTCCAGATCAGTGTTCACCAACATGACACACAAGTTAGAGTCATCAGGACACAGAACTCCTCAATTGAGAAAATACCTCCATAAGATTGACCTATAAAGAAGTCTGTGGAGGCATTTTTTAAATGATTGATTAATATAGGAAAGCCCAACCTATTGTGGGTTATGCCACCCTGGGTAGACAGTCCTGGGAAGTTTTACAAGGGTAGCCTGGAGAACAAGTCTATAAGTAATGTTTCTCCAGGTTCTCTGCTTCAGTTTCTGCCTCTACTTCCTATCCTGATGTTCCCTTCATGATAGACTTCAAGCTTTGAGATGAAATAACTAGTTTCCTCCCCAACTTACTTTAGGTCCGGGCGGTAATCACAGAAGTAGAAAGTAAGCTAGAACTGGAGGCTACCTGACTTACGTACGCCTCTGCTCAAGCCCTGGGGATGCACATATAGGGGGCTCAGATTCCCATCTTATTACCAAAGGGCGAAGAGAACATCACAGATCAGATTTATGGATACCTTGAGGCTCCATAAAATAAGCATAAATGAAGACAACCTCTATCATTTGACTTCTGCAAACGTTCACTCTTAATGGCTGACCAAGTACTCCAGATCTCATTTTCCTGAGAAAATGCTTCCACAAAAGACTTTAAAGATATGCTCTGCTCTAATTACATCGTCTGCTTGGAATTTGTAAGACAGAAAAATCCATGGATTGAAATACCAACCACCATTGTCTGTAGCCTCAATGTCTATAGTCTAAATGTCTACAGCCATTATATCCACAAATGACTTTAAAGATGGCACCTTTACTGAAAGAAAGAATGGACTCAGATGCTGACTCTGGAAAGGACCTATGCCTTTTACTGATATGTTATTCTTGTTTTATGGATGCTGTTGTTTTGCTTTTAATCAAGACAGGGTATCAATAATATTTAGCAGAGGTTGTCTTTAAGTTCTCAATACTCCTGCTTTGTTGAGTTTCTTTCTGTCCAGATAAGGCTACTCTTACCTGCCATTTCAGTAACTTAGGTATACCGAAAGGAGGAGGAGAGAGTATGGAGGGGGCCCATTTTCCTCAGGGACTCAAGATCAGCTCTCAAGTTCCACGGCATACATTAGACTACAGCATCCTTGATCATCGTTAATCTACCAGGACTGTGGAGGCTCTCTGGGGTGGGTAATAGTCAAGGGCTCAGCCCTTCTTTCCATCTTCCCTCTGCCAGCCATATTCACAGGTGTTGAGGCACGAGGCAGAAATGTTCTGAGTAATACACCACCATTTAATTCATTCTGTGAATATACATTGTACAAATTAATCAAGAGATGCAGTCATTTCAAGACTTGTAAGGCTTCTGCCAGCCTGATGCCTTCCAGGAAACTTTTTATCAGTAGACAGAGCACAATTTAAAACATGCCAACATAAGCTAGTAGCATGGTCATCCATCAAGTACTGCATACTGTGTGTAGAACAGTCTGTGACACACAACTACTCCTATATCACTGGGCAGCACAGGTTTGCTTATATCAGTTCCACAACAAACACTGATGCCATGGCTTGTTCTAACAGTTGAAACAACTACAGTGCAATTCACTAGGTACCAGAAAGTATTCAACTCTGTTGCGATGTGGTGGGATCATGATTGTATATGTAGCAGGCCCCCTAAGCAAATCATCATTATGAGCATAAGACTGTTTGCATCATAGCCTCCTGGAGGCCGGCAGTAGACAGGAGCCTGGCCAGGCATTTGACTCAGATTCAGTACTTCGCCAGCTCCTGGCTTTCCTGCGTTCACCCTGACTCTCTGGGTTCAAAAAAGAACAGGATTCCTTAAATCAACTCTCCTTAGAAATATGTTACAACCATCTATCTGGACTTATCTAAATTTTTCAAACTGTTTCTATAGGAGAAAAGGAATACTGAGATAAAAATCCTATTTTTTCTTCTTATTTAAACTATTTCAGTGAAGATAAGTTTGTTGCTTGTTGCAGATTTTTTTTCCTAACACAATACCTGGCCTGGCTGTTTGCCAGGATACAAACAAAAAATATGTTTGTTTGTTTGTTTTTAGGGGGAAGAAAGAGTGCATTTCTGGTCTTCAGATCTATTGATTTATGTTGTTACCACGTAGCAGCTTGTTAATGCTTCAAATGAGATGGACATACTGTGCTAGTTTTAAGCTGGAGGGGGAAATATACTTTACCTGGGTTACTGCTTTTACTTACATGCGTGGCTTTAAGGCAAGAGAAGGCTTATGCACCCATCCATGCATAGGTGAGATGCTTTACTTCCCTGAAAATAGCCTGGATGCTATGTGGAGGCTGTGTAGATGCTGACAGAAGGTTTTCAGCAAAAAAAAAAAAAATCCAAGTTCTGTAGCAGACCCATTCTTTGTCAAAGAATGAAAATAAGAGATGAAGAATGCATCTTAAACTAAGACAGTCTCGATTTTCTTATATATAAATTATAGTTACATGTATCTGCATGTGTGTTTATAATTTCTTTACAGTTAAAGTAAATATACTTATTTGCAAAGATAGTTCAGAAACTTTGTGTTCAGGGAATCAACAGGAACAAAGTGTATTAAGAAATTGCAGGTCACTTGACCCTGTTTGTCTCTGAAACTGTCCTCTATTTGTCCTGTGAAAGCTCTTTGGTCCTTTCATTGTGCCCTCTTCAAGGACACATTCATGGGGCTCCAACACAGCCCAGGTTTGTCTCCTGTCTCATCTTGATTTGTAATTAATTAATATAAGATTGTCCTACTTTGGACTGCGACAGTTCCCATGCCCTTGCTTCATGCTCACTATCTGAGCATGTCTAAGCTCTGTCACCACTGTCCAGGGAACCTTTGCAGGCCAGCCTTGAAATAGATTGTTTCTCTCAGAGTCCCTGGCTCCTTATACTGTCTCCAGTTCATTTCGAAATCAAGATCTAGGCACTAAGCATGTCCCTTGGTAGAATCTTTTTGCTTCTAGTTTCTCTCAACAAACAGCTTTTTTTTTAAGGTCTCTTTTCCTCTAAGAGTCCTTGTGTCCCGAGCCAATAGCATCTATCCCTTCATTAGATATATGGCCCTTTGTCCACTAATGAAGAGAGAACTACCATCACTAACTCTGGTGCCATCCCGGAGTTCAACTTTCTTCTCCACCTGTGGTATCTTTCATAAATCTCAAATATGAAAACTTACAGAGCCATGAACAACAAACAGCTTTTTAATGCATATAATTAGTGCTTTGGTTAAAGTGTGAGTTGTCTCCCTTCCTGTGTTGGAAGCCGGGTTCCCAATGCTTCAGTACTGATGATTTGTTTTGTTTTGTTTTGTTTTGTTTTGTTTTGTTTGAGTCAGGATCTCACTATCAATCTCTGCTGTCCTGGAACTCACCACACAGGCTATGATAGCCTCAAACTCACAGAGAGTTGCCTGCCTCTGCCTCCCAAGCACTGGGATTAAAGGAATGTGTCACCAAGTCTGGCATTACTGATGAGCGTTTGATATGAGAGAAGTGAAGGCTATTACAAGATGACCAAACTGCAGAAAGAATTGATGTCTCATGGAACAACAGTTTGTTCTCTGGAAATAAATAAATAAATGTTGTAAAAGGCACGTCTGGCCCCTAACCAATCTCACCATGCTCCCAGCATAATGGCGTCCATCTCATCAATACTGGCAGCGTATGTGGACTTTCAGCCTCTCAACTTGAGGCAAATAAGTCTTTCCTTCCTATATTGCCTAGCTTTAAGCATTTTGTTATAGCCATGACAAATGAATACATAAACATTGTATTATTGCAATCTCTGTCTGTCTGTCTGCTTGTCTCTCTCTGTGTGTCTGTCTGTCTGCCTCTCTCCCTCCCTCTCTCTCTCTCTCTCTGTGTGTGTGTATGTGTGTGTGTGTGTGTCTGTACATCATATGGTTCCTTGCAGCATCCTTCCTTTTCCTTGTTTCTTTCTCCAACAATGGGAATCTGGTTTTGCACTGTTCCATATATTTACTCTGCATTCAATAGTATTATTCAAATAGCTCTAGAGCTGTTAATTTCTCCTTCTGGAAATGATAGCATTATTACGAATAAATATTAACAATAGTGTTGTAAGAAGAATTTTAATGAGGTTCTTTTTGTCTTTGCCCTGACAGCAATGGTTACAATAGTCTCTTTCTAGACATTAAGTTACACCTTCCCAGCTTTTCTAACCTCTGCAACGTGGGACAGAGTCCACTTTTAGTTCAGGTAGATCATTTACTTCTGTTTGTATTTCTTTCGGACACTTACCGTTTTGTTCCACTTTGCCTATTTAAAATTCGAATATGCAAAACATTATTGAAATATAAATGAGTTGTTCAAACATGAGTTGTTGTTGGTTTTTTTTTTCAGATCACCCTTATTCCTTTTATCCATGTGTGTTCTTTATCTGAGTGTGTAGGGCCAGTGGTCAGACTTGGGTGAACTTCGCCAGAGTCCAGATTGTCCTTTGAGACAATCTTTCACGTTTTCCTGGTACTCACCAACTTGGTGGTTGTTCAACAAGGCAGATTGTCCAGTAAAGCCTGCGGATTCACCTCAGCACTTGGGGTTGTGAGCATATCCTGCTGCACTCAGCCTTGTAACTGGGTGCTTGGTATTGACATCAAGTCCTCATGTTTGCAAGGAAGCGCTTTACTAAGGTCTTCTACAAGTATTCTACACACCTTAGCCAACGAGCCATCTCTCCAGTCTCCACATACTATCTTTTAAGAGGATATTATTTTAATTTAGTTTCCTATGATACATTTATAGGGAATCTCAAAAGTTATAGTACAGAGAGATCCTGTGTACTCCTCACCCAATGACATGTCTTGTATAACTACACTATAGTGCCCAAACCAAGAAATGGATATCTCTATGTGCCAGATAGTTTTATGTCAACTTGACACAAAAACAGAGAAATCTGAGAGAAATCTTAATTAAGAAAATGCTTCCAGAAGATACGGCTGTAGGCAAGTCTGTAGAGCAGTTTCATAATTAACCATTAATGGGGAAGGACCCAACCCATTTTGGGTGGGAGCACTGCTGGGCTGGTGGTCCGGAGTTCTGTGAGAAAGCAGGCTGAAGAAGCCATGGGGAGCAAGCCAGTAAGCAGCACCCATCCATGGCCTCTGCATCAGCTCCTGCCTCCAGACTCCTGCCTTGTTTGAATTCCTGACTTCCTTCAGTGATGAACAGTGATATGGAAGTGTAAGCCAAATAAGACCTTTCCTCCCCCAAGTTACTTTTGATCATGGTGTTTTATCACAGCAGTAGTAACCCTGACTAAGACATGTACAACCTTAGAACTTATGCCTAGGTTCACAAGCTCTTGTGTTAGTGTTATGCAAAGTTGTCATTCTACCAGTAAATCTGTGTTCCCACCACTGCAGCCCAAATCCACCACGCTATTCTCCGGCTCCACCTTGGAGCTCCAAGCACAGATTCCCCCTTTCTGCCCTGTTCCCGACTCCTGGCCACCACGTATGGGCGTCATTTTGAGAATGGTTGTATAAAGAATCATGCAGTTTGTAACCTTAAGGTCAACTTTCCCGCTCTGCTTCATTCCCTCAGCAGTCTTCCTGTCGCTGCGTGTATTCACGGGTTGATATTTTAGATGACCAGGCTGTATTTCACGCAATGGATGTAGCAGAGGTTACTTTTTAACCTCTCATTTACTGGAGAACATTGAAGTTATTTCTATATTAGAATACTACGTGTGAAACTATTATAAAGGTGTGTAGAGTTTTGTAGGAGAGTAAGAATTCATTTTTCTGAGGTAAAATTAAGACACATTTATTGGGAGTGTGGGTGTATGGTATTTAAATTTTTTTAATGTTTTTATAGGATATTTTCTTTATTTACATTTCAAATGTTATCCCCTTTCCCAGTTTTCCCCCTTCCCCAAAATTCCTTATCCCATCCTCCCTCCTCCTGCTTCTATGAGGTTGTTCCTCCACGCACCCCACTCCCATCTCCCCACTCTCAATTCTCCTACTCTGGGGCATCTATCAAGCCTTCATAGGACCAAGAGCCTCTCCTCCCATTGATGCCTGACAAGGCCATGCTCTGCTACAAATGCAGCTGGAGCCATGTGTACTCCTTGGTTGATGGCTTAGTCCCTAGAAGCTCTGGGGGATCTGATTGGTTGATATTGTTGTTCTTCCTGTGGGGTTGAAAACTTCTTCAGGTCCTTCAGTTCTTTCTCTAACTCTTCCATTGCGGACCCCATGCTCAGTCCAATGGTTGGCTGCAAGACTCTGCCTCTGTATTTGCAAGGCTCTGGCAGGGCCTCTCAGGAGACAGACATAGCAAGCTCCTTTCAACAAGCATTTCTTGGCACCCACAATGGTGTTGAGGGTTTGGTGACTGTATGTACGATGAATCCCCAGGTGGGGCAGTCTCTGGATGACCTTTCCTTCAGTCACTGCTCTATACTTTATCTCCATATTTCCTCCTGTGAGTATTTTATTCCCCTTCTCAGAAGAACTGAAGCACTCACACTTTGGACTTCCTTTTTTGGTTTTTGTTTTTGCTGTTGTTTTCTTTTTTCTTTTTATAAAGAGTTTTAAATTGTTCTTTATTGGTTTGGGTTTGTTTAAGCAGCCAATGGATCACTACCACAGGGAGTTCTAATAGACACATTTCCTGGTAGAAAGGGACTTTGGCAGAGTTCAGGGCCCTTCCTTTGTCTCCTGAACTCTGGGATAACCTGCTCTTTCCCAGAGAGTCTGTAGAAAACAATTCAAAAGTTCTGCCTTCACAGGAAGACACCGTGGCACTTCCACATGTGTGCCAGACTGCTTTCTGCTTCAGGTTTCAGGAACAGTCCCAATGATGTGACCAGGAATAACCCAAGTGAGAAAAAGGTAGTTCTCAAATATGTCATTAAAAAGTTTGTCAGTTCATGTATTTGGTACAATGCAAGCTAATGAAAAAAAAAAAAGGTTCTACTTTGGGAAAAAGAATCAGTGAGAGATGTTTGTTACAATGACAGAGGAAAGAATCCATTGAAGTGAGCTATTTTTCACATATTAATCTTCTGAGAGGGATTGCCTCCTCCTGCATCCATTCTCGCTTCCGCAGATCCTGATTTGTACTTGCAAAGTAATACATACTCATCTCCTATGGATTTTTAGAGGTGGCTGATTTGCAAAAGTCAATAACTGCCTTTTGCTAGCTCACAGACTGACATGATTGTCTTCATTTTCAAACATAAAATGATTGTATTAAAATAACATTAAGAGAGTAACATCGACTGACACAGGAAGAGAAATCCTTAAATGAAAACCACTCCGTCTAGCTTTATCCAGTTCTCATCATGCTTTTTATTATGGTGCAAACAGGTTCTATTAAAACGAAAACCAACTCCAGACAATGATACAAATAATTAGAGCTGCCTTTAGCCTCTAGTTGTGGCTATTAGCTAACTGTTTCAAAATATAAGATTTATTTTAGGAAACATTTTTTTCCTTCAACTATAAAATGGGAAATTAGGCTTTGTCTGTCTAATGCCATATATATGGATAAGAATTGAAATAGAAGCTAGTCTGGGATAAAGACCTCAAAATAGCACAAAACAGATTAAATTATTTCATAAGGATAAACTCAAAGATTATTAGTGCAGCAGATACCAAACTGGTTTTGTTTTTATGTTCTGATAGGTTACACATTATGTATGCTCTATCCTGGTCTTTCTTCTTGAGCTTCATGCAGTCTGTGAGTTGTGTCTTGGGTATTCTGAGCTTTTGGGCTAATATCCACTTATCAGTGAGTATATACCATGTGTGATTGGGTCACCTCATTCAGGATGATAGTTTCTAGTTCCATCCATTTGCCTAATAATTCATGATGTCATCATTTTTAGTGGCTGAGTAGTACTCCATTGTGTAAATATACCACATTTTCTGTATCCATTCCTCTGTGGAAGGACATCTGGGTTATTTCCAGCTTCTGGCTATTATAAATAAGGCTGCTATGAACATAGTGGAACATGTGTCTTTATTACATGTTGGAACATCTTCTGGGTATATGCCGAGGAGTGGAATAGCTGGGTCCTCAGGTAGTACTATGTGCAATTTTCTGAGGAACCGCCAGACTGATTTCCAAAGTGGTTGTACCAGCTTGCAATCCCACCAACAATGGAGGAGTGTTCCTCCTTTCTCCACATCCTTGCCAGCACCTGCTGTCTCCTGCTGTCTACTGCTGTGCAGAACAGACTAGCTGCAAGCCGGTGGCTCCTGCATCCTCAGCCTCACAAATGCTAATATTAAAAGCAGGAGGCCTCGCTGTCAGTTCCAGCTTGATCCCTCCACATCCTGTGCCTGAAGTGTGTTGTCTTTAAGAGTGGGGGGCCATACTTTCAAGTACTTGGAGGTGACCAAATCAAATGCAATAGTCTCTTTTGTTTTCAGGGTCTTGTGGATTCCCCAGAGCAATGATGCTAAGGGAGGTTTCCACACCTGGCACCAGGAGTTTTGTTAGTCCATTAATCTTGGGTAGAGCATTACCACATCATTTAGCAGAACTCCATTATATATGTATTCTTAAGTAAGCTTACAAAATGTTTCCCTGTGGCTTTTCAAACATCCTTAATATTATTTATCCACACCCCCTTCCCTGTATTATATACGCTTTCTCTCTTCTCCCAGTTAAAGCCTCTCTTCCCATCTCCCCCTCCCCTCTCCCTTTACACAGCACTTGTGTCTCATTCTCTGCTTCTCTAGAGCTCCTGTTTTCCCTCTCCAACATAATCTGTTTTACTTCCCTAGATTTTGTGGTTATGTCAGATTATATACTCAAAGCTAAAGATTTGGAGCTAGAATTCACAAATGAGAGCAAATATACCACATTTGTCTTTCTGGGTCTAGTTACCCCACTTAGTAAATGTCCTTGTTTGTTTTCTATTGCTGTGATAAATGCTATGAGGTAGCAAAGGGAACATGAGGAAGAGAGGGGTCAGCACATCCTGCCGGTTAGGTTAGGTCAGGTCCATTATCAAAGGAATCCAGGCCATGATCTCAAGACCTAGAAGCAGGAGCTGAAGCAGAGACTTCTGAGGAATGCTGCTTACTGGCTTTTTCGTCATCGCTTGAGACTTTTTTTAAAATACAAGGCAGGAAGAACCATCTGCCCAGGGTAACAGCATCTACAGTTGTCTGGGCCCTCCTCATCAGTCGCTATAACATAGTACAACCACTTTGGAAATCAGTCTGGCAGTTCCTCAGAAAACTGGACATGACACTTTCGGAGGACCCTGCTATACCTCTCCTGGGCATATACCCAAAGGATTACCTGGCATGCAATAAAGACACATGCTCCATTATGTTCCTAGCAGCCTTATTTATAATAGCCAGAAGCTGGAAAGAACCCAGATGTCCCTCAAAGTAGGAATGGATACAGAAAATGTGGTATATTTACACAATGGAATACTACTCAGCAATTAGAAACAATGAATTCACAAAATTTTTAGGCAAATGGTTTGATCTGGAAAATATCATCCTAAGTGAGGTAATCCAATCACAAAAGAATACACATGGAATGCAATCTCTGATAAGTGGATATTATTTAGCCCAGAAGCTCTGAATACCGAAGGCACAAATTGCATAACAAATGACTCCCATGAAGAAGTATGGAGAAGGTCCCGATCCTGGAAAGGATTGATCTAGCATTGGAGGGGAATATAAGGACAGAGAAAAAGGAGGGAGGTGATTGGAGAATGGATGGAGAGAATGTTTATGGGACATATGGGGAGGGGGAAACTGGGAAAGGGGAAATCATTTGGAATGTAAACAAAGAATATAGAAAATAAAAATATTAAATAAAAAAGAAAATGTCCTAAAGACTTGTCTACAGAACAATCAGATGGAACAATTTTCTCAACCGAAGTTCCCTCTTCTAGATGACTCTAGTTTCTGTCACTTTAATAAAACAAAAACAAAATTAACCAGCACAATGTAGTCCCTTCAGTTCCATCTATTTGCCTGAGAAATTTATTTTTCTGTAAAGCTAAATGGATATTTATGGTATACCACATTCAAAATGTGCCACATTTTCATTACTTAGTCACCAGATAAGGAAGATTTAGATTGGTTTCACCTCCTAGGTATTATGAATAAAGCAGCAAAGAGCATGGCTGAGCTGGTATCTGTGGAGTAAGAAACTGAGAGTCCTTTGGGTGTATGCCAAGGAGTGATGGGTTATATATGCTAGATCTAGATCTACTTTTAGCTCTTTGAGAATTCTCCACACTATTGTGAATACACTAGTTTGCCTTTCTACAGTCCCCTTTTCTGTTGGCTGTATTCCTGATCTTAACTAGGGAATGGTGAAATCTCAAAGCAGTTTTAATTTACATTTCCCTGATGGCTAAGGACATTGAACATTTAAAAAGTATTTCTTAACTATTTTACTTTCTTATTTTGAGAACTCTCTGTAGATATATAGCCCATTTTTAATTGGATCATTTATTTCCTTGGTTTTTGTCTGTTTGCCTTTTGAGGTCTTCGTGCATTATGGATATCAATCCTCTATTGAATGTACAACAGCCCAAACTCTCTAATCTCCGTCTCTAACCAGTTATTTTTCTCTGTATTAGTTACTTTTCTTGCTGCTGCAGTGACTAGATACCTGACTAGAGTAACTTAGGGAAAGGAGAATTTTCTTTGAGTCATGGTTTGAAGATACATTGTATCCACTGAGGGTGCTGAGGAGGGTGGGGCAGAGAGACCAGCGCTGATACTCAGTTCACTTTCAGCTGTCAGTGCCGCTGACCTCTGCTCATGGAACAGTATTGCTCACACTTACAGTGGGTCTTACTGGCTGTATTAAACGTTTCTGGAAACATCCTTTTAGAAACCTTCTAAGATGTGCTTCAGATTAACCACCACGGTTTCTTATGCAAATTTTGCATGTTCATAATTTTTTCAATTTGTGGGTTGTTGAGTTGGAGTCTAAGGCTGACCTCCACATAAATGTATAACAGTGAGTGGCCTCAAATTCCTGAGCTTCCTTTCTGCCTCCCACATGCAGATATTATAGGTGTGTGCCACTGACAAGCTCTGGGTTTATTTTTCTTCCTCGCCAGTATATTTCTATTCATTTGTCTCCCAGCATTTATTTCTATAAGCCAAATTGAGTTCCTAATTTTTTCTTTTACTTTTTATTTCTAGAAGCCTCATTCCTTTTCAGTATTTCATTTTATCAAATAGAATTGTCACAAGCTCATTACTTTCATTGCTAATTTCATTTCACAAGTTCATATTTACACCCAACCATTTTCTCATTAATAACAAAATCTTAGTGTTTTAGTAGTTTCTGAGTTTTAAAACTTAGTAGTTTTAGTAGTAAATCTGAGTGTTTAGTAGTTTCTGTATAGGGCATCTTTGAAAGAAATATTCATTTTTTTGATTATATACACTTATGATTTCTTCTCATCCTAGTTTTTTTTTAATACAGGGATTTGAATACCAGACTGTATGGGCCTTAGATGGTATCATTATACAAAATGTGTTTTCTGTGGGTAGATCAGATAAAAAGCTTCTCTTTCTGCCACATTCCTGTCTTCTACCCTTACACCTACTTTCCTTCACTTATCAACCACGATAAGCACTTGGTTCTTTCATTTTGCTAACTTCGTTGAAATTTTCTCTTGTCTTCTCTCTGTGTGAAGTGGACTATGCTGCCAAATTATGATACCACGTAGAGCAGTTTTTCGAAATTTCTTTTTGAGATTATAATATAATTTCATCATTTCCCAGTTCAATTTACTTCTTCCAAGCCCTCTTATATACCTCCCTTGTTGTTTCAAGTTCATGCCCTCTTTTTGCATTAATTGATGTTATACACACACACACACACACACACACACACACACACACACACACACATATATTTCTAAATATATAAGTACAACCTGTTTTTTCAGCATAATGTTATTTACCCATGGGTTTTCAGGACTGACCGTGTGGTACTGGGTAACCAACTGTGCTCTTCCCTGGGGAGGTTTCCTCCTACTCTCAGCATTCCTTAGTTGCCTGTAATTCTTTGTGTAGGGTTGAGGCCTCTTGGGCTTTTCCCGGTCCACATTAGCACGTGTGTTGCTACGAGCCTTATTCAGCTCATGTTTAGGCTGTCACGCTGTTGAAATTTTATGGCTGTATCTTCTGATATTACAAGGAGACACATGCTCACATCAAACTCCCTGCCCCTCTGCTCCTACAATCAAACACCTCTGGCACCTACAAAGGGTGATTGCTCTATTCCACAATAATCCCTGAACCTTAGGTGTAGGGAAGTTTTGTAGATGTATCCATTGAGACTGGGCTCCATAACTCTGCATTTTGATTGGTTGTGGCTTTCTCTAATGTTCTCTGTTACAAAGAGATAACAATAGTAAAAAAATGAACTGCATTACTAAATTATAACACCACATAGGGCAGTTTTAATACTCCAGACTCCTCTTTTTCTTCATCTTGAAATCTTCATTTTTGACTTCTTTTCCAGGCTCTACGTTGCTTTCATCCTTCTTTCTGTTTCCTTCACTAGCTACAACTTCATCTTTCCCATCAATTCATCCTGTCCGTCTTCTTCACTGTGATCTTCCTTTCCATTCCCCTTCTTTTCCATTATCTTCCTGCTGTGACATTAAGGGTATGAACATTTTATCAAATACTTTATAAACAGTGCTTCTTTTTAGCATCTTTCAATCTTGGGACATCATCACACAAATTATTAGTTGCAAAATAGCTAACTTGATGCCTTTAAGTATTTTGTGATTACAGAAATCCCAATTATAAAATGTATGCTTGCAAAACATACATTGTGTCTCAGGATCAATGGTGACATCCAGCGTTTGTTACCTTATGTAACTCATAGTCATTCTTCAAAGGGTTTTCTCCTGAGGAATTTTGAATGAGGCTTTAAATTTTTAAGCCCACAGTGGTTGTTTCTGGGCTGGAGTTTAAACTAATTTTTTTCCTCTAAAGGCAAACCTCCTCTCCTTTATTCTAAGTTATTTTATTAAAATTAGTTCAATTTCCATTGTTTCTGAAAATTGCTCAATAGTTTAATAATTTTAGCACAAGATAAACAGACGCTTTTTAGGTAGAGCTGGGAATGTAAACAGGTTCAGATCCAAACTCAGTATTAAAGAATGCATGCATGCTTCTCTAAGCAAATGGCTTCCATATAAGGACTTTATACGTGGGCTGATGAGGCTCATGTTTTAGAAAGGCTCCTCTGGAGTAAAGTGAAAGAAAATCACAAGTAACAAGACACAAGAATTGGTGTGCACATCTGTGATTATTCCAGCACGTAAGATGCAACGGCAGGATTGTCATGAGTTCCAGGAAAGCATGGACTACAGAGTGAGACTCAGTCTCAAAATTTTATAAAGAAAACTAAGTTCCTTAATGGAGATGCCTTTCTACCAATGGGGTGGGTGGTGGGCTAGGACAAGCAAAGCAGAAACGAAGGAGAAGTCAGAGCTTTGAAAGTCATGGTAGATTTGGCAGCTTAGTGGATATAAATTCTAAGGGGAAAATGATGCAAGAGGTAGCTGCTGCTTTAAACAGTGGTGTCGTCACAAACTACAGAGGCAAAAACCATGCAAAGCAGTTTGAGAAAATAAAGTTCAAAGAATTAATGGGTGCTTGATGTAAATGCTCTGAATACATCTGAGGAAAGTAGCATGGGCAATATCATCTTCCCTTCTACCAAAGCTCCTTGAGAACAATTAGACTATGTTGCAGTAAAAGAGAATGTGTTTCAATGTTATTGAATTTGTGACTAGTATAGACTTTGTTTACTCTTCTGAGATAGTGGATGGTGTCAGATTTATACTTCATTACGTCATATTGTAATATGAAATGCTGAAGATCTTTGGATTCTATTACATCATTTCACAAAAAAGAGAGTTCTACAACTATGATACTTTAATAAGTTATAAACTTTCATGTATTTGTAATGAGTTATGGGTGAGGATGGGGAAAGGGTGGAGGCAAAATGGAAAAAAGTAAAACAGAGTATGCTGAGCTTTCTTCCCTGGCTAACGTTCCTCAACTTTTATTGAGTTTCTGCCTGTCTTAGTCAGGGTTTCTATTCCTGGACAAACATGAACAAGAAACAAGTTGGGGAGGAAAGGGTTTATTCATCTTACACTTTCTACGTTGCTGTTCATCACCAAAGGAAGTCAGGACTGGAACTCAAGCAGGCCAGGAAGCAGGAGCTGATGCAGAGGCCATGGAAGGATGTTTCTTACTGGCTTGCTTCCCCTGGTTTGCTCAGCTTGCTTTTTTATAGAACCCAATAATAGCAGCCCAGAGGTGGTACCACCCAAAAGGAGCCTCCCCCCTTGTACCCTAATTGAAAAAATGCCCCACAGCTGGATCTCATGGAGGCACTTCCCCAACTGAAGTGCCTTTCTCTGTGATAAGTCCAGCCTGTGTCAAGTTGACACAGCAATAGACACCATCACTCAAGAGAAGATGAAGCCTACAGAATGGGATAATACCTTTACCATCTCTACACCTCACAGAGGGTTAGGATCTATAAAATGCAAAGACCAACAACTACAGAAGAACCACACTAAACATCAAGGATATAAGCCAAGTTTGGAATGTGCCATGGAGTTAAACAGAGGCTTTTCAAAAGATGGACTACAAATGGATGCGAACATTTGCTTTAAATGTTCAACATTCCTAGCTATAAGGGACATGCAAATTAAAACTGCTTTGAGATTTCATCCTACTCCAATTAAAACAGCTAAGGTCACCCCTTCCCCCCCCAAAGACAATGACTGGCATGGACATAGAAAAAGAGAAATGTGAAATGTGTATTCCCGCTGGTGGTAGTACAAACTGGTACAGCACTCTGGAATTCAGAAAAGAGGTTCCTCAAAAATTGAGAAACAGGTCAACCACAAGATCCATAGGCAGAGACAGTATTATACAGATACTGCCACATCTGTGTTCAATCCTGCTTTAATCACACGAGCCAAGAAATGGAAATAGCCTAGACACCTACAACAATGAATAAATAATGAAAATATGGTACATTTATATAACAAAATATTCTTAAGCTCTTAAGAAATTATGAATTTCAGAGGTAAATGATGTAACTGGAAATAATCATTCTGAATGAGATAACCCAAACAGACAGACATACAGACAGACAGACAGACACACACACACACACATACATGCATTATATGGTTGTTAGTTTTGAATCCTCAGGTTTGTATGCACAGCTGGGAATATCCATAAAGGTCAGGAAATTAGCAAGGGATCAGAAGAGGGTGGATTTCAAAGGAGAGACAAAACAATGGCATAGGGGATTAGAAGTGAATAATGGTACAGGAAGGGTTAAGGATGAGGTGAGAGGTCAAGATAGAGGATGGAATATGGGGAACTAACACTAACGACACTTTGAAAAAAATCATATGGAAACCTGAAGAAACTTTTTAAAACACACACACACACACACACACAAGGAGTTTAAATAGAGTTTCCTATAACAAGGCAACAACACCACTATCTGATACAACAGTGACAAAAGTGGGTTTTCCTCTTTTTGAGTTGTTGGACGATGAGGTCCCATAAATCTCCCAATATCACAGGCTATTGCCAGTGTTCTAGGTTACTAAAAAACTTGACATTAAATTCAATTTCTGAAGACACTACACACAGAACACTGAGAAATCAAGCAAGTACTTACCTAGACAATTCATCTCTATTAGCCAGCTCTCATAGTTCTAGAAGGTGCTATGTATACTACAAGAAGGGAAAAGTAGTCATTAATCCTACCCAGCTATGAACCCTGAGAGATACAACAATGAGCAGCCAGGCAAGACACACATATGTGTGCAATAGTAGCATGGTTACTCCTGGGAGTAACCAACCACTTTCTGACTGGATTTCAGGTCTGCTCCGCAAGTTGAAACCCATATATGGCACTCAACTGTAAATGGAACATCTATATCACATCTCATCTGCTCAAGGATCAGGAATCACTGATGAGGAGGGGGTTGAAATCTTATAAGAACTAGAAGAAATGGTGTTTTGTGCACAGAACAGAAGAGTTCTACATATGATTTCACAACAGTTGGGACAGCATGCATAAACTCAAGCAAAGCAAGATTCCAATGGGTAGGGAAGATGAGCACTAAGTCCCATCCTTTCCTAAAGATCTGTTGGCAGCTGCTAGCTTCTGAAGAGGGAGGGTCAGTTTTCTTGAAGGGTGCAGCTCCTTGTGAGTTGACCATGCTCTGGTGAAGGCCTTACATCCGAGAGTATATGGGAAGCACACATTGGACTTGATAGATTTAGATGATATGCGAGGATACAGTTGAGTGTAATAGAAAGGGAAGATGGGTCTGGGAGGAGTTGGGGTGAGGGTAAATATCATCAAAATACATTGTATGAAAGTCTCAAAGAACTAATAAACATGAGAAAAATAAAAGGAAATATTGTCTTATGTCTCTTCAGAAAGAGCCTACAAAACCCATTTCTCCTTTTAAAAACTGATAAGAATACAGAGGTTAATTATTTTTAATATATATTTCCTTGATAATTGGATCAGTTTTCTTATATTTATTATTTGGACTTGCAAACCTGGCTACTCTACATTAGTCTGACATTTTTTTAATGTGGTAATATATTGGATTTTTTTTCTCCAAATTTGTTAAAAGTGTAGAGGTTTTTTTTTCACAATTATAAACATGTCTTCTAAAAATCTATCCATCTAAAAAATAAATTGAAATTAACCTGAACATCATTGTATTCTGGTTGAACTAAATACTGTATTGCAGATAAATTTTAAACAAAATAATTTAATGGGCCATATACAATCATCTGCTAAAAGCAGCTTCATCTAGAGATAATGAACCCAGAAAAGAAAAGATATCCTGGATATATTGGAAATAGGTATATATGTATCATAGACAAAATTAATAAACAATTTTAAAAGGTAAGTTAAAAAGAAGTCTCTTTTCTGATATGGAAATCAAAAGTATGACAGCATGATTCCGGGTGGCATCTTAGAGAACATGGAATGGGTTCTAATATTTCTAATAGCATTAACTATTGGCCACACATGGTGACCCACACCTGTAAATCCATGCAGTCACACATGTTTGTAATCTCAAGACTTGGAAGACTGAGGCAGGAGGGTCTTAAGCTTTAGGACAACCTGGGCTAAGGATCCAGACTTTGTCTCTAAAAGTAAATGAAAAAAAAGAAGGAAAAAAACTAATCTAGTGACTTTAGAGAACTCATTCAATAATAATGTACAAGTGTAAATAAATCTCTGTTGAGCACAAAATTCAATTTTTAGTTGTTATTGTTTGGTTAGGTTTTTCCCCCATCATCATCATCGTTGTATTATTAAAAAGTTAAGGATTTGATCCCTGGAGAAAGGTTTACCCTGAACTGAACAACAATGGGAGAGCAACATCTCTTTGTACATCTCCTCCCACATCTTCCACTGGGTCAGGAGGTTGGCTAGCCCAGCCCCTAGTGGACAGTATAAAGGAAGGAACAGTGTTGAGATTTTTAAAGAGACCAAACCCAGTATTGGCTGAAAACATATTTTGGCCTATTTTTATAAAATCAACCAGAAAATATCTCTTCATAAAACAGTGATTAGCTTACTTCAGTGTAATGCACGTGACTTCAGCGACACATGTCCTGGGCATGAACAGTGTGTCCTTCTCGCCATGCAGTTCACTCTGACTGGAGACCTTGGCACTTCCAGCACACAGAACTAAAGAGCATCAGTTCACTTCACCCCGCCGAGTATATGACTAAGTAGCACGTGGAAATGGCCTTGTATTTCTGCATTTTAAATTAGTTCTGTTTGAATGTCAGACTTTTTGGAAGTCAAAACGAATTTTTATGACTCTCACGCTTAAGTTAGAGGTAAGTAGAATATACAAGAAATTACTAAATAAATTCTCATTAGAATCTGAACGTTAGAAGATATTTGTGATCTTGGTGGGACCACAGGCTTCACAGCAGGTCAGCTTTTCCTTCTGGTTGCTGCTCAAGCAGATCCAGGCTCTCAGGAAAGCAACCGAAGCTAGAGGAGACTATAAACCCAAGCTTCTGCCTTCAGGGTCCACCATTTCTAAGAGTACATTTTATGTAAAACCCTCCTTTATTAGCAGTGTGGGAGGGGACACTATTGTTATCCTATTGTTATCTATATACTTAGGAGAAAAATTATATTTGAAAGACCCCCTCATAAGAATGAGTAGATTTGAGAATGCATAAACCACTGAGGCATCATAGGAATGGAAGTGTGAATTCGAAGCCTGCCTAGGATACATGAGACCATATCTCAAAAAAAAAAAAAAAAAAAGAAAAGAAAAGAAAAAGAAAAAGAAAAGAAAAGAAAAGAAAAGAAAAAATATGCCAAGATACAGAGAAAATGGCTCAGCAAATGAGTTCCTTATTATACAAATTTGAGGACCTGAGTTTAAAACCACAGAAACCTTGTTTGGTTGAGGACTTGGTGCTCTTTGGAATCCCAATGCTTCTAGCAAGAAGAGAGACAGACAGGAGAATCGCCTCCGTCATGACGGCCAGTTAGCCTGCCACATGCAACAAGAACAACAAAATAGAAACTCTGTCTCAAGCAAGGTAAGAGACAGCAGCAGCCGATGGTGGTCTTGGTCCTTCATATACATGCTGTACCATGCATGTGTGCAAACTAGCACGCACCAGCGTGCATACAAAGACACATACAAATATATTGAAATATTATTTCATACTTTACTTTTATGAATACATAACAGATTGAGAGGAACTAAATATTTAAGAAAAAGTAGGAAAAATGTAATACCCATTGCTAATATTTTAAAGAATCTGGATAAAATTGTAAATATACATTCTCATATGGATAAAATACATAGGAAACCTTAGTTTCTTGTGGAAGTTTCTTTGGATTCCGTACTTGTTAGATGTTGGACTTGCTATATTAGTACTTCCAAGGTATTTAAGATTCTGACTCATATCTACATAAAGCACTGTCACAACTGTTGAACTTTTGTGCTCCAGGGGACAAGGCACTGCCAAACAGTTTACACGGAAGGTAACAGCCATACTTAGGATGTGCTTCCCTGGCCCTGGGATTGAACTGACTGCCAGGACTGTCACTCACCCACCTGTGCTGCTGACCCCTAGGAGAGAGAGCACTGTAAAAGCTCCAAGAGAGTCTCCTGAGCTCCTCAGTGCCTCCCTCACTGTGGCTGCCTGACTCACACTGCCCTGTTCCCACCCTGAGTCAGGCTCAGTGGGGTGCACTTGTGATTCTCTGCAGTCCAGAAAAGTGATTTGTATCTTTGTTGTATAAATGAGGAACCCGAAGATGAGAGGACGAGAAGCATTCTCAGAGCAATGTAACAAGTTACAGAAGAGGGTTGGGGGTGCATGAGCCAGACCTGCCGGCCTCAGATGTCACACGAACAAACAATCCTGTGTAGATTCTCCGACATGAGAGTGATAGAATAAGGCTTTTGACATGGTGTCTGAAAACTTACTATAGATGCTATAATATCTGGATTTATTTGAGGGAAGGGCAGGAATAGTGAAAAAATGAGATTTAAATAATTTTTGCAAATGCCAGCAGACAGAGACTCTCACTGATTCTGGAAAGAAATTAAACTGGATCCAAAGAATAGGATCAATAGCTGTATCTCCCTAATAGCAGATACCCGGTTTAAAAAAAAAAAAAAGACCATAGCACAACCCACTCATAGAACAGCAAACACCAAAGGGATGTTCTGTGACAGTAGACACTGATAAAGTGCTGTAACCTTGACATCACTTTGGTAAAAACTATTAGGAATAGAAAATCACCTCAAAAATGTTTGATAGACACTTTAACTTCTGTCAATACATTTTCATCCTAACAGGATCACTTTATGAATGCACAAAACTCTCCAGAGTCATCACTTCATAACTAATTGACACATCCAACAAGCATGCCAACCAACTTATAACCCCTTGTGCTCCAGAGACCCGGAGGCTGCACCATTTAACATGAGTGTGGCCAATGAGAGCATCTCACGGGAGTTCATTCTCTTAGGGTTTTCAGATCGGCCATGGCTGGAGCTGCCACTCTTTGTGGTGTTTCTAGTGTCCTATGTTCTGACCATCTTTGGAAATATGATGATAATTCTTGTGTCCCGCCTGGATTCCAAACTCCACACCCCCATGTACTTTTTCCTCACTAACCTGTCCCTGCTGGACTTGTGCTATACCACAAGCACAGTCCCACAGATGCTCATCAACATCTGCAGCACCCGGAAGGTGATCAGCTATGGAGGCTGTGTGGCCCAGCTTTTCATCTTCCTGGCTCTAGGTTGCACTGAATGCTTTCTCCTGGGCGTCATGTCCTTTGACAGGTTTGTAGCCATCTGTCGGCCTCTCCACTACTCAGTCATCATGCACCAAAGGCGCTGCCTCCAACTGTCAGCTGCGTGTTGGATCAGTGGCTTCAGCAACTCAGTACTGCAGTCCACATGGACCCTTCTGATGCCACTGTGTGGTCACAACGAAGTGGACCATTTCCTCTGTGAGATCCCTGCCCTGCTCAAGTTATCCTGTGTGGATACGACAGCAATTGAAAGTGAACAATTTTTTATAAGTGTTGTCTTCCTTTTAATACCTGTGACTCTCATCCTCATATCATACACGTTGATTGTGAAAGCAGTGTTGAGAATCAGGTCAGCTGAAGGTCGGCGAAAGGCGTTTGGGACGTGTGGCTCCCACCTCATTGTGGTGGTCCTCTTTTATGGCACGGCTATCTACATGTACCTGCAGCCACCATCCCCTGCTTCCAAGGACCGGGGGAAAATGGTGTCCCTCTTTTATGGGATCATCACACCCATGCTGAATCCCCTCATCTACACACTCAGGAACAAAGAGGTAAAGGGAGCGTGCAAGAGGCTGGTGACAAGGGTCATCCTGAGTAGAAAATAAGGGATGCCCAAATAATAGCCCTGTTAGTAGAAGGTTTTACAGCCTGATAAACTATATGGTTTTCTTCTCTACTGAACTATTGTGATGTTTTCCATCAAATAAAGCCTTGCTGATAGAGGACTATATAGTGTTCGCTGCCTAGATAAATCCATTGACAAGCCCTGAGATGTGGCTGTGATTTTCCCAAACTGCTAGTCCTATAAACTTCATAATTTCATGCTTTATACAATTTTTGTGGTTGGCAAGGTTTCTTATACATCTCAGGGTCTAAAATAATTTTTTCGATCTTTTACCCAGAAACAATACATTTTAATTATATATTAATGCATATAAATAGTCTCATCTACATGTCAAAATCAGAACTCTGCTATTCTCCAGACATTTGTTGGTCTAACGGGATTCTGTAAAGCCATGTATGGATTCTGCCCCTTAATCAGAAGAGACTAGAGTGAAATTCCACAGTCTAAGAGCCAAGACTATGCTAAAAACTACCATGATAATTTCTATCATTTTAATCAAATCTTCAATTATTTATGGTTGTAGTTTCTACTTCTCTGAAAGTCTTACTCTATATCATCTACCAAAAGAAAAAAGAAAAAGAAAAGATTGTACTTTAACATTTGAGTGAAACTTCTTTTGAGGATTTAAAACATTTTCTCCTGTATATATATATTTCTCTCTTTTAGTCATTAAAGAACTACCTGCAGTTTAAACATTTTCTCAAAACATCATCATATGATAACTGGCACTTATTTAATTTATTTTCTTCTGCAAGAATAAAGCTTATCGAATGCTTATTAGTTCCCTTGAGGTAGAACGTATTGTGATTTATACATCTTCCATATAGGTTTCTTATTGGTGTTTTGTCTGCATGTATGTCTGTGCCACCATGTGCATGCAGTGTTCTTGGAGGTAGAAAAGGTCATTGGAACCCCTGGAACTAGAGTTACAAATAGTTATAAGACCATGCACACAGTGGGAATTACACCCCAGCCCTCTGGAAAAGTAACCAGGACTCTTTGATTCCTACTGCCAGCATGGCCGCACACAAATATCTATAACTATAGTTCCAGGAGACCTGATGCCTTCTGGATTCTGTGGGCATGAGGTACATATGAAGTGTGTAGATTAACAAGTAGGGAAAACACCAATACACGTAAAAGTAAATAATGCAAAAAAGACAGTGGAATGAGAAAATTATTCTAACAATGTAAAAAATCAGAATAAAAGAAAATCAGGAATAAGTTGGTAAAATTTAACAAAAATCAATTTAGATACATCTACTTCATTTAATATACTGAAAATATTGAAATATGATTGACAACAAATTCCATAAAGAACTTTACCTGGGAGAACATACTGATAATAATACTCCTGGTTGCTTGTTGTCAACTTGATGAAACTAAAGTATATCTCAGAAAAGGTCATTTTAAAAGAGAAAGTGCTTCTATAAGATTGGCTTGTAGAGAAGTCTGTAGGATGTTTTCTTGATTCATGACTAATGCAGAAGGGTCCTCCCCACTGTGTGCAGTGCCATTCCTGGGTCAGTGGTCCTGGATGGTGAAGGATGGGGATCTGAGCAAGTCATTAGGAGCAAGGCCATAATACATATTCCTCCAAAGGCTTTTGCCTCAGTTCCTGCCCTGAGTCACCTGAGTGATGGGACAGCCAGAAGGTGAAATAAACGCTTTCCTCCTCTAGTTGCCTTTGGTCATTGTGTTTTATCACAGCAACAGGGACCTAACTATGACACTTACTAATAAACTATTGGTTTAACTCTGGGATTTGCATTTTAATCAATCTATTTTGCAACACAAATATCTTCATAGAATAGAGAGTGATTGAAGAATTGGGGAATCAGAATATCTCTTGGAGATATTTTAAGGCATTTAAGGATTTATTCAGCATTGAGTAGGAAGTGCTTTCTTCTGATGTTATTGACATCAGCACTAGAGGGGTGCTCATGAAATGTAGTTTCTTTCATAAAGGACTGAATTCCATCAGTGGGTAAAAATCAGCAAATTGATTTTAGTACAGTAGAAGAAAGGCTATATGTATATATCAACCAACACACTACAATGCTGATAGAGTTGACCATTTCTAACAACCTTGGAAAATAGAAATTTATATAACTTAAAGATCAAATTAAAAACCTACTTATGGTTTCCTGTTTCAGGAATTTTTTATAGTGAAATCAAACTTGATACACTTACTTTTGTGAATGACTAAAGAACAAAAGCAGACAGACAAATGATAGCTATGCTGCAGAAATTGTCATATAGAAGCTGGGCTGATGGCTGTGACTTTTGAGGACAGAGGTGGTTCTTAGAAGCTATTCTGATTTTGTTTATAAATGTCACACTATAAAATATGCAGTGACACAAACAAGTTAATATCTCTGACATTTACAAATACTGAAGGGAAGTTGGTATACACAGTCTGTAAAACCAAATCTAAAAATCTGTGGTTCTGGCAATCACAATATATAAAGAATTTGGTTAGATATGGAAAGAATTTAGAGAAGATAAAATCTTGGATACAATGAAATAATCAGCCAGATTGTCACATGCTTGAGTTGAAACAATACTTAGGTTTCAAAATTTTTGAAGCCATAGGTCTGTCCTTCACTCTGGAGTGATGGGAGAGAAAAAGAAAAAAGGCTCTGGGCCTGTTTTTGCCAGTGGTCACTGTGGGCAGGTCTTGTTCATTAACTCTGGGACACTTTTGAGTCTGTGTCACATCTCTTTTTCCTCAGTGTGCAACTCAGATCTCTCATTACCTGTCTCATGAGGATTCATGATGGCATCTGAGATCCATATGGATGATCAATAATAGATGCCCCCTCTTAGGATTTCCACTCAGGGGGTTGGAGAAATGATGTCCTGCTTAGATTTTATTGTGAACTTGATGCAAACTTAGAGTCATTTTGAAAGAGAAAAGTCAACTGGGTAATTTCTCAGATCAGATTGGCCTTGAACACAGTCTGTGAGAGATTGCCTATACTGATGATTGCCTTGGCAGGGGCCAGTCCACTCAGAGTAGCAGGAGGCCCGTCCACTCGGAGTAGCAGGAGACCCAGGGTTGTATAAGAAAGCAGGTTAAACCTGTGTCAGAGAGCAAGCCAGTAAGCAGGATTCCTCCATCATCTCTGCTTCAGTTCCTTCCTTGAGTTCCTACCCTGACTTCTGCTTGGTGACAGACTGGTAGTAGAAGGTGTAAACTAAAATAAACCCCTTTCTCCCTGAGTTTCTTTTGATCATAGTGTTTATTATAATAGCCCAAACAAAACTAGTGCAAATGACCCAGCAATTGAGAACACCTGCTGTTTTCCCAGTGCCTTTGATTCCCAGAACCTGCGTTGGGTGACAGACTTAAACTACCTGAGATTCCAGCTCCAAGGATCTGACCCCTTCTTCTGGCTTCTGCAAGCACCAGTACACTGTGGCATAAATACACATAGACATACAAACACATAAAAGCTGAAATGATAAAAGTAAATCTTTTGAGAAAGATTCTCAATCATATCTTTTGCCATTTGAGGTATCAAAAGATACAAGGATCATCTGTAGATCTATCATTTTTGTGAGCAGTCAGTGCTGTTGATCAACACATTGAGCCATCTCATCATTCAGGGCTATAGAGCCCCTTATCCTCTAAAAGAGCATGAAGCTAATTTAAGTGCAGAGATTGTTTTCTATTCTTGATGAACTGGTGAGCATCTGCTTCAGTCTTATCCTTTGCATGATCACAGTCTTACTGTCATTAAAATTCTTCAAGGTACACATATTTTACAGTTTGAAATAGTAGATTGCTGCTCTCTCTCTCTCTCTCTCTCACACACACACACACACACACACACACACACATACACACACATATACATACACCACATACACACCACACGCACACACACATTGAATTAACCATTGGAACAAGGTTGGCAGAAAAATAATACCCTTCTGTTCAGACCCAAGAAACAAATGCAGTTTTAAAAAATTATTGGTGGGGATTTCTGAGTTCGAGGCCAGCCTGGTCTACAGAGTGAGTTCCAGGATAGCCAGGGCTACACAGAGAAACCCTGTCTTGAAAAAACAAAAAACAAAAAAAAATATTGACATGTATATAGTTGTAGATATTAGTGAACTTAGTGTGATATCCCAGTGCATGCAAAAAGCATGGTTTCATAAGAAGTCTTTTTCCTGTCCCCATTTGCCTTGCTTTTAGCCTGGAGCAGTTACTACAAATAACTGACTAACCAATATAATTCTAAAAGCTGTGTGAGCATTAATCAGCACACATGGATGACAGGAAGAGGTAGTATTTATCTATTTGTATGTAACTTGAACAATCATATCAAGTTCACTGTCTGACTTATCACTTTCATTTTTCTGCATAATTTATATTACAGATAACAATCTTCTCAAGTAAATATGACATACTTTTTCTCTATTTGTACAAAACTTACCTCATGTCATTAAAGTCAATTGAAAACCTCAGACTAACACTGTATTCAAAAGATTCAGAAGACATATACTTCATAAATTTATTTTATCCAATGTACAATATATATTTTTTCATATTAATGTGGTAATGTGTGGTGTTTTAACAGATATAGATATTAAATAGTTCTTAAACCAAATTGGACATATCTCAGATATGTGTGATAAAAACATTCAAGACCCCTTCTTCTAACTTGTTGAAATATACAGCATGGAAGTATTTCCTTCAGTTATCCCACCATGTGACAACACACTGGAATGTGTCAACTCCTATCTAACTGTAGCATTCATCGGTCATGCCTGTGTTCTTCTCCAGCTCTCTCAGACCAGGGTTTTGTATTCCACAAGAGAGGTCGTTCATTGCCTGTCCTTAGGTGTTTGGGTCATTTCACTTAACATCATGATCTCCAGTTCTTTTTTTTTTTTATCAGTAACATTTTATTTTACCTTTATACTCCCTTAGCAGTCTTTTTTTGGTTCTTTTTTATTATTGATATATTTTTATTTACATTTCTAATGATTTCCCCTTTTCTGGGTCCCCACTCCCCGAAAGTCCCATAAGCCCTCTTCCCTCCCCCTGTTCCTCCATCTACCCCTTCCTGCTTCCCTGTTCTGGAATTCCCCTATACTCTTGCACTGAGTCTTTCCAGAACCAGGGGCCACTCCTCCATTCTTTTTGGACATCATTTAATATGTGGATTATGTCTTGGGTATTCAAAGTTTCTAGGCTAATATCCACTTATTAGTGAGTGCATACCATGATTGATCTTTTGAGATTGGGTTACCTCACTTAGTATGATGTTCTCCAGCTCCATCCATTTGTCTAAGAATTTCATGAATTCATTGTTTCTAATGGCTGAATAGTACTCCATTGTGTAGATATACCACATTTTTTGTATCCATTCCTCTGCTGAAGGACACCTGGGTTCTTTCCAGCTTCTGGCTACTACAAATAGGGCTGCTATGAACATAGTGGAGCATGTGTCCTTATTGCATGCTGAAGAATCCTCTGGATATATGCCCAGGAGTGGTATAACAGGGTCCTCAGGAAGTGTCATGCCCAGTTTTCTGATGGAAAAATCTTCCATGCTAGTGGATTGGCAGAAGTAATACAGTTAAAATGGCCATCTTGCCAAAGGCAATTGCAGATTCACTGCTATCTCCATAAAAATCCCAACCCAAGCTGGGCAGTGGTGGCGCACGCCTGTAATCTCAGCACTTGGGAAGCAGAGGCAGGCGGATTTCTGAGTTCGAGGCCAGCCTGGTCTACAGAGTGAGTTCCAGGACAGCCAGGGCTACACAGAGAAACCCTGTCTCAAAAAAAAAAAAACAAAAACAAAAACAAACAAACAAACAAACAAAAATCCCAACCCAGTTCTTCATAGAGCTAGAAAGAGCAATTCTCAAATTCATCTGGAATAACAAAAAACCCAGGATAGCTAAAACTATTCTCAACAGTAAAAGAACTTCAGGGGGATTCAGTATCCCAGACTTTAAACTTTACTACAGAGCAATAGTGATAAAAACTGCATGGTATTGGTACAATGTCAGGCAAGTGGATCAATGGAATAGGATTGAAGACCCAGAAATGAACCAACACACCTATGGTCACTTGATCTTCGACAAAGGAGCTGAAAGCATCCAGTGGAAAAAAGATAGTCTTTTCAACAAATGGTGCTGGTTCAATTGGAGGTCAGCATGCAGAAGAATGCGAATCAATCCATTCTTATCTCCTTGTACTAAGCTCAACTCCAAATGGATCAAGGACCTCCACATAAAACCTGACACACTGAACCTAATAGAAAAGAAACTGGGGAAGACCCTTGAGGACATGGGCACAGGGGGAAAGTTCCTGAATAGAACACCAATAGCTTACACTCTAAGATCAAGAACTGACAAATGGGACCTCATAAAACTACAAAGTTTCTGTAAGGCAAAGGACACTGTCAAAAGGACAAAATGGCAACCAACAGATTGGGAAAGGATCCTCACCAACCCTAAATCCAACAGAGGGCTAATATCTAATATGTACAAAGAACTCAAGAAGGTAGAACCTAGAGAACCAAATAACCCCATTAAAAAGTTGGGTACGGAGCTAAACAAAGAATTTTCACATGAAGAACTTCAGAGGACTGAGAAACACCTTAAGAAATGTTCAACATCATTAATCATTAGGGAAATGCAAATCAAAACAACCCTGAGATTTCACCTCACACCAGTCAGAATGGCTAAGGTCAAAAAACTTCAGGAGACAGCAGGTGTTGGCGAGGATGTGGAGAAACAGGAACATTCCTCTACGGCTGGTGGGATTGCAAGATGATCTCCAGTTCTATCTGTTGCAAAAAGGCTTTCGTTTCTTTCCTGGCTGAATTACTGTATACTGAAGTATATTATTTAGCATTCGTCACTTGATGGGCACTCTGGTTGCTTCTATCTCTTGTACTGTTAGTAGTGTCACAGTGAGCAACAACTCTTCTCCCTGTTGGATATCCAGTAGTAAAACTTCTGGGCCTTATGTTAGCCCTATCTTTATTCTTTGAAGACCTTAAAACTGGTTGGTATAGTCTTCATTACTTAAATTGTATTCTGTAACAGCTTCTACTCTTTCCTACACATACACACACACACCAGTCTTACTGTTTTTTATAATACCCATTATTGGGGGTGAAATGATACCTCACTGTGCCTTTGATCTTAATTTCCCTGATGATTGATAACTTTGAGAGAAATCTATTGGCCATTTTTTATATTTTCTTTTTTAGAAATGTCTGTTTATCTCTTTGACTATTGTAAATATTTTTAAAGTTGTGCCATCACATTTTTACATGTTTAGAAATGCTTAATAGTGTTATAGTAGTTACAAAATTCACAACCCATGTTTCAAAGTTTGTTCCTCTTAAAACTAAAATATAATTACATAATCACTGTTTTTTCTCCTTCCAATTCTTCCCATGTCCCCCACCCCTCACTGTCTCATGAATTCATGGCCCATATTTCATACATATATAAATACAACATATTTATACGCTGAGTCTGTTTAGCGCTTCTTGTACATACAATATTTCAGGGATGCCTACTTACTTGATACTGGATAACCAATAAGGGAGCAGACTCTTGATGAAAACTACTTCTTCCCATTCAGAACTCTTCATTTGCTTGTAGTTCTTTGTTTAATGGGAGCGCCCCTTGAGACTTGCCCCTTCCTCTTTAGTATGTCCTGGTTCAGGTCTTGTTCAGGAAACCATATTGTTAAGCTATCATGGGTGAGGCAGCTCTATCATTTCTAAGAATCACAGTCTCACATCAGATATCCTGCTAGTCTTGCTTAAAATCTTTCCAACCCCTCTTCATCAGTGTTCCCAAGTCTTATGCCCAGGAGTTGTATTATAAATGTACCCAGTGAGGCTTTATTCCCCAGGATCTGCTGTTTTCTGCATGTTGACCACATATGTTTTTGTAGGTGATGGTGCTGGTTTTTCTGGGGAGAGGAGGTTATGATGGTTTCTGTATGTTACAAAGAGAAGCTTTGTGATGAGGGGTTAGAGCTATATTTATCTGGATACAAGGATAAGTATGTGGAATGCTGTTAGGAACTAGGCAGACTTAGTAAAGAGACAGTAGTAGATTTCTTTTAAGATCCATGGCCTTGGCTAGGGTTGCAGTACCAGGCATAATTTACCTCTTGTTGAGCAAGACTTAATTCTAATTAGAGAGCTGTTGGTTACCACCATGATGTAACTTCCACTATCACATCCTTAATGATATCTTGCCATGCTAGCATTTGTGGTTTATAGGCTTCCCAGCTGGTTGGGATTATTGGTTGCTGTCTTAGTCAGGGTTTCTATTGCTGTACAAAACATCACAACCAAGATATAAGTTGGGGAGGAAAGGGTTTATTCAGCTTACACTTCCACACTGCGGTTCATCACCAGAGGAAGTCAGGACTGGAACTCAAGGAGGTCAGGAAGCAGGAGCTGATGAAGAAGCCATGGAGGGATGCTACTTACAGACTTGCTCAGTTTGCTTTCTTATAGAACCCAAGACTACCATCCCAGGGATGGCACTACCAACAGTGGGTCCTCCCCTCTTGATCACTAATTGAGAAAATGTCTTACAGCTGGATCTCATGGAGACATTTTCTCACCTGAAGCTCCTTTTTCTATATCAGCTCGTGCCAGGTTGACACACAAAACCAGCCAGTACAGTTGCTTTCCTCCCTTGGCACCGTGCATGGCCCATTCCAGCCCTGTGAAAGCCAATCCTCGGGGAGGAGGCTTTCCACGTCTAATCTAGCTCAGATCCTCTGAATTCTGTCTGCAGTGCATGGTATCTTCAGCAATAGGGACTTACCTTCCGCAGCCTGTTAGGAACTAGGCAGGCTTAGTAAAGAGTCAGTAGTAGATTTCTTTTAAGATCCATGGCCTTGGATAGGATTGCAATACCATGTATAATTTACTTCTTGTTGAGCAAGACTTAAGTCTAATTAGAGAGCTATTGGTTGGAAAGATTTTAAGCAAGAACAACAGGAATATTGTACTGCACTGAACTTCTTGACTTCCTTAACCAACAACTAGGGAAGGGGAACTCATACTTGTGATGCTATGATGAGTTCTTTTCTTTCTTCTTTCTTTCTTTCTTTTTTTTTTTTGTTAACTTTAACTCTTGAAGGCAGCATTGTCAACCCAAATGGTATAACTTTATTTAATCAACATATGTAGATGTATATACATACATTTATATATATTATTTGAAATTTTAGGTGAATAAAATACATCTTAATGACTTTTTCAAACACTCTTAATATTATTTTCCCCGTACCCCTCCCTCTCCTTGTAATGGCATCCCACAGTCAAGTCCTCCGACCTTAAGTTTTCCATCTGTCCTCTGTATCACTGTATCACTCATATCATGCTATTGTCCTCTCTAGCATTCATTCTCCCCCCACACCCTCTTTCCACTCCATCACAGTACCTTCTTACTCCCCTGGTTTCTGTGGTTACTCAAAGCTATATAGTCACATCTCTCTCATCTGAGAACCACAAATCAGAGAAAATATATCCTTGTCTTTCTGGGTCTTGGGTTCTATAAGAAAGCAAGCTGAGCAAGTCTGTAAGTAGCATCCCTCCATGGCTTCTTCATCAGTTCCTGCTTCCTGACCTGCTTGAGTTCCAGTCCTGACTTCCTCTAGTGATAAACAGCAGTGTTGAAGTGTAAACTGAATAAACCCTTTCCTCCCCAACTTGTATCTTGGTTGTGATGTTTTGTACTCAATATAATATTTTATAGTTCCATCTAAGATTAACCTAACCAAGGGGGTGAAAGGCCTCTACAATGAAAATATTAAATCCCTAGGAAAGAGATTGAGGAAGTCACTTATAGAATGGAAAAACACTTCATATCAAGATGGTAGAATTAATATTGTGAAATGACCAACTGTCATTTATGTCAAAAGCAACTTACAGATTCAATGCAATCCTTTAAAAAAAAAAAGCCACCCATCTCATTCTTCACAGAAATAGAAAAGGGCTCTCCTAAAACTCACCAGGAAATGCAAAAGATTTCAAATAGCCTAAATAAGTATGAGCAAAAAGAACAATGCTGAAGGGATTTCTATTTTAGATCTCAAGATATATCCCAGAGCTACGGTAACAAAAACAGTATGGTACAGGCACAAAGACAGACACGTAGACCAATGGAACAAACAAGGAGTTCCAAACATGAGTGCTCATAGCTAAGTCATCTAACATTTGACAAAGATGCTAGGTATTCTTTAAACACTGGTGGAGAACGCAGCATTTTCAACAAATGGCATCGGGAAACTGGATGTTCACATGTGAAAGAATGAAATTAGATCCTCATCTATCACCCTGCACAAAAATCAACTCCAAATGGATCAAAGAACCAAATGTGAAACCTGAAACATTGAAAATGTTAGAGGAGAACACATGCAGTGTTCCTACAAGACATATGTGCTGGAAAGGACTTTCCAAATTTGCCCAGAAATTAAGGTCAATAATTGACAAGAGGAATTTCCATAAGACTAAAAGTCTTCCACCAAACTAAGGAAATAATCACCAAGTTACTGAATGAACAGAAAGTCCATAGAGTAGAGAACAATCTTTGCCTGCTCTACTCCTGACAGAGAATAAATATCTAGTATATATAAATAATTCAAAATATAGTCAAAGAAAGTAAACAATCCACTCAAGTTATGGGCAGAGAATTGTCAAAAGAAGAAAAAAAGGCTCAGAAAAAGATAAAAAATGTTCATCACCGTTAGCAATAAGAAAAATGCAAAATAAAATCATTTGAGATGTCACCTTACCCTACTGTGAATAGATAAGATCAAGAAAACACCTGACATCACACTCTGGGAAGGATGTGGGGGAGGGGAGCCCTCATTGTTGGTGGGACTGTAAATGATGCATACACAGTGGAAATCAGTATGATTAAAAATCTAAATAAATAAGTAAATTTCCAATGTGGCTGAGCTACACCACTCCTTGGCATACACCTAAAGGACTCGACATCGTACACCACGAATGTGTGCTCAGCTGTGCTCATTCCTGCACTGTACAGAATAACGGGGAAGTGGTGTTAAACAAGGAGGAAGGCTACACACACACACACACACACACACACACACACACACATGCACGCACGCGCACGCACAAAGATGTTTTCAAAGTTCCTAGATAAAGCTGAAAATGTAAATTTTTCTAAAAAAAATCACTGTTTAAAATAATTTATATTTCTGTAGGTCAAGGCCTTCCATGTCAGAACTTTATAGATGGGCTGATCATGCCTATGTTTCTAAAAGCTTCCCTTTGTAGCAGCGTGAAGGATGATGGGGAGCAGTGAGACACTACAGCCGCCAGAAGAACTGATTGTAGTGTGCAGACCTGTAATCCCATCCCTCAGGACACGGAAGCAGAACAACTGCCGTGGGTCCAGGCCACCCTGGATGACAGAGCGGGACCTTCTCTCAAGTAATCAAAAGGTAAAATTATTATTGAAATGAAGAAGCACTTATAACAGTGGAGCTGTAGCCCAGTGCCAGGGATGAAGGAAAGAAGTCGGTTCTGAAAGGCAGGTGCTACAGTGGGTTTAGCAGCATAGTATAAATTAGGGAAAGACATACAAGATAGGTGCTGTTGGTCAGACAAATCACAGTGAGGCAAAAGTCATTAAAACCAGATTTAAGAAATAAAATTCAAAGAACTAATGGGCTTGACAGTAGCATTTCTGATCACACGTAATTAAGTTGTATTAGTAATGTCTTCCTAAATGCTACTGTGGAAACTAAGTTGCAATACAATGGAATGTGCTTGCATGCAGCTTCACTTGAAGGAGAACATGACTAACATAGATTCTGCTCTTTTCAGGGATGTTCTATGATGTAACATGATATTTTATTAACATGTTAACACATAACCTTTGGGTTGTTATTGCTTCATTCCATACCAAGTTTTGTGTGCTATACTAATCCCATCAATTATAAACTGGAATGTGTTTGAAATGAGTTGTGGGTTATGCAAGCTAAGTGTGAACAAAACAACCGTGAAGTGGGAATAAATGTAAAAGGGATTGTTCTGACCCCACCCCACCCCAAGCTAACCATTTTTCTACTTCCATTCCATTGTTTTAGCTCCTATGGGTCTCATTCTCTTCATTTCTCTGAGGGACTCATTATCTCAGAAAATTCTTAAAAGCATCAAATTCTCTAGGTTATTCTTCCTAATTTCCATAAGAAAATGTTAAGCACAGCAAGTAGGTGGATCTAAGGGTGAAGTGGCTCACATGTGCCAAGAATTAGGTTGCAAAGCAGAATTCCTGTGAACTACTTGCAACCTCTCACCTTTGTATTCAATTTTGGCTGACAACAAAACCACTATACACTACTAATAAAAATAGACATGGTATTATCATCACTGTGTTCATCAAAGTAGGCCATCCTCATCAGTTTAATTAGTGGTGCTAATGTTAAACTATACCACTCTAATAATGTTTATAGGTACAATACAGCACCTAGCGTGGTAATAGTCATATGTGTTCTATTTCTACTTGATGAAAGTACCCAGAAATGGTCAGTACAGCTAAGAGGTTACTAACAATGACTGTTACAATTTAAATATGTCTTAAATGTATAATGCAGACTTATACATGCTATCTCTTGCATATCAGCTAAGATTTCTGACATTGAGAGAAGATATTTGAAATTAGTCTCCCTTAAAAATCACTGACAACTAAGTATAGAATACATGCTTGTAATTTGCATCAGTTCCTATATTGTTTCCTTGTGGCCTTAACAGACAATAAAGTAAGCTAACACAAATATGTATTGCTTTTTCACTCAACTGGGTTCATTTGTTCTGAGTTGAAGTTGCCAGTCAGATCATAACTTTCTTGAGATAATTTTAGTCATTTTATATCAAATTACAAATATGGAAATAAAATTATTTTAACACATTTTATGTTAATTTTATGCATATGAGTATGCTATAGCTGTCTTCAGACACATCAGAAGAGGACACTGAATCTCATACAGATGGCTGTGAGCCAAAACGTGGTTGCTGGAATTTGAATTCAGAACCTCTGGAAGAGCAGTGAGTGCTCGTAACCGCTGAGCCATCTCTCCAGCCCCTCATTCTCTTTTGTTTTATAGAAATATGTTTTAAATAGAAAATATTTCACTAAATTTGTTGCCATAGGTCTTAAAACTGCATAAAACTTTAACTAAATATATTGTTGAGGATACCTGAATACCTGTACTTCTTTAATTGCACGGCTAAGAAAACAGTATAGGCTATTATCACAAGAGGAAAATAACACAGGGATGTAGCACTGTACTTATTCTCTTTGACCCTGAGTTCCATTCTGGTATAAATATGGAGTCATCACTTCCTGTGGCCAAAGCTTGTTATCAATTACCAGCCTCCATCATCCAGCAGGAAGACATAATTCTCTTTCTCTCTCTCTCTCTCTCTCTCTCTCTCTCTCTCTCTCTCTCTCTCTCTCACACACACACACACACACACACACACACACACAACTTTGAGTGAGAAAGTTGGAAATAGCAGTATTTCCTGTGAGACCATACGCTCTCCCATTTCTCGTTAGCAATAATTAGCTAAGGGAATTTGGGTGGGAGCGTTAGGAGACCTTCCAGAGTAACCAACTCTGTATCACCCCAGACACCCGTGAGATGTTCTTACTTGCTAGACATGTGTGCTTAGATCCTCAGGCACCAACCATGCTGCTGATCATCAGAGTCCTCCCAAGCTGCGCTTTCTCTGGTTCCTCATTTGGGCCTGGGAGGCTGTAGCCGGGCTTCATGCCACAGCGCAGGTAGTGTGAATCCAGGGTACTCACCAACATTCTTTCTTCATCCAGGCCAATTGCACTATACCGAGCCCCGTTGTTCCTTGATTTAGCTCCTTTCCCAGAGACTCCCTGCAGCCCCCTTTCTCTTCTCCTTGTCCATACTCTGGTGCTTCCACTTGACTTCCAAGCGAAGTCCCAGGAAAAAGAAAGAGCCCTGGCTATGGCAATCCAGAGAGTGCTGTTAGATTTGGTAAGTTTTTGATCCTGAGACCTGGGCCTATACATTACCAATGATCTGATTTGAGAACCTCGAGCTGTGGTCAGATCAGTCTAAATTTGATATACTTATTTCCAGAAGCTTGATTAAATATTTAAAAGTGTGGCTAAATATAATTCGTTCTGTGTAGAGACTGGAGAAAGATTTTGTACTTTACTGGAGTTTTTCTCCCCAGGATAAATGTAGAATATATCAGAATCTACTGGATTGTAAAACCATAGGGATAAAAATACTGATTATAACCCCATATTGTGTGAGACTCTCAGTAAGGAGAACTGAGTGGCTCTGTGACTTTGAACTTCAGCATGGAGAATCTGTAAAAAGGAACACAAGACGTTCTCATTGGGTTGTATGGCTTTGTGGCCACTGCATACACATAATGAGCAGTGGGTTTACCCTGGAGCACCTTAACTCTGGATGAGTCTGAAGCATTCTTAACTCTGAGACTTCTTAATTCACTTCTCTGAATCTTCTAAGCAATACACTCCATGCTGGTTTCTGTCAAGGTAATTAGATAGCAGCTGATATTAGAACAGTATTTGATTTCTTTTTAGAATATATAAAATTTAAATTATCTGGTCAGGGATCCAGAAATCACAAAACATGTAAATATTGTACTATTTTTCAAAACGATGGCAAACATTTAAATTCTGCAATTACAGATGGCATTACTAAAGCTAAGTAGGTAACGTAATGGCCCTTGAGAAGGGATGGTGTGCCACTGTGGAGAAGTCACTCATTTAGGTTCGGGTAAGGATAGACACGTATATACTTAAAATGGCATTTCAGACTAATAAAGTCTGATATGTAAGGAAGCAATCCTCCCCTGGGGAAGGGCTGTGTAAAAAGCATAAGTGACTGGGTCAATGAATTAGCATGGGACATGATGGCAAGAATCTTATTTGGATGATCCCTGGTTGATTTAAGGAGCAAGGGGAAAATATACTGGGGTTTATGTTCTGTTTTTCAAGTGATAAACACTCATGCATGTCTGTGACTATCACAGGAAAATTCTAGGGATGGTAGTGATGGAACACCATCACTGTCAATCACATTCACGTCTCCCAATACCTAAGGCTTCATTCAGTTTATTCTATGAAGTTCTGAGTGCCCAGTCTCATTGTTAATGCAGCAGGCAGATTTAATTGTTTCTCAGTTCCTGAACAAAAATATGATTTTTTTGCTACTTCTGCCATGATACCTACTTGCCCTACTGGATTTATAATCACAACTCTTTATTAAAATAATGCAATAAATCAAAACACATAGGATGACGTCTCAAGATTACTATTCAAGTTTTGTGTGCATATTTAGTGTCATTTCTGTGCTGCCTGTGTTTATGGTTAGAGTCCATACTGAAAGGTTGACTATAGCATAAAACTGCAGTTGATCTAGTATGCACTAGCTTTATGAGTCAAGACTACTTATTTGATTTGATTGGCCGCAGTGGCTTAATCTGTACTGTTGAATAATCAAACTGTTGGTCTCTTGGAACGAATGAGAAAATGAAGTGAGATAGACTATATTCAACAGTTAACATTATGTCTAGTATGAGGCAAGTAATATTAGTCCCATTAATATTTAAGTGGTCTGTAACTTATAATTTATTTTCTGTTTTATTTTAAGATATGTTCAATGTGAAGAGAATTTTTCAAAGACTAACAGGAAAAAAAAAATGCAAGCATTCTCCCAATCAGAATTAACTGCTATTCCATTGTAGCAACACTTCTACCTATTTAAAAATGATAAGCACCCCGAATCTCAGAATCGATGCACTTTTTCATCATCAGGTGGTATCCATGCACCCCCCCATCCCACTCCACCCCTGAGTTTATTGGTAATGTACTAAAGTTCTGTTTTTCAAGAGGAAGAAGAAAAGCCTTGTTGGCGTCAGCCTAAGTATTGGCTCTCGGCTATCAAAGCACTGTCTGTCTACCTAGAGCTTATTGAAATGATCACTTCAACCCTTTACAATGGAAGAAACTCATTGAAGCCTCTGCTGGGTTATAATTTTGATAAAATTTCATTTCCAGTATATGTCAATGTTTAATAAACAATACTTTTGTGCTACAGTGTACTCAATGACTGTATTGGCTTCTAATAAAAGTCACAGTCCTATGGCTTTTTAGTAACTGCTTAGAAAAATATGAAAAACTATTGGTTAATTTGTATTACACAGGACATTTGCCCTAAGACATAAAACCACAGCCAAAACCTGAGAGTATAAAGTACTATGGAGGATACAAAAATCTTTCAGCGCTATAAAATCAGGACAGATAAAGAAAATATTCCGTTTAGATTCCCTAGAAGCAGGGTTTGCTATAAGTATAAAGCATTAGAGGAGAAAAAGGCTGCCAAATAGATGCCCAGTTAAGATGGGCTCTGGGGCTTTCCTTGTGTGGTTAACCTTTGTGGGAAAGCTTTCCCAGGGTGAGTCACCTGATCCCACACTCGAGTGACGTAAGCTATAATTTTTACAATGGCGGTAAAGCTGGACAGAGAATGCTGAAGTAGTGCATTTGTTATCTTGTCTGACCGAGTGTTAGGGTCACTTTTCAGTCAGCAGGAGGGATGGGACTAGCAGGGATAGATGTGACTAAAGACAAGATACGCTTCTTTTGACCATTTTGCTGGGTTATGTCTACCCTCTTGGGTTTGTATTGGATTCCAGACCTCTCAGGAGTGATGAGACAGTTTTCAGAACAAGATTTCACTTGAAAGGAAGTTTGTGTCTCTGATCTGTGGCCAAGCCCTTAGCCTCTCCACCGGGTGTAGACTACTAGGAAAATTTGCTACTTCCTCGTTTTTAAAAGTGATGGCATTTTTTTGAGTGTTGATCCCTTACAAAGAATCAGACATTTTTTGCAGACAGGTTTTTTCCATTGCTCAGTCTTGCCTCCAACTCACTGGATTTGAACTCCTGACCTGCCTTTATCTGCCTCTGGGCTGCTAAGGTAACAGTGTGCACTGCCGTGTTTGGCATCAATCACCTTTTGTTTGGTTTGTTTGTTTGTTTGTTTTGGGGTTTTTGTTGCCAGTTTTTTTTATTGAATATTATCTTCATTTACATTTCCAATGGTAAAACCTTTCCCGGTTTCCTCCCCCCCCAAAGACCTCCAACCCCTGCCTCCACGTATACACCCCTCCACCAGACCCATTCCCACCTCCCCCTCCTGGATCCCTTTGTTGGGGCATCTATTGAGCCTTTACCTGGCCAAGGACCACTCCTCCCACTGATGCCTGACAAGGCATTCCTCTGCCACATTTTTGGCTGGAACCATGTGTACCCCTTGGTTGATGGTTTAGTCCCTGGGAGTCCTGGGGCGTGTGGGTGGCCGACATCATTGTTCTTCCCATGGGGCTGTAAACCCCTTCATCAATCACCTTTTGTAAATAATGTTTTACAGCCTGCTGATGAAAAACAGCGATGCAAGTTGACAAATCATTACAAGCTGGAACTTTAAAAATTAAAATGAGATACTTTTCAGACCAAATGATTTAGATCAGTGCCTATTGAAACTTTAGGTCAGAGAGCTAGCATTTCTGAAAAGGTACAGTTTTACTATTTTAAGAAATCACACCTGCAATCATCACCAACATTTGTGTTTCTCCTCCTAGGTAGCGTGCGGTTGCAAGTGATGGACAAGGAAAACACGAGTTCTTTTGAAGGTTTCATCCTGGTGGGCTTCTCTGACCGTCCTCACCTAGAGCTCATCCTCTTCGTGGTCGTTCTCTCCTTCTATCTGCTCACTCTTCTTGGCAACGTGACCATCATCTTGCTTTCAGCTCTGGATTCCCGGCTGCACACACCCATGTATTTCTTCCTGGCCAACCTCTCATTCCTGGATATGTGCTTCACCACGGGCTCCATCCCACAGATGCTCTACAACCTCTGGGGTCCAGACAAGACCATCAGCTATGTGGGTTGTGCCATCCAGCTGTACTTTGTCTTAGCCTTGGGAGGGGTAGAGTGTGTCCTCCTGGCTGTCATGGCGTACGACCGCTACGCCGCTGTCTGCAAGCCCCTGCACTACACCGTCATCATGCACCCTCGTCTCTGTGGGCAGCTGGCTTCCGTGGCATGGTTGAGCGGCTTTGGCAATTCTCTCATCATGGCACCCCAGACGCTGATGTTACCCCGCTGTGGACACAGGCGTGTGGACCACTTTCTCTGTGAGATGCCTGCCCTGATTGGCATGGCCTGTGTGGACACGATGGCCTTGGAGGCGCTGGCTTTTGCCTTGGCGATTTTTATCATCTTGGCGCCGCTCATCCTCATCCTTATCTCCTATGGTTACATTGCCCGAGCAGTGCTTAGGATCAAGTCGGCTGCTGGGCGAAAGAAAGCGTTCAACACCTGCAGCTCCCACTTAATCGTTGTCTCTCTCTTCTACGGTACCATCATATACATGTACCTCCAGCCGGCAAACACTTACTCCCAAGACCAGGGCAAGTTTCTCACTCTTTTTTACACCATTGTCACTCCTAGTGTTAATCCCCTGATCTACACTCTGAGAAACAAAGATGTCAAAGAGGCCATAAAGAAAGTGCTAGGGAAGGGGAGCATAGAAGTCTAGCAGGGAATGTTCACATTTGGGTATTACCTTTTTACCCACCATCTTTATATACTATCGGACCTAGGGATGGTCTAGGATTACAGAAGAAAGAGGATAGGGTGAGAGGATATGTTACTCATCTTACACGAAAAAATCATTGTGTCCTTTCAAGTTCCTCCAACTTCGAGTTCATCATTAAGGGATTCTAACCTGGATAAAACAACAATCTATCATTGTAAAATACCAGCTGGGAATGGCATTTCTAAACACCACTTTATAAAAACCACAATGACTGCTAGTGAGCCCTTCACAAATATGAAAAGAATGATCTTAGAACTAATACAGAAGAAACACTTGTCTTTTTTTCCCTAGAAAATTCAAATGTGCATTTCTAGTGCCAAATGCCTACCTAAGGGCCAAAACAAATCGTTCAGTTACCTAGTTTTAGTATCTCCAACACCAAAATTGACTCATGGAGCCTGTGTGTTTTGAGTCACATACATAATTGACCTTAATGATTCATGTTTGACTTTCAAGCAAGAAAGGCCAAAGGAGAACACATGTAAAGGAAGATTAAGAGGAGAAAGGTTTTGTTAACAATTAACCTATCAATGCCAAGAGAAGACAGAGGGATCTTTTTGCTTCAGATGTTTGGTTTCATTTCTCCACTCCTCCCATACCTTATGAAAATGTCTTGTATGGAGAAAGAAAGAAATGAGACAAGTTGTGGGGATTGTTATGGTACCCATGTTTGGTTATTCTCTGAATATTGATCTGTTCATGTTTACATTACTGACAACAGTGCCTCTCCTGCTGCCATGGGTATCTATTTCGGGCAGTTACCAGGGCAACTGTGTAAGTGATCACATGGGCTCCTTGTCTGGACGCTAGGTGCCCAGCTGGTGGCACTGTATGGGAAAGTTGTGGAACACTGTGGGGCATGGAGCTTCATAAGGGAAGTGGGTCACACAGAGCTGGCCTTGTGGTCTTACAGCCCCACCCCGCTTTCTTGTCTGCATTCTGCTTCCTGTTCCACTGACATCTGAGGCTGTGAGGACCCCCAACTGCATACCCTGCACCATGATACTGCTGCCAGGGGTTCCTCTCTGTGCTCGAGTATTAATCCCTTTTAAACTACAAGCCAAGGCAGACCCTTCTTAAGTTGTTCTTTTATTTAAATTGACACCAAGGTCACACTACACGGCAAGGAAAAAATTGAAAAACGAAGTAGGTATTTTTGTAGATGCACAAACTTGGCAAGTCCTTTAAGGAAACTCCAGATGAATTAGTTTCCATGAGACTTACTTTGTTTTTACCTCATTCTTATCTAAAATATTTAATATTGTAATAGGTTATGGGGACTAACAAGGGAAAATATCACTATGTCCTACTAACATTCCTGCAGTTTATAGAATAATGTACAAAGAATACTACTTAGGCATAAAGAAGGATAAATTTTAAAATATCTTGATTGTCTTATCCTCTTCTGAGCATTGTAGAATATTACTCAAAATAAAATACAGAAAAATATTTTATCTATGAGTTCTTTTGTCATCTATGAGTTCTATCTGTCAGGATATTACCGGAGTCATCCTTACCAATTGCTATTTTAAACAGAAAGGCATCTGGGTCAAAACGATCCTCAGGATTCTGTCCACTATGCATAGTTTTGCATATTGCTTTGATCTGCTCTTAATCTTCCTCCAAGAGAAATGGAAGTTAGCCTGCACTCCTCACAATGCTCGTGTTTACGTTCACTTTTACTTACACTCTTAGAACTGTCAGAAATAGTTTATGAAATGCTTATCGCATTATTCTCCTTCTCAACCTTACAGGAGATGCAAAGGCCCTGAAAACAAGTTCTAGGCACCGGAACCAAACATTGAAATGGGGCACTCATCATCACTGCATTGACTTTCCATTCTGCAGTAAAGAGAAAAAGATGAGCAAATAAGGGGACCCCCTCTGTGGTGACATCTGTGCACATGTAAGCATGGCAGTTCGTAGGGAAGGGCTGCATTGCGCAAGACCACAGAAAATGAACTCCAGCAAAGATCTGTGTGATAGAGATCAAACAACAGGTCAGGCGTCCTACGAGAGTGTTGCCAGCAGAGGGAGGAATATGTGCAACTTTGAGATCAGGATGATGAGAAGGAGCCATAAAGAAGGATGGAGAGAGAAGAGGAGCAGGAGCAGGGCCCGTTGTGGAAAGGAAGGTGTTTGCAGAAGGGAAATGTGAGCCATGACGTCATAGGTAGCTAAAGGACCAAGTGAGATGGGACCTGAAAATCAACCACTAGATTTAGTCCCATGAGACCTAGCAAAGCAGCAAAAGCAGAATGATTGCATGAACTCTGACTGCAGAATGTGTGTAAGACGGAGGGGAAACACCTGAGAGGCAGTCAAATACCGGACATCTTCAGCAGAGGAAAACTGGAAAGCCAAGAAAGGGGGAAGTGTAGAAAGAGGTTGTAATATAAAAAAGAGAATTTTTAAAAGATTTATTTATTTATTTTATACATATGAGTACACTGTCACTGTCTTCAGACACACAAGAAGAAGACATCTTATCCTATTACAGACTTGTAAGCCACCAATGTGGTTGCTGGGAATTGACCTCTGAAAGAGCAGTCAGTGCTCTTAATCTCTGAGTCATCTCTGCACTCCCCCAAGAGAATTTTTAAGAATAAGAGAAATTACAACATATTTATAAGATAAAAAGAAAGATGATATAGTCATAAAGTAATGGCATAGAAAGAAGGAAAGTTGCAAGAATGAAGACGGAAGCAGATGACCAGGAAAAAGATCCAATGATTGGCAAGAGACCACAGCCTAAGAGGGAAGGTGCGCTCCTAAGCGTCGATGTGGTTGGTCAACCGATGAAAAGCACCGGAGTGTGTGTGAGTGAGTGTGTTTGAGATTTTTTTTTCTGATATTTTTCTTACCCTGAAATAGGAGTAAGGACACATTTTTATTATGAGCCTTTAAATATATTAAAGTAGCAGAATTTAAAATTTTAACACTTGAAAGTGTTAGGGAGACATTAGACGGATGGAGGAAGGAGTTATCCCTGTGGCAGCAGGATGTCAGAGCTAACTGTTGTGAGACCAGTTTATGGGACATTATGACCAGGTCCCAGATTGTGAGCAATCATGGTAGACAGAAACCAACAAGCTTCCATTTCCAGCTGCGGTAGATGGGAATGTGGATGGGAGGGCATGAGCTTTAAAGTAGACAGTTTGGGTCTGTCAACATGGCTCAGCAGGCAAAGGTGATGCTGCCAACCTGACAACCTCAGTCTGATCCCCAGGATTTACACGGGAGGAGAGAGCCAGCTACCACAAATTGTACACACACACACACACACACACACACACACACACACGCACACACACACACACACACACACACACAGTAGGATGTGCAGGACAACACATGTACATCTAAGCACATATATAGACAATAAGTAGAGTTGTATTAAAATTTTTAAACAGCATACTTTAAAGCCACCAATTAAAAAGGAGAGGAGTGGATTGTGTAAGTAGATACTACTGAAAAGGTTAAAAAAATAAAATAAAAATCCGTCTTTAAGATCCTTGGACTGACCTCTTTTGTATTGTTCACGTCTATATATCCAAGAATAGTTTCGTTCAAACAAGCATTGCTTGTTGCTGTTCCATTTGTGTCTTTACAATATTAGAAAACAAATCAAAATTCATATGGAACCAGAAATGACCCTACATAACCAAACCAATCTTGAATGAAAAGAACAGCAATGGAGGGATTGCCCTTCTAAACTTCAAGATACATTGTAGAACTATAATAACAAACACAGAGAGATGTTGGACAATAGGATATGATAGATGGCCAAACATGAGTGCACATAACTATAGCCATCAGATATTTGAAAAAGATGCCCAAACCATAAGCTGCAGAGGAAAACATCTTTAACAAATGGTCCTGGGGAAACTGGAAATCCACATGGAATAGAATGAAAATAGACTCATATCTATCATGGTTCACAAAAATGAGCTTGAACCAGATCAAAGATTACAACGGAACTGGAAACACTGAATCTAAAAGAAAGCATAAGCTGTTTCCTTCAAAAAGGTGTAGGAAAGGACTTTCTGAATAGGGCTATATTTGCCCAGGAACAAAGACCAACAATTGACAAGTAATATCTCACACTGATTTTGTTTCTTTAATTGGATTTTTATCTGTTTACATTTCAAATGTTATCACCTTTCCTGGTTTCCCCTCTGTAAACCCCCTATCCCATCCTTCTCTCCCTGCTTCTAAGAGGGTGCTCCCCCACCCACCCACCCACTCCTGCCTCACCACCCTAGCATTCCTCTACACTGGGGTATCAAGCCTTCATAAGACCAAGGGCCTCCCCTCCCACTGATGCCAAATAAGGCCCCCTCAGCTCCTTCAGTCCTTTCCTTAACTCTTCCATGGGGTCCCTGTGCTCAGTCCAATGGTTGGCTGTGAACATCTGTATTGGTCAGGATCTGGCAGAGCCTCTCAGGAGACAGCTGTATCAGGCTCCTGTCAGCAGGCCCTTCTTGGCATCTGCAATAATGTCTGGGTTTGGTGTCTGCATGTGTGATGGATCCCCAGGTGGGGCAGTCTTTGGATGGCCTTTCCTTCAGTCTCTGTTCCACTCTTTGTCCCTGAATTTCCTTTAGACAGGAGGAATTCTGGGTTAAAATTTTGGAGATGGGTGTGTGGCCCCATCAACCAGGGGGCCATGCCTAACCTCCGGATATGGTCTCCACAGAGTCTCCCTTCCCTTTGTAGGTTATTCCAGGTAATGATATCCCTGTGGGGTCCTGCAAGGCTCTTGTTTTCTTGGCATCTGGGACTTTTTGTTTGCTACCCCAATTCCCCATCCCCTCTATGGTTATGGGGTGTCCCGCCTCCACTGCACCACAAGGCTTGGGCCACTGGTGGAAATGGGACATGGGAGAATCGACTGTGCTCTACCCACACTGGCTCTGTCTGGATGTTGGGCTATGTGAAGATGCTGGACACCTCTATAAGGGTCTGGGGATGGGGGAGCGCAGTTTGAGGTCCCGGGGACCCCGCAGGCCAACAGGGAGGCCAGTGCCATATGGTTCTCTTGAGCACCCAGACACCACTGGGAGCCGTGAAAGAGCTGAGAATGGAGAGGGGGCCTGAGGGCTGGATCTAACCCAGGGCCAAGGGGGAAAGGCGGGAGAGCTCCGGCTGCGTCCTGTAGGAGGGAGAGTCCTTGGCTTGTTGATGGACATGCTAGCTTGGCTTGGTGGAGGCCATGACTGGGCGAGCTGAGAGGTCTTCTGTGGGAGATTAGGCAGCCGGTTCTTTCGGTGAAGGCCTGCTTCACTGCTCCCCACGGTAGATCCGGATGAAAAGAGGCAGTCCATGGTTTCAAGACATTTATTGTCATGGAGGAAAGTAGATGAATAAAACCGTACCCCTTTCTCAGGGCAGGCCTGAAGTTAAATACCTTTTGCAGGGAGGAGTGTCTGGGAAGGGGAGTTTATTGGCTAAACCTCCAGGCCTTTAGGTGCCTCATTAAAATGGAGATCTGTCTTGATACTACATGACCCGTGGTCATATCCTCTACCTGTGGAGGGGCTTGGGGCATTGCTGTTACAAGACTGATGGCCACAAATCTATGGAGGGCTGCAGCCCTGTGCCAGGAGCCTGGTGTCCAGTCACTGAGGTTTCAAGCCTGTGCTCAACCAGAAACCAGGCTGCCTTTCACAGTCCTACAATCCCCCTTTGCTATACACCTCTGACTAATTTCCTGGCTCTCTGAACATCTCCATCTCCTCCCATACCTAATTCTGCCCCTTTCCCCCTCCACCTCCTTTCTTCCTCCAAAGTCCCTCCCACCCCCTTCTTCCCTCAATTATTTTGTTCTCCCTTCTAAGAAGGACTGAAGCATGCACTCTTTGGTCTTCCTTCCTCTTGAGCTTCATGTGTCCTGTGAGTCGAAACTCGAGTATTCCATGCTCTTTGCCTAATATCCGCTTATCAGTGAGTACATACCATGTGTGTTGGGATATCCAGGGCTTGCTGTGGTGGGAGAACTGGTTTCTGACAATGCCAAGGAGCCTTGGATTCTGTTGCTTATTTTCTTGCCCTTGCCTCTTGCCATCTGGTTATCTGTGCTGTTAGCTGGTCTTGCTATCTCTGACTGGCTTGTCCCTTGTGTAAGCTTGTGTGTCAGCAATCCTGGGAGACCAGCTCTCTCAGGGCAGAATTTGGCTATGGAGAGCTATGGCACAGGGTCATCTCCAGTGGCAGACTGAAAACGGAAGGGTCCTGTCCCATGTTGCTCCTCAGTTTCTGTGTACTGAGGGCACTTGTCGGGTCCTTTGGAGCAGAAGTGGTGGTCTTACCTGTGCTCTCAGGTGTGTCAGCACTCCTGGGAATCCAGCTCTCTCCCAGCAGGATTTGGGTTTGAATAGCTTGGCACAGGGTCAGCTCTGGGGTGCGAATGAAAACCAGAAGCTTTATTTTATTTTTAAACCCTGAAGATTCGTTCCCAAGTCTGGGCCCTTAAAAACTAGATCTCTGAACATTTAAGAGCTATTATATTGCTGGCAGTGGTAGGATGTGTATTGTAGAGCTAGTCCTGGAGGTGTGACCATGGGAGAGTGAGAACTGACTCTACCTCTCGCCAGCCCCACCCAAGGCATATGCACAGGAGAACTGCCACTGTTCTGTGTGTTATCAGAGCTGTGTGGAAGAGCTGGTCCCCAACGGCCCTGGCCCTCAGAGGTTGTCTCATGTGTGTGAGCTGGCTATACCGCTCACAAGAGTGGTGTGTGAGAGCTGGCCCGTGTGGTATGGGACAGGAGAGTTGGCAGGCTGACCAACTCATATCCCGCCCAGACCCAGCCCAAGACAGTGAGTTGGCCCACCCCAACATCTCCATCTGTGAGCTGCTGGAGCACGTGAAGATCCTGTCCCGAGGACTGGAGGGCTACATTCACTGAGATGGGCAGGAAGGAAAGTCTGCACATGAACGGAAGTCTGCAGTTGATAGAGCAGCCCAGTGAGGTCAGAGGGATGGTTTGTTTGTTTGTTTTTCTTTTATTTTCTAATATTCATTTTTATTTATTGGGGGATTACAAAGGTAGAGGACAGATATGGAAGGACTGAGAAATGAGTGGTATTTGGGGTGTATGATGTGAAATTCCCAAAGATTCTATTAAAATTATATAAAAACCTACAGTCAAAATTTATGACCCAGAACTATTCTTGTCTAAAAGAACTGCGGAGACAAAAATGGAGAAGAGACTGAAGGAAAGGTGGTCCAATGACTGACCCAACTTGGAATCCATCTCATGGGAGGACACCAAAGCCTGACACAATTACTGATGCTATGAGATGTTTATAGACAGGAGCCTGGTGTGGCTGTCCCCTGAGAGGCCTACCAGCAGCTGACTGAGACAGAAGCAAATACTTATATTCAACCATTGAACAGAAGTCAGGACCCAATGGAAGAGTTAAGGGAAGGACTGAAGAGGCTGAAGGGGAGATCGACCCCATAGGAAAACCTGCCTTGACTTACCCAGATCCAAGGAGTTCCCAAAGACTGAGCCACCAACCAGTAGCATACATGGGCTAGTCAGAGGCCGCTGGCACAAATATAGCAGAGGTCTTCCTGGTCAGGCCTCAGTGGGACAAGATGTGCTTAATCCTTGAGAGACTTGAAGCCCCAGGGAAAGGGGAGGTCAGGTGGTAGGGGCCACACCCTCTCAGAGGCAAGGGGGAGGAGGAGTAAGATGAGGAACTGTGAGAAGGGAGGACCAAGAGAGGGGGCACTGATGGGAATGTAAATAAAAAAGTAATAAAAATTACAAAAAAATCTATTAGACTTAATAGACTTTTCCCATAGAGGGGGAAACTATTAAAATTTTAAAAGTTTTTCATCCTGCTCCATTCTGCAAACTAAAGACTTGTTAACCTTTTGTTCTCCTTTAAAAATTCTTTGTCTTGGGCTGCATGTGTAATTTGCTATTGAATGCTTACCTATCATGCAAGAAGCCCTGGTTCAGCCCTAGAACCACATCAAATGGGCTGATGTGTGGCTATGCTCTCAGCATAGGAGGCTCCAGGCAGGAGAGTTACAAGTTCAAGATCAACTTCTAACTAATTTAAGGCTAAATACATTAATACACATCCATAATTTATTTTACTTATCTAACTATTGCAAGGACTTACCAAGAAAATCCATCTTCCTGTGGCCATCTTCTTCCTCCAGTCTCTTATATCAGAGTAAGTACAGTCAATAGTTTGGGGAGTTTTAAAATATTATTGACTAATTTTATTGGGATGAGTCCAAGTTTTTCTCTTTTTGCTTAATATCTGTTCCTTCCACAAGACATACCTCTGTTTCCTTCAGATGATCCTGGAAAGTATCCAAGAATTCTTTATCTTTCTCTAATATAATCCTGAATGGGAATAAAATACTTACGATTGTATTTAGATCCTTTACTTCATAATTGACATTGCGTTATTTTTCTTCTTTTACATTATTTTCTCACTTAACAATATCACACTTTAATACTTCTGGTTCCTAATAATTACAACTTGCTCCATTCCCTATGTGAGAGAGAGGGGGGGAGGGAGAGGGAGAGGGAGAGAGAAAGAGAGAGAGATCTTCCCTCCACACTTGGTCATTACAAACATTGTTTCAATAAAATGCTAGTTTTATTCCATCTTTGCAAGCCAGAAATTCATTTTACAAGTTAGATTTCCATGAGCAAGAATTGTTAGGGTAACAGATATGCTTGTTAAAGATTTTTTTCTATTCACTTCTAAGCCAGTAAGCAATGTTTTGTGAGTACTCATATCTCCTTCAGTAGCAATGGTGACATGAGGCACTGCTGCCTGCTTTTCCTTATGTGACAGACGACTTTCCATTGTTACTTAACTATATTTCCTTAAATATTTGAAAAATTCAAACTTGCTCATATAGGTTTGTAAGCTTAAAAACTGATTTATATTTTTCAGTAATCTTTTGTAATCAAGATTTGATCTATGGTCTGATATCACTTTTTCAAATAAATAGGTATAAGAAACATACAGTATGCCTATCTTATTACTCCAGAACCTATTGATAATATAATAGAAGATAATATAATAGAATAGGGCTGACAATATTATCTATAGTTTCTGGAGTGATAAGACAGACATACTTTATTTTTTCATACCTATTCATTTTAAAAAGTAATACGAGACTATATATAAAATACATCTTAATTAGAGATTATTGAAAATATAAATCAAATGCTTAAACTTGCAATAACTGTACAAAAATGCATTGAGTAGAGAAAGAGAGCTTAACTAAGCAAAACCTATGGAAGAAAATAATTATTTGGATATGTAGGAAATGAAAGTATCCTTTGATGAATTGAGGTAACAAAATCAGTTTCATAGAAAATTAACAGTGTCCATTGTACAAGCATTGATCTCAAATCCAATTCCAGAGCAAATGCAGTTTTCTGTGAGTTCACAGAATTCTCTTGGCTTCTTTACAAGAGGAAGCAAATTCTCACCTTGATAGCACAAAATTGAATCTTTACTGCAGAAAGTATTTCAGTCCCTATTTGTCATTCCCTTTTGTCTTGGACACAGGTGAGGAGGTCCCCAGGGAAAGAGAACTGCAGAACAGAATGTGAGGGAAAGATGAAAGGCCGAGTGAGTCACAGAGAACCCCCACTGGGCATCACCCTTGCTTATAACAAGAGTTGCTGTCCTTATGGACAACCCAGAGCAGAGCAGAGCAGCACTGGAGGACTCACCCTCTCGTCACTGCAGTCTCGGTGGGGAGGTCTCTGAAACCAGACTCTGAATGCCCATTCCACAACACAATGCCAGAAAACACGCGCTCCAGTTGCCGGCAAGACTCTCTTATTCTCTTGTTTTCTGATTTACTCGTGAAGGAAGATCTCATAACTTGTTACTGAACAGTAGAATGAGGGGCTGGAGAACCCTTCATCACATCAGACTGCTGTTGATGAGCTTATGAAGATGTTATTGAAGCTGCATACTTTTAAAGCATCCATTTCTATTTCAAAGTTCCTTGAACTAGCAAACAGACACAAGCCATTGGGTCCCAAGGCTCCAAGTGGGGTATGTAAAGTACTTTCTTAAAACGTTGTGCTGGGAAAAGAGAAATTGAAATTAGAGGCTTGGCCATGCGTCATACGGGTTGCTTACCATTACAGAATTTACACAAATTTGACTCAGTTTTAGTTTCTTCCCTATATTTTCTTTTCTCACAGTGGGTATCTGGGAGCACGTGTTTGTTCGCTACTGGAAAACAAATTTAGGAGCTCTCACCTGATTGCTATCTGCAACTTACAAAATGGCATCTGTGAACCCTTCAAGTTAGATTCACTCACAACCTGGCCTTTGTGCAAATGGAGAAAACACAGCCAACTTTGACATTTTTTTAAGCTGAATTATGAGTTTGGGTGAAAAAAATTACTCTTGTCATTTATCCTTACACTCCAGCTGGAAAAGAGAAGTTCAATCCAGGATTTTAATAGTTTTCCTACTGGGAGTGTTGAGAAATGTCTGCAAATGCTGTAAATGCAACTCCACTCGGGAGCAAGAAGTGGGTTGTGAGTCCTTTCCGGGTCTCAGCTCAGACAGTAGACGCCATTAGTAAGCAGGTAGATGATAGACTGCCTCTAAGCTAGAATTTCAGAGACACAGTGTTCTGAGTTTGCTTCTCCTATCAACACATCCTTTCACTTCCACACATTGACAACACTAGAAATTCAAGATACTTAAACTTTATCAATGCAAAAGGATACTTGAGTTTTTCACTTAAACAATCTCCTTTTTATTATTTATTATTTATTTAATGTATATGAGTACAGTGTAGCTGTCTTCAGACACACCAGAAGAGGGCACCAGTCACCATTACAGATGGTTGTGAGCCACCATGTAGTTGCTGGGAATTGAACTCAGGACCTCTGGAAGAGCAGTTAGTGCTCTTAACCACTGAGCCATCTCTCCAGCCCCAACAATCTCTTTTTTGATATTGGATTTTTATCAAGATGACCAAATGTTTGCAGAATGGGAAAACATGACCCTAAAGTGAGAAAAAGTTCAATGTAATAACACTTAGAGGATCTGCAATCTCCCCTCCCCTCTGAATTGTCTTCAACCATTATTTTAATGTCTCCCTGTCCTTTGACCTGTCTCTTTTTAGTGCCCTAACTACTGAGGATCATGGGGAGATGATCACTGGCAGATGCTACTACACACAGTATGTTCAGAACGACAGAAGAAAGCTCATTGCTTTTGTAATTATAGAAAGATATATGGGTAAGACGTTAATTGTCTTATTATCAACCACAGCACGAAAGGCTGGTGAGGACTGAATTCTAGCAAATGAATGCCACATTGAAGCCTGGCCTGGGAAGCCCACTGACCCCACACATATGTCCTTATAAGGAGACGCCTTCTGAATAATATTTGAGACTGTCACTCTTCAATAGTATTAGTGAGAATCTACAGCTTTTCAGCTAAATGAGAACACTTGTAAGGATGAATGGATTTTTATTACTCAGGACAGCACAGCAGAATAAACTCATCAGTCCTTGAAGAAAATGGCATAGTGTCGCCATAGTTCTATGAGCTTGAGGGCATTTACTGCACTGGAGAAACTCAGGAAATCCTGAAATTGTGACATCTCTCCTTACCCATTCATTCATTCTGCTTCAGAATTCCTACCAGTGCAGTATTTTCCTTCCTTCCTTCCTTCCTTCCTTCCTTCCTTCCTTCCTTCCTTCCTTCCTTCCTTCCTTCCTTCCTTTTGTCTGTCCTTCCTTCCTTTCTTCCCCTTCCTTTTTTCCTTCTCTCATCTCTCCCTTGCTTTTCTATTTTCTTTAGTTTCATGTCCCATTTTTATTTTCTTATTTTTAGAAATTATTTCTAAATAAGAAAGAATTTGCTTATTTCTTTGCATATTTAGATACTAGCCCCTTATCAAATGTACACCCAGAAACAAAACAAAATAATCCTATTCCTTAGGCTGCTTCATCATTGGAATGATGGTGGCCTTTCCTATATAGAAGCCTTTTGGTTTCATGAGGTCACATTTATTAATTGTTCCTGTTAACATCTGTGCCATCAGGGTCCTGTTCAGAAAGTCCTTTCCTATGCCAATGAGTTCAAGGCTACGCCTTACTTTCTCCTCTATCGGAGTCAGGACATCATGTCTTATGTTGAAGTCTTTGGTCCATTTGAAGCTGAGTTTTGTACAGGGTGAAAGATAAAGATCAAGCTTCATTCTGCATATAGCTATCCAGTTGGACAAGCATCATTGGTGGAAGATGCTATATTTCCTCCAGTGTGTACTAGTGTTCCCTTTGTCAAAATTTTGGCAGTAGTAAGAGTGTGGGTTTATGTGTGGGTGTGCCTTTAATTCTATTCTCTTGATCAACATGTCTGTTTTTGTGCCAATGCCATGCTGTTTTTATCATTATAGCTCTGTTGTATAACTTGAAATCTGGGTATTTTTGACAAAGACAGTTTAAAAACAGTGATCAGGATTATGAATGAATATTCCTGCTAATAGCTATGTGGAAATTACTACAAACAAAAATTAACCAATGGCAAAAGAAATCAAAGAACAAACATAAACATATCTAAGTCAGGAATTTGCTTTTTAAATTTTAGCTTTTAGTTTAGAAGTGTAGGCATGGACATAGAAACTTTAGAAATACTTAAGTAACTAGTTTAATTGTAATTGAACTGTATTATTTTTGTGTGTGTATTACTAGCAATACTAGTTGCTTAAATGTTTTCAAATGGGTGGTAGAATGAGAATATGTAAGTGAAACAGTTAAAAAATATGTGGTTTTAAACAAATGGAAAAGCTAATGAATACATATTAAATATGCTTATGTTAAACATAAGTAGTGTAAATTTGTAAATTGATTTCATGAATTTTTGTGTTTCAGGAAGCCATATGTTAAGACATTAATCATGAATTGGGCAAATGAGAGCATCACAGAAGAGTTTGTTTTCTTAGGTTTCTCTGATCAACCATGGTTGGAGTTTCCACTCTTTGTGGTCTTCCTGACATCTTACATAGTGACCATCTTTGGAAATCTCAACATTATTCTGGTGTCCCGTTTGGATCCCAAACTCCACACTCCCATGTACTTCTTTTTGACTAATCTCTCAGCCATAGATCTTTGTTACATCACGTGCACAGTTCCACAAATGCTGGTAAACTAACGCAGCAATAGGAAAGTAATAAGTTTTGGTGGCTGTGTGGTCCAGCTGTTCATGTTTCTGGCCCTGGGGGCTACCGAGTGTGTTCTGCTGCCAGTCATGTCCTTTGACAGGTTTGTAGCCATATGTCGGCCTCTCCATTATTCAGTCATCATGCACCAGAGGCTCTGCCTTCAGTTGGCAGCTGTATCCTGGATCATTGGCTTTGGAAACTCAGTGTGGCTGTCCATTCTAACTCTCCAGTTGCCACGCTGTGGCCACTATGTCATAGATCACTTTCTTTGTGAAGTGCCTGCACTGCTCAAGTTGTCCTGTGCGGATATAACAGCAAACGAAGCTGAACTCTTCTTTGGGAGTGTGGTCTTCCACCTAACACCTCTGACTCTCATCCTTATATCATACGCATTTATAGCCCGTGCAATCTTGAAAATCCAATCTGCCGAAGGTCGACAAAAGGCATTTGGGACCTGTGGCTCCCATCTAATAGTGGTGTCACTGTTTTATGGTACAGCTGTCTCCATGTACCTACTACCACCGTCACCACACTCCAAGAACAGGAGAAAGATGGTTTCACTTGTCTATGGAATTATTGCCCCCATGTTGAACCCCCTTATCTATACACTTAGGAGCAAAGAGGTAAAGGAAACCTTTAAAAGGTTGACCAAGAGAGTCTTCTTAAGCAAAAACTAAGAGATGTGGAAAAGATAAACTAAAAGACACACCCAGTCTGTCCTTTTCTTCCTATTATGCCGATGGAGAAATGGAGTCCTTTCACTGCCCGTTTTGTTCCAGTGGTTTAAACTCACGCTACTGCTCTGACCATTTCCTGGCATTGATAAAGGTGTTTAGAGTGTTGCTGAAAACACTCACCTAGCCTATGCCTCAGCCTAATTCTTTAAGTCAGCTTATAAACACGACATTCTAACCCCATTGCTGCATGGAGGAAGACACAGAGCGTCTTTCTCTCACTGCTCATCAGGAGGAAGCTCCCTTGGTAGCTTGCCTGGCTCCTTCACATGCTATATAGAAAAGGAACAGGGACAGTGGACAGCCACCTTCTTCCTGGTTTTAGTGGGGTTTCTTAGAGCTTTTCTTCCTTTAGGATGATGTTGGCTGTGGGTTTTTCATGTACCCTGGATTGCATGATGCATGTCCCCTCCACTCCTATTCCCTTCTATTACCACTAGGTCTTCTATCATGCTGGGTTTTGCCAAAGGCTTGTTTGCATCTACAGAGATGATCATTTGAAGTTTTTCTTCAAGTTCATTCATATGATTTATTCTATTTGTTGACTTACATATGTTGAAATATTCCTACAGAATAAAGTCAACTTGATGATGGCAGGTAATCTTTTTTATATATGCCTGTATTCAGGTTGCAAGTATTTTATAAGTGATTTTTCTTTCTATGTTCACGAGGGTTTGACCTATATTGGCCTGTAATTTTTGTGGAAGGTCTTTACCTTGGTTTAGTTTTAGAGAAATAGTGGCGTTACAGAGGGAGTTTTAAAATGCTGTTTCTGTTTTTAGTAATTTAAGAAGTGTGGGTGGTAGACATTCTTTGAAAGTCCTCTAGAGTTCTGCTGTGAATCTGTCTGGGATTGAGATCTTTTAAATCAGAAGCCCCCCCCCCCTTTTTTTTAAATTACTCTCTCACTCTCCTTGTTTTCCTGAATCTGTTTAAACTGTTGATCTCATGTTGGTGTAACTTTGGTAGTTTGGATGAGCATAGAAATGTTTACATTTCTTTTAGATTTTCTAACTTAATGAAATAGATTTTTTAAAAGTATAGCCTTACACTATTCTGAATTTCTTTGATGTCCCTTGTAATGTTTCCATTTTTAATGTCTAACTCTATTAATTTGGGTCATCTCTTTCTTTCAGTTAATTAGCCCACTGTCAAACATATCTAATAGCAATTTTCTCTCAATATATGACGTTTCATTTTCTTCTAAACTGCCTTTACTAAAATATAATTATCACACAATAAAATTTGCTCATTTACTATGACTATTTCAATAATTTTAGTGTGTTCACATGACAGAATCAGTATCATCACAGTCTCATTTTAAGATACCTTCATCATCCCCAAGAGAAACCAAGCACACATAAGCACACATTCTGTGATACACCTCCCAACCCCAACCTAAACCCCAGACAATTTACTAAAGACACCATCTGTGAATCAGATAGCAATTCTATGTTCACCTTGACTTTGAACTTCTGAATCTCTAGGACTTTGAGAGATAAACTTCTGTCATTCATAAACCCACTGTGATAGTTTGTATGTGCTTGGGGACTATTAGGAGCTGTGGCCTTGTTGGAGTAACTGTGTCACTGTGGGTGTGGACTTTAACACCCTAGTTTAGCTGCCTGGAATCACTTTTCTCTTAGAAGACTGCAAATGAAGTTGTAGACCTCTCAGCTCCTCCTACACCATGCCTGTCTGGATGCTGCCATGTTCTCACCTTGATGATACTGGACTGAAACTCTGAGCCTGTAAGCCAGCCCCAGTTCAATTTTGTCCTTCTAAGAGTTGCCTTGGTCATGATGTCTGTTCAAAGCAGTAAAACTTTAACTAAGACACCCACCTAGTGCATTGTATTTGGTTTTAACAGAATGACTTGACTAAACATTTGTAAATCTTTTATGATTGTTTTAAAAGAATGTGTGATCTAGTATTGTGTGGAGAGTTCTATAAGTGCCAATTAGCTTCTCCTGACTGTGTCACTGAGATATTTCATATTAATGTATTAGAAGACTCAATATTGCTAAGACATGGCTTTCCAACTAGACTTGTAGATTCATTGTAATTTCAATAAATTCTCAGTAAGATATTGCACAAATAGAAGCTGTATAATTCTAAATATTAAACAGAAAAACAAAAATATATAAGATATTAAAATATGAAAAGAGCAAAATTTGGGGGTCATTTTACTCAATTTGAAGGAGTCAAATCTGTCTGATATTGGCAAAACAATAAATAATATATCAACAGATCAGATTAAGGTTTAAAACTCTATGACATCCTGTCTTTTCTTGTGAGTTCTTCAATACATCACCAAATTACAATGTGTGTAAAAAAACTGGTAGATATAATAAAACCAAAGAAGGTATACTTTGCCAAAAATCAGATTAAGGAAAATATTGTAAAATATTTGTGTGTCTCATAAAGACCTTATATCTAAACTATGCAAAAGGCCTCTAAGTCAACAGTATGAAACTACAGTCCAACCTTAACATGGATGAACTGTCTGAGCAAGGAGCTTACCAAAGAAGACATATGCATAATAACAAAACATAAAGAGATAATGTCATTTTTATTAGTAAATTGTAAATCAAAATCACAAGGAACAGCACCACACTCATACCCATCTGGTGGTGTAGTGAGTTTTAGAGAAAGGTATGGCAATGGTAAATGACCCTTTGAATATATAATGACACTGACATGTACTTTAAAATACAATGGTAAATGTTATACTTAGTATACAATAAAAACTACATACTACTTAAATTTGTTTCCATAATATGTATAATGTAGCTATAAAGACAGAGCATAGATATGTGTACATGTTTCTGTAGAGTGTACATATATCAATGTATAACTGTGTGTATGAATGCACATTTAGTGCTTCAGAAATGAACACAAACTAGATGCAGTTGTTCAAGTTCTAAGAACTAATTTATAGGTTGATTCTCTTCCATGTATGAGAAAACAATTTAATGATATAGTAAGCTCAAATTAAATTTCTTTTGTGGAGTGTGTCTCTCTTATTTTGAATTGAAAGTAGATTCTTCTCCCCTGCAATGCATCTCACCACAGCTTCCCGTCCCTCTGCTCCTCCCCCTCCAATTTCTTTCAAAGAAGATCAGCCCTCTAAGAGACAAGAACCCAACAGGGCAAATTCAGATACAAGAAAATAGGGCCGAATACACCCAAAGGATTCCCCAGCATACAATAAAGACACATGTTCCACTATGTTCATAACAGCCTTATTTATAATAGCCAGAAGCTAGAAAGAACCCAGATGTCCCTCAAAGGAGGAATGGATACAGAAAATGTGGTATATTTACACAATGGAATACTACTCAGCAATTAGAAACAATGAATTCACAAAATTTGTAGGCAAATGGTTTGATCTGGAAAATATCATCCTAAGTGAGGTAACCCAGTCACAAAAGAATACGCATGGAATGCAATCGCTGATAAGTGGATATTAATTAGCCCAGAAGCCCTAAATACCCAAGGCACATACTGCATAACAAATGACTCCCATGAAGAAGTATGGAGAGGGTCCTGATCCTGGAAAGGATTGATCTAGCATTGGAGGGGAATATAAGGACAGAGAATAAGGAGGGAGATGATTGGAGAATGGATGGAGAGAAGAAGGTTTATAGGACATATAGGGAGGGAGGATGTGGGAAAGGGGAAATCATTTGGAATATAAACAAAGAATATAGAAAATAAAAGTATTAAAATGAAAAAATAAAAGAAAATAAGGCCTAAACCCTCATATGGAAGCTGGACAAGGCAACCTAATAAGAGGAAAAGCATCCCAGGGTTAGGCAAAATAAGTCACTCCCACTTTTAGGAGTCCCACAAAAACACCAAGCTAACAGCCATGACGTGGGCACAGGACCCGATGCTGATGAGCCCTGAAGGCCTGTGCCTGTTGCTCCAGTCTCTGTGAGCCCATAGTAGCCCTGCTTCAGTGGGTGGTGTTCTGGTGTCTTCCATCCTCTCTGACTCCAACAATCTCTCCTCTCTCATCTGCAGGGTTCCCTGAACTTCTAGGGTACATACCCTATGAAGACCTCCAATTTAGGCTCTCTCTTGTCATAATGTCTGGTTCTGAGTCTCTGCACCCACTCCCATCTCCTGCTGGAGGAAACCTTGCTGATGACAACGGGACAAGGCACAGATCTATGAGTATAGCAGATATCAGTAGGAATCATTTCATTGATTTTGTTTTCTGGTTGTGTTTTGGTTTTTCCTTGGGTATCTAGGGTGCCTAGACTCATGTTCCAGACCATCCTGGCCAGAAATATTAGATTTCTTATACCTCATATAAAATTGTTACCACAAAAATTTATTATTTAATAATTAATGAAGACAATTATTTGTGTTTCAGTATTCATCCCATTTTTATAGACTTAAGTGTCTGAAAATTTGAGTAATAGGAACATATGGCCTGTGTTTTCAATGATAGCAAGAGGCTTAAAATGTCATTATGCTATCTTTATTGGGGTACAGAGTTAGAGAGTAGGGTAATTAATGCAGTCCTTGGGCCAGTGAGATGTCTCTTTCTTTCAAGCCTCATGACCTAATCTGGATCTACAAAATCCATATAGGAGGACATATCTAACTCCCAAAAGATGCCCTCTAACTTTCCCACAGAAGTAAATAAATAAATCCTGACTGAAGTCTATCTATAGAGTACTGCAATATTAACCTATTAACGAACCCAAGCACATAGCTCGGAAGGGGCCATAAACCTACCTCAGAGCCATTTCTTCATGTCTGAGCTACATATTTGGGGTTCATGTCTTGATATTTGGAGTAACACTCACATTTGGCCTTTGGTCTATGGGATAATACTACCACAATAGGAAGTCTAAACTACACCTTTGACTTTGCTGTTCTGTCATCTTCCACTCTCATAGGTTGTAAATCAAAACAATATTGCTTTTTGGGGATAATAGTAAAATTCAATACAGCCATTAAAGACATAGTATACAAAAATTATCTCTATCATCTCCATTTAATTTCTCTGATCTGACTCCTTCAGAACTTGGATAGATCCTGCAGACTATCTATAGGGTATTGCAACCTTAGCCAATTAGTAAACCCAAGCACAATTTCTGGGCTAAACATAATGGTAATGGGTAAATTAACAAGATCTTAGACGTATGGTATGCAACCACTGTTCTACCAAATAATACATACATATATTTTTTACACATATACCTTTACATATAAATATAATATCTATATGAATATAATATCTATTTTCTCCAGTAGAGTGACACTGACTATATCATCCACACTCTAAGGCACACTCCATTCCTTGAAGTAGTTGGCCAACACAAAGTGAACTTTATTTTGTTAATGCATTTTTTCATAGACTTTAGTTTGCTTTTTTTAGTTTTAAATTTTTTCATATAATATATTTTGGTCATATTTTTCTTCTCCTACAACTCTTCCCAGATTCTCCCTGTCTCCCTACACACCCAGCTTGCTATTTTTTTTAAAACAACACATAAACAAAACAGGAAACCATCAAAAACTAAAATTTAAAACACAAAAAAACATAAAAAGAAATTCAATAAGACAAAAAATGATTTTTCCTTTCCTAGCTGGTATCTGTTTCAAATGCTTCTTTGTTAGGGGATCTTGTACTCACTTCTCCTTCTCAGTGCTGAAATCTTGTCTGGTGTGAGACTACACAAGTGCTTAACATGCTGGCACAGTCTTTAATCATTTGTATCATCAGTCCTATAGCTTCTGGAAGACACTTTTTCTTTGGTGTCATCTACCACCTCTACCCCTTACAATTTTTCTGCCCTCTGTCCTGAAAAGATCCTTGATCTGTAAGGGAAGGAAGCCCTGAATACCCAAGGCACAAATTGCATAACAAATGACTCCCATGAAGAAGTATGGAGAGGGTCCTGATCCTGGAAAGGATTGATCTAGCATGGGAAGGGAATATAAGGACAGAGAAAAAGGAGGGAGGTGATTGGAGAAGGGATGGAGAGAAGAAGGTTTATGGGACATATGGGGAGGGGGGATCCGGGAAAGGGGAAATCATTTGGAATGTAAACAAAGAATATAGAAAATAAAAATATTAAAAAAAAAGAATAACAAAGTCCTCACTCTGTGTACATTGTCCAATTATGCGACTTTGTGTTAATTACCATCTACTGCAAAAAGAAGTTTTTCTTGATAAGACTTGAACAATGTATTGATCCATGGGTTTAACAATAAGTCATTAGAAGTCAGTTTATTGCTATGTTCCTTTAGCAGAATAATAGTAATAGGTTTTCCTTTAGGCCCATGACCTATCTAGTCTCGGATTCCTGGCCACTTTAGCAGTGTCATGTATGGGCTGATCTCACGGAGCAGATCTTATATCCAAAATCTCATAACATTTCTGCCACTCATTGCTGCACCACTGTATCTTATAGGTAGGTCTCTGTTGTAGGTCACATGATTTATAGTTGGGTCATACTGATGATTACTTTTTCCCTCTAGTAACATACAATGTATCTTCTTAAATAATGAATGCCAGTCAGTAGGGTAACCAAGGGTAAACCTTCTAGTTGGGAACCAGCTTGATTTCTCCATGTTCAATAACATGAGTAAGTTGTGTCTTCAGAAATAAGGCCTTAACCATCAGGTCATGGATAGTAACCTATAGTTTTGGCAATACTCTGTGGTTTCATGGGTCATCTCTCAGACATCTATTGACCTTTGGCCAATGACTCAACAAGATATAACCCATGTCAAAACTTAATGTTTTATTTGTTGGCATAAGTTGTCTAGTTGGGTCATTGTCTTCCCCTCTAAATGGTGGCTCTTTTGATTTCCTTTTATATAAGTAAATATGATTGGAAGCTTCTACAGTAATAGGTTTTTTAATATGGTATCTTAAAATGTCTTTAATGTAAACTGTTCCTATTTCATATGACCAAATTCCCTATGTTCATATTCCTTCCCTACCCATTCATTCCTTTCCCCATTTATTCCTCCAATCTTAGTTTCCCTTTATCTCTTTTTAACACTACATTCTATTTCTCTCCTTTTGAATGACCATATCCTACCCTTACTAGCTATAGATCCTCTGTAGTTGTAAAATTAAAACACATATCTAAAGCTTAATAGCTAGTATCCACATGTTATATATCTTCTATAGAAATGATGCAGTCTGTGTTTTTCTGAATCTTGGTTACCTCACTCAGGATGATGTCTTCTAACTTCATCCACTTACCTACAAATTTTTTGTAATTTTTCAACAGCCAAATAATATTCAATTGTATAAATGCATCACATTTTCATTATCCATTTCTCAGCTGATCGACCTGCAGGCTGTTTCCAATCTCTGGCTCTAATAAATAGTACATTAATGACCATGAATGAGCAAGTATATTTGTGTTAAGATATAGAGTTCTTTACTTATATCCCCAAGATTGGTATATTTGGATCTTGTGGTAGCCTTGTAGCTCTGTTATCAGCCTTTAAGGAATGTTCATATTAATTTTCATGGGGACTACACTATCTTTGCACTGTTAGCAACAATAACTTTTTGAGAACTCTATTTATTCTTTATCTTATTTTTAATTGGGAAATTATTTTCTAGATATTCAAGAAAATAGCTTCAACATATATAAAAGTAAGTTTTGTACATATTGTAGATACTGTCTATCAGGCAGATTTAATTGTTATAGTTTTTGCCAATTTTTACAAGCTGCCACTCTGCTGTTCAGAACTTTTTAGCTTTATGAGGACCCATTTGTTAATTTTATTTTTGACTCTGCCTCTACCTAATTTTTATTCAGTAGTAAGTTGTTCACCTTCCTTGAGTTTGCATGCTCTCTGCTTTTTCTGTTGTTGATAACCAGCATGTAGACAGAGAAGGTGCAGGGAATGATATCAATTTTCAGTTGTTGCTGAGACTTGCTTTGTGTCCTAATATGTAGTCAATTTTAGAGAAGGTTGCATGGACTATTGAAAAGCAAATATATTGTATTGTGTTTGGGAAGAATATTCTGTAGATGTGTGTTGGGTCTATTTGATTTATGATGCTATTTAACTCTAGCATTTCTCTGTCTTGTTTTTGTCTGGGTGACATATCTATTAGAGAGTGTGGCATATTGAAGACTCCCACTATCAGTGTGTGAGGGTCAATATGTGATTTAAGCTGTATTGTTTCTTTTATGAACTTGAGTGACCTTGTGTTTGGTGCATAAATGTTTAGAATTGTGATACCCTCTTGGAAGATTTTCCTTTAATGAGTATTTTCTTCTAATAAGTGTCCTTTCTCACCCTCTTCTGATAAATTTTGCTTTGAAGTTTATTTTGCCAGACTTTAAAGTAGCTACACGTTCTTGCTTCCTGGTTCCATTTTCCTTGGAACACCATTTTTCACTCTTTTACTGCCAAGTTATGTCTGTCTTTGGTGGTGAGTTGTGTTTCTTGGATGAAGCAGAAATGTGGATAATGTTTTCTAGTCCAACATGTTAAGTCTATGTCTTTTTACTGAAGAATTAAGATCACTAATACTTAGACCTGCTAGTTTATTATTTTCCATTATTTTGCTGTGGTAGTGTAGGTTTTTCCTCCTTTGGTTGGTTGATTCTTCTGGAATTATTTCTTCCTTGTGTCTTCTTCAGTATTAGCTAACCTTCTTTTCATACTGAAGTGTTTCTTCTAGTTCCTTTTGTAGAACTGTACTGGTAGACAGAAATTTCTTAAACTTATTTTTATTATGAAATATTTTTCTTTCTCCATCGGTTGTGATTGGTAATTTTGCTAGGCATAGTAGTCTGGGCTTCCATCTGTGACCTTTTAGAGGTTATACAACAACCATAATGGCTCTCTGGCTTTCAGAGACTATACTGAAAACTCAGATGTTATTCAAATGGATCTGACTTTATATATGACTTGGCCCTTTTCTTTTGTAGCTTTCAGTATGCCTTCTTAGTTTTGTACATTTAGTATTTTGAATATTATGTATTCTTTCTGGTCCTATTTGGTGTTCTTGTACCTTAATAGCTATCTCTTTCTTTAGATTAGGCTTTTTTTTTCTTCTACAAGTTTGCTGAAATTATTTTCTGTGCCTTTGTCCTGTGCTTTTCTCCTTCCTCTATACCAGTGATCCTCAGTCTGTGGGTCACTATTCCATTGTGAGTCTCACAACTCTTTAGCAGTTGGGTCACATATCAGATATAATGTAAATCAGATATTTACATTATGATTTGTATCAGTAACAAAATTACAATTATGAAGTAGCAAAAAAGAATAATTTTATGATAAGGGGGTCACCTAAACATGAGGAACTATATTAAAGGGTCATGGCATTAGGAAGGTTGAGAACCACTGCTCTATAGCTATTATTCATAGGTTTGTTCTTTTCATAATGCCTCAGTGTTTCTGCATATTTTATGCCTGGAGTGTGTTGTTGTTGCTGTTATTGTTGTTGTTACTGGGTTTTTATTCTTATTATTTAACATATTTCTTAATTGAGCTATCCATTTTTTTCAGCCTCATCTTCAAGACCTAAAATTATCTCTCCTGGGTCATTTAATCTGTTATAGAGGCTTACCTCTGATATTTTTGTTTGGCATTCTGAGTTTTTCATTTTCAGTTTTGTTTCACCTTAAGTTTTTTCCTTAATATTTCTATTTCTTGTTAAATCCTAATTTCATTTAACAGTTTGTTTTTATGATCATCATTAAGCATTTTTCTCTTTAAGGTCCTAGAATATATATATAATTGCTATTTTCAAATCTTTTTCTTATACTTCAGCAAATTTTCTTTTCTTTGGGCCTATTACAAAAGAATTAATGCCAGGAAGTTGTGGCACACACCTGTAATCCCAGTACTTGGGAGGCAGAGGCAAGTGAATTTCTGAGTTTGAGGCCAGCCTGGTCTACAGAGTGAGTTCCAGGACAGCCAGGGCTATACAGAGAAAGTCTGTCTCAAAAAAAAAAAAAAAAAACAAATAAAACAAAACAAAACAAAACAACAAAAAATGAATTGCTGGCCTCTAGAAGAGGCATATTGTCTTGCTGGTGTGGTTGTGCTGGAATCTAGGCATGTAAGGTATGTTTGGTGTGTTTCTTGGTGTAGATATCTGGTCTTGTCTTTCTTGGGTGGGTTTTCTGCTTTTTGGTTGCTGTTACCCAACCTGGCTCCTAGCTATGTATGGTATCTGTGGAATCCCTAAGTCCCAGCCAAGTGTGATAACTGTAGGGCCACTAGCAGAAAGCAGCTCTCAATATTAGAAAATTATGTTAGGGTGGGGGACCCTGGTAGGGTAATATTCTGAAGATCAACGGGGAGTCACAAATAAGTGGAGATAGGCTAGAAGGAAAGGTTGAGAGTCAAGGGGAAGAACTAGGGGGAACCTGGGTCCATACAAGGAGGCCAAATCCAAAGAAGATGTAATTGGGCTGGTGGTTTGAGTAAACCTAGTCCAGGGAATGGCACTATTTGGAAGTGTGGCCTTCTTAGAGTAGGTGTGTCACTGTGGGTTTCGACCTTAAAACCCTCATCCTAGCTGCCTGGAAACCATTCTTCTCCTAGTGCCCTTCAGATAAAGATGTAGATCTTTCAACTCCTCCAGCCATGTCTGCCTGGATGCTGCCATGCTCCCACCTTGATGACAGTGGATTGAACCTCTGAACCTGTAAGCCAGCCCCAATGAAATATTGTCCTTAAAACCCTAAGACAGGCTGGGAGGAGGGCTCAGGCAGAGAAGTTGCAACTGGACTAAAGATAACTCTGGAGAGAACAGTGGCAAAACTCTTAAAGAATACTGACTTTACCTTTCCCAGAAGCTATTGGTTGCCAATGTTGTTTGGCTAGAAGTAGGAGATCATGGCCATCTTCCCTTTTTATGCTATAATTTGGTCTAACTTGAGCTTACATAGAGCTTTTACATACTGTCATAACCTCTTTGTGTTCATATATTCACTTGCCCTTTTGTGTCCAAAAGGTACTATTCTTTGTATTCATTCACTGCCTCTAGCTCTTACATTCTTTTCAACCCCTCTTCCTCAATGACTTCTGACCTTTGGGAGAAAAAAATGTATTGGCAATGCTACTGTTTACCCTCTAGAATGTGACGTCAGCACACCATTACTGAAGAATTCACATCCTTGAATCACATAGCATAAATATATATTAAGCTAGTATTGACCCAGAAGCTTTACCCTTACTTAATAGTTTAATAGTGTTGAGGATGCGGTGTATGCTACCAGAAAGAAAACTAACCATTTATCTTCTTCAACTGTGAACCCTGCAAGGTAAAACAATTCCTGTCCTAGAGATACAAGTCTACTGACACAACAGTAACACAAACATCATGGAAGTAAACCAATTACTTTCTGATTGGACTTAAATACTGCTCCACATGATGAAACCCATCCTTCACATAATATTGTACTAAAAGCCGATGGCTAGGCAGGTTACAAGTTAGGGGAGAGAGAATCTATTACTATCATTCTACTCAGTGTGCATGATATCAATCTGACTCATAATGACTTGCCATATCTACAGATTTATGCATCTCTCAAACCTCATCAGAGAAGTTCCTATTTGCAGTGGATGGTGACTAAGAAAGTGACCCACATCTGGCCAAGACACAGAGAAAAGGAGATTGTGGACTATTCAGCTTTCATTAAGCATCTGTATATTATAAACTTATAATAAATAAATAAGTTTAATAACAGCTTGGATATTTGTAGAACAGCATGTTCATTTATTTTAATGCTGCATTAACACATCTGAGTTGCTAAGTTCCTACAGAACAAGCATCACACTTTGTGCCTATGACACGCTGACCGCAAAGTGTCTTAGGGTTGCTAATGCTTTGCTAAAACAGTATGGCCAAAAGCAACATAGGGAAGAAAGGTCTTATTTTAGCTTGCAGTTCTAGTCTGGCATGAAGAGAATTCAGGACAGTTACTGAAGACAGAAACCCAGAAACAGAACCTGAAGCAGAACCCATGAAAGAATCCTGCTCACTGGGTTGCTCCCCATGGTTTGTTCAGCACTTTTTCTTATAGCGTCCAGGACCACAGGCTCATAGGTAGCATAGCCCTCTGTGAGCTGAGCCAACTCACATCAGTCATGTATCAGTAATGTGCCCCACATGTTTATCTATATAGGGCAATCTGAGAGAGGCATTTTCTCAGTAGGGTTATCTCTTCCCGAGTGACTCTAGACTGTGTCAAGTTGATGAAAAATATCTAGCCAAGCCAAGCAATAGATATATACTTAACCTCAGCTTAAACAGCAAGGTTGACCTCAGCTTAAACAGCAAGGTTGTGAATTTGAAACCGGTTTGGGACATCATGACCCTGTCTCAAAATACAAACAAATGTAAATTAAAATCAAGTGTCTGTACACATGGGAGTAGACACCAAATACAATGATCTTCTATTATACTTAATTCTCACAATTACCTTTCAATGTATATGAGATTCAAACCAGCAAAGTAAACACATTGACATCAGCTGGTCTTCATTATTTGCTCCTGGAACTGGTACAAGGAATGCATAAGTGTAAACTATGGGGATATACCACAGCCCCACCAGTCAAGCTTGATCTCACCATTGGTTTTTAATGTCAGTAACCAGTTGCTTAGACCCCAATATGGTACTATTTCCTAAGAACACCCTGAAATACAGTAATTAACCCACTATCCCTGACCTTTCCCATCCTGAAAGTGTTAGCAATGTATCCTTAAAAGATATAGACTCCTTTTAGATATGTGTCTTTCATGTTTAAAAAAAACTGAGGTTGGCAATGGGATCATGAACAATGCTTTGGTTGGGTAGTAAACCATGTGGCCTTATATCTAACCAAGCAGCCCATTTCAAAGGAAATCAGGTGAGAGAGTGAGTTAGATGCTGTACCATACCGAAGCAACTCATCACAGAAGGCTTGAATAGTCTTCTCTAGGCTCAGCAGTAGTCATCTAGAGGCAACATTTTAAAGATTCTATTCCTTGTGGTGTATAATATTCAGTAGAAACATAAAAGAAGGCACTGTGATTGGCCGTCCCCTCGAGGTTTGTGCGGTAGAAGCTTGGTTATGTAAAACAACAAACAAACAAACAAAAAAACAAACTTTAAAGTTGGCTGCTAGTGCAAGGTAGTTAGATCACAGGAGTTGAGTACTTCCCCCAAAGGTTTCCAATCCTTTTTGACTTCTAATTCGCCATACGATCACTCCAGCACATCTTCTTGCCACTGTGCCTCCTTCAACTTGTGACACAAAGGACTGAAACTTCACCAGAGTCAAAACAGATAGGTCTGCAAGGAAAAAACTCTGAGCTAATTAAAATACGTTATAAAGTTCCTAGTCTCGGTTATTGTGTTACAGCAACAGGAAGAGCAGAACAATGTACGACTCAAAGGAGGGACAGCATTACTCTACAGAACTTGCAGTGACAGACAAGAGAGTGAACTTCCAGATGGTTGGAAAGTCCTAGAATGCAGAAACTGCCAGAAGGCCAACAAAATCAAAATATGCCCTTTTTTTTTATTGTGTTGGGAATATGCTTCTTCCTGATTTGGAAGAGGAATGTAGTGATTTTTAACCAAATATTTACTATTTTGAGCAGATTACTGCGAAGGCTATGGTTTGCCTTCACAGAATGGTTGAGAATGTTTCATTATGATCTAATTATTACAAGTTTGCAGCCATTCTCTCATAATTAAACTAGAAAACCCTCCACTGTGCTGTATTGCTAATGGAAATAGTAGATAGGTAAGTCTAGGAACCCAGAGATTATAACAGAAGTTGCCCCTACTTATTCTCAAAAATGTACAGGACAATTTTTGCAACTTTGGGTTTTGATGGTCTAAAATGGCATCTAATTTCTATGAGAAAGCGATGTCTTATTGAAAGTATAATCTATGACTGTGGCCAGGCTTTGGAGATTTTTTTGTTCGTTTGTTTTGTTTTTGTTTTTGTTTTTGTGATCCAAATCAGCACACAAGAAGAGAAGCCATTGTATGTGGCAGGCATTCTCTGATGGGGTACACATGACCCACATTTCTTGGTTTTTATTCCCTGTCTAATTGTCCTTTCAATATAAGGTCAACTACTGACTTATTCCTAATAAGTAGAATAGAACAGGAATGGTGCAAATCTCTTTAGAGATGCCATCTTCTAATTAGATGGACTTTCTTACTGAATGTTCTCTCATGGATAATCCACTATGGAGGAAACCAGGTGCTGTGTCATGGACAAGCTCTGGATACGTGCTCTAATGAATCTGCTTATAGCAAGTCTTCTGGAGCCTGCCAACAGTGGGCTTAGAAAGCCAGATAATGTTAAGAAAACAATACCTTGACTGCAACCTCAATTAAGAGACTCTGAGCATTACTGGTTAGTGTCCAGATGCCTCACCTAGAAGACACTATGAAATAATACACGCAGTTTGTTTTAAGCTGCTAAAAATTTAGGGTGATTTGTTACAAAGCAGCAGGTAAGTGCTACCTTGTACTATCAGCAAGAACTGACCCTGATTAACAGGAGAAAACTGGTATCTAATGGGTGACTTCCTAATACCAAAAGGTCAAAAGTCTTATCCCAGGAGCATACTAACACCATTGCCTTCTGAGCACACAGCTAAGAAGGATTCATGAGGTTCGATTGTGTGTGCTCGGGCCACTGTCTTACTTTACTTTTCCATTAGTCTGCTCATTTAATCAGGCCTTAGGTCACCCACATCATCCATGAACATCCCTAAACTCTATCTTCAAGGTTGCTGGTCTGAGACTTGCTGTCTTGTCTCCTCACTAGGCTGTAGCATGAACAAATCCCTTTCTCTTTGTTAATTCTTCAATTTGCGAGTGAATACTGTAAACAGACTGGGTTAGTGACATGGCATCAGGGTTAGGGTAGAGTTAGGGTTAGGGTTAGGGTAGGGATAGGGTTAGGGTTAGGGTAGGTTTAGGAATAGGGTTAAGGTTAGGGTAGGGTTATGGTTATGGTTATGGTTATGGTTATGGTTATGGTTATGGTTATGGTTAGGGTTAGGGTTAGGGTTAGGGTAGGGTTAGGGTTAGGCTTATGGTAGGGTTAGAGTTAGTGTTAGTGTTAGTGTTAGTGTTAGTGTTAGTGTTAGTGCTAGTGCTAGGGTTAGGGTTAGGGTTAGGGTTAGGATTAGGGTTAGGGAGGATTAGGGTTAGGGTTAGGTTAACATTGGACTTAAGGTAGAGTTAGGGTTAGGGTTAGGGTTAGTGTAGGGTTATGGTTAGGATAGGGTTGGAATTCTTTCTGATTCTTGGCATCAAATGCATAACCACGACAATTTCTTCCTCAATATCTGTATTTCTTGAATTTATTAATTTCCATCACTGTCTCTCACCTTTGCCATGGAAAATGTCTTAGTCACATCCATTGCTTTCCACACAAACCTTAATTGCTGAAAAGCTCTTACTACAACACCACGTTTTTATAGTATTCTCCAGGTTAAACCTCATCAGTAACTCACAGTATCTCAAACTCTTACGGTTTGCTTGCAATGCTCCGTGCTACTGATGCAACCCCCCTCTCACTTTCCATTAATCGTCATGTAACAGTTATTTATCTTGATTCAGTTTGTGTGATATGTAGTATATTTCTTTATATGGACCAATATTAGTAATGAAATAGAGACTGACGTTTATACTCCTCTATATGTGTTCAAATTATCTGCTATTGTGAACTTGTTATCCACTTTCTTACTTTCTTTCTTTTCTTTTTGTTTCTCTTCCTTTCTTGGCACAGCCTATCTTAATTACTCTTCCTGTTGCTGTGATAAATACATGACAAAAGAAACTCAAGGAAGAAAGTGTTTATTTCCCTCATGGTGTTAGAAAAGCAGGAGCTGGTCCGATTGTGTTGACAATTAAAAAGCACAGCTTGTTTCTTCCTTTTCATTCAGTCCAGAACCACAGAGCAGAGGGATGCCACCACGGACATTAAGTTATTTAACTTACTCTAGAAAATTTCTCACAAGTGTACCAAAGGGCTTGTCTTTTAAGTAATTCTAGATTATTTCAAGTTGAGAACTGTACTGGCTGGTTCTGTGTGTCAACTTGACACAGGCTGGAGTTATCACAGAGAAATGAGCTTCAGTTGGGGAAGTCCCTCCATGAGATCCAGCTGTGGGACATTTTCTCAATTGGGGATCAAGGGCAGAGGGCCCCTTGTGGGTGGTACCATTCCTGGGCTGGTATTCTTGGATTCTATAAGAGAGCAGGCTGAGCAAACCAGGAGAAGCAAGCCAGTAAGAAACATCCCTCCATGGCCTCTGTATCAGCTCCTGCTTCCTGACCTGCTTGAGTTCCAGTCCTGACCTTCTTTGGTGATGAACAGCAATTTGTAACTGTAAGCTGAATAAACCCTTTCCTCCCCAGCTTGCTTCTTGGTCATGATGTTTGTGCAGGAATAGAAATTCTGACTAGGACAAGAACCAGAGATATACATCATTGGGGTCTTATGTAGTCCAAGCTGACCTCATATTAACTATGTAGCCAAAGCTAGCCCTAAAATCTTAATCTTTCCTTCTGTCTTCCAAGATGTACGCCACAGATGTACGCCACCACACATAACATTGAGTATATTTCTTGGTTTTATGTTTTTCTATGGGCATGTAATATTAGCAAATACGAGGCTTCTGTTTACTATATATACTCACCTAAATGTAGTCATTCATTTAGGAAGCCACTGCTACATAAGAGCCATTACGATGAGAAATGTTTATTTATGAGAAATGGAGCTACATGAAGAAGAAATAACATATAAATCTATACCAAGTGGTGGCAATACCAAGTTGGTGCTCTAATATTTGCCTTAAAAATCAACTTCATCCAAGAAGTTAGTTCAGGGGACAACATTTTACTGCAGTGTCTACTATATTAAAAATTATCCAAGATTCTTTTAAAATAAAATTAAACAAATCATGTATATGTGTACTGTCATGTTTAACTTATTTTTTTATAATGATAGAGTCAAAAAATTGAAGAATTACTGGGTGTTAATGTTGTGGTGAATATTAGAAATACATTAGTAAATACTATATATAATAGAGTATGAAAACATCAAAGCAGAAAAGCAATGAGCAGTTAACACAATAACAAAAGTGATTCAATGTTTATCTTTTTGTCTATTGGGAACAAGACATTCATTGTGATGCAATGTCATAACATCCTAATTCTTACCTTCTTTTGGATTGTGAGAACTTTAAAGCTAGATACATAATGTGAATGGACAAAGTGATTTCACTGAAAATGTGGTTGATGAATAATTATTGTATTCATAAGGTAATACTACATTTCAACTTTTTAAAGGGAATTATTTCTGGAGGGAGATATAAAAGTAAGCTCACTATGAGAATAACTCTCTCAGGTACTTACAGTAAGTCCCTGCTCAATGAAATCCCTTCTGCAAGGAGGGTAGATGACTTTTCCAGTTACAGTGATAAAGTTTGAGGTGCTGTAACTAGGCGTAAGTCTCCAGGGCTGCTGAGCAGTGCAGAGGTAACTGTAAAGAGAAGAATGGTGACAGGAGCCAATTCACTTGAGCTCTCTGAATAATTGCCTGCTTCTCCTAAGATAACCCTGGAGACAACTCACTTTGTGAATTACTATGAAACTTCTGAAACTTTTTAATAGTTGCACGCATTACGAAAGAATGTGCTAACAAGTTTCACTCTTCCAGAGGCTGGATCCCTGTGGACTCAGGGAAATGAAATTGTCATTATGAGCACTAACAATCTCATAACAAGATCCCTGAGGGCTCGTTCTTTGCAACTTCTATAAAGAACTGCAGAAGTTGAAAACCAGTGCCTCCTACCTTGCCTACTCTCATTTTAAATATGACACACTGACTTCAACACCTAGGATCCCTGAAGGTTTCCAAGATGTTTAGAAAAAGACATGAGTGGATGGAACTGTGTTTCTGTTCCACCAGAAACAAAGAGAGCCTGAGAAAAGCTCAATCCATTGCACACATTTCCAGTTCTTTCCCTTTCTAACTTCCCTTCCACCCCTTCCACCCACTTCGGAGTGTAGCCACCAATAAATAAGCCCAAAATGCAATGACCTAATCAGGTGACTGTCTTTTCTTTTCACTTAGAAGATAGGGAAGATAGGAAACACAAATGACTTACATCCTTGGATTTTCATTCTCATGACTTAGATTTGTTAATATTGTGCTCATAAAAAATAAAAACTACCTACAAGGGTTATTTAAAGCAGAAAAAACACATTGTTATACCTAGTCAAATTTGTTCACACCATTGCTTTAATAAATGGCAAAAAGAATCTTAAGCCACTTCAGTAATAAACAAGTAGCTTGAGTAAAAAATAATTGATAGTGCTGTGTTATGGACTACATTTGAATTAAAGTTGCATATAGATCTAACAGAAGCAGTGGCTTTTTTGTTTTATTTTGATTTGGCTTTTTGTTTGTTCATTTTTATTTTTAATGGAAACCCGATGAGTCTCAGCTCTATAGTTTTTGTGATGTGGCTTTGACTTTTTCCTCTACCTAATGATCTGTGAAAATAGCAATACCATTAAATTTGTAAGCACTCTGAGATGATTGAACTGTGTTTTTCATTATGGGGTATACTCCTGTGAATCAGAACTCTGAATCTATATAAGATTGTCTCCTAATCAAACAGAATCATGGAACCTAGTGAGCATCAGTGAACCAAACTGAATCAACTCTTGGCTTTAGGAACAAGATGCAAACATATGATGAGTCTATGTTCAGAGTCAAATCTAAATATTAGACTTAATCTAACAAATTTATATTTATTTTCAAACTTGTATTTATCTTTTAAGTATGGAAATAGCATTAAATGATAATTATATATGTTTATGTGGTAATATATTAGCATTTCTAGTGGAAAGATGTTAGGTAGAAATTAGAATTACATATAATGTATAATATGTAATATTTTAAGTGTTTATCAGTGGTAATGCAATATACTTTACCCTAGTCTCTTAATATAATTTTGGGATATTTGATACATTTGAAGTATTATTAATATGCTTAATATATTTTGAATTTTTCTCCATATCAATATGCATTTACCACATTACTTATTTGCAGCAATGCAAATATTTACTTAATTACCATTTAATCAATGGGCATTTAATCTACTTCTTATATAGCTAAGTCATATAATTTACACACAAACACACATATATGTGTCTATATATAACTTATATAAATAGTCTTTATAATAAAATTGTGAGGAGTAAAATCAATGTGTCAAAGACTTGTACATCAACCAAATTTCCAAAAATTAAGTAAAACCATCCTATAAAAATTTAAAAATGGTGTTTGCAGAGAGGAGTCAGTAGTTAAGAGCACTGGCTGCAGTCACAACCATGTGTAACTCTAGTACCAGAGGATGCGATTCCCTCTTCTGTGCTCCATGGACACCAAAAATAAACATGGTGCACAGACATACATGCAGGCAAAATGCTCACACACATGAAACACTTCCAATGAAAAAATCTTAAAACTGATTCATAATCTCATTTATTGCATGTGATGTCCTTGTCTTATAGCCTCACAGACTGAACACTGCCAAACAAAAGCATTTGCAATGTGACATGAAAGAGTAAGTACTCATCACTATGCTGATTTGTATCTAATTATGCACAAAGCTGAAAACTTTAAAAGTTATGTTTCAGGAATTTGAATTTCATTATTCTCCACACTTTGTCTTTTCTAGATAAATGTAATCTTTTGGTTTAGTTTGATTTCATTTAGATAAGGTCTTATGTACCATGAGCCAGTATGTAACACAGGATGGCTTTGAACTCTTGATGATACTACCTTGGCATTCTAAGGGCTGGGATTACAGGTATAGGTCATGATTGTCTTTACCAGTCTGCTACATGAAACCTTATCTCAAATAAGAGAGAGAGAGAGAGAGAGAGAGAGGAAAGGAAAGTGAAAGGAAAGTTAGAAAAGTCTTTGATTATCAAAATTTTTGCTATCTGTTTCATATATTTGTTGTAATAATTTCCACTATTTAAAAAACCTATTACAATTAATCAGAAAATTATAAGCTATTGCAATTTGCTCACTGGTGACCATATTTTATTCTTATATTTTTATAACAACTATAAAATAAATTTATAGTTTATAATTTATAAATTTATAATTTAAATTTAATATAATATAAATTTATAGTTTATAAATTATAAATTTATAATTTAAATTTAATATAATATAAATTTATAGTTTATAAATTATAAATTTATAATTTAAACCTGATAATTATATATATAAATTCTACTTTTCAAATGAGGTTTCTAGGTCTGTCTTGAGTTTCAAATAACATCAGCTTAAAGGAAACTAGTAAGCACTACTATTGTGCATCAGTGAATGTGCCTACTGTTTATTCTTTGGATATATACCAACCTTAAGGATTCATTCTAATCCTCAGTTATTTGATTGAGACAGTTATCATTCTGAATGCCTGAGAGGAGGCAAGTTTACCTCCTTCAAAGAGTAATCAATGTTTTACCTCCAAAAGGAAAATCAGTTGAAATGTAGATTAAAGAGCTGGAGTAATGGTTCTGAAGTTTAAGAAATTTTATTGCTCTTCCTGAGGTTCAGAATTCAGTTCCCAGCACCTACATTCAGCATGTTGCAAACACTTATGACTGCAGTTCCATGCAACCCAACAACTTCTTCTGGATTCATGGGCTACTTGAAGACACACACACACACACACACACACATACACACACACACACACAGAAAGAGAGAGAGAGAGCACAATAGTAATCTAAACAAAGTTACATCTTTAAATTAAGTTTATTAAAGTTCAACTAATCAAATTATTTGTATTCATTTTCTATTTATTGTATTTGGGAAACTTTATCAATCCAAACAGATATAAAACTTAGAAGTTAAGTAACAATGAAAATAGCCTACTCTTGGATTAACTTTTAAAAATCATACTGAAATAGAAATAAATATGAATTTAAAATTCTTTCCTTGGAAAACTAGATGATCTCAAAATTTCAATGGTTTTAGTGGTATGTCAGATCCCTGGTTGGTTGTTAATGATGGTTTGCCCCACAAGTCAACAAGAATGGTTTGCCCTAGGAAGAGTTAAATCCTGAAGATGTGAGCACCTCTGATACCAAATGGAAATAAACAACAACAATTTAAAAAAAAAAAAAACTGTGTTCTGACTTTCCTCAGATGTTATTTCATCATTTCCCCCACAAGAATTCACTCTTCTGTTCTCATCTGCAGTACCAGCTAATTACCCAAAGGAGGGAGCAGTCCCCATGGTGTTGACAAGAAAACAGGTTACACCAACTTGTAGGCACCATCTCTCCTGCTGACAGGTCAGTCCTGTTTTCCCTGCTCTGAGCTGTAAGAGCATCCCCATCCACCTTGCTTACTTTCAGGGATCTTCAGGAAGCCTTTGCCCCCGGGCTTTGGTTGACAGCTCCAGAAAGCCCACAGAAGGCTGGGTATTTGGCCCAAATGGCAGCTAGACAGAGGATAGCCGCCAATGAGGTTTTCCACTGCAGCTGTCTCTACTCTGTGACTTAACTAGCCTTGGTTTATTGTATCTTTACCATTATTCTTATCACTTAGCCAAACCCTATAGGAAAAGTGAACAAAGGGTCTTTACCCATCTTCAGAAAGAAACTAAAATATAATTCACAGAAGAGTTGGGGACTTAATTTTCAGTCTGTCATTTGACAAGTTAAGCTGCTATAGTACTTTCATTTCATAATCATAAGATTTTTGACATGCCTTATTTTCCACATGAATTTAAATCAAATTCATAATCACCTGCAACATCCCAGATAACAAGATAACAAGAAAACATTAGCATTTGTTATTCCTGAATTGTTGGGAGAAAGTTGAAAACAGGTGAGCCTTAAGAACTAAAGAACAAGGGCTTCATTTTTGTTTTTGTTTTCTACTTTAGTGTATTTATTTGTGGAAAATTGATTTACTATAGGTCCATCGATTTTAGAAGTCTTCTTCAAAGATATATGCTATTTTAAAATCAACATATCTGATTAAAAAGCCATCAAGTTCTGCTGTGATTTGGTTCCTGGATTACCAAATGAGCACACTGTCAGAGGAGCACTTGGGCTTGGCCAGCAGCATCCACTCAGGAATCCTCATTCTGCTACTCATCCTGGTGATCAAAAGCTGACAGACTCTCGTGAGCCATGTCTCCTTCTGTGCCAGCAGACATCTTCCCTCTTGCCTAACTATGTTACTTATTATCTTGGTTTCTTGACTTCAATTCTAACTCTGTTACTTACGAATCAAGATAATTTCACTTTTTTAGAATCAACAAGTGCTAAAATTGCATTTTTCTAAAAGCTTTTTATTTCTCACATTCTCCCCATTTATCCTCTTGCATCTCACCTCACTTCTACAATTGTGTTGATAGTTCTAAAGAGCTAATAGAAGACAAAACAGCACACCCAAGTGTCTGGTCTCCCCCAACCTTAGCAACCTCGGTTGCAAGATGCTATCACTTGCCACAAAAGTGAATGGCAGAGGTAGCATTTGGCAGATGTCAGATACTTAGCAGATGTAATTACACCTTACATAGAAAGTGTAATACAGACACCGTAAAGAAAAATGCCTGTTTATACCACATTAATAAGGTTGGCATCGATTCTGATAGCTGATTTTCTTGTGTTTTTAAGAAGCTTGGGTTCTGAATTCAGTCCGGGTTGCCATCTTTTTAAAGGTCTACATTTAAGGCATATAGAAGACAACATCTGGGCCCTAACATGCCCAATCACTCTTTCATGAAGAGTGGAATAAAGGGGGCTGTCTGCCTGGGTGTAAAGAAAAATGAGTTAAATTAGAATAACTTCTTACAAATGTGTTAACAAAGAAGGATCTGATGTTAGAATTAAAATACTTTGCCTTATGAATCATTGGATTTTTTTCTCTTTAACAAAAGATTATACCTGGGTGTTGTGGTTCTTGCCAGCAATCTCAGTACTTAAGAGGGGAAGACTGAATTGCTAAGAGTTCGATATCAATTGGCTACATAGGAAGTGTGAGGCCGGCTTGGGATACATGAGAGCCTGTCTTCAAAAATAAAAAATTAATTAATTCAAATTAAAAGATTGTTATGTCAAAATTTTCCAACACGAAATAATTTAAATCAATGGCAAGCACTCCTTACTTCTTGGTTAAAAAGATGTCTCCTATGGATGGGAATGTTAAACTCAGTGGCTAAATGTTCCTCTCTGGATCCTGGTGCTGTGGGATCTTTTTCTAGGAAATAAAGATTAACTGTTTCTCATTTGGCTCCTTCCAGCTGCACAGATCTGATGATGTGAAAGAAAGTCGATGGAGAAGTCCAACGACAGCTCGGAGTACGGCTTCATCTTAGAAGGCTTCTCGGACCGCCCTCGCCTGGAGATGGTGCTCTTCATAGTAAATTTTACTCTGTATTCGGTGGCTGTGCTGGGGAATGTAACCATTATCCTCGTGTGTATATTGGACCCTCGGCTTCACACTCCAATGTACTTCTTCCTGGCAAATCTTTCATTTCTGGATCTCTGCTTCAGTACCAGCTGCATCCCACAGATGCTGGTAAACCTCTGGGGCCCAGACAAGACCATTAGCTACGCTGGCTGTGTGGTCCAACTTTTCTCCTTCCTGTCGATTGGCAGTGTAGAGTGCATCCTTCTGGCTGTCATGGCTTACGACCGCTACGCTGCTGTCTGCAAACCTTTGCACTATATGGTCATTATGCACCCACAGCTGTGCGTGAGGCTGGTGGCTGTGGCCTGGGTGAGTGGACTCATCAATGCCATCATCATGTCACCACTGACAATGACGCTGTCCAGATGTGGCCGCCGCAGAATTAATCATTTCCTTTGTGAAATGCCAGCTCTGATCAAGATGGCCTGTGTGGATGCTCGCCCTGTGGAAATGTTAGCTTTCATCTTGGCCATCCTTATTGTCCTGCTGCCCCTCGCTCTGATTCTTGTCTCCTATGGTTACATTGCTGCGGCTGTGCTGAAGATCAAGTCGGCGGCTGGGCGACGGAAAGCCTTCAACACCTGCAGCTCCCACCTCACTGTGGTCTCCCTATTCTATGGAAGTATCATCTATATGTATATGCAGCCTGGAAATAGCTCTTCCCAGGACCAAGGGAAATTTCTCACTCTCTTCTATAACTTAGTGACTCCCATGCTGAATCCACTCATCTATACTTTAAGGAACAAAGAAATGAAAGGGGCACTGAAGAAGGTTTGTGGGAGGCACTGAGAGACAGAAGTAAATAATGGGTTCCCAAGAACTTTTCAAATACGCCTATTGTTTGCTTATAATAGATTCAGCTAATGTATTAGACACACTGCAGTACTCTTTTGGTTTTGGTTTGGTTGAGACAGTGTCATGTAACCTGGGCTTTCTTCAGACTCTCCAATTAGCCAAAGGTAACTTTGAACTGCTGATTCTCCTACCTCTATCTCTCCAGTGCTGGAATAACAGTGCACACCAGCATGCCAAGCTGACTCTGGGATACTTTTAATACAATAAATACACCGAACTCTATCCAAAGTCCGTGTGATTCAGTCATAGCTATCATGTTGTACATAAATTTCAGCTTCTTAAGGTAAGCAACTAGTTGTTATTATAACCCCTCTACTAATTAACAAAAAAGAATAAATCCCATGAAAGCAAATGATTAATGGATATAAAAATAACCACATATTTAAATTTTATTCAAGTTAATCAATGAAGACAGAGATGTGATATTTGGTTTCAAAAAGTCAAACGTGCAATAAATTTGTATAGAATGAAGAAATGTCCAAATAAATGTGCAAAACTGGCCTCTACTATAAAACAGGAAAGACAATTCAAACATTCTTAGAAAGGAAGCAAGAATGTGTCCGTTCTTTTGTTGGAGACTGGCATTGTGAGTTCCAAGAGGAGAAGGACCAATGGTCGCCATGAAGATGATCTACCACTCAGGAAAGAGAATACAGACAAACACCATGGGGCTTGAGATGCAGCTCCGTGGATAGAGCACTTCCCCAGAGTATGCAAGGGCCAAGGTTCGAATCACAGCACTGCAATTCTTTTAACCCCCAGGGGAGAGAAAAGAGAGAACCAAGAGGGGGAACTGCAACAAATGTTTGCCTTGTGTAACCAGAATGGGGTATCTGGGGAGCAGAAGGGATTGCAACCTAAAGCAGAGAACTAGAAAGAAGAGAGGAGGGACAATTAGAGTAAGGAATAGGATGCACATGAAGCAGGTGTCACAGAGAAATCCATTTCTTGGTGCACTAACCACAAAATTAATTTTAAAATGTCTTCATAGCTTTGGGTAGAAAGGTTTTTTTAAAACAGGGCATAAAATGCACTCGGAATAGATAGACAAAATGATACAGTAAGATGCATCAACATTTAAAACATTCACAATCAGAGATAGTGCTGAGAACTTCAAAGGCTGGATCAACCTCTGTGACTTCTCTCCACATCATACATACACCTGGTTTTTAAAAAATTATTTAAAATATTTTTCATTTTTTGTCATTTATTTATCTACACTCCAGATTTTATTTCCCCTGCCCCCAGTCCACCCTCCAACTGTTCCATACCCCATACCTCCTCCCTACCCCCCTGTCACCATGAGGATGTCTCCACCTCTCACCCCAGACCACACCAGACCTTCCCACTCCCTAGGGCCTCAAGTCTCTTGAGGGTTAGGTGGATCTTCTATGACTGAGTCCAGTCCTAGCGGTCCTCTGCTGTATATGTGTTGGGAACCTCATAGTAGCTGGTGTATGCTGCCTGTGGTGGCCCAGTGTTCGGGAGATCTTGGGGGTCCAGGTTAATTGAGGCTGCTGGTCCTCCTACAGGGTCGCCCTCTTCCGCAGCTTCTTCCAGCCTTTCCTTAATTCAACCACAGGGGTCAGCAGGTTCTATTCATTGGTTGGGTGTAAATATCTGCATCTGACTCTTTGAGCTGCTTCTTGGGTCTTCTGGAGTATTGTCATGATAGGTCCCTTTTTGTGAGCACTCCATAGACTCAGTAATAGTGTCAGGTGTTAGGACCTACCCTTGATCTGGATCCCACTTTGGGCCTGTCTCTGGACCTTATTTCCAGATAAAGAAATAAGGCTCCTCTCCATTTCCATCCCTGCAGTTCTTTCAGACAGGAACAATTATGAGTCAGAGTTTTGACTGTGGGATGGCAACCCCTCCCTCACTTGATGCCCTGTCTTCCTGGTAGAGGTGGGATCTACATGTTCCCTCTCCCTGCTGTCTGGCATTTCATCTAAGGTCCCTCCCTTTGAGTCCTGAGAGTCTCTCACCTCTCAGGTTTCTGGTGCATTCTGGAGGGTTCCCCCCCTGACCTCCTACCTCACAAGGTTGTCTGTTTCCATTCTTTCTGCTGAACCTCAGGGCTTCAGTCCTTTTCCCCCACCCAATACCAGATCAGGTTCCCCTCTTTCCTTCCACCCACCCTGGTCCACTTTCCCTCACAGGTCTCCCCTCCCCACTTGTGATTCCTTTCTTCTCCTTCCCAAGTGGGACTGACACTTCCTTAGTTGGGCCCTTCAGCTTGTTGACCTTTTTGAGTTCTGTGGATTGTATCTTGGGTATTCTCTACTTTTTTGTGTAATATCCACTTATTAGTGAGTATGTATCATGCTTGTCCTTTTGGGTCTGAGTTGCCTCACTCAGGATGATATTTTCTAGTTCTATCCCTTTGCCTGCAAAAGTCAAGATATCCTCATTCTTAACCGCTGAGTAGTATTCCATTGTGTAAATGAAGCACATTTTCTATATTCATTATAAACTATATTTTGAACATATTTTTCCCCTTCCCCACATCCTCATAGATCCTCTCCACAGCCCTCCTCATGCAGCTTTATGTTGTCTCTACTTCTTTCTTTCTTTTCTTTCTTTCTTCCTTTCTTTCTAAGACTGGAAAAACAACAAAATATCAAAATGCATAAGCAAATTAAAAAAAAATCAATAAGGCAAAAAATACCAAATCAAAACAAAAGCACATGTACACACACACACCATACAAAACCCACAGAATCTGTTTTGTATTGGCCAGTTACTCATGGAAATGGGACCTCCCCTAGAATTGATGATAGATCCATTGACACTCCATTGTAGAAAACTGATTTTTCCCGTGTATAAATTACAAATAGCTTCTTGGTTAAGGTGGTATCCTATGTCATTTCCCTCTCTCAATGTTTCAGTTTTGTCTCATTTGAACCTGTGTAGGTTTTGTGCATGATAGTACAGTCTCTGTAAGTTCATATGATATGTATCATCCCGTTGTGTCTGGAAGACATTGTTTCCTTAGAGTCATCTACTGCCTTTGGCTTTCCCAAGCTCTCTGCCTCTTCTGATCACTGAGCTTTAGGGGAAAGGGGGTTGATAAAGGCATTCCATTTAGGGATGAGTCCAAGTTCTCATTTAGAGCTAAGTCCTACATTTCTCATTATCTGCACATTGTACAGTCATAGATCTCTGTGCTACTTCTCTGTTCCACTTTAAAAAGAAGCTTCTCTGATTAAGTGCTAAGTGACTCCATGCTGTATAAGTATAGTGATTCATTAGGAGTCATTTTATTGCTATCTTCCTTTAACAGAAGAATAATGGCAGGCTTCCTCTTAAGTTCATGACTTATACAGACTCAGGTTCTTGGTAATTTAACTAGTGTCATGTATGAGTTCCATCTCATGGAGTGGGTCTTACATCCATCAAAAAGTGATTGATTACTCCCAAAATATTTGCACCATTGTTACACTATATCTTGAAGGTAGACCTGAACCCTTCCTTATTAATTTCTAGCTGGAAAAAAGTGATTATCACCTTACCTTAATCCTTCCTTATTAAAAGAAAAGTTCAACAAAAGAATATTGCAATTATAAACATTTATGCACCAAACAGAAGAGCACCCAAGTTTATAAAAGAAACAGCTGAAAAATCATGTACAGATTTTAGCTCAGTGATAGTGAGTGACTTCCATACCTCAGTCTTACCAACAGATCATCTGAACAATAACTAGAGAGTTAAATAACACCACGGATCAAATGTATCTAACAGATATCTATAGAACATTCCCCCCAAACACAAACAAATGTACTTTCTTCTCACTAGGCCATGGAACTTTCTCAAAAATTAACCACATATTAGGACACAAAGCAACTCTCATCAACTATATCTGGAACAACAAAAAACCCAGGAAAGCTAAAACTATTCTCAGCAACAAAAGAAAGTCTGGGGGAATCAGTATCCCTGACCTCAAGCAATACTACAGAGCAATAGTGTTAAAAACTGCATGGTATTGGTACAGTGACAGGCAGGAGGATCAATGGAACAGGATTGAAGATCCAGAAATGAACCCACACACCTATGGCCACTTGATCCTCGACAAAGAGGCTGAAAACATCCAATGGAAAAAAGATAGCCTTTTCAACAAATGGTGCTGGTTCAACTGGAGGTCAGCATGCAGAAGAATGCGAATTGATCCATCCTTGTCTCCTTGTACTAAGCTCAAATCCAAATGGATCAAGGACCTCCACATAAAGCCAGACACTATGAAGCTAATAGAAAAGAAACTGGGGAAGACCCTTGAGGACATCGGTACAGGGAGAAAGTTTATGAACAGAACACCAATAGCATATGCTCTAAGATCAAGAATTGACAAATGGGACCTCATAAAATTACAAAGTTTCTGTAAGGCAAAGGACACCATCAAGAAGACAAATCGGCAACCAACAAATTGGGAAAAGATCTTCACCAATCCTACATCAGATAGAGGGCTAATATCGAATATATATAAAGAACTCAAGAAGTTAGACTCCAGAAAACCAAACAACCCTATTAAAAAAATGGGGTACAGAGTTAAACAAAGAATTCTCACCTGAAGAACTTCGGATGGCGGAGAAGCATCTTAAAAAATGCTCAACTTCATTAGTCATTAGGGAAATGCAAATCAAAACAACCCTGAGATTTCACCTTACACCAGTCAGAATGGCTAAGATTAAAAATTCAGGAGACAGCAGGTGTTGGAGAGGGTGTGGAGAAAGAGGAACACTCCTCCACTGCTGGTGGGGTTGCAAATTGGTACAACCACTCTGGAAATCAGTCTGGAGGTTCCTCCGAAAACTGGGCACCTCACTTCCAGAAGATCCTGCTATACCACTCCTGGGCATATACCCAGAGGATTCCCCACCATGTAATAAGGATACATGCTCTACTATGTTCATAGCAGCCCTGTTTATAATTGCTAGATGCTGGAAAGAACCCAGGTATCCCTCAACAGAAGAGTGGATGCAAAAAATGTGGTATATCTACACAATGGAGTACTATTCAGCCATTAGAAACAATGAATTCATGAAATTCTTAGGCAAATGGATGGAGCTAGAGAACATCATACTAAGTGAGGTAACCCAGACTCAAAAGGTGAATCATGGTATGCACTCACTAATAAGTGGATATTAACCTAGAAAACTGGAATACCCAAAACATAATCCACACATCAAATGAGGTACAAGAAGAAAGGAAGAGTGGCCCCTTGTTCTGGAAAGCCTCAGTGAAGCAGTATTCGGCAAAACCAGAACGGGGAAGTGGGAAGGGGTGGGTGGGAGGACAGGGGGAGAGAGGGGGCTTATGGGACTTTCGGGGAGTGGGGGGCTAGAAAAGGGGAAATCATTTGAAATGTAAATAAAAAATTATATAGAATAAAAAAAAACTTGAAATAACACACTGAATCATATCTGACCACCATGTACTAAGCTAGATATCAGCAATAGAAATAGCAGAAAGTATACAAACTCATAGAAGTTGAAAATCACTACTAAATGGAAATTGGGTCAAGACAAAAATCAAGAAAACAAAAAGCATTTTAGAATTGAATGAAACACATGAACACATAGACACACATAACTAGCAAATATGAAAACATTCATTTTCAAGTCAGTAATCATTACAAAATGTAAATTTTCTTTAATTTGCTTATTTTCAGTTGTTATCTTTTTGCTGAAAGTGTTACCTGCTGTAAGAGTTCCCCAGTGGAATTTTTAGGGACACACACACACACACACACACACACACATATATATATATATATATATATATATATATATACACACACACACACACACACACACACACACACACACTATCATATCATCTGCAAATAAAGATGCTTTGACTTAACCTTTCCAATTTGTATCCCTTTGATCTTTAGTTGTCCTATTACTCTAGCTATGACTTCAAGTATTATATTGAATATTATATTATATATGTTTATTATAATAAACATATATAATATAATAATTAATATATAATTAATATATATAATATTATATATTGAATATAATATTATATTATATATGTATGGAGCGAGTGGACAGCCTTGTCTTTTCCTGATTTTAGTGGAATTTGAGTTTCTCTCCATTCAAATTGATAAAGGCTATGTGTATGCTGCAAACTGTCTTTACTATGTTTAGGCATGCCTCCTATATTCCTAATCACTCCAAGACTTTTGTTATGAAGATGTGTTGGATTTTTGTCAAAGGCCTTTACTGCATCTAATGAAATAATCATGTGAATTTTTCCAGTTTGTTTAGTGAATTAAATTGATTGACTTTCAGATATTGAATCATCCCTCCATCTCTGGGGTGAAGCCTATTTGATCTTGGTGAGTGATCATTTTCACATGTTCTCGGGTTTGGTTTGCAAGTGTTTTATTGACTGTTTTTGCATCTATCTTCATGAGGGAAATTGGTCTGTAATTTTCTTTCTTTGAAGGGTCTTCATGTAGTTTCAGTATCAAAGGAACTATGGCCTCACAGAATGAGTTGGCCAAGGTTTCTTCTGTTTTTATTTTGTGGAATAATTTGAGAACCATAGCTCATCTTTAAAAATCTGGTAGAATACGTTGTTAAAACCATCTGGCCCTGGAATTTTTTTGGTTGAAGGATTTTTAATGACTGCTTCTGTTTCACTAGGATATAGATGTGTTTAAATTACTTATCTGTTTGATATTGATTTAACTTTGATAAAGTAGTATCTATAGAGAAAATTATTTCTTTTAGATTTTTCAATTTAATTAAGTACATGATTTTAAAAGTATGGCCATATGATTCTCTGGATTTCCTCAGTATCTGTTGTTATGTCCCCCTTTTCATTTCTGATTTTGTTAATTTGGATATTTTCTCTCAACCTTTTAGTTAATTTTGATAAGGGTTTGTAAATCTTACTGATTGGTAGATAACATAGCTTTATTCTAGGGGGTGGAGTCTAAGTACTTTGTGGATGGCTGCACTTCTAGGAAATACCCAACAAGATGCTCCTGTATGCCTAGCATAGACCAGTGTGACAGAATCTACAGCCTCTGCTATCTTTCCTGGTATTGGCTGTGGGATGATCCCTTTCCTCCAGTATAATACTGTTTATGCTCTTAGTAGCTTTTTCTATCATTTTGTACTGAATGTGGTAATAGCATAATAGAAATTTATAGAGTTAGAAAGAGCAATTTCCAAATTTATCTGGAATAATAGAAAACCCAGGATAGTGAACACTGTTCTCAACAATAAAAGAACCTCTGACAGAATCACCATCCTTGACCTCAAGCTATACTACAGAGCAATAGTGATTAAAAAAACTGCATGGTATTGGTACAAAGACAGGCAGGTAGATCAATGGAATAGAATTGGAGACCCAGAAACAAACCCACAAACCTGTGGTCACTTGATCTTTGACAAAGGAGCTAAAAACCAGCCAGTGGAAAAAAAAAAGACAGTATTTTCAACAAATGGTGCTGGGTCAACTGGTAGTCAACTTTTAGAAAAACGCACATTGATCCATTCTTATCTCCCTGTACAAAGCTCAAATCCAAGTGGATCATGGACTTCCAGATAAAACAGTTTACACTGAATCTAATAGAAGAGAAAGTGGGTAAGAGCCTGAAGCACATGGGCACAGGGGAAAAGTTCCTGAACAGAACACCTTACGCTTATGCTCTAAGATCAAGAATTGACAAATAGGACCTCATAAAATTACAAAGCTTCTGTAAGGCAAAGGACAGATCTTTTCCAACAGATTTGGAAAAGATCTTTACCAATCCTACATCTGATAGAGGACTAATATCCAATATATACAAAGAAATTTCTTAATAATTCTAAGGTGGACTTATTAAAACTATATGATGGAATTGATAGTATGGTTATTGAATCAACTGAGAAAGTTTGAATCAACTGAGAAAGTTTAATGAAGAACAGAATAGAAATCATAGTTTCCCTGGGACACATAATTAGTCTCAGAAAATTACATAAAGCACACTTACTCAGAGAGTGGCCTTCCCAAGAATGGATTAGGGAAATTAATGAATACACATGAACTTGAAGACATTATTAGTTCAGGAACAAGGAACTCGTCTATGTAGATGCCAAAACCTCAAGTAGTTAGAAAATACAAAAAGTTCATCAAGAGTCAACCAGATCTCATGCCAACAGTATAAATTTTCTTATTATGGCCATGGTTGAACAGAAATAAAGATATTGTCAGTGTAGGCTCAGATGAAAACTTGCAGTATGTGTTTAAGGTACATTGTGCTTACCACAATGGTCATAGAGATGTGCTTAATTATGAGCCCATAAGGTTAAATATCTGCCTGGGAAAATAAAGCATATAAAAAAGAAACATAATAAAAAAAACTTCGGAGAGTTATGATCTGTTTTCTTGAAACATTTGAGGAAATAAAACTGAAACTGTATGCTTTTATGACTTTGAAATGAAATAAAGAGAAGCTTGTACTATTCAGGACCATCTCATGTACAACAAGATGGTGGTCTTCTCCTTCTTTGCACCAATGCCACATCCACATCCTTGGGGTCTTAGAAATCCACTAGAGCTGGACTCCAGCAACTGATTTTTCTCAAAGAACCAAGTATTTGCTTCATTGATTCTTTGTATTGTTCTCTTTGTTTCTACTTTATTGATTTCAGCCTTCAGTGTGATTATTTCCTGCCATCTACTCCTTTTGTGTGTGATTTTTTTGTTTTGTTCTAAAGATTTCAGGTGTGCTATTAAGTTGCTAGCATGAGATCATCCCAGGACTTTTGTATGAGCTTCTTATTTGTTTGTTTGTTTTTCTTGTAAGCACCTAGTGCTATGAATTTGCCTCTTAGAACCATTTTCATAGTGTCCCATAAGTTCGGGTATGATGCATATTCATTTTCATTGAATCCTACAAAGTCTTTAATTTCTTTATTTTTGTCTTGACACATTTTCCATTCAGTAGAGAGTTCTTCAGTTTTCATGAGTTTGTACGCTTCTGTTGTTGATATACAGCTTTAATCTGGTGGTAAGAGAGGATGCAGGGGTTATTTCAGTTTTCCTGTATCTGTTGAAACATGCTTTGTGTCTGGGTATGTGGTCAATTTCAAAGAAAATTCTATGAAGTAAAATGAAGAGAAGAGGGTATATTCTTTTGTGTTTGGGAAAATGTTCTATAAATATGTTAAGTCCATTTGGTTTATAGTGTCTATTCATTCTAGCATTTCTCTGTTTAGTTTTTGTTTAGATGACCTACTGGTGAGAGTGGGCTACTGATGTCTCCCACCATCATTGTGTAAGTATCAATATGTAAGATTTAGGCTATAGTACTGTTTCTTTATTATTGTTGTTATTATTATTATTAATTCATTTTTTATACTCCATATTTTACTCCTCCCCACCCACATCCACCCTCTGATTGTTCCACATCCTGTACCTCCTTCTGACCCCCCTGTTTCCACGTGGATGTTCCCACCCCCATCCCCCACCCCCACCCTGGACCTCTAAACTCCCTGGAGCCTCCAGGGTTAAGTGCATCATGTTTGAATGAACACAAACCTGGCAGTTGTCTACTGTATGTGTGTTGGGGCCTCATATCAGATGGTGTATGCTGCCTGTTTGGTGGTCCAGTGTTTGAGAGCTCTCTGGGGTCCAGATTAATTGAGACTGCTGGTCCTCCTACAGTACTGCCCTTCTCCTCAGTATCTTTCAGCCTTCCCTAATTCAACAACAGGGGTCAGCTTCTTTTGCCCATTGGTTGGGTGCAAATATCTGCATCTGACTCTTTTAGCTGCTTGTTGGGTCTTCTGGAGTGGTCATGCTCAGTCCCTTTTTGTGAGTGCTCCATAGCCTCAGTAATACTGTCAAGACTTGGGACCTCCCCTTGAGCTGGGTCCCACTTTGGGTCTATCTCTGGACTTTCTTTTCCTCAGACTCCTTTCCATTTCCATCCCTGTAATTCTTTCAGAGAGGCCCAATTATGGGTAAGAGTTGTGACTCGGGGATGGCAACGCCTCCCTCGTTTGATGCCCAGCCTTCCTGCTGGCACTCTTCTTACTGTTGGGCATTTCATCTAAGGTCCCTCCCTTTGAATCCTGAGAGTCTCTCACCTCCAGGGTCTCTGATGCATTCTGGAGGATCCCCACAACCTCCTATCTCCTGAGGCTGCCTGTTTCCATTCTTTCTGCTGGCCCTCGGGGCTTCAGTCCTCTTCCCTCACCCAATACCAGATCAGGTTCCCTTCTCCCCCCCTACTCTCTCCCTCCCCCCACATCCAGTTTCCCTCCCAGGTCCCTCCCTCTCTCCCCATTTGTGATTGCTTTGTTCTCCTTCCCAAGTGGGACGGAGGCATTCTCACTTGGTCACTTCAGCTTTTTTACCTTTTTGAGTTCTGTGGACTGTATCTCAGGTACTCTGTACTTTTTAACATCCACTTCTTAGTGAATATATACCATGCTTGTCCTTTTGGGTCTGAGTTACCTCACGCAGGATGATATTTTCTAGTTCCATCCATTTGCCTATAAAACTCAGGATGTCCTCATTCTTAATAGCTGAGTAGTATTCCATTGTGTAAATGAACCACATTTTCTGTATCCATTCTTCTGTCCTGGGACATCTGGGTTGTTTCCAGCTTCTGGGTATCACAAATAAGACTGCTATGAACATAGTAGACAGATTGGGAAAAAAATCTTCACTAACTCCACATCCAATAGAGGCCTAATGTCTGAAATATATAAAGAACTCAAGAAACTAATCACCAGAAAACCAAACAACCCAATCAAAAAATGGGGTATAGAACTAAACTGAGATTTCACAACTGAGGAATACCAAATGGCTGAGAAGCACCTAATGAAATGTTCAAAATCCTTAGTGATCAGAGAAATGCAAATCAAAATGACCCTGAGATTCCACCTTACACCAATCAGAATGGCTAAGATCAAAACCACAGGTGACACATGTTGGAGAGGATGTGGAGAAAGAGGAACACTCCTCCATTGCTGGTGGGATTGCAAACTGGTACAACCACTCTGGAAATCAATCTAGAGGTATGTCAGAAAATTGGAAATAGATCCACCCAGCTATAACACTCTTGGGAATATACCCAAAAGATGCCCCACCATGCCACAGGGGCACATGTTCCACTATGTTCATATTACAAATTTGGGTGCCATTGTTTTTGGAGCATAGGTGTTAAAAATTACAATATCATCTTAGTGGATTTTTCTTTTGATGAATAAGTATGTAGTGACCTTCCCTATCTCCTGATTAGTTTTGGTTTGAAGTCTATTTTATTAGATATTAAAATGGAAGCAATAAAGCTGGGTTCTATTTCACATAGTTTGTTAGTCTGTGAAGTTTTTTGTTTGTTTGTTTGTTTGGTTGGTTGGTTGGTTTTTGTTTTTTTTGAGACAGGGTTTCCTGGCTGTCCTGGAACTCACTCTGTAGACCATACTGGCCAAGAACTCAGAAAAACGCATGCTTCTTCCTTCCAAGTGCTAGAATTAAAGGTATCCACCACCACTGCCCAGTAGTCTGTGTCTTTTTATTGAGCAATTGAGATCATTAATATTGAGAGATACCAATGACCAATGATTGTTGATACTTGTTATTTTGTTGTTGGTATTGATGATGGCGTGCATGTGTATATGAGTGTGTTGGAGTGTGGGGGTGGGGGGTGTTTCCCTTCCTTTGACTTTTGGTGGTGTGAGACTGCTTATTTCCTGTGATTTCATGGTTGTTGTTACCCTCCTTAATGTGAAGCTTTCCTTCTAGCACCCTCTTTAGGGCTGAATTTGTAGATAAATGTTGCTTAAATTTCATTTCATCATAGAATATGTTATTTTCTTCCTCCACGGCAATTGAAAGTTTTCCTGGGTTTAATAGTCTGGGCTGGCATCTGTGTTCTCATAGAGTCTGTGGCATATCTGTCTGGGACCTTCTGGCTTTTAGAATCTCCATTGAGAAGCCAAATTTAATTCTGATAGGTCTTCCTTTATATATTAGTTGATTTTTCCTTTGTAGCTTTTAATAGTCTTTGTTCTGTGTTTAATGTTTTGATTATTATATGATGAGGGAAATTTCTTTTCTGATCCAATCTATTTGGTGTTCTGTATGCTTTTTGTACCTTTAGAGGCATCTCCTTCTTTAGGTTAGGAAATTTTTTGATCATTTCGTTGAGAATATTTTCTGGTCCTTTGAGCTAGGTTTCCTCTCCTTCCTCTCTTCCTATCATTCTTAGGTTTGGTCTTTTTCATAGTGTCCCAGATTTTCTGGATGTTTTTTATCAACAAATGTTTAGATTTATCCTTTTCTCTGACTGATGTATCCATATTTTTATCACGTCTTCAACACCTAGAGTCTTTCTTCTATCTCCTGTTTTCTATTAGTCAAGCTTCCCTATGTAGTTCCTGTTCAAAATTCCCTTTTCATTTCCAGAATTCCCTCAGTTTTGGTTTTCTTCATTCATTTACTTGCCTTTTCATTTGTTTCCCTCTATTTCTTAAAGAGATTGATTCATTACCTTGTACTGTTTCTTTGTGTTTTCCTGGATTTATTTAAGGGATTTATTCATTTACTCAGTAAGACACGTTACCATTTTCAAACAGACTATTTTAAGGTCTTGGGGGGAGGGGCTTTAGTTATGTTGGAATATTCAGTACCTGTGTGGTCATTTTGCTGATTTCCAAGAGAGACATCTTGTTCTGGATGTTTTTGGTTGTGTTTTTGTGCTTTCATCTAGGCATCCAGGATTGGGATGATTATAGGTCTGGGTGATGATAGCTACTTTTGTCTCTGTTGGATGAGCATTTTGTTCCTTGGTTCCTGCTTCCTGCCTGGACTTTAGGAAAATGTAGCAGTTATGAGCTGCCTGGCAGAAAACTTTATGTGGACTTATTTCCCTGACTTGCTCAGCCGGTATGTTCTTAGGGTATCCCTACTAGTGTTGGAGGGATAATGGCATGAGCTGGGGTAAGGAAGGTTGGAAAAGAAGATCTTTGCTAACCAGTGGGGATGAGGTTATTGAGGAAAGGGATTCAACAGCAGGTTTTCGGGGAAGGGAGGGGGTGTTGCATCAGGAGGCATAGAATGAGAAGTGTGGATAGAGAGGCCCTTGGATTATCAGGGGTGCCTGCTTGGATTGGAAACTAAGAGAAAGGAACAAATGGGGCATTAGAGGGAAAAGATCGGTGAGTTCCATAGAGGATGGGAATTGGGGGTAGGGAAGATTGCCACAGGTGTACTGCTACAGAGTTGGGGATGAAACTGTGAGGTTGAATCTGAGGTAACAGCAAGAGAAGCAAAGATCAGCAGGCAGCCTACCTGGTTTTCTCAGGAAATGCAAATTTTCTAACAGTGATAATACCTCACTACATACAGTGACCACAGCTACAAGCACTGACAACACTGACAACATCAAATGATGAAGCTGTATGGGACCCTAAAATCTTTGGTGTTACTGCTGGGCATTAAAGTATTTGTAGATGCTGTTTGGTAGTTTCTTAGTTAATCATACAAAAGTATAGATTAAGCATAGCTGAGTTTTATTGGCTTGTGGTAGTTTGAATAAAAATGGGTTCATACATTCATGTGTTTGAGTAGTTGGTCCCCATTTGGTGGGAAGAATTAGGAGTTGTAGATTTTTGGAGGAGGAGTGTCCCTGGGCAGGAGGATTTAAAATTTTTAAATGCCCACACTATTCTCTCTCTCTCTCTCTCTCTCTCTCTCTCTCTCTCTCTCTCTCTCTCTCTCTCTCTCTCTCTCCCTCCCTCCCTCCCTCCCTCTCTCTCTCCCCCTCTCCCTCTCTCCCCCCCTCTCTCTTTCTTCGCCTCCATCTCTCTATCTTGTCTCAATATTTAGCTCTCAGCCACTGATCTAATGTGATGTTTGCCTGCCTGCTGCCATGCTCCCAGCCATGATGGTTGTGGACTCTAATACCCTCTGGAACAGTAAAACCCCAATTAAATGCATTATTTTATAAGTTACCTTGGTCAAGGTGGCTCTTCATAGCAATAGAAAATAACTAATACATGGACCTATTACAGTAATGACAAATACTTTCTAGACAGTGTTACAGAAAATAGAGAACTGGAGGAAGGTTCTTTATAAGATTATGGATAGAACAGGTGACAATAAAGTGGATTTTCAAGACAGGGAACTGGTTGTTTTAAATAAAACTTATAATTTAATCATTCTGAATTGGTGGGGGCAGAAAGAATTCATTTTAAAGCCTTGACAAATACACTGTTTGGTTAATATTTTCTAGAGTAAGTCATAAAATTGTTATGCTGATATCCAAACTAATTACAATTTGGTTGAAAGATGTATATGTACCCAGTGAAGTATAGTCAGGAAATTATGTTGGTTTCATAGTCGATTTTTTGTTTCCTTATATTGCCTTCTTTAAATGTCACTTCATTTCTTGTGAGAAATCCATCTCAGTGTTAAGAGTTGAATATGGTTTGCTCTCCCCAAAGCTCCTATTTAATTTGTCTGTTTGCTTGCTTGTTGCAAAGCTTCTCTCTGTAGCCCAGGCTTTCCAAAACACTATATAACAGAGGCTGACTTTGAACTCATGATCTTCCCAAGTTCACCTATCAAATGATGAAATTAGTCATGTGCCACTATATCTAGTCACATATTGAAATTTAATCTACGTTCTGTGATAGTAAGAGGTGAGACCATGTAGTAAAACCTGTAAGAGATCCTTACAAATCTTATATATGTTACAGATGCTTACAGATTCTCATATAATAATAATATAATGACCATTCCTGTGATTAGTAAATTAATATGTTCATAGGCTATCTTGGGAATTGTCAAAATTCAGCTTTTCCAGTTCATAGGCCCTCACTAGCCTAACTCTGCCATAAAGAAGGCCATCACCAGATGTGGCCCCCTTGATCTTAGACTCAACTCACAATCAAATCTTTTCTTACCTAGTGTGTGGTATTGTGCTATTAACAATAAAAAACAGTGCACAATAAATGAGAACTTTAAAATTTTTTATTGATTCTTTATGAGTTTCACACCATGTACCCCAGTCCCACTCATGCTAATCTCCCTGTGCCCTCAAATCCACTTTCTGCCCTTGCAACCACTCCCCCTCCACAAAAAATAACACACACACACACACACATAACACACACACACACACACACACACACACACACACACACACGCGCGCACATTAAAAAAGCATCTCATCATGGAAGCTCTAGTAGGGCCACAGTATATCCTACAGTGTGGCCCTCTGTCCACACATCTCCACTTGGAGGTACTCATTGCAATGAGTAATTGGTTTGCTTTGAGGTCTCTGGCTTCTGTGACACCATTAATATTGGATCCTCACCAAGTTTCCTCCTGGTTATCTTGTCATAGCCCTGTGTCATGGAAATCCTGCAGCTTTTGGTCAGCAGGACCGGCCCTCTCATGTGTTCGGAACATTCGCAGATGATGTAGATTTTGAGGTGGGTCAATTCAGAAGCCTGGGTCTGGGCCTGAGTGGTATCTGAGATGGTCAGCAGGCCAGATCTCCCTTATCTGCACCATCAGGATTAGCTTTCCAGCACTGCTCCAGCTAGGCTGCCCAGCGCTCCCAACTGCAGAACGCAGGGTCAGCTCTCCTGCTCTCATGCCCACGGTGTTGGCTGACCAGCACTCATGCCTCCTGGGCCAGCTCCACTGTGCTTCCCAGTCAGAGGTGTGAGGCCAAGTGCTGCAGCTGGTGAGGGCCTGGGCCAGCTCTCTCACACTCACACCCTCAGGGCCAACTCACCCACACCCCTGCTATCAGGGCCAGCTGCACCGTGCTGTCTGGAGGAGTAGGGCCCTGCCCTCCCAAGTGCCACCAACTCTACAGAGCACCACAGCTAGTAAGGGGCGGGGCCGGTTCTGCAAAGTCCCTGGACTTCCATATGGTCCCCAGAGGCCGCCCGGACCAGTGACATCCCATGGCAATATGAGCCACGGACATCGACACTGACCCCTGCCACTGCATAGGCACGGACCCAAACATATCCCTCAGTGGCAGCTTGGGCTGGGACTTCGCTGTGTGGTGGTAGACAGCGCTCTGCGTGTTTGCCCTCACCCTGGGACAGACATCTTTCTTTGCCTGAACCTTGTAGCATGGCTGAGTGCAGGTCTGTCTTTCTCCTCTTGTGCTGCCTGGATTTGACTTGATTTGATTGGATTCAATCTTTATGTGGTTTAGGCATAAAACAGCTTTGACCACCAAGCCAGGTATCAATTTAGAATGAACAAAAGACTGGCATCTGCTCTGCCCCTGACTGATAACAAAAACATCACCACCACCAAAGTGTCTCTTTGCCCATGGGTGGGGGAGGGTGGGGGGTACTGCGGGGTGGTGGTATATGAGACTCTCCTCCTCCTCTTCTTCCTCCTCCTCCTCCTCTTCTTCTATTACTTCATTTATTTACTTTACATTTGGATCACACCTTCCCCTTCCTCTCCTCCAAGCCCCTCCCCCTCACGACCCCACCCTCTCATCCTCACCTTCTCCTTGGAAAAGAGGCGGACACCCATGGATATCAACCTGCCTTGGCATTTCAAGTTGCAGTAGGACTAGGCACATCTTATCCTATTGAGGCTAGATAAGGCAGCTCAGTTAGGGGGAAATGATCCGAAGGCAGGCGACAGACTCACAGACAGGCCCTGCTCCTGCTGTTAGGAGTCCCATATAAAGACCAAGCTGTACAACTAACTGTAAGCTAACGGTTACATGTGTGCAGAGGGCCTATGGCTGTACTATGCATGCTATTTGTTGATCCGGTTTCCGTGGGCCCCTATGGACCCAGGTTACTTGATTCTGAAGGTTTTCTTGTGGTGTTCCTGACCCCTCTGGCTCCTTCAATCCTTCCTCCCCTCTTATATATGATTCCCCAAGCTCCAGCTAATGATTGGCTGTGGGTCTTTGCATCGGTTTCCATCAGTTGTTTCGTGATGTCTCTCAGACAGCAGAAGTAATGCTTTCTGTTTGGCAGCTGAAAGCTAACAAGATTATAAAAATTGTGTTAACATTTTACCAGGTTGGATAAACCATTTGGCGGTGGCCAGCAGAAACCCAGCAACTTGCCTTCCTCTTGTCACCTTTGCTCTTATGCACTTAATCTCATGGATGTTATGTTCCAAATTGTTACCCATTGCCTTGGATAAGTCAATGTATTTCATGACTTTAACATTAATTTTACAATCCAATAAATAATAATTATTAGACACTACTAGAAATCTAAGGGAGAACAATTCAAATACCCTTTGCTCTCTTAGAATTTCTGGAGCCATTTGGAAGGAGTGAATAAACAAACTTTTCACAGGGACGCACAATCACAAACTACTGTAACTCTAACAAGCAAGCACAGGAGACATGCTTTGGGGCACTGGAGGGGGATGGTTCTATGCTCTTTATTTGTGAAATCATTTAGTATTCACAAAATAACTGGTTGGATTTTGTATTGTCATTATGAGAAAGCTGTGAAATAAAAGGTTAAGTAATGTGGTTTCCATTGTACCACTAAATGTTGTAGAGAAACGTGACACATCCCTGAACTCCGTGCAGCATTGATCTCTGTGAGTTTTCTCCATAAGCTACAACAGCTTGGTGCAACATCACAGAGAATAAGGTGTTGCAATAAGATGTGAATGTAGGTTCCTGGTTAGGGTTTCATTGCTCTGAAAAGACACCATGACCAAGGCAACTCTTATAAAGGACAACATTTAATTGGGGCTTATGGGTTCAGGGGTTCAGTCCATTATCTTCAAGGCAGGAAGCATGGCACAGTCCAGGATGGCATGGTGCTAGAGGAGTCAAGAGTTCTACACCTTGATCCAAAAGCATCCAGGAGAAGACTGCCTTCTGCCCTGGGCAGAAGTTAAGTGTAGGAGCTCTAGGCCACCCCCACTCCAATAATGTCACACCTCCTGATAGTGCCACTTCCCATGGGACAAGCCACCACAGTAGGTTTAAAAAAAGTAAAGAAACTGAAATGGTAATAAATCAGATAAGGTTTAGTCAGGTAAAACAGCAAAGAAAGAGAATGAATCATAGTTCAGAGACTATCAATTCAAAAGGGAAGAAAATTCCATGTGGTAGCTTTTAGATAAAGACATGGGATGCAAAAGGGTGAGACAGGAGATTAGAACCAAACCACATGGGGCTGTGGAGAATACACTGGGAAATTTGTGTTTTGAATGTAACAGAAAGGTATTACAATGTTGCATGCACTACAACAAAATGGCACAGACTGAAAGGTTTATAAACACAAAAAAACTTCATTTTAATAGCTATAGAAATTCACAATCAGGGGACCAGCATCACCGTATTCTGCTGTAAGATATTTTCTGTGATGCATGTTTCCACATTCTCTAGACAGTTACATAAGAAGAACAAAAGACTTATCTCATTTTCCTCTTATCAGTACAATTATCTCACACATCAGAACTTTGCCCCGGTACTGATCGTCTCCCAAAGACCTTACCTTCAAATATTATAGCGTTGGGAATTAGAGTTTCAACACAAGAATTTTTTTGAGAGCATAGGAACAGTACACCAATGAGATATCTTAATGTAGCAGCAATGTATGTATAAATGCCGCTCCAACTATAATGTAGAAAATGAGTGGGGAGACAGAATCAATAAAAGGATAAAAGACTATAATAGAAAACTAAGAGATAAATGATAATCATTCAAGCTAATGTGGTGCTCATGAATCTATGCTTGCCTCTTACTGAGCCTTTGCCTTAGAATTTGGTCCATTTAGTTGCCCTTCAACTGTTCATTCTTCAAAGTCATAAAGATGAGTGAATGCTTAGAACTTCAGCAAACTCAGTCATACAATAATTTCTAATATATAATATAGTCTAAGTCCTTATAAGCCTAATTAAAATAATAATTTATCATCTCAAATATCTGGTATACTATCTTATCTCACAACATAGTTCTACAGATAGATATTTAATTTATACTTCAGTCTAAATGTTTGTGTTTCCTAAAATTTGCATGTTATAACCCTAACCAAACCTTCAATGTGATGATATTAGGAGGTGTACTAGTCAGGTTTTGCTAGAGAAGCAGTGTAGTAATATGTATAGAAAAGTCCTTATATCTAGATTTCAGTGAAACACAGAGACTGTGTCTAGCTGTGAGTGAAATGTTTCAGCAAAGTCTTTGCTATGTTTAGGTCAATAAGTAGAGGCTGAGAAATTGTTATGAAACTGAAGCTTGAAGAAATATCTCTTTAGAGAATCTGCACTTGATGTTACATGAAAACTTGCAGCTGCACCAATCTTTGTCTTAAGACACTCCTGACAAACCTGGAGTTCTTGCTTTTGATTATGACTAGCCATTGTCAAAGGAGACTGAAATTTGTGTGCATTGTCTGCTCTCATGGGCAGCAAAGGCAAGATAACTTTGGAAGCTGGAACCTTTAACAGCTCGAATTCACCTTGTATAATGTTTGACTAAAGTAACTGCAGTGAGCTTTCTGGGTATGGATCTTATCAATGAAGAACTGAACCCTTCTGCTCCTTCTGGAAATAAAGGTTTAGCAATTTGGTGAGCTCCTCTCTTTAGTGCAACACCTATGACTAACATCAATGAATAAAACAGAACTGATAGAATTCATATTTATGTGCGTGGGGAATTTATTAGAATGGTTTACAGGCAGTGTTCCAGCTAGTACACCAATGGCTGCCTGCTAATAGAAGGTACAATAACACAAGTAGTTCTTCTGTTTACAAGGCTGGATTTCTCAGCTGGTCTTTAAAATACACTAGAATCCCAAAGAAATAGGCTTTAATGCCAATGAAAGAATGGACTTGCAAATGAAGATGAGAATAAGCAGATCAAGAAAGCAACCTTCCATCTCTCATGCTCTATATAAGTGACCAGCAGGAGGTGTGGCCCATATTAAAGGTGAGTATTCCCACCTCAAAAGGTCTGGATTTCCCACTTTAAATTATTTAATGAAAAAAAATCCCCAAAAGTTATACACAACCACTTAGGTGTTAGCTAATTCCAGATGTAGTCAATTTGATAACTAAGAATGGCCACCATTCTTAAGATGGATGATGCCATCTTTGATAATTATACCATAAAAGTAGACTCCCTATGAGTGGGATTACTGCCTTTGTAAGAAAGAAGCAAATATTTGGACTGGATAGATGGACAGCTCAGCAATTGAGTATTTACTGTCCTTCATGAGAACCAAAGTTCAGACAGTCCCTCTTTGTGCTCTTAGCATTAAAGGTGGGAGAACTAGTTGAGGCACAGCTAGTTTTTAGGGACATAGTCCTTGAGCATGTTTACATGCAGAGGTTAGAGAGCAGTGTGAAGCAGAGATGCAAGATTTTCATTTTGTTTCTAGTTATGAACCCAAGTAAAGAGTCAATGTTTCCTAGAAAAGTCGTCTGATACCGTATTTTTTATAGCAAACAATCAGTCTATCTTACTCTGGCCTGAGAGTTTTCTATGGGATTGCTAATAAAGTCGTTGAGGTCTTTATTACATAAGTGGAGTCACTGCCATTTGCCATAGGATGTTCATAAAATTCTTGTTTCATACTTTGAATTTTCTGTAATAAAATATGAAACAGAAAATATGGCTTAAAGTAACTATGCTTAAATGGTATTTGATTAGTTCAATAATCTATCATTTAGAGAAGTATTACAAATATTGAGCTGGAGGATGGCTCTCAGTGGTCAAGAGCACCAACTGTTCTTCCAAAGGTCCTGAGTTCAAATCCCAGCAACCACATGGTGGCTCACAACCATCTGTAATGAGATCTGACACCCTCTTCTGGGGTGTCTGGAGACAGCTACAGTGTACTTATCTATACTAAATAAATAAATCTTTTAAAAAAAATGAACAAAAAACAAATATCTTCCACTGTGAAGATGCAGGGAATGGTTGATGGGTTAGGGGGTCTTCTTTTAGCTTTTTATATTTATGTATGTAAGTTCATTTTGTATTTCTGCATATATGTGCACCATGTATGTGCTTGGTGCCCTATGAGATCAGAAGAGGTTACCAGAGTCTCTGGAACTCAAGTTAGGGGCAGTTATAAACCACCATGTGGGTGCTGGTAACAGAGCTAGGGTCCTCTTCAAGAGTACTCAACCATCTCTTCAGCTCTGAACATGAGTTTTTAATCTTCTTCTAGAATTGAGTCTCTGATTTTTTCATTTATTGTAAAGTTGTTGTTTTTAGTTACATAGAATACTAAAGGTATTTTTTAAACCCTGCTCAACTTTTCCATGAACAGAATTTAAAATGTGTTCCACTAACATTTTGTTTTCTTACAGTTTAATTTTTATGATACTTATATAAGTGAGAAGTTTAGTTCCAAGCCAAGGTCTAATGCATGATTTACTAGAGTCAACCAGCGGCAGTTAAAAGGCTTTGCCTGTGTTAAATAAAGTTTCTGTTAAACAAAATCATGAGGAGCCATTTTTGTGGGCAGAGTTTCTGTATTGGGGCCCAACAAACCAGACATCATCATCATCATCATCATCATCATCATCATCATCATCATCATCATAATAATAATAGGAGTCATTTGTTTTAAGTGCCATATAATCAAAAATCCAAACAAACAAAAAAACAAAAACAAGAACAAAAAACATTTTTTTAAATTCCAAAATAGATCAGATTTTTCTGAAACCACAAATGTCCCAATGAACTGAGTCAGCATAATTAGGAATCTATTCTGCATTAACCCTTACCAAAAATTAACATGTCAATCACTTTTCTGTGACTGTAAAGTCTGAGGCAATCAACATACAAGGAGAATAGGTTTATTTGGGCTAATGGTTTTAGTTCATGACTGGCCGGCTCCATCCATTTTAGTGCTCCAATACATCCCATATCCCAAGGGAATCATAAGACGCAGAGAAACAGCTCAGGTAATGGAAAGCAAAAGATGGGAAGGGGAGTCTTCAAAGGTTTCACTATCCCTCCGAGAGTACACAATCTACCATATAAATACCTCCCACAAGGGCCCACCCTTTTGAAGGTTTCCATGTCCCAAGAATGATCAGCCCTGCTGGAGGAGGTTTGTCACTGGGCATGAGTGCCCAGATTGCAGTTCTAGCTGCCATACTTGCCTACCATGACGGTAATGAACTATAGCCCCTTCATAACTATAATCCACATAAACCCTTCCTTCCAGAAGTTAACTTGTTCAAGGTGCTTTTATTATTTCAACAGAAAAATAACTAAGACACCAATCTAGGGTCCATGCCTGCACCATATGGACCCTGGGGGACCCATGAAAGAACTAAAGTCTAACAGGAACCTAAAATGATCTATTGTTAGCAGCCTTTCTTTTCTTTAATGCTGTTCCCTTGTCCTGACTCCAAAATGCCCTGTTCTGCTTTTGTCCACTGTTGGCCCTCACAGCTGCTGTCCTAGACAGGTCTGATGATGGTGCACTCCTGTGATCCCACAACTCAGGAGGTGAAGCAGGAGGAACAGACATTCAAAGCTATTTTTATCTACTTAAGTGAGTCTGATTCTGGTCCAGGCTACCTGAAACTATACCTCAAAAACTCAAATTCATTAGGTAATTAAAATAAAAAAAAAGAATAACAAAATAAAAGAGGTGAGTTGTTCATAATTCAGACGTGAAGGGACATCTGGAACTCTGGAATGAAGCTCTTATTTAGATTAGTCAAATTGACATTCCTTTTGTGTGGTTATATAACGGGACTGTCCGCGATTGTCTAGGGGATTGCTGAGTTTGTTCACTGGCACTAGCAAAGAACTGAGCAATCATGGAACACAGAAGATCAAGCCTCGGGAAAGGGGGCAACAACAGCTTAATGTATTTGAGTGGGAGGAGCTTAGGGCTGGAGGTTGGCTGAACAGAATCCCCTGGCTATTTCTCTTCCCCGATTGGACCTGTTTATATATCTGGCACCAACCCCATGCCTTTTAGCTATTCTTCCCATGTGTTTGGAATAAGAAGCAGCCTTCTCAGGAGCCCGCCTTCCAGTTCTCAACAGAGAAATACACTCTAGCTCCCGTTCAACTGTTCCACTCTGAGATAAAAAGAAAAAAGATGAGTACGTGACCTCTAAGTGTGCCTGACATGGCTTACGTGAAATTCTTCTATAAAGACTAGAGTTCCTGGCCAGTCTGATGGCTCCGAGGGTAAAAGTACTCCTGGATCCCACGTGACATACAGAGAGCATCCCACGTGACAGAGAGCATCGGTTCCTGCTCTCACTTCCACAAGTGCACCCCTCAACACACACAATAAACACGATAATATGTAACAAAAGTTAGGATTTCATTATTATTATCATTATAACATTGCTTGGACAGATCAAATTTCACCTTTTGCTAAAGCGCTCTGGACCTAGGAGACTAGGTCTGTCAGTCATTTTAAGTGAGAAAAAAATCAGAAGGTAGAAGGAACTTCTTTGTTTTTGTGTTTAGTTTCTTATGAACCTAAGGCCTGTGAACGAGTGATGGCCACACTGAGGACTCCAGGGCTTCAGACCCACGGGACTAGAAAGGCCATTCCCAATATGAGCCAGGCTAGGAGAGATGGCGAAGCTTTCTCCCGGGGTGTGAGTGGAATCGAGTGACCGGTATGCACCCAAACTAGCAACCGCGGCTTCCTCCTTCTAGGCGTCTACAGCCCAAGACCACTTCCCCACGGACAACTCCTGTGGAAACCAGCCACCCTCTCCCTGTTACTGATCAGCAATTTTGTGACATTTTGGTCTTTTCATTTTTTTATGCAAGGCCTTCCTAATTCCTAATTCCTGTTCTGATACGCTTTCTTGACATTTTTAGAGATTTCAAACTATATGAATTTTTTTTCTGGATACTGAAAGATCCATTTCCAAATTCATTTCATCATCTTATAGTTAATTGCATCAAACTCCAAAATCCATGATAGGAGACAGACACATAGCTCAGTGGTTAAGAGCAGGTGCTAAGAACGCGAGTTTAGTTCCCGGCACCCGCATAGCGGCACACAGCCATCTCCAACTCCAGTTCCAGGGGATCTGGAACCCTTCCACCTCTGCAAGCTCCTGTACGTATGTTGTGCATAGAGAAATACTCACATATGCCTCTAAAAATAATTACATAATTAAAATTTAAAAATAATAAAATTCACCATAATATTGATCTTTGTAGACATTTATTTCTGCCACACTGAGCTGTTTGCCTCTTTTTGTTTTATTATCACGATTAAGATTATTACCATTGTTCCTTACTCTTATTTCTGTATATTCAATGAGTCATAACATTTAGTTTTACTAAATGGCATAATACTAGCTTATTATGGGTTGAATCTTAACTCAGTGGAAAAATCTCTTGCCTAGAGAATAGCATGCCTTCATTTAGGTTCCTAACACTCTGTGTGTCTGTGTATCTTGTGTGTCTGTATGTGTGTGTGTGTGTGTGTGCGCGTGTGTGTATAAATTCACCAGTGATCCTAAACACAAAGAGGCCATCAGCTATACAGCAAGGGAATGTGTGTAAAATATAGACAATATTAATAATAATAATGTTCCTGTTTTGATTAATTAACTGTGACAAACCATGCATAAAACTGGAACATTTTTTTTGCCTAGATGATCTTAGTCTGACAACACTGTCAGGATGATTCCTGGGAAACAGTTTTTCTAATTTCTGATGCTCTTTTATAAATCAATGTATCATCATGTCTGTCCAGGAAACAACACACAACAACATACACATGCATAACTCAGATATGTACATTTTCTTTCTTTATGATTGTTTATTATAATTTTCTTTCCTTCTTTCTTATTGTCTATGGTTTAAAATTATTGCAGGAATGTTGTTCTTTGAATATTTGATAAAATTATTCATAAAAATGTCTATGTCCCTCCTAAGAAACAGACTTAAATATCCAATTGCTTTTAAAGAGATCTACTGAATTAAATATTTTCATTTGGGAATCCAAAGTTGCTCTTTTTCATAAAACAAAAAATTTAATATAGACTTAAGTCAAACTATGAATATATACTTCTGTTTTCATCAAGTAAATGTTTCTGTTTGCCATGATTATTGGCTGTTGATAAGAACGCATTCTTCAGTAGTGGTGCATGCCTTTAATCCCAGCACTTGGGAGGCAGAGGCAGAGGCAGAGGCAGATGGATTTCTGAGTTGAAGGTCAGCACGGTCTATAGAGTGAGTTCCAGGACAGCCAGGGCTGCCTAATTCTTGTCCATTATTTGAAATGATTACAAAATTTTTAAATGTAAAAGTACTTTTGGCATATAAAAGAACACAGAATGTTTTGGTCAAATCACAGATCTTGCTAAATTTCTTCAGTCTAAATGAATATGATAAAACAGATAAATATCTTAAAAAATAAATATCTAAATAAATAAATATCTAAAACAGATACATATCTTATTCAAAATAAGTTTCCCCACCAAGTATGCACACAGTCTAAAGGAAATTATGATGTTAACGTTCCTTAGCTATGTCCCACTGGTCTTTCTTTCTGGACAGAACAGCAAACTTGTCTAATTGCTACAAGGGAGGACATATTCCCAATGGCTTCAGTAAAGATAGTGAGACCGTTGTAGATCTCCAATCAGGGTTTCATAAAGATTTTAGATATAAATTGTCTCTACTACTGCTGTACCTTTCTTTAGGAGTCTTTGGGTCTCCTCCCAGACTCCTGGGGTGGAGAGTGCTGAACCTCACAAAGAGCTGCTCCAACAGTGGGGTTCTGCACTGATTTGGTGAGAATCTGCCTCTGTATCTGAGCTCAGCATCACTGAGAAGCTAAGCATCCTGAGGTCAGGATGTAGATGGGAACAGAGTGCATCTCTTTGGTAACTGGGTGCTCACTCATAATCACCATCCTGTAAGCTTTATTCATGCAAGCCACAGAAGGTAAGATAGCCTCAAGAACAGACCCTAAGCCTCCTAGGGCTAGAACTAATTACTAGAAGATATTTAATAAAAAGAAGTAACAAATGCTGATATCACTTCCTTATGGATTAGAGGAGGCTATTGGCATGCAGATCCATTATTGCTTTATCTTCTAAGAGTAAACTAACAGTTATTTATCTATCAACCATAAATATGTGACTGGCAACTGTGCTTAACTGTACGATTACATACATGTTTCATGAAGTGACTAAAGAAGAAAATTAAGTAGCTAGGGATCATCAAAGAAAGAAATGCTAGAATGTTAAATATTGCTGGTAACAGAGACAGGTTAGATCATCATGAAGGAATAGACAAAATCATGCTTAGGAATCTCACACCATTAAAGCTCCTAGCCAAGGATGCCTTACAGTAGGTCTACAGGGCATACTGCCTATGTCCGATCCTAGGGTGCATCTCTGTGAGTTCAAGTTCAGCCTGGCCTACATACAGCCAGGGTTACATAAGGTCCAGTCTCACACACACACACACACACACACACATGCATGCACATGCACGCGCGCGCGCGCGCGCGCACGCAAACACACACACACATACATACCAATAATTCTGCATGCTCATCAACTATAGATGCTGATTCCAGGAACACAAAGTTATACTAAAAATCTCTAACGTTCAAGTTTAAATATCATGAAAAATATATTAAATATTGATGCTTTAAAAGTGGAATTGAGCTGGGCATGGTATCTTACTCCTATAATAGAAGCATTTAGGAGGCTATGGTAGAAGGATTGCCATGGGTTCGATGCTAACCTGAGCTACCTAGTTAAGCTGTAGACTAGCCTGAGTTACTATATGAGACCCTGCCTCAGAAAGATAATGGCCTGCAGAGATTGCTCGGTGGTCAAGGGTGTTTGCTACTCTACCACAGGACCTGAATTCTGTTCCCACAAGGAGTAGTGATAATTGCCTATAACTCCAGATCCAGGAGATCTAAACTCCACCAACACTTGCGCGCACACACACACACAATTTGTAAAATTTCTAATTTTAAAGTAGAAATGCTATAAGAATAGAATACAGACTCTTCATAAACTTTGTACTCTTCTGGAACCCCAAAATTAACCTCATCAGTATGCCAAAGGTGGATTTTCTCCTTTTCCTTCTGTAGACACATCTGATTTGACATCTGGGTAATAGCCAGACACAAACCTGCCACCCTGGCCATCCCTTTTGCACCTGAGAAATGTTCCTGGCGGGTTCTTTTGCTAGCGTGGATCACCCACCCAGACCCTCATCTTTATAAGGACTCCTTTTCAACAGTGGATCACCACGGTTTGGCTTAGGCTACAGCAGGCATCTTGCTGTTCCATGATCATCGAAGCACAGGTTCTAAATTCCAACTGTAACCATGCTGAATCCCTCTGTGCTTATCATATTTTTATAAAGACAATGTTTACCGTGGGCTACAAATTCTAGCTCCTTGACAGCTTGACTAGATGCCATTTCCCCTTCACCCTCCACATCACCAGGCCCTTCAACAGCCCCCACGCTTTTTATTGCCTTTGCTTCTCTTCTGATAAAGTTTTATTCTGAGATACCTCTTTTCCAAGGACTCATTCCCCACCCCTGGCCTTTAGGTAATGACTCTGCCTATATACATTGTGCTGACATAATGTAAACACTTCCCCCTGTAGTTCCTTATCCTTCTTTCAATGCCACTCTGAAGAGGCTCAGAACCACACACGTCCTGTTTGTCATATTACTTGCAGTGTTTGGCATCAGGTCAGTTGTGTATGCTCGACACTCATTCTCTGTTTTGTTTTGTTTTGTTTTGTTTTGTTTTGTTTTGTTTTGTTTTGTTTAGATACTACTGTCTTCCATTCTGCACAAGCAGGAAAGATACTTACAGTAGGCTAGACTGTTAGAGGTGGTTGGGGTGGGGGAATGAGTGCAATAGAAAAAGCAAACAAATTTTTTTTGTTTGAATCAGAGGTTACTGGTCAAAATAAAGAAGTAAAGAGGAAGATGGACGGCATTCCCACTTGTTGATCTGGCAGGAAAAGAGAAGAGATGGAATTGTAAGAGCGTGTTAATGTTTAGCTCAAAAGAAGCTTAAAATACATTTTTCCATTATCCTACTGTCAGTGATTAAAGGCCAAAAACTTACCTACTCTATTTAGAGGCCATGGGGACCTCACAGAATGGTTTCAGTGAACTGCTTTGCTAGCACAGGCTGTTGGCGAAGACCACCACCACAAATACTACATGCAAACATGCTAGGGTAAGTCCCATTAAATCCCAGCAGCTGCCCAAGAATAATATCAGAAATAAATCATAATGATGAAAATAAATCTAATTATTTGCTATTGGTATTATTAGGAAGGTAACAAAAGACAAAACTGTTTATATATATAATATATATATTATATATATATATATATACATATATATATATATATATATATATATATATATATATATATATATATATATATATATATATATATATATAATTTTCTTAAGATCCAACACATCTGGGATGAGCCTTGGTTTAAGTGAAAGTTGACCTGGCTTAACCAGACTTACCTAGTATTCTTTACTATCTTCCCACACTCGTAGAGACAATCACCAAGCCTGTGCATCCATAGCACATTGCATCCCATGCTCCTAAATATCAGAACACATTTCACACCCAAATTTTCATAGAATTCTTTAAGATTTGTTTAGCCTCCTGAACATAGCAATATCCCCTCACCTAATGATAAGCCAATGTGCTTGTGCCCTGTTGTTTGATGAAAAGACTGAGAATATGGCAGTTAAATAACTTCAGGGTCATTCAACTAGTGAAGAAAACAATGTGGTTGAAACCTGTCCAGATTTAAAAAATGTTTACTTGCATATAAGGCTTGTTATATTATACTGCTCTGGCCTGTACATCTTATAGACATATATGCATATCTGAGTTACTATACTAATTTTATAATACATGTTTTATCAAAGTAATAAAGGTAAGAAAGTAACAAGAACAGAAACTCTATCAACAAAAGGAAACTCTTAGGGACTACCTTCTAACACCAAAACATACACTCTAAGGATGAAGTTTTTGTCTTTGTGTCTTGTTTGTGCTAATAGCTCTCAGTATGTGTCTTGATTCCTTGGGACTACCAACCGTAGTACCTGATTATGGGCCATAATTAGCAATGGGGGAAATCGTATTGCTGTCACTATCTCTTTGACTCTGTAACTTATATGATATGCTTAAACTTCTGTACTTTGTTCAACACATCTATGCTGCTTCCTGCCTGTCCCACTTCTCTTTCACCTCTCCTCCAATCACACACTTGTGCGTAATTAACTCCCTTCTTGTCAAAGGTGATTTCAGTTCTTCAACATTTCCCACTCCATCACCAAGAAAGATTCAGATTAGTAAATTATCTTTATAAAAAACTCTCAGCACACACTACTCAGCATTATCTAAAGAAAGTAGGTACCCCGTAAGTAAAGGAGAAGAGCACCAGAAGTGAGTACTACACTCATCTTGTGTAGCCCTCTTCTGCCCTGATATGTATTCTACCTGTAAATATTGCTTGGAGGGATTTGCAAATTTCATCTACAGGGCTTGAGAAGTAGTTTAGTTTCAAGGTGCTTGCCTACTACACATGAAGCCCTGGCTTCAGTACAAAAAGAAATTATACGTAGAGTTTTAAATTTTCAAGAGCATTTATTTATTGCTTTACCGTGAGTGTGTAGATTCCACACATGCCACCCTGTGCCTGTGGAGGTCAGCAGACAGCTTGTAGCAATCAACTTCTCTCTTTCTTGTGAGTTTTTTCTTTAAATCTAGCAACTTCATAATTAAAAAACAATTGCATATCCTTTATTTTCCCTAGTTTCTCTCTTTCATGTGTTTTTCTTTAAATCCAACTTCATAATTGATGAATAATTGTATATCCTTTATTTGCCTTTAAAAAAACAATATGAAAAAGTCATCAAGGGAAGTGCTCAGAGTGTACTGCTCACCATAATGGAACCCAGTACTTCAGCTGGAGGATAATTAATATGTTTTCTTTCTGGCTTAGCAAGTCAAACTTGCCTGTGTTCAAATGCCACATCTCTAACTTCTAACCGTATACATATTGGTAATTTATTTAATACCTTTGTACTAAAAATTCAGGAGTGAGAGGTAAATGCTGCAGTCCAAGAAAGTCCACCATTCAATATTCAATAAAGGATTAACAAAGTTGACAGTCACCAAACATTCATATTTGTGAGTTTTGATAAACAACTTTCTCTGACTAGTCTATACATCAATGAAGTCAGTCACTATCTGTTTTAATAATTATTGTATCTCTAACATGGAACACATCTTTAATATATAGCAGGTGACTGATAAATATTTGCTGAATATTTAGTTTATCTACCTATATAAATCTACTTAGAAATTGAACCGTGTATTTAAAGGATAATCTTCACTTCTCTGACCTAAAGCTCTATAAACACTTATTCTGCAAAAACCTCTTAAAATCACTTAGAAGGTGACTTCGCCACAAAGCTCTCTTTTCTGACCACTTACAGTTGTCAGAAAGATCAGTCAGTCTTTGCTGCCACTGCTGCTCAAATGACATTCTACCAGGGGCAGAGCCTCCTGTTGAGAACAAACCTGCTCTGTCCTTTCTATCACAGTCACCACTAGCATCTGTAGCATGCCTTATCATGTCCAAGCCACTTTACAAACATGAAAAACAGCGTGGAAACAGCAAGACATGTGAGACACTGTATCATGGTGGCGCCTTCATGCTGACCTAACTCTGTGTGGTGTTTTTAATACACACGTGGCTGGAAATGTTGACTCATGTAGAGGGAACTAGTTATGGTTACAAGCTGGAGTAGTTACTGGTAGAACCATAAAGTTCTTTACCTAGAAGAGACCCAACACTGAAAGCTCTAACATCACATGAACCTTACAAAGTAATGAACTTATTGTTTAATTTGAAAGTATTCATTCAATAATTGCTGAACCAAATTCTTCTGGCTTTTGTCTCACATTCTATGGTTAAGGGAATGGAAAGAGCTTTACCAATGCAAGGTGTTGAGTAGCAACTTATATGGCAAACCACTGGCTTGTCTTTGGTTGTCTTAAATTATCTGATTTAGACCATTTCCTCAACACATACAAAGGAACTGAAACTTTCACTTCACCAATTACATAGTACAACCAAAGGGAAGTTTGGCTTGCGTTAGTACTGAATGCATTTAGAGATTTATAAAATCAGAGCTATGGCTTTGGATTAACCATCAGTTTGAAATATGCAAGAATGATCTACCTGGACTTTTTTTATATTTGACAAATAACAGCCTGTTATTTTTTCAAAGATAACATGATGAAACTCTCCAACAATGTATTAAAATATATAATTCAATCTTACTTGGAAATGTTTGTCTTTTTAAAATTCAAAGTAAAGGCAGGTGATGATGGACCTGTGACTTGCTAGTTCAATGACCAAAAAAAAAAAAGTTTTACTACAGAAAGCTAGTAAGCATAAAGAATGCACCCACCTCTCTACAAATAATTTTACACTTGATATATCTCTTTGGTTCAAATATTTACCATATATTTAGAAGAAAGAGTACAATAAAATAGGCTTATCTATAAATTACTTAGCTCTCTAGTATATGTGAAATATTCTTAGTGATCAACTACCAAGAAAATATAATATGTTAATAAAATTGCCAAATACTGCTTCTTTGTAGAAATTTTAAAACTAAAGCAACTCTTAGACACAATATTAAATGAAGGAGAATTCAGACATGGGGCTCCAGAGATGGCTCAGCAGTTAGGAGCCAGGTTTGGCTCCTAGTATCCACATGGCAGGCCATAATTGTTTGTAATTCCAGTTGCAGGGGATCCCTCACCCTTCTGTGAGCTCAAGGAGAAATGCACTTACATTCCTGCAGGCAAACATTCTCTCTCTCTCTCTATCTCTCTCTCTCTCTCTCTCTCTCTCTCTCTCTCTCTCTCTCTCTCACACACACACACACACACATGCACACACACTTACATGCACACACTAACTCTTAAAAAAGAAAATTAGATGGTGAAAATTTAAATACACTATGATTTGGGGTATATTATATGAGTACCTAAGAAATAACTGAAAGAAAGCACATCAATAATGCGGCAGTGGGACTATTCCGGAATATCAGTCATCTTTTCCTGTTTAGTCTCCATGTATGTTGTTCAAATATTTTATAACGCTCTGTATATCTTTGGTATCCAAAATTAAAGAAACAAGGCCAATAAGAATATCTTTTCCCAGAGATTTTGTAGGTCTTCTCAGGATGTTGAAATGATGTGTAACTCCTAGGGGTCTTGTCCTTCTGCAGATGACTTAGCTTGCGTCTAACAAATTTGGTGTGTTTCACATGGCTTTTCTGCATTCATGTACTGACCACTAATGCCATGATCAACCAGACCTGCCAGGAACAGTTCCTCTTGCTGGGCTTCTCAGACAGACCGAGGCTGGAGTCCATCCTCTTTGTGTTTGTCCTCATCTTCTACCTGGTGACTTTAGTGGGCAACATCATCATTATCCTAGTTTCCTATCTGGACCCCTGCCTCCACACCCCCATGTACTTCTTCCTCACCAACTTGTCCTTCCTTGACCTCTGCTTCACTACCAGTTCCATCCCTCAACTGCTCTTCAACTTAGGAGGCCAAGACAAGAGCATCAGTTACATTGGCTGTGCAGTCCAGCTGTTCATGTTTCTTGGCCTAGGAGGCACTGAATGTGTTTTGCTGGCCGTCATGGCTTATGACCGCTTCACTGCAATCTGCAAACCCCTTCACTACTCAGTCATTATGCATTCTCAACTTTGCTGGAAGTTGGTGTCTGTAGCCTGGAGTGTGGGACTTCTCAACTCTCTGGTCATGTCTCCTGTGACTATGAGGCTGCCGCGATGCGGCAGATGCCAGGTAAGGCACTTCCTGTGTGAGATGCCAGCTCTGATAAAAATCGCCTGTGTGGATACCGTGGCTGTGGAAAGCACTGTCTTCGTTTTATCTGTGATAATCGTGCTGGTGCCCTTGACTCTCATCCTCATTTCTTACAGCTATATTGCTCTAGCAGTGATAAGGATCAAGTCGGCCTCGGGAAGGAGGAAGGCTTTCAACACATGTGGGTCCCACCTCACTGTAGTCTCCTTGTTTTATGGGAATATCATCTATATGTATATGCAGCCCGGACACAAGGCTTCTCAGGACCAAGGGAAATTTCTTACCCTCTTCTACAACTTGGTAACCCCCATGTTAAACCCTGTCATCTACACACTGAGAAACAAGGATGTAAAGGGAGCGCTGAAGAGGCTTGTGACTAGGAAATGAGGTGAAAGAGTTTTTTTCTAAAGTTGTTTTTTTCACTTACTCAACACAAAGATGTAATTCATAGAATGAAAGCTTAAAATTCATCCAAACACTTCTGCTTGTCCAACAAAATCCTCAGTGGTGAGACTGGGAGTATGTGTTGTACAATCTCAAGTAGATGCTAATTATTCACTATGCTATAGGTAAGATTTGATCCATAAAACACCTTGTTTGTGTTCTTTTCCCCTCTAAGTTGGCCACATCTGCTGAAAACTCAACAAAATCATGAGTCAGTTCTTCAGTATATAGATAGAAGTTAGACAGAAGGTGGAAAGTCACATGATGATCTATCTAATTAACCATTTGCGTCATGTTTCAGGGGTAGAACTGAGCCAATGGAGTCCTGAAACACTTTTGTCTTCTATTAACTATAACTATCTATAGTTAGTTTCATTGCATGGGTAAGATAGACCATTTGTGTAGATGTGGTCCATGATATCCTTTGAAGAAAGAGGCATGTAAGTAACCCTGTCATCCTAGTATTCAGTAGGATTATGCATTGGAAGCTAACTTGAGCTACAAGGGAAACCCTGATAGAGTTTATATGCTTTTAGTTACATTTGTTTGCACACATACATGTGCATGCACGTGTATGACATAATGTAAATATCAAGTTATTTTTGTATTAGAGGTATTGTTCTTCTTTAGAAGTTTATTAAACAGATATTATAAGCTAGGTGCTATATCAAATAATACAAATTTGCATCCCAAGTAAAAAACAAAATAGCCTCAGTCAGATTTCTGAGTTCGAGGCCAGCTTGGTCTACAGAGTGAGTTCCAGGACAGTCAGGGCTACACAGAGAAACCCTGTCTGGAAAAAAATAGCCTCTTAAACTAATAGGAAAAAGTGTTTTTCCTTGAATAAAACTCAATAAAGTTAGTTTGGTTTCAAGTACAGAAGATGAGTTCTGTCTTTAGATTGATTTCATTCCCTCGACAGTCATTCACACCAAAAAACCAGTTCTTGTGGCTTTACATTTTCCTCTTATGGTAAAAAACCTTCCAAATAACAAGCTGAATTTTAAGTACTCATTCCATGCATTGCATCCCCAGACATCTTCTGGTCGAAATGATGTATATGATGGGAAATTTTGACTTTTGTAAACCAAACTAGGTAATTCTTGTATTCTGCATCTCAAGTTTGTCTCTCATCACCTTGACTTAGAGTTCTACTTTGTATAACAGTCTCTGCCATTCCCCACCTCTGTAGGCACAGCAGGAACTTAGAGGAAGAGAGAAGAGCCCTGCTGTTTGATATGATCGTGTTTATAATAAAACTACTATCAGACATCTTTTGTGTGTCTGCCAGTGCTAGGGCTGACTCATTTCCACTGAAAGATTCCAGATGGAGGAGGCAGGAGCCAAAGTTTCTCTTTAAAAAAATAATTAAACCTTTTATCTGAAAAAAATGTGGATCAGTTCATGAATTTGTTGTCTTTGTACTTGGCTCTAAATATCAATTTTATTGGAGGAAAAATATAAATCAGAAAAAATATGTTGCTCTTCAAAGTTTGAGTGTGTGTGTATTTGTATGTGTGTATATTATGTGTATTTGTATATGTATTTGTGCATCTGGGTGTATTGTGTATGTGTGTGTTGTGTGTGCATATTTGTGTCTGTATGTGTGTTTCCAGGTGAATATTTGTGTGTGTGTGTGAGTGTATGCACACATGTGTGTGTTTGAATGGTGACTGAACCCTGAGCCTCAATTGGAATGGGCAGACACTATCACTGGATTATATCCTCAGGTTTTTGTTTGGTTTTTGTGATAAAAAATATTTTTACTAAGCTGGCCTTTCAATTTCCCCAAGTCACTGGAAGGACAGTGCTACACCACCAGGCTTATATTAGTTTGATTTATAAAAGTCAAAGAATTGCATAATGTACATAATTCAGAAAAGCAAATGTCCGGGATGCACTACATGGTATCTGGAATGAGCTTTTATAATTCATCTTGGATTTGGAGGTTTTCTGCATAAGGGGAAAATTTACCTACTGTGTGCTATGTCTTGTGTGCCCGTACTACCATACCACGCTTCTCCAGAGAACTCCAAATTCAACACTACCAGTGTTGGTATTTGTGGTAGGATTTATACTATGAGGTCTGAGAAGTCTGAACAAAATGAGTTCTAGTTCAGAACAAGCTAATGTGTGATACCATGTCTCAAAAATAGATGGAAGGAAATTTCATACATCACTAACAACAAGCAAAAGAAATGGTGAGGTTTATAGTCAGTTTTTAAAAATATGTATTTGAGATCAAGAAGTTGCAAAAAAACTAATGTAATTTTCTGTATATGTCAGTATTCTGTTCTGTTTTACTAAAACCTTTAAATCATACTAGGCTAGATTCAAATAGAATCAAATAGATTCTATTTATTTTTGATTTCTGTAATCTATGACCTTGCTGAACATTTTATTCTGGGAAATAAACTAAAATTTGATTATTTTGCATATATAATTGCATTTTGAAAGCATTTTATGTTTTATTCCCCTTTATCACTACTTGTCATCTTATTCTTGTCTTATTTTTTGACTAATACTTTTAATAGCAATAGCAATTAATAGCAATATTTTCAAGTTTCTAACATTCATGGTTTTTGTTTCTGGTCAGGCCAATGTGCTTACATTTAAGCTGATTTTATAATTAAAAAAGTCTCTATGTTTGGGAACATTAAGTACTTGCTTAAAAATGTACACACGTAGGCAGGAGATAATGGCTTAGATAATGGGTAGAGAGACCTTGCCTAGGATGCTCAAGATTCTGGGTTTGATTCCCAAAGCTAAAAAGGAAATTACAAATTAACCTTTTTCTCCATATAAGCTTAATTAGATCATCAAAAGTAATTAGTTGTAATTAGATGATGATGGACAACCTCCAATGGAGACGCAGACGGGCTTTCCAACAAGTGATTAAACCCTTGTTGCAGTAATATCAAACAGAATGGAATGCTAATGATTCCATGTGGTAAAATAACAAAATAACCAAAATTAACCCTGTTTTCTTAACTTTGATTTTTCATTCCTTGAGAGAAAAACTCTTCATTAATGTCACCTACAGGAACACATTGATAAAGCAGGTATATTAATAGATCAATGGTTATATGACCCTCAACATGACAGTGAGATTTCATAGCAATTCAGTAGAAAGGCTGTAGCTTTCAATATCAGTAAGTTGAAGAAAAAGAAGAAGATTTTGAGATTTTACTTATAGGGTTGGTGTGGTGGCTCCCTGGGTTAAGGAGCCTGCCAGAAAACCTGGCAGTCTGAGTTCAATCCCTGAAACCCACATAAAGTTGGAAAGAGAGAATCCATTCCTACAAGCTGCCCTCCAACCTCTACTTTTGCTCCATAGTATACATACACATGCAATAAATAAAAACAAAATCATATGTAAATAGATTCTGTTTATATGGAAAACCTTTATCTTTACACAACATTCAGAGACTTATCTGTAGCTCAGCTTTTAAAGCCAGACAAGAGGACTGGCAAGATGAGTCAGTGGGTGAGGGCACTTGCCTTCAGATCTGATGACCTGAGTTTGGTCCCCATGACCTGCATGATGGAGAAAGAGAACTGACTTGTGCAGTTTGTCTTTTAGCCTCCATGTGTGCCATGGGATGCACACACAAATCAATACATTTGTCTTTAAATGTTTAAATCCAAATCAGAATAATATCTTGAACAAGAGATAATCCCAAATGCTTTTGCACTAATTTATCCTGCCATTTCTCTCACTTTACTCTCAAATTTTTTTTATTTTTTATTCACTTTACATCCTATTCACTGCCTTCCTCCTCATCACCCTCTCCCACAATCCTTCCTCCATCCCCTATCTCCTTCTCCTCTGAGCAGGTGAGCCCCCCTGAGTACCCTCCCCGACCCCCTGAACCTACACACACACACACACACACACACACACCCTAGCACATCAAGTCTCTTCAAGGCTAGGCACTTCCTTTCCCCTTGAGGCCAGAAAAGGCCCAGCTAGTAGAACACAGCCCACATACAGGCAACAGCCTTTGGGTTAGCACCCTCTTATTCAAGTTGTTCAAGACTCACACAAAGGTGAATCTGCACATCTGGTACATATGAGTCAAGAGGGCCTATGTCTGGCTTGTATATGTTCTTTAGTTGGTTGTTCAGACTTGGAGAGCTCCAAGGTTATTAGACTCTGTTGGTCTTCCTGAGGAGTTCCGATCCCCTTTAGGGCCTGTAATCCTTCCTCCTATAATAGTTCCTTCTTCCATAATAGTTTCCAAGTTCCGTGCATGCACTGTTTGGCTGTGGATGTCAGCTGCTAGGTGGAGCCTCTCAGAGAACAGCATGGTCCTGTCTTCAAGAGTAAAATCCCTAAAATGTTAGGGATTGGTATATTCCCACGAGATGGGTCTCAAGTTGGGTCGGTTCTTGGGTGGCCATTCCCTCAGTGTCTGCTCCCTCCCCTGTGCCTGCATACTTGTAGATGGGATAAATTTGGAGTTGAAAGTTTTGTGGGTGGGTTGGTGTCTCTATCACTCCACTGGGGTTCTATCTGGCTACAGAAGGTGGCCTACTCAGGCTCCATATCCCCAGTAGTGAGTCACAGTCAAGGTCACCCCTTTTGATTCTTGGGTACCTCCCTTATCCCAGTTCTGTCTTGTTCTGGAGATGCCCCCCACCTCCTCACTCCCATCATTTGCAGATTTCTAATCATTTTCATGGCCATCTATCCTGTCCTTTCCACGCCTACTCATGAATTCCCAGTTCTCCTCCCCATTCCCCTCCTTTCCAGGTCCCTCCCTCCATCTGTCTCACGACTATTTTTCCACTTCTAAGTGAGATTCAAGCTTCCTCTTGTTTAGCTTCTTTGTGTCTGTGGAGTATGACATGGTATCTGTATTTTATGGCTAAATCCACTTATAATTGAGTACATACCATGCATGTCCTTTTGGGACTGGGTTATTTCACTCAGGATGATATTCTCAAGGTCCATCCATTTGCCTGCAAAATTCATGATACTTTGGTGTTTAATATCTGATTGCGTTCTCTTTATCCATTCTTCAATTAAGGGCCATCAATTTAGATTGTTTCTAGTTTCTATTACAAGAAGCTACTACAAATAAAGCTGCTATGAACACAGTTGTGCATCTTTGTGATATGCTTGAGCATCTTATGGGTATATGCCCAGAAGTGGTATAAATAGGTCTTGAGGTAGAACTATTCCCAGTTTTCTGAGAAAATGCCAAATCGATTTGCAAAGTGGTTATACAGTTTACACTCCCACTAGCAATGGAGGATTGTTCCCCTTGTTCCACATCCTCAACAGCTTGTGCTATCTCTTGAGTTTTTTATCTTAGCCATTCTGATGACTGTAAGACAGACTCTCATAGGTATTCCCTCTAATTGTAACTTTGAATTCACTGACTAATCTCCTCTCATTGCCTTTCTGTTCGGCCTTCCTTTGGTAAGTCTTTGGCAACCACTCTGTTCTCTTCTCTTCTCTTCTCTTCTCTTCTCTTCTCTTCTCTTCTCTCCTCTCCTCTCCTCTCCTCTCCTCTCCTCTCCTCTCCTCTCCTCTCCTCTCCTCTCCTCTCCTCTCCTCTCCTCTCCTCTCCTCTCCTCTCTTCTCTTCTCTTCTCTGTTTCTGTAAGAACAGCATTTCCAGATTCTGTACTCAAGCTCCTACAGAACTCAGCTTTTTCATTCTGGCTCATTTTGCTTCATGATCTCCAGTTCCATCCATATTACTTCAAATGGCAAAGTTTCATTTTCTAATTCCTGGAAAATAACCATATGCCAAGCACGGTGGCACAGGTCTCTGATCCTACAATTTGGAAAGTGCAGGCAGGAGGATCAGAAGTCTCGGGCCAGCCTGAGCTCAACAAGACCAAAACAAATAAAAAAGAAAGCAAACCCCAAAACAACACAAAGAACTCAATTGTGTATCAATATAAATAAATACTTTATTCATCTTTCCATAGGTTGAGGAATCTTACTCTATAAAAATGATAATTTCCATTCCTGCTTAAACATAACTGATTTCTGAATGGAGACTCTTGACCATGGTGATGTCTTGACTTGATAAACTCTTGACAGGAAGGCTGGAAGGCAGTGGGCCGGGCCTCCCAAATCACTGTCTTATATTTGAATCCTGAAGGCATGGAGAACCCTACTCACTTATCTGGATCCCTGCAATCGCAATGAATGCAGAGGCCTCTTTCTGTCTCAAATGGCCTTTGTCCGTCTCTATGTGGCCCCGTGAAGAAGCCCACATGGTTTTCTGGCTTCCTTGTTTATGGTTGGTGCTCTCAACTTTGAGAATTCAGTTAGAGTTCTGCCTACTTCATGAAGCATCCCTTCATCTAAGCTGGGTTAACAGTGCCCCAACAAGTTGTTCAAAGGAGTCAAAACAGTAATTACTAAGCAAGAACTAAAACAAGTCATATAAACACCCAACTTTTTCCTGGAAACCCCAGAACTAAGGGGGCTGAGTCACAGAACGATGCATTCCAGGGCAACCTGAACTACAGTGTGAGATGCCATCTAAAAACAACACAAGCCAAACAACAAACAACCCTAAGAACTGATCAGGATATGAGACTTAGTAGTATTGGCGTCACCTCACACACAGGCTCTAGGTTCAATCCCCTAGCACTGTGACAGGCAAAACAAAGCAACTGAAGAAAGAAAAGGAGGAAATAATAAAGAGAGATGACTACTTGGAATGCTAAGGTAGCTGAATCTATAGTTAAAGGTCAACCTGGGCAACTAGTAAGACGATTTCCAAGTAGAAAAAAAAAAAGGTGTTGTGTTATCCCTTCATAAGAAAGCATGTCACAAACATGCACAAAGCCCTGGCACAAAAAATAGGATGGATGGATAGATAGATAGATAGATGATAGATAGATAGATAGATAGATAGATAGATAGATAGATAGATAGATAGACAGATATCTGGTGTTTTTACTGAGCAAGGGAAAAAAAGGTAATTCCAAAGAAAAAGGAATAACAGGGAAAAGGCAAATTATTAAATAACATGACTTTTTGAAGGACGGGGAAGCACTGACATCAGACTACATCAAGCACCTTCTGTATGTGACAGGAAGAGAGTGTTAGAAACCTCACTGAAATCTTTGTCACCAGAGTAATAAGCATAGAAATAATGATGCATAGAATTTTTGTTGGAAGGAGAATTATGTGAATATTGTTTCTATTGAGAACTTTAAGTTAATGGATGAGGAGAACTAAGACAGATTGAAATGAGCTGGACATAGTGTCTCAGACCTTTAACTGTAGTGAAAGGGTGAGACAGGAGGATTCCCATCAGTTCAAAGTCAGCCAGGACTATATGCTGAAAAAATGTCATTTTAAAAAGGAAAAGGGATTTGGTAGTTTTGATTCTATTTTTCTTCTTGTTTAATTTTTAGTTTGTTTCTTCCTGTTTATTTTTTAGTTTGAGGGCTTAAACTTAAGATCTCAAACTCTCTATCACAGAACTACACCTCCAGCACCCTCCTTTTATTTTTCTGATAGGAGACACTTGAACATATGCTAGGCTATGGATATAGGGTTGATGACGATAGAGAAGACCAAGTATAACTGACTGACAAGATCTTAAAAACACTGTAAGATAATACAGTTGATAGAGCCATTGAAACACTTACTGGGCCAATAGCACCAGCACCAAGTACTATGGGGTAAAGACCCAGAATTTTATACTAAAGGACCTCTTTTCTTTTAGGTAGAAAAAATATTTCTAAAAGGTGAAGAAATTAAAGATTGATCTCCTGAAATGCAAACATTTCTCCTAGACATGTCAAATGGAAATGAAGTAGAGATAATAGGGTCACCATCAATTTGGCAGGAAAAGATGGATTCTCTGTTGGTATCACCTCTCCAGAGCCTTCCACTTCAGCTGCTCCCTGGAGTCCATCAAACTCTGGATACCTGAACAGAGGCTAATGAGTTACATGGGGCAAGACACTCTTGGGGCCACGGAAATTAAGTGCATCCTCCTGCATCCCACTCCCCAAAGTGATCCTGGATCTTGGTGGCTTATAAAAAGATTCCTTGGATATAACACTGTCCCTTTTATTCATGGGCAGACTCCACAGAATTCAGATTCAACTTCTGTTTTATTGTTGGACTCTAAAATGGTGTGGTCAGGCTTCCTGGGAAACCCCTAAGGGTGACGCAGGTTATGCCAACAGTAACTTTTGAAGAGATTGCTACCAAATTCAAAAGCCTGCGTAGCATTTGATTGTTATCCATTTTCAAAGAGCATCCAAAGGACAACATATTTAAAGCATATTTTCATGTGAAATTCATATTTATTCTAAGAATTCTATTTTACCTACCCCATCACAAAATGGGGGTATTATGCCTAATATTAACTTTCCCATCAACATCAGTCTTTGGGGCTCAAAGACCATCTTGCTTCTTCCAGAAAACAGCTGAATGTCTGAAATCTCTGTTACTCTTCTACAGAAGATTCCATATTTTTAATCTAACATCAGCCCAGTTAGTTGCCACCCAAACCAGCTAAGGTTGTCTTTTCACTTCTGATTTAGACACAATAGAATCCTGGGTGCTACCTGGAGTAATACTGTCTATACTTATGTTTATTAATGTAATAAGTTCTACACCAGAGTAAAAAAAAAACAAATTTCCAGATTAGATGAGTATGTAAGAAGTAAAGGAGTGTAAATATTTTCTATTCCATTCAAACTAAACTCCAAGGGGAAACTCCAAGGGGAAGCCTCACAGGTCTTAAATGTGAAATCTGTACTGATTTCAAGTTGCAGCAAAGATGTGTTATAAAAAGTTTTAGCTGGGTATTCCCGACAAGTGACTTCCACAGGATGTGCACCAGAAGATATAAATATTATCTAAATCATGGTCAATATATCTCACTTATGAACTTGAAATAGGATGGAACTAATACGTTCACCTTTACTCTTCCACTGCTCAGTGGGAATGAATTTAAAATGGGAAAGCATTTTAATTTGGCATACATAATTAAAGTACTTTCATGGGTTGACACTCTCCTGCCCCCTATCCCCCCAAAAAAACTCACAGAAATGCTAAACTATGGTCCCTGCTTTTGGCATATATAATTAAGCTAACATGACATAGTTAATTTAGTTAGCATCAATTCAATATGACCATTAGACTTATAAGAAAAAAGAACATGCCATTTGACATGAAGACGACAGAGATTGAAGCTCTACAGGTACAGGCCATGGAATTCCAAGGAGTACCGGCAAACCACCAGAAGGACAAAATGATGCAAGGAATGATTCAGGTTTGTAGGGGATTCAGAGGGATCCCAGCCCTGCTCATATCTTGATTTTGGACTTATATGCTTCAGAACTGTGAAACAGCATTTTTTATGTTCCTTCTATTCACCATGGGCAGCCAGAGACAAATAATACACCTATATGGAAATGTTTTTTAAATAACCTATACTAATCTGATTCCACCTTATAATTACAATGAATTACATATGTCTCATCAGAACATATGCTTCTCTTGGGTCAGATTATCTTCTATGTTCTAGAATAAGCTAATACACCATTTAAGAAAATAATAGAAAAATCACAGACCCTTCTGAAATACATTAAGAGGCTTCAGCTGTACATGGTGGGCATAAGAAGCTATTTCTTTACAACTTTGAAGAGAAGAATCAACAGTAAGTGCCAACAGCATTCAAGAAAACAAATTCATTTTTTAAATTAATTTATTTTTTTACACTCCATATTTTATCCCCCATCCTCCATCTACCCTCTGACTGTTCCACATCCCATACCTCCTCTTAGGTTGATTCTTGAAACAACTCTGCTGTTCTGAAAGAGAAAGAAATTATAAATCCCATAGTCACTGGAGAATGCACTTTTCCTAATGAGTTATCGAAATGGGATGTTAGAGCTATGGAGCCTATCTGAGTTTGTAAAGAACAGAAAGGTAGTAATACCAGCTCTTCTTTTTGGAAAGATAAACCGTTCAGAAACAGGAATGGGGATGTAGACTCTAAAATCTAGAGACTTACTAATTGCAGATTTATACTTAGAATGCAAATATTCTTCTCCCATTTTATTGGATTTTAGAATTTATTCCAAATTATCTTTTTGGTCATGAGAGTAACTACCAGTAAAGCAGTCATTGAAAAGAATATGAAAAAATCAGGGACCCAAGAATCCAACAAGGAAAATACAGTAGACAGAAGATAAAGTATATCCTGGACCTATTAATAAAGAGATTGTACTTAGAAAGGATTAACACAGTCTTAGAAGATTCCATACAAGGCAGCAAAAAAAAAATAAGCTACTTAATGTATGATTATTCATGACTGCTTATCAACCTCCATCTCTAATACATGGAAAGAAACTGAAATGCAACATCATCTTTCCAAACAGACTGAGTTTTGCAGGCACTAACCTTTCCCTTCTACAGGAGATAATGCAAACATTGCATATCTATGACTCAGAGTTCTCCCCCAGTATAGTTAAAGCTTTCTGTGATCTGTGCTCATTTTAAAGACATCGCATTACCCAATCCCGTGCAGCTTGGACTTTCCATGTAACTGAAGATGACATTGAAAGACTCATCCTTCTACCCATAGACTGCCTGTTTGGAATACCATGTCCAGCCAGCCTATGGCCACTTTGAAGCTTATACTTTTATTTTATTTTGTTCTATTTTAAGCTTTCATTTTTATTTGCTCAAGAAATTTACCCAGATCCATTTCTTTTTATTTTTATGCTATGTAATATTGAAAGCATTTTTAACATTTTAATTTATCATGCAAAGCAATGGTTTCTTTATGGCATTATTATGCATATATGTCATTCTGTTTTGTTCTAATTCATCCCCTCCTCTACTTACCTGACCCATTTGTATGTGATATTTATGCTGCTGTTAGGGCTGGAGATGTAGCTCAGTTGTAGAACTGTTCAGCATGCCAGAGACCCTGGTATTATATAGTACTAAATTTGAATCATAGGAAGTCTATGAGAGAAAAAAGTGCAGTAAGGACTTCAGGACCAGTAATTTAAATAGGAAAGATTAAAATTTTAATTCTTTAATTAAGCTGATATTTTTTTTTAAAAAGTCAGAGTAAAAAGTTGAAAAATGCTATTACGCTGAGATAGTTATTTATTTATTTATTTATTTATTTATTTATTTATAAATTGAGAGACGAGAGTAAGCAGTGGGCAGTCAGTGCCCAGCTTTTGATCGGCTGGAACCAATGGTGAGGAACCAAGGTCGGTGCCCTGAAATCTAAAACCATTTACTTTCCAACGGTTCTCCAATCATTAAAATTCTTCATTGTGGATCCCGTTGTATTCCATTTGCATATGTACTAATATGCATTGTTCTACTATAAGTTGTCAAATGTTATCTTTCCTTTTCTATGCATTTTCAAAAAACATACATGGTTTCTCTGAGCAGACAATAACTACAAAAACTATTCTGACATATTTCAACTCTTTGATGAGACCCAAGATGGACAATTTAAGATCAAAACAAACTTGTATCTTATTGAGGAAATTATTATTTAATTTTGAAACACTCAACTCTCTTTAAGGTTCATCCAATCGCAAAAGGGCAGGGCCCTTGACAGTTATGAGACTATACTGCAGATTCAGATCAAACCCTTCCTTTGCCATTTATTAGGTGACTGTACCCACAGGAGGAGCTGAGCCTGTGAAATCTTAGTACAGTCATGTTCTCAACACAGGTAACAATAAACACTGTTCTTTTAAGTAAACACAATAGAAAATGCTGCTGCAGAGGAAATAGCAACACAGTAGCTTCTTGCAAGCCAAACAGCAACAACAAAAAATGTGACCAGTTTCCCTACTGCATTTATAAAATAAACTGCTTTTTTTTTTTTCAGGAGAAGAACTCGGAATAATTCCCCAGATAAGAATTAGATCTCTTGCTTCCCACAGGCAGACTGCAATGGACAGAACTAATGGCAGCGTCTTCTCTGGATTTATCCTTCTGGGCTTCTCCAACAGGCCTGAGCTGGAAACGGCTCTCTTTGTGGTTATGTTGCTCCTCTACTTCTTGAGCTTCCTCGGCAACAGCACCATCATATTGCTGTCAGTTATAGACCTTCACCTCCATACCCCCATGTATTTCTTCCTTTCTAATCTCTCCTTTATGGATCTTTGTTTGACTACTTGCACTGTCCCTCAGACACTGTTTAACATCAAGGGGAAGGACAAGACCATCACTTATGGTGGCTGTGTGACCCAACTCTTCATCGCCCTGGGACTCGGAGGAGTGGAGTGTATACTCTTGTCTGTGATGGCTTACGATCGCTATGCTGCCGTCTGCCGACCGCTCCACTACATGGTCATCATGCACCCACAGCTTTGCATACAACTGGTGATAACTGCTTGGCTCACGGGGTTTGGCAATTCTGTGGTACAGACAGCATTGACCATGACTCTTCCCCTCTGTGGCAGAAATCAACTGGACCATTTCTTCTGTGAAGTTCCGGTGATGCTGAAGCTAACCTGTGCGAACTCCTTCATTAATGAAGCCGAACTCTTTGCTGTCAGTGTCTTCTTCTTGGTGGTACCCCTCTCACTCATATTAGTGTCCTACGGCTACATTACTCATGCAGTTCTAAAGATCAAGTCAGCCCAGGGGAGGCGGAAGGCCTTTGGAACCTGTGGCTCTCACCTTATGGTAGTGGTTATCTTTTTTGGCACACTCATCTCCATGTACCTCCAGCCTCCCTCCAGCTACTCACAGGATGTGAACAAAAGCATGGCGCTTTTCTATACTCTGGTGACTCCTCTGTTGAATCCCCTGATTTACACACTAAGGAACAAGGAAGTCAAAAGTGCATTAAGGAGAATAATGGGGAGAAGGACAGATTCAAGAAAGAGTTAATGCAAGTTGCAGTCCTAAACACTTAAGCTCTGGGAGACTGCTGTATATCTAAAAACTAGTGTAAATGTAAGTTAATAAATCGTCAATATACCAAAAGCACTATTTTGAGCATCCAATTGGGTTGATAGATGAATAAGTGATTAGAGATAGATGATAGGTAGATAATTAGACATCAAATGAGAGAGAAGTCTTGTTACTATGGAGTTAAACCTTATCAAGAGACTATAAGTAAGATAAGGTAACATAAATTAGATGTATTATATATTAGACTGCTGAGTGGAATAAGCAAATATAAGTGCATATAATTTCTGTATAACCATGTGGATTTTTTTTTCACAAATGCAATCTGACGTGTGCTATGGAACTTAGCACTAAAGCTTACAAGTCAGAAGATCATTAAGTTCAAAGCCAGACTTTGGCTAAACAGTGAGTATCAAGCCAGTCAAAGAATCATAGTAAGAGTAAAATCCTACCTTTAAAAATATTCAAGCCAGTTGGTGAATCCTGAAGAAAAAATTAGAGTGAAGTGCTATCATTTTCAAATTAAATTTTTAGAATTATATAATTTCTTAAAATAATATTTAGTATTTATATATCTAAATGTGAAAGAATGTTTTTACAAATAAAAATTTAATAAAAAGCTAAAAATTTTAATTAACCAATGATTTTAGGGTATTTAAACATTTTATGCACATAAATAGAGTAGAATATACTGAAATCAATTTTTAAACATTAAAAGGAAAAACACAATCAAAGTATCTGAAAAACTTAACATGTTTATAAATATGTTCTTGAATATTTCTTATTTGACAACAGCAAGTTTGAAGGTTTGTTTTTATAACTTGAACTAAATGATGGAACAAAGATTTCTCTGTATCAATTAAAATCAATTAGTGAGTTGTTGCGTGAGTTCTGTAGTGACTCTGTCTCTGTACTGGATAACGTTTAGTGACTTCTGAATGCTTTTAGGGTACTATACATAAGACTGATTTATTTAGTGTCTATTTATTGGACTTTTTATGTAATAATGATTAGTTTTATTGAAAATATATCATTGAAAATGATACCAAACTTTCATACAAGAGTTTCTTTTATTTATGGAGGTAACCTGAGGCAATGACACTGTGTTTTAGATGAAAAATGTAACTGACATTTTCAACAAGTCATCTGATATTAACAGGACTTTAAATTCTATTACCTCCACCAATTTTTTTCATTCCTGGGATGGAGTTTTCCATAGCAAGATTGCTGCCCTCCCCACTGTCTGATTATGTTGGCAAACAGAGTTTTTATTTCCTTCTTTGTTTTTTTGTTTTGTTTTGCTTTGCTTTTTGTTATTGGGGAGGAGTTGTCTATCTATTTGTTTCTTTGCTTGTTTTTGAGCCAGAGTATTACTTTGTAGTCCTGGTTGGCCTAAAAGGCAATATATAGAGGAGGATGGTTTCAAACCCACAGAGATTCCACCTGCCTCTGAGCCCTGAGTGCTGGAATTAAAAGCTTTGCCACCACACTTGGCCAGAAAATTTATTTCTGAAAGTCTGTGCTCTGTATGTCATGAGGCATGTGACATCACTCTTAGAGCAACACAGACACAAAATACAAGGACAAACCTGTCCCTCCGTGTCTCCTGTCCTTGTGCCTTCTTTTCACTTGTGTGGCCTATTAAGCACCTTTGCCAGAAATGCCTAGTTGTATGACAGCTGAAGCTCTGTGGGTGGTGTCCTTTCTCAATTTCTTCATCCTCAGAAATAGTCTTCTGGTACCTTCTATAGTTTTCAGTCCAAACCTATTCTTAACTCTGTGTTGCTGCCCCTCACTCATAGTAAGTAACTCAGAGCTACTTAGTTTGAGGATCTTTTGCTGCATCTTTACGTTGGTGCTTTGGAGCACTATGAGGCTGTGAACTTCCTCTCTCTTATCTTCTGCCCATAAATGTGTTTGTCTGACTCAGGTAATTACTGAGTTAAATGCACTGTAGCTGTATATTTTGGATTGTGGGATATAACTGTAAAACCAGAACAAATTTTCTTCATAGATTCACTTGCAGAAGATTAGTTTTTATTGTATCCTCAGCATACAGCCTTTCTTTCTTGATTAAGACCATAGCTGTCACATTATCAGTTACTTTGCAACTTATCTTTAGCAAGTTGCCTTTTCACATTACCAGTTTGAGTATTCTTGAATTTTGAGACAATTAATAAAAAAAAAATAGGAATAGCTTCAAGACAAGTACTACTGTATTATATCAGTCCATCCCATAAACAATGGCACTACTAAGTGAGCAAGGGTTAATGACACAGAGAATATATATATATATATATATATATATATATATATATGCACTAGTGATGGTTTGAATAGATATGCCCCCCCTTGGTGCATGTGTTTGAATGCTTGGCCCATAGGGAATGGCACTTTTAATAGCTGTGGCCTATTGGAGTGGGTGTGGCCTTGTTGGAGAAAGCACCACTGTGGTTGAAGGAAGCACCACTGAGGAGGCAGGCTTTGAGGTCTTATATGTGCTCATGGAATGCTCAGTGACACTGTCTCCTTCTACTGCCTTCAGAACAAGATGTAGAATGCTCAGCTCCTTCTCCAGCACCAAGTCTGCCTGCACACTGCCATGTTTCCCACCTTGATGATAATGGACAGAATCTCTGAACCTGTAAGCCAGCTCCAATTAAATGGTGTCCTTTATAAGAGTTGCCTTGGTCATGGTAGCTCTTCACAGCAATAAAACCCCAACTAAGACAATGTTAAACAAAGGTTGGTCCTCATGCCAAGCAATACACCAAGAGATACAGATATGTAGTCGCCACTGATAATAGCTCCAAACTGAAAACCTATGGGTTTTTTTTTTTTTTTTTTTTTTTTTTGCTTCCACATCTTTTCCATTAACACTTTCAGGCTCTAAAAGCTAAGGTGACAGAAAGCAACCTGAACATGAGTTGAATAATGGGGTTGGCCCAGGCAGATGTCCTTGCCATAAAGGTGGAAATAAGCACAGTACCATGTAAGGTTATATTGACAAATAGAAAACACGAGAGTCCTTGAACACATAGCCAATGTATATGGACATTTACTGACTTCTGGAGCTACATGGAAAGCTCAGGTCTAGACTGAAAACTTTGCAAAGATAAAATGAAAACTGAAATTTTATTGTGTCTACTGAAGACACACTGGGGAAAAGAGTCTTGTCTCTTTATTACATCTTCTCCTATTAGGACATTTAAAGTTAGGGAGATGGCTTGCTATAAAAGCATAGAGAACTAAGTTAATTTTCCTAGCACCATATAAAAGTTTCACATTAGCATAGTGGACAATATCTATGATTCCAAATCTGTAGGATGGAGAATCCCAAGGTCTTACTGATCAGTCCAGCCAAAATGACAAAGTCTAGGTTTATGGAGAAACCTTCTCTATGAATAAAGAAAGGGAGGGAAGGAGGGAGGGAGCAAGGGAGCGAGGGAGAGAGGGAGGAAAGGAGGGAGGGAGGAAAGGAGGGAGGAAGGGAAGAAAGGAGGAAAGGATGGAGGGAGGGAGGAAAGGGGAGGAAGGAAGGAAAGGATGGAGGGAGGAAAGGAGGGAAGGAGGGAAAGAAAAGGAAGGAAGAGAGAAGAGAAACAAATGAAGAAGTCATCCCAGCTTCATCCTCTGACCTCTCCACACATACTCACAAATATACACAAAAGGACACTTGACAACATTTGAAACAGTATGAATCGAAAGACTAAGTAAGAAGACTAAGGAATAACAGTCGATCTAAGAATGGAAGTACATGCTGAGTGTTCTGTTTGTACAACATTGCTTGAACTTCCTGCTAATTTTGTCCCATTGTGTTATGGCTTTTTGATGACTGACCCATTTTCCCCTTGTGGATAGTATAAAAGATTCTGAACTTCTTAATAAGCTTGCTGGCATATGTCATCAGCACATATAGACCTCCTCATCCCAACTTTCTATCTTCTTGATTTGCTCATGCCTGATCCTCCTCAACACCTCACCATTTAAGACCCTTATACTTGCAGGTTTAGGTCGGACTTACCCTACAATGGGAAAACAATACTCCAACTAAAAATCTCTTACTAGCAAATAAAAAGCCTGCTGCCAAGAATAGGTTATCCTTTCAAGTTATTGCCCAAAGGGGTCACGTAGGCATTACAGGCTATTGATATTACTCTTGGCTACCCTCCAGAACCTGACAGTAAAATCCTATTGCTGTTGAACATCTCTTAAGGTGTTTCTCAACTCTCCGAAGTTCTTCATGTGAAAAGTCTTTGTTTAGCTCGGTACCCCACATTTTAATGGGGTTATTTTGTTCTCTGGGTTCTACCTTCTTGAGTTCTTTGTATATATTAGATATTAGCCCTCTGTCGGATTTAGGTTTGGTGAAGATCCTTTCCCAATCTGTTGGTTGACGTTTTGCCCTTTTGACAGTGTCCTTTGCCTTACAGAAAGTTTGTAGTTTTATGAGGTCCCATTTGTCAATTCTTGATCTTAGAGCGTAAGGTATTGGTGTTCTGTTCAGGAACTTTTCCCCTGTGCCCATGTCCTCAAGGGCCTTCCCCAGTTTCTTTTCTATTAGTTTCAGTGTGTCAGGTTTTATGTGGAGGTCCTTGATCCATTTGGAGTTGAGCTTAGTACAAGGATATAAGAATGGATTGATTTGCATTCTTCTGCATGCTGACCTCCAATTGAACCAGCACCATTTGTTGAAAACACTATCTTTTTTCCACTGGATGCTTTCAGCTCCGTTGTCGAAGATCAAGTGACCATAGGTGTGTGGGTTCATTTCTGGGTCTTCAATCCTATTCCATTGATCCACTTGTCTGACATTGTACCAATACCATGCAGTTTTTATCACTATTGCTCTGTAGTAAAGTTTGAGATCTGGGATACTGAATCCCCCTGCCGTTCTTTTACTGTTGAGAATAGTTTTAGCTATCCTGGGTTTTTTGTTATTCCAGATGAATTTGAGTATTGCTGTTTCTAGCTCTATGAAGAACTGGGTTGGGATTTTGATGGGGATTGCATTGAATCTGTAGATTGCCTTTGGCAATATGGCCATTTTAACTATATTAATCCTGCCAATCCATGAGCATGGAAGATTTTTCCATTTTCTGAGATCTTCTTCGATTCCCTTCTTCAGAGATCTGAAGTTCTTGACATATAGGTCTTTCACTTATTTGGTTAGAGTCACCCCAAGATACTTTATGCTGTTTGTGGCTATTGTGAAGGGTGTCATTTCCGTAATTTCTTTCTCAGTCTGCTTATCCTTTGAGTATATAAAGCTACTGATTTGCTTGAGTTGATTTTGTAGCCAGCCACTTTGCTAAAGTTGTTTATCAGCTGTAGGAGTTCTCTAATAGAGTTTTTTGGGTCACTTAAGTATACTATCATATCATCTGCAAATAGTGATAGTTTGACTTCTTCCTTTCCAATTTGTATCCCTTTGACTTCCTTGTGTTGTCTAATTGCTCTAGCTAGGACTTCAAGAACTATATTGAAAAGATATGGAGAGAGGGGGGAGCCTTGTCTAGTCCCTGATTTTAGTGGGATTGCTTCAAGTTTCTCTCCATTTAGTTTGATGTTGGCTACCAGTTTGCTGTATATTGCTTTTACTATGTTTATATATGGGCCTTGAATTCCTGTCCTTTCCAAGACTTTTAGCATGAAAAGATGCTGAATTTTGTCAAACGTTTTTTCAGCATCTAATGAAATTATCATGTGGTTTTTTTCTTTGTTGTTTATGTAGTGGATTGCATTGATGGATTTCCTTATATTGAACCATTCCTGCATCCCTGGGATGAAGCCTACTTGATCCTGGTGGATGATCGTTTTTATGTGTTCTTGGATTCACTGGGCAAGAATTTTATTGAGTATTTTTGCATCGATATTTATAAGAGAAATTGGCCTGAAATTCTCTTTCTTAGTTGGATCTTTGTGTGGTTTTGGTATCAGCATAATTGTGGCTTCGTAGAAGGAGCTGGGTAGTGTTCCTTCTGTTTCTATTTGGTGGAATAGTTTGAAGAGTATTGGTGTTAAGTCTTCTTTGAAGGTCTGATAGAATTCTGCTCTGAAACCATCTGGTCCTGTGCTTTTTTTTGGTCGGAAGGCTATCTATGACCCCTTATATTTCTTTAGGGGTTATGGGTCTGTTTAGATGATCTATTTGATCCTGGTTTAATTTTGGTATTTGGTATCTGTCTAAGAAATTGTCCATTTCCTCCCAATTCTCCAGTTGTGTTGAGTACAGGGTTTTGTAGTAGGATCTGATGATTTTTTGAATTTCCTCAGTTTCTGTTGTAATATCTCCCTTTCCATTTCTAATTTTGTTAATTTGGATACTTTCTCTGTGCCCTTTGGTTAGTCTGGCTAAGGGTTTATCTATCTTGTTGATTTTTTCAAAGAACCAGCTCCTGGTTTTGTTGATTCTTTGTATGGTTCTCTTGGTTTCTACTCGATTGATTTCAGCCCTGAGTTTGATGATTTCCTGTCTTCTCCTCCTCCTGGGTAAATTAGCTTCTTTTTATTCCAGGGTTTTCAGTTGTTCCATTAATCTTCTAGTGTATGATCTTTTGAATTTCTTTTTGGAGGCACTCAAAGCTATGAGTTTTCCTCTTAGCACTGCTTTCATTGTGTCCCATAGATTTGTGTATGTTGTGCCTTCACTTTTGTTAAATTGTAAAAAATCTTCGATTTCTTTCTTTATTTCTTCCTTGACCAAGGCATCATTGAGTAGAGTATTGTTCAGTTTCCATGTGTATGTGGGCTTTCTGTTGTTTTTATTGTTATTAAATACCACTTTTACTCCACAGTGATCTGATAGGAGGCATGGGATTATTTCAATCTTCTTATATTTTTGAGGTCTGTCTTGTGACCAACTATATGATCAATTTTGGAGAAGGTACCATGAGGTGCTGAGAAAAAACTATATTCTTTTGCTTTGGGATGAAAAGTTCTATATATATCTGTTAAATCCAATTGGTCCAAAGCTTCAATTAGTTTCACTGTCTCCCTGTTTAGTTTCTGTTTTCCTGATCAGTCCATTGATGACCGTGGAATCATTAGGGAAATGCAAATTAAAACAACCCTGAGATTTCACCTCACACCAGTCAGAATGGCTAAGGTCAAAAACTCAGGAGACAGCAGGTGCTGGCGAGGATGTGGAGAAAGAGGAACACTCCTCCACTGCTGGTGGGATTGTAAGATGGTGCAACCACTTTGGAAATCAGTCTGAAGGTTCCTCAGAAAACTGGGCATGACACTTCCAGAGGACCCTGCTATACCACTCCTGGGCATATACCCAGAGGATTCCCCAGCATGCAATAAGGACACATGCTCCACTATGTTCATAGCAGCCCTATTTGTAGTAGCTAGAAGCTGGAAAGAATCCAGGTGTCCCTCAACGGAGGAATGGATGCAAAAAATGTGGTATATTTACACAATGGAGTACTATTTAGCCATTAGAAACAATGAATTCATGAAATTCTTAGACAAATGGATGGAGCTGGAGAACATCATACTAAGTGAGGTAACCCAGTCTCAAAAGATCAATCATGGTATGCACTCACTGATAAGTGGATATTAACATAGAAACTTGGAATACCCAAGAAATAATCCACATATTAAATGATGTCCAAAAAGAACGGAGGAGTGGCCCCTGGTTCTGGAAAGACTCAGTGCAGCAGTATAGGGGAATACCAGAACAGGGAAGTAGGAAGGAGTAGATGGAGGAACAGGGGGAGGGAAGAGGGCTTATGGGACTTTCGGGGAGTGGGGACCCAGAAAAGGGGAAATCATTTGAAATGTAAATAAAGAATACATCGAATAAAAAAATCCTATTGCTGAAGACATCACATATTTGAATCACAGACTAGGAAGAAATCAAGCTAGTACTAAAATCTTCATCCCTGCTGACTAGGTTTTACAGTGCTGAAAGGAAGTATGCATTCTACAAAAACCAAAAATATATCATTAATCTCAGCCAGATGCAAATCCTGAAAATGTCAATGACTAGCCAGATATGGTCACTTGTGCAATAGTGGCACAGTGGTTATGGGAGTGGCCAATCACTTTCTTCTTGGATATAAGTCATGCTCCATGAGGTAGAGACCATATCTGGCGTTGTTAAAAGGCTCAGAAATCTGTGACTAGTATTGGTCACAGGCTCTAGGGGAGAACCCAATACTCAGCTAAATGAACATAGTATTAAATTGACTTCTAGTAAGTATTATAATGACCTATTGCTATACCATAGATCAGAGCATTTCTCAATCCTAATCAAGAGAAGCTTCTTGTTGCAGTAGATGGCAATTAACACAGAGACTCTCCATTGATCACCACACAAAGATTAAGGAACTATGAAGTGAGGCTGCAGAGATGTCTCGATAGCTAAGTATAGCTGCACAGCGGCTTGGGTCAAACTGGATACACCTAGAGGGGAGCTGAGGCTGAAAGAGAACAGATGGATGTGAGAGAAATAACAAGCCAAGACAAAGTTCTTTCTGATCAAGGCCCAATGTGTAATATCTTAACCCAGAATATAAAGGGGGAAAACTCAAAGACCTGTCTTTGTTCTGGCTGAGTTGAGACACAAAGTAAGCTCAGCAGGCGCTCGACTCCTCAAGACTCTGGCTGAGAGGCCAGAAGCTGTCTCCAGCCAGGCTGTAAAAACCTGGAGGTTTTGCCAACTCAAGGCTGGGGCGGGGGGCGGGGGGGGGGTACAGCTAAGAGCATTGGCTACTCTTCCAGAGGGTCTGTGTTCAATTCCCAGCACCCACATGGCAGTCCACAACTATCTGTTCCAGAGAATCTTAATGCCTTCCTCTGGTCCCTGTGGGCATGACACAAATGGGATTCACAGACATATATGCAGTCAAAACACCTATATACATAAAATAATAAAATTTTAAAATTAATTATTTTTAAAAGAGACTGTGGACTTCTCAGGGTTGCATAGAACATACACATTAGACCTCTTTCTCTTAGGAATTTTGAGTACAATAGGGTGGAAAAATTGTCATACCCAGAAGTGGTAGATAACATCATGGAAATAGTATCTTCCTGACCCTACCAGGTAGTAGTAGTACATATGAACTCAAAATGATTGTGACAAGATCGCGACAAGCTCAAGACCGACAGAATCCCAGCATAAACAGGAGGAATGCACAAAATCCTACCACTAGCTAAGAACCTCCTGCTATGAGACAGTTTTCTCTAATGATGTGAACCCTGGTAGGTAGACTATATCAGGGAAGACTCCACTCCCAAGACTAGATGGAAACACAAAATGGAATCCACTGGGTGGGGGGACTCGAAGATGGGAGAAAATGGAGAGAAGAGAGGCTTATTATAGGAGTAGTTAGGAGAGGGGTGAATATGTTTAAGATACATTGCAAAAAATTCTCCAAGAATTAATGAATGTATTGGTTTTTTGTTTTGTTTTGTTTTGTTTTGTTTTTCTTGTCAGGACAACATTTAATTGAGGCAAGCTTACAGGTTCGGGAGTTCAGTGCATTATCTTCAAGATGGGAGCATGGCAGCGACCCGGCAGGCATAGTACAGGCAAAACAGAGTTCTAGTTCTACATCTTCATCTGAAGGCTGCGGGCAGAATACTCAAATATACTGTTTTTAAAAGTTACATTTTTCTTCCTTTCCCAAATTTAGAAATTCATTTCTGCTTAATACAAAAAGCTTCTAAAAATCTTGACCATTACTAAATGAGACTGTTCCAACAAATTATCCTATCTGTACAATCCCTTTTTGTAGGGTTATATAGGATGGAACAGCGGATCTTCCATCAGTATCAAGTCTTCAAAGGCTGGAGAAAGTCCCCCTCCTTGTAGACAAAGATCTCACTGGAGTCTGTCAAGTTTGAGATCCTGGCGCTCCTTGCAACCTCTGTGAGTTATTTGGAGGGCTGAAACCTTGTTCTTCTTTTCCCTCTGCTGCAACAGTCTTCTTTCAGTTCTCTCACTAGGATATGCTCTCCCAAGACGCAGCAGCTATAGGAACCATCGGAGTGCCTGACTGGTTAAACTTGCAGAGACTCAAGTAAACCCTGATTGGGTAAGTGATGTAAATGAAGAGATAAAAAATGGGATCAATCAAAAATGAGCTGTCAAACATCAGCAAGTGAGGCAAAATAAAGCCTTCAAACCTGAGAGTTCTCCTGGGGGGGGGGGTTCTCTGCTTCTTCCCTCTTCCAACCTCCTTCATGTTGGAGGTGATATGGGGAGAATAGGAAAAAGTCCAGGAAACCCATTACTCCACATCTGTTCATTACTCTAATTGCCACCAGACAAAAGCACCATGTTGAGCCCTGAGGTTCGTGGTCCTTTCTTCATCATAGCTGCCTTCGCTAAAGCTGTGAACTGACTCTCCTATCTCTACCTCCCAGGTGCTGGGGTTGCAGGCATGAGTTGCTATGGGGACAGTTAGGTACTCAGATGGCCCCTATATTTCCTGTTGGTCTCTTGAAAGAACATATCCTAGTGAGGGGAGTGAAGGAAGACTTTGCAGCAGAGGAAAAAGAAGAAAAAACATTCCAACTGTCTTGAACCATGTCTGTCTTTTGTCTTCTAGTGCTGTCCATAAGTTTTGGCATTCCTTGGCAGATAGAGCCATCTAGATTTTCTTTTCTCATGTGATTCTGTCCACCTACCTAGCTTTGTGTCTCTGTACTCTTGAAGACCAATCACATTGGATATGGGTCCTTTTAAATTAAATATGCACTCAATTGATTACAAATGCAAAGATCTAGTCTCCAAATAAAACTGCATTTTTTGGTACAGTATCTTTTTGGGTAACATCATTCAGACTGTAAATAAGTTTTGCTCCTGGCCTTGCCATCTCTTTTTTACAATGGAAGCTAGCCTATCTTCATCATTTAGAAGCACCGAGAAGGTTTTGTTAATGGTCTTCATTAATGTTTTTCTGTTTTCAATTTCATTTATTTCTGCTCTAAATTGCTTGGTTTTGGGTGTTATTTTTATTGACTTTGGATGTCAGTTGCTTTTCTTCTACCTTCCAAAGGTAAAACCTTACATTATTGATTTTAGGTCTTTTTTTTTCTTATTTAGTGATGCATTTATAATTTTCCCTGTAAGAAATGCTTTCACATCACTCCAGAAATATCAATAAATTTTCTCTTCACTTAGCTCAATTATATTTCAACTTTCTCTTTTCATTTCTTGTATAGCACAGATGTTATTAAGAAGTATAGTTTAGAGCTAAAGAGACCACTCAGCCGTTAGCTGCTCTTCCAGAGGACCAGGACTCAGTTCCTATCACCCACATCAGGTAGCTCTCACAACTGTAACTGTAACTCCAATTTAATATGGAAGCATGTGGGGCCCTTTTGTTATCTTTCTCTTATTAAGTTCTAGTTTATACTTGTGTATGATCTCATAATTCACCTTGTACTACTTCTCTTTCTTTAATTTATGAAAGTACATTTATAATTGAGAATATGAACTATCTCTGTGCATGTCTCATGTGAACTTTAATAGAATTCATAGTCTCACACTCTTGGATAAAGTAGTCTATAGCCCTTAGAGTAATGGTCAATTGGCAATGCTGTTGAATTCAGCTCTGTCCTAACTGATTTTCTGTTTTCTAGAGCTATCAACCATAATATCGAGTACTGTGATTAATCTAGGTTGTTGGCTTGACTGTATGGAGAGACACTTAGAAAATGGGTAAAGAAAACCTCAGTGTGTGTCAATAAGGTACTTTCAGAGAAGACTGACACATCAGTCAGTAAAGATGCACTCTGATGTGGGCAGCACTGGACAATAAGCTAGGGACCTGGCTGAGTCAACGAGGGGGTCAGGAGCGAGGACCTCACACTCAGGCACAGTGAGCCCTTCAGATACCACACTTTTTTAAAATGCTGCCACAGACTCCATGGATGCCTGATTCCAGCATCTTCAGTCTCTAGACAACACCTCCAAGGAGTTTCCAGATCTTGCTCTTTAAGATGAGACTGCATCATGGGTTCCTCTCAGTCTCTACTTGTCTCACCTCTTCCTTTCAGGTAGTCATTGTGGAACGCCCCAACCTCTAAACCTATGAGTCAATCTAATAAATCCCCTCTCATAACTATATATACATTGTTGGTTGTATTCATCCGAAGGACCTTAATACAGATGTTTAACCATCAGTGATAAAGAGATACTGAATTATCTCACTATAATAGTAGATCCACCAATTTTATCTTACAGTTTGGACAATGCTTCCCTTGTATAACTTTGTTGTGAGGTTTGAGCCTGCCAAGGATTGTTAGGTCTTCTTGGGTATTTAACCCTTGTATCATTTTACTACATTCCTCTTTATCACTGGTAACTTTTTTGTGCTTTAGAATCTTTTCTATCTGAAATAAATATAGTCATTAGAACTATATGATTCTATGTTTGTGTTCGTAATCAGTGTGGGATATTTATAGACAATAGGTAATTGCACCTTGTCTTTTGATCCATCCATGCCCCAGCCCGCGGGGGTTTTTGAAGGGGACCCTAGAAGAGAAGGGCAGAGAAACAGAGACAAGAGACGTGAAGAACGAGGTCAAGACAAATTAACTGCTCAAGACCTAGTAAACTGTATTTTCTCAGGGAACTTATACAGGCAGGGGAAGAAGTGAGCAAGTGGGATTCTGCACGTAGTCTGGGCAATCAGCCAAGGTGAATCTCTGGCAGCAGCAAGATGTTTTCTTCTTCTGGGAGGGCACAGTGACCACTCGATTTCTCCAAGGTCTATAGCTGAGGAAAAGTCAAAACCCAAGCCTATCTTTAAAATGAACTCTAAACAAAAAGTAAAGTCAGTTTGGCTCCTGGCACATCCAGGCAAACTCGGTATTTTCATTAGCATATTTACATCATTTGGGTTTAAAGTTATTATCTACACAGCTGGATAAATATTTACCATATTTGCTGCTGTTTTCTCCTCACTGTTCTGGTCCTATTTTTTTCCTACTCTCATTTTGCCTTGTATTTCATTAATGAATTTATTCACTTTACATCCTAGTCAAAGACCCCCTCCCTCCTCTCTTCCCAGCCCTAGCCTCACAAATCCCTCCCCCACTACCCTACCTTCTCCTCACAGAAGGGGAAGCCTCCCTTGGCTACCACGCAACCCTGGGATATCAAGTCAAAGCAGGACTAAGTGTAGCTTCTTCCATTGAGACCCGATCTTGCCTTGTATTTTTTAATTGCACATTTTATAAATCAAGACACTTTTCCTGGATTACAATAATACATTTTATGATTGAAATATATTATAATCTTAGGCAGTTGCCCTAAAGCTTGCATTATTCATGTGATTGAAATGTTTTCAAAAACTGCTTCACAGATGTACAGGTATCTTATAATAACAAAATATTTCTAATTCCTCCTTGCTGTCCCTTGTTTCATTGCTATTATTCATTCCACATATACGTCAGCATATATACTATGTATACTATGTGTATGTATACATATATACTTTGCATATATAAAATAATACATTGTCGCTGAGCATGCTACTCATATGATAAAGTATGTTTCTAGAATGCATGAAGCATTTCATAAGCTAGGGAGGGAATACAGAATCAGAATTCCATTACTCAGAAGGTGGAAGAAAGGGGACCGGGAGTTCAAAGTCATCTCTAGCTACATAGTGAGTTCAGAGATAGCCCATGCTACATGAAATCTTGCTTTTAAAAATACATTGTTGAGTCCAGTCTTCTTCCGGGGGACCCTGCTATACCTCTCCTAGGCATATACCCAGAGGATTCCCCAGCATGCAATAAGGACATATGCTCCACTATGTTCATAGCAGCCTTATTTATAATAGCCAGAAGCTGGAAAGAACCCAGATATCCCTCAATGGAGGAATGGATACAGAAAATGTGGTATATATACACAATGGAGTACTATTCAGCAATTAAAAACAATGAATTCATGAATTTTTTAGGCAAATGGTTGGAACTGGAAAATATCATCCTAAGAGAGGTAACGCAATCACAAAAGAACACACATGGACTGCAATCATTGATAAGTGGATATTAATTAGCCCTGAAGCTCTGAATACTGAAGATACAATTAGCATATCAAATGATTCCCATGAAGAAGAAAGAAGAGGGCCCTAATCCTGGAAAGACTTGATCCAGCACTGTAGGGGAGTACCAGGACAGAGAAAAGGGAGGGGGAAAGATAGGAGAATGGATGGAGAGAAGAGGACTTATGGGACATATGGGGAGGGGGGGGGGAACTGGGAAAGGGGAAAGCTTTTGGATAATAAAGAATATAGAAAATAAAAATATATATTAAAAAATACATTATTGATTTACAAAGTTTAGGTAAATATTCTCCAGTGGTCTGTGTATTAAAAGCTTAGCCATTAGCTATGATGTTAATGGGAGGCATTAGAACTTTCAAAAGGTAAGGCCTAGAGGGAGAAGTTTAGCTGAGTAGAGAACATTTTTGCAGAAGATATTGGCATTCTCTCCCACTTTTGCTCTCTCACTCTTTCTCCCTTTCTCTCCCTTCTTCTCCCTCCCCTCCCTCTTCCCCCACTCTATCTATCCTTCTTTCTCTCCCTCTCTCCTCTCTCATCATATGAAGAAACCCAGGTTATTCTACTCAAAGATGGGGGATATTATCAAGCAGACATAAGCCATTCAAAGCCAGTGATCCTAAGCTGACCCTATACCTAAGTCAGACAAATATGTGAATCAAACAAAAAACAGAACTACTCAAGTTCGTACACCTCAAATTTCTGATGCTCCTAATTGCACACTATAGAAATGATTGATGTTAAGCTATTTAGTTTTGCAGAAATTTGTTAATATAGAAAACCACTTGCTGGTATAGACCTCTTGATGCTGGGGGCTATGCATTATAAGAATAGCAGCAGCAAGAATGCCCCACACAAACTGGTCATCTTTCCCATGTATATACAGAATGCTAAAACAGAACACTCCAAAACCTTTGGTATCAGCCCCAGGAAAACCTGTGCGCTGAGCTCATTCCACTAATGCATTAGTGCTGGTACTGGGTAATAGAACATAAGATGAGATTATGTGATTTCTGGCTACATATTTGTTATCTCAAAACTCCTTTGTCACAAAATGGGTCCTTGAATATCAGGCATGTGTAAGCTGGAGGAAGATAATGCTAATGGAATGTTTCAATCATGGAACATAGAACCTACATTTAGGGAACTGGTCAACCCTACTAAAGAAAAAATTTTCAAGTTGTTGTGATGTTTGTTGTTTCAGTGTGTCTTCTGAGGGGGAAGAGAGACAAGCTACAACATTCTTGGAAGCATACAATCTCTAGATGTTTTCTCTGGGTCTCCCTGGGGAATCGTCTTCCATAGAATTGTTCCTACAGTTACAATTTGTAAATCACAAAGGAGATGAAGTCATGATTTCTGGAGTTCAGGGACTTTTTCAAGATTGGGTCCCCATAGGCTCAAAGAAGCTGTGAGCCTTAATATGGAGAAGTCCTTTAGTCACTCACATTCACCCTGTACCTTTTGTGACCTGCTTAAAAACTGTCCCTTCCCTCAACTGTGTTCTTTCTAAGGAAAGGGAAACAGTTCAGCACTTTGCATTTTTCATTACCTCCAAGTGAAACTTAGAAGTTGATTCACTCAAAGAAATCATATGATCACCTGGTAAGTGAGCGTGGAACCAACCAGTAGAGATGAGCAGATCTGGAAAATCAGAAAGAAAATATGTCACTTCCTAAACAAGGAAGACAAATTCAGACTGTAGATAAGGCCTTGCCTAACCTATAGTAGGTACCTAATAACCACCTGTAGAATTCATCAATCAAATAGTGAATGCCTACTTCTGAAAATATGGGATCAAATATTCAGTGGAGACATGATGAAAAGTGGACTAGGTTTCAAATCAAGAAAATCTGTCCGAGACTGAGAATTGTAGCTTAATGTTCGTGAGCTTGTTTAGCATATGTGAGGCCCTGAGTTCAGTCCTCAGAACCACGAAAAGAAAAAGAAAGAGGAGGGGTCAAAGGGTAGAAACAAAAGGAAGGAAAGAAAGGGAAAAAAGGAGGAAGGAGAGAAGGAAAGAAGGACGGAATGGAGGAAGGGAGGGAGGGAGAGAGGAAGGGAAGAAGGAAAGAAGGAAGGAATTTTGTTTCAGATCCTGCCTTTACTAAAACACATTGCCTACATAATAAGAACACAACACGCATATGATGATACACAAAGTGAAGATATACTGTGACTACTGTGCTCTCCATCTCGATGAGGAATGCATGGTTTCTTGTGTGGCTGTAGAATTTATCCAGTTGGCTTTACATGTTCTTAATTGCTTTATACTTATTGTAGGAAAAATATTAGAAAAAGTGAAGGATATGGTGCCGTTCATGGACTGTGGTCTCTGTAACACCCTTTATGGCTTGATGTCACAGATGACTCTGCAGAAGTATCTACAGAATAGTTCTACCGTAAATCATTGAGAAGCCACTTTTGCTTCTTTCAGGATATTGTTGTTGAATAATCCCTTTATGTATTCTTTGTAAACAACTGCTTTGTTATTTAGATGTGTTCTTTAACAGAATCATACTAAAAGCTTAAGATAACTTCTAATGATAGGCATGAATGAAAATAAGGGGAGAAAGTACTAGAAAAAGATTACCTGTAGTTGAAATTTCTAAGTAAATGATAATAAGTGTATATTTGGCCTCAACCATAATCAAAATGAAGTAGACAGTGTCTTCAGAACTAACTGGAATTAGAATCTAATTCAATGTGGCCTGACAGTCACAGGCACACAGAGAGATTAAGGCCTGAGGCATAGAAGATGAACATACTGTAACTTTATTTTTTTTTCTGTAAATGTATTTTTCCTCCCTCTCAGCAAGCAGATGAGACTGGGTGGACTCTCTTGTACAGTCTACCCAGCATACAGCAATCATAGCTCAAATCCTAACTTCCTTTATCCAAGAACTAAGCCCACTTCACCTGGCCAGTCCCTGCCTCCCACACCAGGCAACAGAAAGGAACAGTAACAAAGAGCAACCTGGATTAAAACAGGAAAAATTACGGATGCTATCACCGAGGAGAGGGAGCTCATATGAGAACTTTCTTGCTAACCTTATGGTGATCAATTATGGTAAGAGGTAAAAGTGGCCATTTCTGTTGAGACTATGTGAGGTGAAAATGGAGCAAGGCACAAGAAGAAGGGTTCCAGAAATTAATGGTTTATTAACCCTACTTCCTGCAAATCTCATATCTTGCTTTCTCCCTTCATCTGTAGCCAGTGATAGTCTCTTATGAAAATCTATCCCTTATGTTCTTGACATACGCTAGAGAACATCTATTCAACCATAACTTTCAGTGCTGCATGGAAGGAACTGCCGAGTGATGTAATACTGTCAAACCTGTCTTTCCTGGAATGGCATCTCTCTTGTAGCATGAGAGCAGTTATAAGCAGTAGGTTGGTATTTTATCTACTATGGTAAGTCTGCAGCCTATGGAAAGAGTTTCTAAACATTTCTGGAAATTCTCACTTGATCTGTGTGTTCTCTGGAGTCCAAAGCATCAGTCAGTGCTCTCTCAATTCTGCTTCCACCTTATATTCAGTCAATCACAAGTGATCTGGGAGAGCCACTTCATTTTCCTTAGTTTACACCAATAAATTTTAACCCTCTGCCTAGGATACAAGCCAGCAGACTGAGAGCAATCCATAATCCAGCAAAGGAATTTCATGTGTTTTATTCTACCTTCTCTGGCATGCAGTTTATTCTACTTAATTAAAAAAACAAAACAAAACAAAAAACTTAGTCTGACCTGATGAGCAAATATAAAGTATTTATAGAGCAGAGTGTCTTTAGCTGCTTCTAACATCCACCATAGTGAAAACAAAATGACTCTATAGGACATTGTCAAAGAGAAAAGTCACCACAGAGGGAACATGCATTTGTCTAATAAGAGCAGAAATGACTCCTGAGTCTCCAATTAGATTCACTCATTTACTCAACAAATACATACTGAAGGCCTATGCCAGAAACTATTCTATGTATGTAATAGTTTTTTATGTGATTCTGAACATGAAATTTTACATGAATAGATCCAAATAAAAAGAAATAAATAAAAAGAATATTCTAGATAATAGTTATATAAAGACAACATAATAATTCAGAAAAGCTTTAGATAAGGTAGTCAGAGACTTTCATTTGCAAGAAACTACAGAGAGATGTGATTTCAGTGTGTGTCAGAAAACTGTAAGAGGAAAAAATGGTCATAGGAAGATATAAGGCTGGAGAGGTAAGGAGGGGCTCAGAAGACACTGTGGGCAGTGATACAGAATTTGGATGGAACTGAATTTAAAACATCACAAGTTTTTTTGTTTTCATGTGATCCTGTTTGTTGGTTCTTGTTTTGCTTTTGTATTGTTTTGTTTCTATACAAGACAGTAGAGCTTTGTTGAGTGAAGAGAACTGAAATTATGATGTCCACAGGAAAACAGACGGAGTTAGCGGTTATCATGCTAAATGAAATAAGCCAGACTCAGAAAGACAAACACTGTGTGGTTTCTCCCATGTACAAAGTGGACTATAAGTGGATGGGAGGGTGTTTAAAGGGAGGGAGAGGGGGAACAAGAACGGGTAATGTCATGAAAGTAAAAGTAACATTATTTGGGAAGCCTTCAAGAAAGGGAGAAGAGGGAAGGAGCGTGGCAGTGAGGTGAATAAGAACATGGCATAATGATGATACACGCTGAAGTGTCACAGTGGGACCCACCGCTTACATGCTAACCAAAGACTAACTGGAAAAATCAGAACGCTTTAAGAAGGAAAGTGGGAAAATATAAATATCCTTTATATTGAAGGATAATCCTACAGGAGAGATAGAAGTGGTACTCCAAGGAGGAAAACTGTAGGAAGGAAGGCTTCTCAGAAGTTGGTTGCAGCTACCCAGGGCAGAACTGTGAGTCTACGTGGTCCAGAGGTGATGAGATCCACAGGTTACAGGGCCTAAAGATGATGGAGTCTGGATTCAACACTGACTAAACAAACTTCTGTTCTAGCATCTGTTCCTACTATTGCAAAGTCATCTGTTCTGATAATATCTCTGTACAAATGTCTCCTTAATACTGTTTGGTTTCCTGACCCAGGAACAGGGACTGTAGTGCATATTTTACATATCAAATCAGACCTGGCTTCCAGTCCCTACCTGGCATTCCCTGTCCCCAACCCTGAACTTTCCAGCCCAGGCGCTTGACTGCCCTTATCCCAGAGGCTCTTCCCTGTATAATCCAAACATTGTACTGTACCTCTTTCTCCCACTCTCTCTCTCTCTCTCTCTCTCTCTCTCTCTCTCTCTCTCTCTCTCTCTCTCTCTCTCTCTCTCTCTCCTCTCCCCTTCTCCTTTCCTTCTCTCTCTGTGGGAGCCCTTTCTCTCTTTCTCTTCTCCCTCTCCCCACCCCATGATGACTTCCCTGGCCTTAGTTCTTGGGGCCAGTGAACTCACCAAAGAGCAGCTTCCCAATAAACCTGCCTTTAATATATTCTAATCTGGCTTGAATTGCCTCATTTCACCGGTGGAGAAATAACCTCTCAAATACAATTGTCTCTGGTGAAGAAAACTTGTATTACTACTCTGTCTTTTCTACATCTCCTCGAAATACAGTTAACTGAAGTAATATTATGATATCAGATACTTGCTGTCCATGAGCCCTTGTTTGAAGTTATAGTTAAAATAACACAAAAACATTTCAAGTAAATCTTTACACCCATGTTCTCATCAGCTTTATCTATACTCATTGTACAGCCACATGTGGTATATAACTTTTAAACATATTTGAATTCTTTTACATTTATAGCTCAAGTAAACCATCTTTGGAAGCTTAACTTTGTACATTTGTTGAATTTTTTAAATTTATGGAGATGAGCTACTTTAAACCTCATCTGACTTAAATAATATAACCTAAATAATAGGTATCTGGCTGGTTTTCACATAGGATGGTTTTCATAGTGATGGGCAAGTCCCTGGGGAAGAGAACCTCAATCAAATCCTAGTGTTGGGAAAAGGAGCCATTAATTATCTCAGAGCTATGGGCGTGCTTCAACACAGTGGATAGTCAGGCAGCCATACACTGTGCTGTGTATATAAAAGGAAACTAGAGAAAGAAATGGTTGTGAAATGTAAAGGGCATTTACAATTTGGTATTTACAAGAGCGGGGGACGAAGGGAAGACAAGATGGGGTAATGGAGTATGAATAAACTATGTAAGAGTAGAAATCTGATAATGAATCATCTTACTTTGTACAACTAATACACACTAATTAAAAATGAGCTGTAACAGAGGCTCTGCCTACTAAGCAGAAAGAGATGAAGACCCCATGAGCTCTCTGATGCTATTGACCTTAAAGCAACAGATAGGGCAAAGAGGCACACTCGGGGCTAGGTAAACTTTGGCAGAGCATCAGAGAAGAGACAGGAAGCCATAAAAGAAAACCATTTGGTAAATGAGGCTAATACTAGACAGATATTTAAAGAAAATACCAAGGGAAGTTGTGTTTTACCAAATGGAACTTTACTTCTCTCTATAGCTCCTCATATAGGTACATCCAATGGAGAAGGAAAACCAAACCAGCATCTCTGAGTTTCTCCTCCTGGGCTTCTCAAGTTGGCCAGGGCACCAAGGGCTTCTCTTTGCCCTCTTCCTATGTCTCTATTTAACAGGACTATTTGGAAACCTCCTCATCTTGTTAGCCATTGGCTCAAACAATCACCTCCACACACCTATGTATTTCTTCCTTGCCAATTTGTCCTTGGTAGACCTCTGCCTTCCTTCAGCTACAGTCCCCAAGATGCTCCTGAACATCCAAACCAAGTCTCAATCCATCTCCTACCCTGGATGCCTGGCTCAGATGTACTTCTGTATGATGTTTGCTAACATGGACAATTTTCTTCTCACTGTGATGGCATATGACCGTTATGTGGCCATCTGCCATCCTTTGCACTATACTACCATTATGACCCCATGCCTCTGCACACTCTTGCATACCCTCATGATTGCCCGACTTCATTTCTGCTCTGAAAATATTATCCACCATTTCTTCTGTGACATAAACTCCCTCCTCCCTCTCTCCTGTTCTGACACCAGTCTCAATCAGTTGATGGTTCTGTTTGTGGTGGGACTGATCTTTGTGGTACCATCAGTGTGTATCTTAGCATCTTATGGTCGCATTGTCTCTGCTGTGATGAAAATTACTTCTATGGAAGGAAAGCTCAAAGCGTTCTCAACCTGTGGCTCCCACCTTGCTTTGGTTGTTCTCTTTTATGGCGCCATTGCAGGAATCTATATGAGCCCTGCATCCAACCATTCCACTGAAAAAGATTCAGCTGCATCAGTAATTTTTATGGTTGTTGCCCCTGTATTGAATCCTTTCATTTACAGCTTAAGGAACAATGAACTGAAAGGGACTTTTAAAAAGACTCTTGGCCAGAGCAAAATATGTTCCAAGTGATTTACAGTTTTCTGAAAGGAGTTCAACAGGCAAGAAAGCCTGCTGATGTCATTATTTTTATTGTCATTTTAAAAACTATTATAAATAGTTAATACAATTTGTCCAACATCAATTCACTAAAAATGCTGAAACTGACATAACCACAGATCATATCCATTTGAGTTGCATCATATTTTATTGGTGTAGACAAATATTTGGAACCTAAATCCATGAAAAACCAACAATAAAATATGAAATCAACTTTGATTGTATTGTTAAGACAGCCCAAATTGCCAGATGTGGTGGTACATACCTGTAATCCCAGAACTCAGGTCACAGAAGTTGAAGGATTGTTAAGAATTTGAAGCCAGCCTGGTTTATGAAGACAGACAGACAGGATTATATAATGAGATCGTGTATCCAAAAAACAACAACAAAAAAATTAACTAGCAGTACAAATTAATAGGGGTATAACCCACAAAGAGTATAGAATGGTTCACTTCCCCAGACTGCATGCCTCTAATAATTGACATAAGTATGTAACAATATTACGATGTGTGAAAAAAATAAAGTCACTGTTATGAAAAAGCTCACATTAGAAAAACAATATGCAGTCAAAAGGTGAAGATGGTGAGGCAACTTCAAGTGAAGCTGCAAGAGACAGATAGCACTTAATCTGAGTCTTCTGCTTATCAAAATAACTCCACAGGAAGGCAAAAAGAAAGTAGTATGTGTTGGCAGGAAGTGTTTGCAACCAACAAAAGTAGAATCAATAATGTAAACTCCTGGTAGCTACATAGAAATAAGACTATTCAAAAGCTGGAGGGCAGATGTGTGAGGAGGAGCATGGCATTTAAAAGTAAAGATGATGAATAAATTAACCTGTATGGAGTGAAAAGACACCTAGGAACCTAGCAAAAATGAAGACCAGATGGATAGTCATTAGGGGGCTTTAGGAAGCATTATATGTATATTTTTTTGGATGACATTGCATTTATCCTCTACAATTGTTTCATTCTCTTATATAAAAATACAGCACTTGGGCTAGCGTCTCATGTAGCCCAGCACTCAGAAGACAGAGGCAGAAGGATCTCTGTGAGCTCAAGACCAACCTGGACCATATACATACATACACACACACACACACACACACACACACACACACATACACACACACATACACACAAACACACACACATATATACAAACACACACACACATACACACACACACACACACACACACACACACACACACATATATATATATATATATATATATATATATATATATATAGAGAGAGAGAGAGAGAGAGAGAGAGAAAGAGAGAGAGAGAGACTCATGCCTGTCATCTCAGTTCCAGAAAGGCTCAATAGCAGTAGGAACATCAGGAGTTTAAGGCAAGCCTACGGCTACAAAGTGAATCTGTGGACTAACAGAGCTACATGGAACCCTCTGTCAAATGAATTAGTGAAGTAGATATTGATACAACTCATTGTGGAAGGTTTAAAGAAATCAATAGAAAAATGAACAAATGATATGAACCGTTATACTACAGTAAGAGAAGTACATAGAAAGAAAACAACATTTTGAGACAGGGTCTCATTATGCAGACCTGGTTAGCCTAGAACTCATTATGTAGACCATGCTGGCCTCAAGTTCACAGAGTTCTGCCTAGCTCTGTCCTCTGGGTGCTGGGATTAAAGGCATGCAACCATATCCCACTACCAAGAAATACTTTTAAACATATAGTTTAATTAGAAATTATATGTAATACCCATTTAATTGGAAAAATTAATAAATCTTTCAAGTCAATCATTGAAGAGGGTTTTAACTGAAAACTATTGTTTAAACATCAGTGATGGGATCACAAATTGGGCAAACATTCTGTAAGAGTTTGATTATACTTGACAAGGTTTGATACCCACACGTTCTACCCAGTAGTTCCACTCCTTGGAAAAATGCATATGCATGAGGAGAAGATTCATAGAAGTAGATGCTCTGTACAGTATAGGCAATGATCTAAGAAATCCAGTAATTCTATTTGAAATGAATGAGTTAATTGAGGATATAGCAAGCAAAAGGAAAAATAGCAAGTAGCAAATAGTAAATGATCTTCAAATCAGGAGTTAGTTCACAACATCCGGCAGAATTGGTGGGAGTATCATGATTTACATAACAATGGTAATATCATTAGATCAATTTCTTACTAACAACTTCCATGAAGCAGAAATAGAATAAGGACATTGGAGCAGCCTACTGGAGTTCTCTGTTTAGCTTTCTCTCAGTGGATAAGCTTTGATCTTCCTGTTTATACTACAAGCATTTTTATATCCTGAGATAGGCGCTCTGGAGATCATGTGTACTGTTGGCCTTTCAAATGCCCAGATGAGCCTACATATTTTGGGCTTCAGCCTAGGTTTATGTTCTCAAAGCGTTTTCTAAGACAACACTGTTTTCACATCTACCTAAGTATGTAAGATAGCTTCAGCCTTAACCCAGAGAGAACCAAGTGTTAGGTGACTCTTGGGACCGCAGAAACATTAGTATTGGCACCAGATTTCTTGGAAACCTTAAATCATTCATCATTCAGTAAATAATACATCGTTTTGTATAAGGCACTAAGAATAGTGAGCAAAGCAAATATGTTTTTTTTATTTCATGGAGATAGTTGTGTCATTATATAAGTGGTAAGTTATATAATGGGGAGGAGGTGGTCAGAGAAATCCTTTAGAGGAAGCAACATGTATCCTCCACCCTAAAAATGGAGTAGGAATTTAGTCATGAAATCAGTAAGAGGGGAAAGCATTTCTGATGAAAAAAGTTATGGCTGTTGCCACCTTGAATTAGAGAAGCTATAATTATCCACACTGAGAATATCACAAGGTTGGGCCCAATAATATAATATCTCCTTATAAAAGGAGCAGAGTAGTAAATAAAATTCAGTACACACATACATACACAGCACACACACACATGCACACACATACACAATTAGATTCCATGAAAATAAGCAGAAATTGCTCAAAACTAGTTCTACTTTTCAGTGTTGGGCATAGAAGGCATTGAATGATATTTGTAGCAAAAAGTGGAAAGTGGGAAGACAAAGTCAGGATAGTTTTTTCCACTATTGGATTGTTAAAGAAAAAAAATAATACCATTGAGTTGACAAGTACAGACAAGCAGGAAGGTTGCCAGTGGATTTCATGATTAGTGACTTGGCACTAGTAAAAGTACGAGTGGGTAAGCGTGGTGAACCAAATCTGCGATTGTAGTGTGCCAGAAGACAAGGCAGGGAGTCCATGAGCTGTTGGCCAGTGTGGGAAGCACAGAGTATGACCTGTCTCAAAAAGCAAGGCCCCCTCCCCCACAAGTGTTCAAAAGTCTATATTCAAAAAGATCCAATATTACCACCCAAAAGACTTAGGAACATGTAACAAGTGAAATTTCTAGACTTAATATCTAATGAATTCTGTGTTATAACATGTGACTTCACTGCAGGTGTGCTTCCCAACACATAACATGAGCACTTCACACTGCATATGCCATCAAGCCAAGTAGTAACAACAAACATGACCTAAAATACCTCAGTTCAAAAATAAGACTATCGAATGTTATGGATCTCAGAGTTTCTCCTATACATACGAACTTTTCTGCCTTTATACAAAGATAATTATTATATAATTATAGAAAATAAAGTATTTTTTAAATGTCCCTACCATTGGTCCTCAGCATGTATCAAACCGCAGATTCTAGCATATCTCTGATTGTATCATGTTAGAACGTTTGATATTTTTTATTTCTGTTTGAGTTGCTGACTTGAGTTTTATTTTTTTAAAAAAAAATTGTTAAGTTGGTCAGACATGGTGAGTCGAACCTGTAATGCCAACACTTGGGAGGCTGGGGTAGGAGAATGTGAAGAGTTCAAGGTCATCCTCAGAAACATTGTTTGAGGCCAACTTGAACTTTATGAAACCTTGTCAAAAAGAAAAACTAAATCATTAAATGAATTTTGGTTTGTGATTGAGACAGAATTCCCAAAACTACATGAAATGACCACAACCATACTTGTACTACTTTGCACTGCACGCTTTTGCCAAGTGGAATTCCTAGTATTGCCAATTATAAAATCAAAATATTGGTCTATTCTGAAAAGCATGGGAGATGCCCTATGTCTTTCTTATCCTCTCTTCTACAGTCTGCCTCATTACCCTTTAGTCCTTCTGTCCCCATTATCCTCTGTCCTGCAGTCTGTCTCATTGTCGTCTTGATGTCCCTCTGTATCCTTGGCATAGTCAGACTCCCCATTTCCCACAATATAGCATTACAAGATAATCCGCTGATGCACACTTTTGCCTCTTCTTCTCAACAAATACTCCAATAAATTATCCTGCTGCTATCTCTCTTTCTGGCTTCTTGATATTTTTCCTATATTGAGACAGTATGCTATGCTACAATATTACCAAAGCCAAAATAGTATCAAATATGTGAGAGTATATAGTACTTTTTTGTTATTTTATATTTGTACTTTCTTTCTGCCATAGGCTTTTTCTTTCTCCAACCTAGAAATGGATCTTCTTATGTTCTGTTTGTGATTACAGCAGGAATGAGAATGAAGAGCCATTCTAGAAGAAGATATGCCTACAGATAGCGAGTTCCTTGTTGTTATAAACAGACTCAACAAAGATTCTCTCAGCATCCTAAATCCAAAAACGCTGTTGAAAATGACTGGTTATTAAAATGGTGGTAGAGGTAAAGAAGATAATAAATGTGTGATGAATGTGACAAAACTTTCAGTAGTAGCTCAGAAGAGAACTCACAGTGGGGCAAAGCTCTATAAATGTACCCAACTTCTTGATCTAAACAAACTAAGACACAACAACAACAAAAATAACCCTATCCATTGTTCACTTGTGACCCAAGCTTGACAATTCCTGGTTGAATATGACTTTTATCTTCTGTTCTAGGTCTTTGCTTGGCATTTGTTTATATGACATTAGGCAAGACATGCAAATGTCCTCTGCCTCATTTCTTCTAGATGAGAATGAGATTCACCAGCTCTATCTTGACAAATTGAAACAGATAAAAAAGTTGTCTTTGATATTAAAAAGTAAAACAATGTTCATTGCTTTCTACCATTATCCTTTTTAAATTTTATGTTAGAGGTCTGGTTATTTTGTAGTTTTGTTCTTTCCAAACATAAGTATCTGGAGGCTGAGAACACCTCACAGTCAAAGAGAAAGCAGTGATCAGTAGGAATTTTATAATACTGTTTCTAGGAACTATATGCAGTTGGGGATTTGGAATAATTCATGAAGCATTAACTAGAAAGCACAGGGTATCTAAGAAGAATAAAGAGAAATCCGTTAGGTATGCTCCTGAGCCTAGCCCAGGCCTCTGGGTCTGCGATCAGCCACCCCCACCCACCAACTCATCCTTGTCACCTGAAGCCCGAGGCTGGTCAGGCAAAAGCTTAGATGACTTAAAGCCAAGTCACTCCTCAGAATGTCCAGCATAGCCCTCCAACTAGTGTAGCTGAGGATGCTCGATCCCTTTACTGGCCTACCATAGAGCTGTCAGTCCTCCGAGCTTCCTAGAGAGCTTCCGGAAGTGACTGTGGAGCAAGATGCGTGCTGGCCGGCTCTGCGGCTCCGAGGGTTTGGAACTTAGCGGCTGGAGGGGTCCCGCTCGGGTTTGGTGTCCGTCGCGTCTCCTCGCGCGCTTCCCGGTCCGCGCTGTGCCGCCTCCCGCCCTCGGGCAGCGTGGGGAGCTCTCGGTGAGTGCGCTGGGCCGAGCAGGGGCGCACGGGCAGCGGAGGCCCGAGCTCGGGGAGCGGGTCGGCCCAGGGCCTGCGGCAGTCGAGCAGGCCGACACCGGCCCCAACTTCCCACTGGAGCCAGTCTTCGTGTGTAGTTTTGCACGCTCTTACTGGTAAAGCCAGCCCCTGTACCGTCAAAACTACTCAGCAGTTTTGCCGATCGGTCTCAAAATTGATTTTTTAAAAATATTTTTTTTTTCTTTTGAAGCCTCTGCCCCTCGTGGAAACCTTTGATTTTTGTTACTCTTTTTTTTTTCTTTTTTTTTTTTCTACCCATAAAAGAAGTGTATTCAGAAAATGGTTGATGTAATGGCTGAACAATTGTGTGCAAACGAAATACTCTCAATAATTCCGGGATAGCAAAATTAAACCTTATTCAGAATACTTTGCTTACCTAATTTATTAAAACTAACTGAAATAGATGCTTGAAAACTCGGTGGGTTCCCATTTCCAAAATTCAGGTCATTCATGAATAATCTCTGTTAGATTTCTAAGACATTGACCACCACCTGACAACATACTTCTGTTTGGCAAATTCACTGAAGTATTGTTATACAGCAATCACTATTTTAGTGAATGTGCACGTTTTGAGTTCCTTGTAGATAAATATTAAAAATGTAAGTCTTAAAAGCATTCATCAAAGCAACTTCCTTGAGAAGCTCTTGTGTGTCTGGCCCTCTCCTGCGAGACTTTTCCTCTAACCATCTTGCCTACTAAATTAACTTTTAAAATCTCCAAAACATAAAAAATTGCCGTTTCAGATAACTACAAAGTATTTTTGTTTCATCTACTTTTCCTTAATCTCCAAAACCTGGAGATTATCAGTCCTGGTTTGTATTAAGCTCTCAGACATTGCTCAAGTTTAATTAATCTGAAAGAAAAGTACATCTCCTACATCTGTTGAAAAGCCAATATTGTTTAAGTTGAGTTGTGCCTTCCTTAGTTGTCAAGGCTTTAACATTTTTGATCCTGAAGAAGCCTAAGATTGTTGCCTTTGTGTTGATAAGACAATCATCCTGGTTGGATGTTCTTTAAGGATGGTATGTAAGGATCTGTGTTTATCTATAGGTACTATGCAACATTGCAGGGTGTACACACAAAATTATTGGAGGGGATAATGACACAACCACGTATGTTGGTGCATGCCTATAATTAATTGAATGCAGTACTAAGGTTGGGAAATCACCAGTTTAAAAACAGCCTTAGAGAGAGAATTTTGTTTTGTTTGGGGAGGATGGGTAAGGGCCACTCATGCCACAGTACCCTAGTGGAAGTCAGGACAATTGCAGGAGTCTCTCCTTCCACTTTATGGGTCCTGGAAAGGTAAACTTGGGTTGTGAGGCTTGGCAGCAGGCGCCTTGACCTCCTGAACGGTCTCACAGACCCCTTTCTAGCAGTACCCCAGTCCTACTGGATCAAGGACCTGTCTTATTCCAGTTATAACTTCATGTTAATTTGATAATATCTAACTACTGTCTATAAATAAAGTTACATTTACAGGTACTACATAAGGCATCTTTTTTGAAGACCATTAGTAGCATTATAACACATGAATGAAATGCCTAACAAAGTGAAGGAGAAGTCACCACTGCAGCCTTAGCAAGGGATAGATATACTAGAGCAGAAACCACAAAGAAACAGGCCCTCCAAGCAAACTCTTTGGACCTGGAGTTCCTCCACTCTTAAAACTAGACACATTCTGTGTTGTGTTGTAAATATAGTCCTCTAATGTTCTTTAATTCTACCAATAAGGCAAATATTTTATGAGTATGAAATTAAGAGAGCAAAACATTTTGCAACCCATAATGAAAAGGCAAGTGATCCAGTATATAATCCTTTCTGTGAATGGTGCTAGAGCAAGGTGTCATGTGTATGTAAGGAGGGGGGGCTTCCAACCACACCCTCACCTCTGCAAAGATTAATTAAAAATAGGTCATAGATTTAAAAGTAAAACCTGAAACTACAAACCTATGAGAAAACCTTTGTGATTTGGAGTTAAGCAGAAATTTCTTAGATTTTATATCAAAAGTATAATCCTTAAAATTTTTGATAAATTATGCTTCAAAAAATTACAAATATCATCTGCAAAGGTTACTGTTAAAAGAAGAGAGTCAATATTTGTAAATCATGTATCTCAAAGGGCCTGTATCCAGAATATATAAGGAGTTCTCAAATCTTAAACATAGAAACAATATAAAACCTCAATTACAGAATAATCCTGGGCAAAGCATGGAATTGCCTGGAATTCCAGTACTTGAGAGACAGGCAATAGGATCACCACTTAAAGATCAGCCTGGCTACATAAGACCCTATTTTAGCAGCTTAAACAAGTTAAATAAGTATGTAGGGGCTGGAGAGATGGCTCAGTGGTTAAGAACATCAACTGCTCTTCCAGAAGTCTGAGTTCAAATCCCAGCAAGCACATGGTAGTTCACAACCATCTATAATGAAATCTGACACCCTCTTCTGGTATGTCTGAAGACAGCTACAGTGTACTCATATATATAAAATAAATAAAATCTTTAAAATAAATAAGTATGTAAATAAACCTGGTCCATGCCTGTTGTGCCAGTATTTAGGAAGTTGAGGTGTGAGAATCACAAGTGTGGCACTATCTTTGCTGATAGAATGAGACACTGCCAAAAACAAAAGCAAAGTGAGCCAAAATCTTTAAATAGATACTTTACAAATATATGTTCAATATTGTTAGTAAAGAAACAAGTCAAAGTCATGACACATTACTATGAACCTATTATAATTTTTTTAATACAATGCCAAGTACTAGTGGAATGCAAAATATAGCCACTTTGGAAACAATTCAGCAGTTTTTTAGATACTGCACTTAAGACTCAGTTTACTTTCTTACTTCCGGGTTTTACCCCAGTGAATTAAAAACTGCTCGTCCAAAATTATGTATGTGCATGATCTCAGTGGTTTTATTCATAATTACAAACAGAAAAAAATCATCTGGTAAAAGTGTAGAGTAACCATTTGTATGAGAATAAACAGATACAATATTGATTAATGTCAGGTGTCTTCTGCTGAGTGAAAGTTGTCAAACTGAAACTACTGTCTTTTACTTCTGTAACATTCTGGAAGATCATTGGTGTATGGGTTTAGATTTGCAGGTGTTGATAAGAAATTCTGTTCTTTGCAGATCCACTGCTCCAAATAGATTTTTAGGAGTAAGAAAGTAAGATGAAGTCCAAGAGATAACTCTGAGACAGGAGGGAAAATAGGAAACCTAAGTAGGGTCATGAATCTTGCGTAGTAAAGAGGAAAAGGTTAAAGAGTTCATAAACTAGAACAAGGTTAAGAGCTAAAGTACAGAAGACAGTTGAGAGCAGCAGATATACAAGGTGCTGTGAGGAGTTCAATGCGCGCAGCTGAGGAGGACCTGGTAATTAAACAGAATTTCAGTTAGGCTGAGTCTGCATGGTCTCCATCCTCCACAACCCACAACAGAAAGCAGAAGAAAGGGTTTGTATCCTGGGTGGGTTTGGGCTGGCAGATGATTTAGGGCACTCATTAAGATATCTTGGTAAATTACTATGGTTTGTACCATACCTTAACATATTTATCATTTTCTGTTCTGGAAGAAGTACCCTGGAGGCCCTTGGAAGACTTAATTTTAAGAACATACGGAAGGTAGAGGAAAGGGGCCTTCTGAGCTTTTCTCGCCCTAAATGGCTACAGAATCAAGAAAGCCTTCTTCAGCCCCATCTCCACCAGACCAGGCTCCTGAAGAGGACCTTGTCATTGTCAAGATAGAGGAGGATCATGGTTGGGAAGAGCAACCTAGTGTGCATGAAAACAGTACGCCTGGCCAAGAACTGTTTCGTCTACGCTTCAGACAGCTCTGCTACCAGGAGACAATAGGGCCCCGGGAAGCTCTGATCCAGCTCCGTGCACTGTGCCATCAGTGGCTGCGGCCAGACTTGAACAGCAAGGAGCAGATCCTGGAGCTGCTGGTGCTGGAGCAGTTCCTGACCATCCTGCCAGGGGAGCTGCAGGCTCTAGTTAAGGAGCACCAGTTAGAGAATGGAGAGGAGGTGGTGACCCTACTGGAGGACCTGGAAAGGCAGATTAATGTCCTAGGACAGCCGGTAAGTAGCTGTGCATGCTGTGACTGAATTCTTGAAAGCTGGGTAGGAAGACGTTGGCTTCACTTTGAGGAATGCTTTCTGTTTACTGGTTTCTTGTAAATGCAGATGAAAATTATTTTAATTTTTTAAAGGATAGAATTCTTTTTTTGTAAAGAATAGAATCCACTTTCATCCTCATAAGATCCCACAGTTGTATTATTGTTCTTGCTTACTAAATGGGACCATAATATACAAGAAGTTTATATTACTTTTTTTCTGGGGTACCCCAGTGGTCAGGGTCTGGGCCAGATGTTTCTACATCTTTGGCCTCTTATTCAAGGAATTGAAATAAAGACCAACAAAATTGCACAGATAACAAGGAAACGTTATTCAATGGCAGAACAACAGTACAAGAGGCTTAGGCCACTCAAGTGAGACTACTCAAGTACTCAAGGGCCCCAATTATTTGGGGCTTTTTCCTCTGGGGTTCGAGAGAAAGGGGAGTTTGTTTGCTAACAGTTATGGTAAGGATGGTTCTTTTTTTCTTGGAGGATACAATTTGCCCTATTGGCTCATGCACCCAAAATCAGTCTAGGCCTGCTTGCTCCCCTACGCTCCTTACCAAGAAGTAACTGGAATATGATTGGGTACAAGCTGTCTAAGTGTCATGATTGTTAGGGGGAGGAGAAATTTATTCCATTGATCAGAGTAGGGTGTAGATACAGCTCAGTGCAGGTGATCACTTAACAGGTGCTAGGTGCATTGCTCAGAGAGCAGTGGATAGGTGGGAGTGGCGCCACAGTGGCACTTTACAAAGCAAGTAAAGTAAAGCCCAGCTTGCCAAACTATTTTGTGTGTTTGCTTGCCTTGCCTGGATAATTGAAGATAACTACTTCGTAACATAGAAGCTTCCTGGTTCCTTATCAGAAGACTGTTTTGCTATTGTGTAACCCTATTTAAGTTTTCTGGGTTATTCATCCTAAGTTGGAATTTTGTATCCTAATATTGGTATTTATAGTAGAGAAACACCAACAAATTTTTTCTTTAGTACTGAGTAGAAATACATGCCTTCTTTCTGTGCTAATTTCTTGCTGTCCTAGGAAGTAAATGACATTAGACGGCTTTCTTTCCCAAATATGAACACCCATGAAAGGCATTGACTCCACTACCACTGTCACTTAATTTCTCAAAGTAACTGTATAACTCTGCTGCCCCATTGTTTCTAGGTCTCAACTCATACACATGGGCACCGAGTACTCTGGGATGAAGTCACACATTCAAAATCTGCATCAGAACCTTCAAGTATTCACATCCAACCCTTGGCCACCATGCCTAAATCTCCAGTGTCCCAGAAGCCACAGGACAAAGGAGAGAGGCCAGATTTCACTTACAAAGGTGAGGAAGGAGACTTGTATTTGGGTACCTGTCTTGTTTACGAACTAGCATCAGTGTTTGGGTGGTCCCAGTTTTCTGGGTTTCAATGTTTATAGAAGTAATACATGAACTTTTCCTATGCAGATAAATAGCTGTTGACCTCTGTTGGGGCACAAAGGGCACACCGAAGAAACAATCTATTGAAAACTAACTTAGGAACCAATGAGTTTAATTAGGAGTAGGGTAAAGGATTTTTTTTTTGTAGGAACATGGGTAGCTTAGCATCAGCTATACCACTAAAGAAGTCTCTTAGTACCGGTGCCTACATGGGAATGGGGAAGGAGGCTTGTGATCCTAACCCCACTCTATAGCAGGACTTGTATATATAGCCACAGTGGCTGAGAGTTCTGAAGGGCCATAGCCGTGTCATGACCAGAAGACAGCAGTAGACCATCAGTTCCAGGGGTAAACGTAGGAACAAAGAACTTGAGAGTTGGTTTTTGTTTTGGGTTTTTTTTTTTTTTTTTTTTTTTTTTTTTATAAATTCACACATTTGTTAACCCCATTTACAGCAGACTTATCTCTCTTTTTTAGATTTTGCTAGTGGCATAACATTATATTTACAAATACTTCAGTACTTTTTTAATGAGAGCATTTTTGATAACCAAAATAAGAAGACGGTTAGAAATGGTGGTACTGACCTAATCCACAGTTCATACTCATCTTTTGCCAACTGTCCCAGTGATTTTTCTGGTCCAGAGCCCACCCTATGACTGTAGTGCAGCCAGTCATAAATTCTTCAGTATCCTTTAATTTGGCTTTTTTTTTTTTTGCATTTTTTTTTTTTTTAGTCTTTCTTTTTTATAACCTTAACAGAACATAGATTAGAATTAGTTGGATGGCTACAAATTAGATATGTTTGTACTTTTCTCATATTTAGGTTAAAGTTGGATATTTTTAGCAAGAACACTTCAGAAAATTGGCCTATTGTAGTGTTATTTTTGATGACTTAAGATTAATCATGCTAGGCTAATCACTATAAAGTTACTGTTCTTCCCTTTATAATTATATAATTAGGAGGAAGTCTTTAGGAAGTTTTGTAAACCTTTATCAAACTTGTTGCTAAAACAGTAATTTTAATATTTATTGATGTTTCCTTTTTACTTTATTTAAGCTTCTCAACTGAGTCAGGGGTTATTACTAAACCAGTTACAAGTGGTTCTTTCTCAGTCACTCTGTCTATGTTGTTGCATTATTTATCTTCAGAGAGAAGAACATTCACTTCTTCCCCTACTAGTTTACCCGTGGGTACATATGTAGAGACTAGAAGTCATGTTGGATATATTCTGTCTCTCCCACTTTACTCTTATTACTGTTAGTGTGTAGACACAGGCATGCACCTACCCTGAGGGCAGAAAACAACTTCCTTCAAGAGTCAGGTCTTTCCATCCACCATGGGTTCCAGAAATTGGACTTAAGCTGTTGGGCTTATATGGAAAGCACCTTTGCCCCTCACCCCACTGCTCTCTCTGGCCTCTCTGCCTTACTTTTTGAGATGGGGTCTTTTCCTGAGTATGTATGTCTGTTTCTGCTAGATCCAGGATCTGCCGTTTCTGTTCTCTTTCAACTCCCAATGTTGGGGCTTCAAACATAAAGCTTTTATGTGGGTGATGGGATTTGAACTTATGTCCTCGTCCGGCACAGCAAGCACCTTACCACTGAGCCATCATGGCAGCCCTAAGTATATGTAGAGTAGGGGGTGGGTGTGTCTGTTGTTTTGGGCAGTGCTAAGTATCTTAACTCAGTGTTATCCACCTAAGACCAGCACTCTTCTAACTGAGCTTTGTCCTCAACCCTTCCATTTTATTGCTGTTGTTTACTTATGGGCATATAAATTCATTGTTTCAGAAACATTATGTTCACTGTGCTTACTTCATATTTGGCCAGATGAAGCCTTGAGTCTGTGCCTTTTTTTTTTTTTTTTTGCCATTTTTCTGTTATTTTTTAGAAATACCTTATTTTTGGCAGAAAAGCATATTATAGGTTATTTGTCTTTGTTTGGTTTGAGGTTGTTTTGTTTTGTTTTGTTTTTCCATTTATGGAATTTATAATACTTTGTTTTGTGTAAGTGAAATTGTTTTTTGTATTTTGGAACAGTAGTCTTCTTATTAGGTAGTCTTCTTTGGCTTAGAACTCTCTTTGTAGATCAGCCTGGCCTCAGATTTGTGGTGGTCCTCCTGCTTACACCGTAAGGGCCGGAGCTATAGGCATTTGCCACCCCACCAGCATATAAGTGAACTTGTAATATTCCTACACTGGATCTTAGTCAAAAGGCAACTTAAGACCTTTTAATATTTCTAAGGAAGCAGCATAAAAACTCTTTAGTTAATTGTGTAATTCTTGTCTGAAGTCATAAATCTTGTTGCCCCAGACATATGTTGCTTAACTATAAGGTTGATTTTGCTAATAAAATGCTCAGTCTCCATGAGAGGCAGCCATGGGCAACCATGGCAGAGATCAGTAAGGTAATAGACTTACTAGAGATTGGTTGGTTCTCATGATCAGTTTGTAGGACACTGGGATCTAAAGGAACATTATACGTAAACACAAAGATAATACTTTTGCTAGAGAAGAAATTAGAAAGCAGCTCCCATTAGGAAATCAGTATACTTAATTTATTGACTGTTTAAGATCAGGTACATTAAACTACAGATGTTCTATGAGCATTCATGGATATGAGTCTAAAATATCAGCACTTTATGTGCAAAATCCGTGGCATGTAATGCTGAAATATAATAAGTGAATGCCAGCTCCCACAACCCTGCAATAGAACTAGTCAATTCATAGCTCCTTTCTCCTCTCAGCCATGTCTTCTTCTCAGAAACCTACTCCTTCCCAGAAAGGAAGTTCTGGAGATCAGGAGGTGACAGCTAGACTTCTCACTGCAGGGTTCCAGGTGAGTTGTCCTCCTTCTCACTAAAAGCCCATATCTCTGTTTGACAATATCTTGGCAAATGCCCATCTCTGTCTGTAGTGGTGCCTGTTAAAAACTTTCCCTGAATCTTTTTTGCTTAGTAATAAACCAATCTTTGATCTCGCCTCCACCTCCCCCAGTACATCTAGTGCACTCTCTGTTTCCTCCCAGCTCTCCACAGCCCTGCATAGCGCACTCCTGCTTCTTCACCTCTCCTAACACTATAGTTATCACCAAGACTGGTTTTACGCTATGGAACCTTTCGAGGCCCCAAATGAGGGTCTTGTTTTGTTTCAGACTTTGGAAAAGATTGAAGACATGGCTGTGTCTCTTATTCGAGAAGAGTGGCTTCTTGATCCATCCCAGCAGGATCTGAATAGAGATAACAGGCCCGGGAAATACAGAAGCATGTTCTCCCTGGGTAAGGAGAGCTGCAGTTATTAGAACTTAAGGACTTTCTCTTCCTTTGCTGTGTTTCTGGTAGCTTTATAAGATTTCTGGAGGACTTAGTGGAACGTAAACTCAGGATTTGGGTAGGTAGAGATGGCTCAGTGGTTAAGAGTGCTTTCTGCTCTTCCAGAGGACTGGAGTTCTATTGCCAGGCTCCACATCAAGAACCTCGTAACCACCAGGAACTCCAACCTAGGGGACACAGTGCCTTCTGGCTTCTGCAGACACCCAACACATGTGACACACATAGTCATAAATTTGCTTCATAAAAATGTTTCTAATAAATCTTAAAGAAAAGAAACTTAGAATTCAAGAGACAGATACTAGATTGAGATTTCTTGGGGTCTAAAATGAAACATTTTGTTCTCTAACCCAGAATTCCTTACAGTTTGTACCTGTATAGTAAATATTGTTCATTTTGCCAGTTAAGAAATTGACACCTCTGTAGTACTCCCTGAATTCACACCTTTCTTCCAGTTCCCATTGGACCATCATATTGGAACATTTCTGTCACATGGGCCAGCCGTACTTCCAACCCTTTCAGGACTGTGTGGAACATTCTCACCCACTCAGGAGACCTCATAGGAGCTCTTTGTCTCTTTCTACTCCCCAGCCTATACTGCTCAGTTGATCCCTTTCCAGCTTTACTCCCTGTCAGGAAACCCCTTTTCCTGGCACCCCTTTCCTAGGTGGCATTTGTTTGGTACTTGTGTTTGATCAACCCACATATAGCTCTCCCTATTTTGAATAGAGGAGTTTATATTTCCATGTAGCTTCAATGAGAACTTCATTTCCCCCTTTCTTCTAATACAAAAAAGAGAAAGTGACTTTGAGAATGATTGTTTACTATGTTTATTTCAGATGGTGAGACCAGGAGTGAGAACAAGGAATTATTTTCAAAACAGGTAATATCTCCCGGAATCCATCCACATGGAGAGGCCAAGTGCAACGGGGATGTTCTCGTGGGTCTTGCGCATGGAGAAACCCAAGACCTTTTGGGCAAATTAGAGAGGCACCAGGGAAATCCCACACAAGAGAAACGACATAAATGTGATGAATGTGGGAAAAGCTTTGCTCAGAACTCAGGCCTTGTTCGCCACTGGAGAATCCACACTGGAGAGAAACCCTATCAGTGTAATGTGTGCAGTAAAGCCTTCAGTTACAGGTCAGCCCTTCTGTCCCATCAGGATATCCACAACAAAGTGAAGCGCTATCACTGCAAGGAATGTGGTAAGGCCTTCAGTCAGAACACAGGCTTGATTCTGCACCAGAGAATCCACACTGGGGAGAAGCCCTATCAGTGTAATCAGTGTGGGAAGGCCTTTAGTCAGAGCGCAGGCCTTATTTTGCACCAGAGAATCCACAGTGGGGAGAGACCTTATGAATGTAATGAATGTGGAAAAGCTTTCAGTCATAGTTCACACCTCATTGGACATCAGAGAATTCACACTGGGGAGAAACCCTACGAGTGTGACGAGTGTGGGAAAACCTTCAGACGGAGCTCACATCTTATTGGCCATCAAAGAAGCCACACTGGGGAGAAACCCTACAAATGTAATGAGTGTGGGAGGGCCTTCAGTCAGAAGTCGGGCCTTATTGAACATCAGAGAATCCATACCGGAGAAAGACCCTATAAATGTAAAGAATGTGGGAAAGCCTTCAATGGGAACACTGGTCTCATTCAGCATCTGAGAATACATACAGGGGAGAAGCCCTATCAGTGCAATGAGTGTGGGAAAGCCTTTATTCAGAGATCGAGCCTCATTCGACATCAGAGAATCCACAGTGCCGAAAAGCCTGAGATCACAGGAGTGTAGGAGAAGCTTTGGTTGTACCTTGAGCATTATTTTGCATTAGAGAAACCATGTAATAGTGGAAAGGTCTAATGAAAAAGGCAGAATCTGTAGCTGTAACAAAGCTAAGGCTAGCCCTTGGCTAGTTTGGGCCCAATCCCTGATCTGAGTTGATTAGCGTGGCTGTCTTTGGGGGCATCTGATGAAGCAGAGCCTTGGCAGCTCAGGATATTCTTCAGAATAACAGTACGTTGCTTATTGTGACTTGAAACACTATATTTTGTCTTTTCTTGACTAGCTCTAAGTTTGAGAGAAGCCACTCCTCCAAGCTTCTCTACTGCTTCCCATCCGGTGGTCCTTTTTTGTCGTCCCTCTGAAGGGGCCCTTGTGAATCTTAATCTAAGAAGCTGCTTGAGTCCAAGGCAACCTCAATGAGACTAAGATTTGTGTTTGGCATTTTGATATCCTAGTTATAGAGAAATTATGAGACATTTAAATTATTATTCTAATACTCCTAGATGATAGATTTCCATATTCCTCTGCAAACTCAATGCTATATTTTAACAGTACTGTAGCATTTTTCTTCATTTAGAACCTTTACTGATTCCATTGAGTCCCTGAGCATCTGTACATATCCTTCACCATCCCCAGTCTCAGTACCTGTGTCAACAAAGGAAGTGGACGCATTAGTGATGATGGTGGGCGTGATGGAAAGAAAGAGGTGAGTGGAGACTCAGCCTGACTATTCTTGAGCATGGGCAGTTGTTCTCAAGGTGTCTTCTGACTCTTCTTCCGCCTCCCCACTATACACTGTGGTTTGAAAAATATTTGCACTATCAAAGCTTTGGCACCACATACAAGACAGAGGTGCTTGAAAAAGACATTAAAAATCTTTACAAAGAATGTCCGTCATCCCTCTTGGACCATTACAGTATTGCTCTCAGGTTCCTACCAGTCTGGATAAACTCACTGACCACATGGTCAGCCTGGGCCGATCTTCTCAGATGGCCGCAGCAGATCCATCATTATCGTCCATCTGTTTCCATCCATTTGCATATCTCCAGTATGCACTGTGGTAATCTGTCAAATACCTCTCTGGCTCCCCATTCTTCTGCACTCTGGTATACACCATCAGTCATCTAACAACAAAGATATACCATTACATTCATTGTCACCAGGCACTGTGTTTCACTTCTGAGGCTTTTAGCAAAATATAGAATACTGTATGTGTAAAGTAATGAGACTGGATTTAAAAGAACACATCAGGTCTTGTGCATCTAAAATATAGTGTCTTTTCGATTGAGTAGTTTTACTTACTACTTAATAAATACTTCTTAAAATGCATATGCTAAAGTACCATGACTCTAGTAGTGCTGCTAGTCCACCAAATGTTGGGAACAATCTTAGAATTCCATGTAATGAGGAGCAAGAAAACCATCTGTTACTATTAATTCATGTGTGATCATTTGACTAGACAGTGAGCTTGGAGTTGAATAACATTTGCTTTGCAACATTAATCCTCACACTTAAAATTATTCCATTAATCTTACTCAGAAGACACATAAGGAGTTTCTGATGAAATCTCTGAAAAATAAAAATTTCACACCATGACTGTCCTGAAAAAGATTATCTTAGTTCTTTGGTTGACTTTCTCAGGACAGACCTCTCCATTATTCCTTATTTTCTTATCTTCCATTCTGTTTGCTTCGTTCCTGTTTGATACAGATTACCACTCCTACCTCCTCTCTAGCACTCCTCACCTAGCACTGAGCAGCTCTCTAGCCCCAATAACTTTATTGTTTAAGAAACCAGAAGCAGGTAAATCTGCCTATGTCAAGACCCTTGCTTCCTGCTTGAGTTGTGCCTTACCCTATAAGGCAGGGTTTCTGCATAGGTCAGTTCTATGTTGTGTAGAAGGTACCTAGAATGATTACATTTTCAGAGCACCTAGATGTCTGCATGTGTGCATATATGCATGCCCACTCCTTTCATATACTTTTGTGAAGCGCCTGCCTTGATTTCTAATAAAATTGCCCTTTTTGCATTTGCACCCAGAGTAATATGTACCAGATACTTCAATCTCAGAATTACTAAGCATCTGGCAGAAGTTCAGAGAAAAGAAAATACAATTGGGAAGAGTAACGTTATACTGGAGTGAATGTGAAAAGGGGTGGTCATTTAAAAAACAGTTACTGGAGCCATTATGGCGAGGCACACCTTTAATCATAGCACTCAGGAAGCACAGGCAGATGAGCCATCCTGGACTGCATAGCAAGCCAGCCTTGAATATAGTGAGACCAGTCTCAAAAACAAAAGGTAAGTGAGGCTGGAGAAATGGCTTAAGTATGGACTGTTCTTGCATAGGACCATTGAGTTCAGTTCCCAATACCCATGTTGGGTGACTCGAAACTTCCTGTAATTCCAGTTCTAGGGGCACCCAACATCTCTGGTGTGTACACAGATGTACGTAAATATATACACATAAACATAATTACCAATAATAAAACATTTAAATGAGTTATCAAAGCACATATAGCACATGTATAAAACAGGACAAGTGTTATAGCATATGATGGTAGAAAAGGCTGTGGAGTATTTGAATACATAGAAGTCATTGTTAGGCTTGAATTCAAGCATTAATCAATCCATATTTAATTTAATCCAGTGGCATTTGTTAAGCCTTTATCCTATAGTGTCCAGTTTTCTGTCCTGAAATGAGTTGTTCACCAGTACTATTTTCTCCCATCCTCAGCAGCTCATTTTAAGATGTCGCAGAGTAAAGTGGTTTTTCCCTAACTTACTTGCTGTCAGCATACCACTGGAAGAAACCTATGAGGTTTCAAAGAATTTCTCCATGAAGCCAGATAAGTATTCAAGAATGTGGTGATTGATTCTAACATGGACCAGTATAGCTTCGCTCTTATTTCTACACCTCCAGAATGATAGCTGACATCTTTGTTTCATTTTGTTTTCTTTTGTTTTTCAGCAATTGCCATGAGCCAAACCCTAAGATAAATCTTATCCTACTTAAGAGCTAATATCACCACTACATGCCCCATCTATAGAAGATAAAACAGAAGCTTAGGGAACTAACCAACATACATATCCAGCAAAAGACAAGATTCTAACCTATACAGCCTGATGTTAGAGTCTGTGATGACCACTGTGCTTTGCTACCAACTGACTAAACTCCAGCCAGCCAAATGAAACCATGTAGCCTTGGACATAAGAAATACTAGGTAAAATAATGTGCAGTAGTATAGTGTGAATCCACTGCAATTACTGGAAAATTGGTTTAAAATATTATTTAGGGTGAAACCATCTTTAGATTTGGATATTCTTGATTCTTAGTACAAAAAAAGTTATTTTGTCAATGAAACATGCTTGTTTTAGTCAGGGTTTCTATTCCTGCACAAACATCATAACCAAGAAGCAATTTGGGGAGGAAAGGGTTTATTCAGCTTACACTTTCCTCATTGCTATTCATTGCCAAAAGAAGTCAGGACTGGAACTCAAGCAGGTCAGGAAGCAGGAGCTGATACAGAGGCCATGGAGGGATGTTACTTACTGGCTTGCTTCCCCTGGCTTGCTCAGCTTGCTTTTATTATAGAACCCAAGAATACCAGCCCAGGGATGGCACCACCCACAAGGGGCCTTCCCACCTGCCTTACGGCTGGATCTCATGGAGACATTTCCTTAGCAGAAACTCCTTTCTCTGTGATAACTCCAGTTTGTGTCAAGTTGACACACAAAACCTGCCAGTACCATGCTTAAAGGAGTCACTAGGAGGGTAAAGCAGTTACAGCTTAGTGATACAAATACATTTTTCTGTAGACTGCCTTAAGGAAAGAGGAGTAGATTCCAGGTTGGGCAGATGGACAGGTGGCAAGAGTAAGCTCATCCTCAGCCTACAGTGAGAAACCACTTAAGTAAGCTTCTTGCCCATTTCCAGTCACCATTCTGTGTGTCTTGTGTTTTTCTTGATTTTTTTCAATTTTTCATTTTAACCCATTTCTGCCTTAGCTCTTACTGGTTTTTCATAATCAACATTCCACTAAAATATACGTGGAATTGTCAGTGTATAAATTAAGACCTTTTGTTGTTGTTGTCCTTCTTAATCTCATTATACTTCATAATGTTGAGTTTCCCAATATGTGATGGCTATTCTTGGTCATCATCTTGAGTACTATTGGGCCTATTGGTAGACAGACATTTGTTGAACTACCTGTAAGCCATTCTAATACATCCCCTTTATATGTGTTTTTTTCATTATTTAAGTTCTGTTTTTCTAGAGAATCCCAAGTAATACAGATTTTCATACCAGAAGTAGTTCTACAGCAATAGAAGTATTAAGGTGACTTTTTTTTTTAAGTATTTGGGCTAGGTTTTCCAGTTTGCAAACACCTACAATTACTGAAGTCTCTCAGAAACTCAAGTAGTATTAAAAGCCCATGCTGTGAACTGTTTTCCAAACTTACAGGGACAAATGCATTTAATTATCCTGATTCACTAGTTGTGTGAGGCAAGAGATTTGGTGAGTCTGATATATAAAACTTCTGAAAATTTGTAGAAAAATGAGGAAAATGATGATGCCGGTTGGTTCCTGCTAGCATCTCTGAATAAATTAACAAAGGAAAAGAATGCGCTGCTTGGTAAAATTCACCAACTTCTAGCATCTCAGAGCACAGTGAAAAGCAACAGTGTACTCAGTGATAAAGTTGGCCAGCTCCAGATATGCATAAAGAATCTAAAGGTTTCTAAGTGTACCCTGCAAGAGAATCATCTCTCCAGCAATCACAGCTCGAATTGTGGATGGTCAAACCAGAGTCAAAGTTTAGCCAAATTACAAAGAAAATTGAAGTCCCAGCCTCAGAGAGTGTCAGTGGTTAAAGTAAGAGAGCATTAATTAGTAAAGAATGGGATCTGTAATTTGTCATGGATATGTGTGGTAGGGTTCTATTGAGGCTCAGAACTTTGAACCCTCAGATACTCCTGGGTTTACCTGAGGGAATAGTCTCTCTACCCTCAGCAGAAAATGAACTCTCACCCCTCAAATATTGCCTTTTTTGCCTTTGAGGATATACAGGATGGATATTTTAGGAAAGTAGTTACAAATACCAACTATGGTCATGTGACCAGTTGCAGAAATGAGGACTACTATTTCTGTCATATTTTGTTAAGAATGTGTTTGTACAGATATTTGTGTTTTCTTTATCATGTAATGTAACATCAATTAAGAGAATATCTGTAGTTACCATATTTAAGTTTTGACATACCAAAAGAATGCCCCTCGACATTGCCATTTATTCTAAAATTAATCATGCATTTGAGGTAGTACAAAATAAAGTTTTATCATGTTAGGTATGATTATGATTTGATTAAATATATAAGGCATTTGCAATTATACATGGGATAGTTGTATCATGTTAGGTGGTAATTATGACCTGATTATTGTTTTCATTTGGAAATTAAGCGTGGCATAAGAAGATAGATTGTGTGTCAAGTTGACAAGGGGTGAGCTTCAGATGACTGTTCTTGGTTTTCAACTTGACTACATTTGGAATTAACTGAAGCCAAACTGCTGGGTACCCCTGTGATGATTTTTTTTCTTAATTAAATCATTTCAAATGTAAAACCTTATTTCTTTTAATCTGGATCTTTTGAGGTGAGAAGATCCACCTTTAGTCAGGGCCACACCTTCTGATGGCATTCAGTATGAGGCCATGGAAGAAGGAAGCTTTTGCTATTGCTTCCTTTCTTTTGCTAGTAAGTCCATGCCTTCATAGGATTAGAGCGAACTTCACGGTTCTGGGATGTATGAAGAGCAGCTGAGATGTCCATCCTGATGGACTAAGACAACTGCCTGATCTAGGGCTTTCCATGAGTAGACAGCCATTGTTCTCTCTCTGGACCACAGCCTGGAAGCTACTCTAATAAATTGCCCTTTCTCTACATATGTGTAGATTCATTCTGTAAGGTCTGTTTTCTAGAGAACCTTCACTAATGAATGCACCTTACTTCAAGAATTCTCCTTTCTTTGTCTTTTGGTATTTTTTAGGCCATTTCTATATTTGACTCTTGTATATTAGTCTTTTTTTCCCTCTATACTAAAAATAATCTCTGTATCCTGCTTTTACTTACTTTTCTGTGTTGCTATTTATCTGTTTTGTTACTTCGTGTATTTGAGTAACTTTATATTTTCCACTTTGTATGTCATCTCACTGCTTGGAGAATTTTCCTCAGGTACCTACACAACCTGATATTTGAAACCAAAACTAACTGTTCTTCTCCCTCAATTTGTATTTTCTTTTGAAATAAGCATCATTGCCTAATTGCTGTACCCTAAAATAGAATCATCGCCTTTTGTGTTTCTCATCCCAACCTTGAAGTTACTGTGTCATCCTTTTCTGCCTTCCACTCTCCTGGTCTAAAACCCGGTTGATCTTGCTCATATTTTTCTTGAGGCTTGTTTTTGTCATTGCGTAGTTTCTGTTTTATATTTCTACCATACCCTTATAACCTTCCACATAGATCTACATGTAAGCTCAGGTTACTATGATTTCCTTCAGCTTCCTTCCAGAATATCCAACTTATGTAACACTTCAAAATTGATCTTTAGTCTCCATTTCCATGGTATCTCATCTTTACTCAGCCTCAGCAGATAATTCTCACCAGTGTTCCATAACCTTGTCCATTCCAGCCTCAGCTTTCCTTACTCTCTAGCGTGTTTACTGTGGCATACCACATTCAAGCCTCCTACAGCTTTCTAGTGTTAGCTTACAAGCCTTTGCCTCTGTGCCTTTCTTTCTCTCGTGTTTGTTTGTTTGTTGTTTTTGCTTAGATTACTCTTTGGCTGTACCTTCTGTTCAGATTTGCTTCCTTCATGCCTTTTGAGACAGCATGTCCTGATTGAGTTTGCCTCACACCAGCATCTTACCTTATTCTGTTCTGCCTGAGCACATAACTTTCAAGTTTGTACTGTGATCCATGCACTCATTAGTACCTTGCTCTGCAGTTATTTTCTAAAGTCTGTCTGCATAGTAGTTTCCCATTTCCAGGATTAAACTGTAAGCTCCTTGAGGGCAGGGATGATAACTGTAACATTTGTATCACTGCACTCTCTTTAGTGCCTAGTACACTGCTGAGCACACAGTAGGTGTTTAATAAATGCTTGTTAAATTATTGTGTGGATTTTTTTGTAATGTTGAGATTTTTTAAGGGCTTTCAGAAACATGACTTATTTAGTGCACTCAAAAACTACATAACTGTCTCCATAAAATACTATAGTATATCAGAATTTGCCTGTATCAAGAAGTAAAGCCAAAAAAAAATCTAGGAAGGTGTATGTAAAATTTTGAAGTTATAATTATCTTGGCCAAACTTATGGATAAGTTAAAAAGAAAGAAACGGGAAATAAGCCATGTGTTATGCCACGAGGCTAGAATCACTTGGGATGTGAAGGGAGGAAGATCAAGAGTTCGGGGCTTACCCTTGCTACTTGAGTGTGGGTCTGTCTTTTGCCCCACTGCTGGGGTGCTGGGCAGTTGAATCATGGCGCATTAGACTGCATTTACCCCGTGCCACTGTTGGGTGCTGGGCTTGAGTGAAGAACTGCTATACCCTGATAGACTGCTCAGTGGGGTGGGAAAATGCAGCCCAGGATGTGGGGGGTCAAAGCTGGGGTTCCCAAACTCCAGGCACTGCTGGAAACCACATGGAGTTGGGAAAAAAGGGTTGGGGGATCCCAAACTCCTGGACATCCAGAAGGCACTGAGTCCTGGGGAGTTGGGACCGGGGTGGGGGTGGGCTTTCCTCCGGCTGAGTTCATTGGTAAAAGTCCTTAGCTTAGTGGTGGTTCTCTAGGGGAGGGGGGCTGCCTACTGCAGAAGGATTAGGCAGCAGGTGAAGGACTATTCAGGTTTATACAGGTGAAGGCCTTTTCCGTGCGCCCCATGGCTGTTGTTGATGAAAGACACAGACAGTCCTTGGTTCCAGACTGTTGACTGATTGTTCTCATGGAAAATGGATGCATACCAACCCCTCAGGGTAGGCCAGAGATTAAATAAATACCTTTTGCAGGAAGGAATGTCCAAAGGGAAGCTTATTGGCTAAACCCTCAGGGCCTCTAGATACCTCATTAGCATGGAGAACTCTGTTCTGGGCTACATTACCACGGGTCACATTTTCTGTATGGGAAGTGTGCCACAGATTCAAGGCCAGGAATCTGGTAGGGAGCATGAAGCCAGCCGCCTGAGACACTAGTCTCAGACACTAGTCCAAGCCACTAGACAGAGTTAACTACCATCTGTCCATGAAAACCATAAACTAGAATGTTGTTTGCAAGTCCTGGGTGCCAGGACTCGGAACCAGCTCATCCTCACCAAATTTCCTGGCACGGTCCACTGTCCCATATATAAGGAGTTTCACGTCATCCTAGATTTGTGAGACCTTGTTTCCAAAACAAAAGAGAAAAGAAAATAGGAAATACATATACCTATTCTGATAAAAGTACAACTGTAAAATGAACTGAAAAGTGGGATTTGCATCTGATGTTTGCTTAGTAGTTTAGAAGTTTAGTTATGTGTAGAGACATTTGGGATTTTACCATTGGTGAAGAGCTAGGGATCCTTGAGGGTATCCTTCACAACAAGGCCAAGCTTTAACACATTGGTTCTTAACCTGTGAGTCAGACCCCTTTCACAAGGGTTGTATATCAGATAGTTACATTATGATTCATAATCATAACAAAATTATAGTTCAAAATATGGTTGGGGAATCACAACATGAGGAATTGTGTTGAATGGTTGCCACATTAGGAAGGATTGAGAAACACTGCTTTAATGGGGTCATAGATGTCTGTATATATTCTGTGGTATGATTTTTAAAAGCCTTAATATTTGAGATTCATAGTAATAATGTTAAAAGTTTTTGTTAGTGCCTTCTTTTTAATTGACACATAGTAACTCGTGGTGTAATGGCATTTGAATATGTACACTGCCTAATGATCAAATTAGGGTGATTGTCATTTCTGTCATCACACTTTCGTGTGTGTTTAGAACATTTTATTCTCACTACTATTTTTAAATGTGGAGTGCATTTTTGTTGACTATAGTTATCCTGTACATTTGGTGGCCAGCACTTCAAAAAATAGCCTATGCAAATGCACATGTGCCTGTTATGATGATGCTTTACAGTTGTTTTCAACATCAGATCTGCCACCATCCTCTGCTGAGTAGCAGGCAAGCACCCTTCTGGTTTTCACCTGTTTACTCATTACCATACATACCGTCAAAGATAAAATGCTGGGGGCAGCTCTTAAGCAAAGGAAAGAAGACTGCAGTCCAAACATTTAGCTTTGGGAGCAACATGGTAATGAACACACTCGTTGGTGGCCACTAGACAGAGTTAACTATCATCTGTCCATGAAAACCATAAACTAGAATGTTGTTTGCAAGACTGCAGTCCTAAACTTTTATATATTTTTCTAGTTCTACTTAGAAGACACAGGACTCTAAGGCAATGTGATTTCCTAAATTCAGTCACTAAACCAGCATTTGAAAACACGATAGTCTCCATTTGCAGTTCAGTAGTACATCATTCAAAAAGTTTAGAAAGAATCAACTCTCGAGTTAGCAAATCAGCTGACGGGTAACTCACCAAAGTCTTTTTCTTTCTCTGATGTGTTGAAGTAGTCAACGTCTAAACACATCTTTTTACCAGCTTGTATATCCAAACCAACATAATGGCTATCACATCTTAAGCTAATTTTTTAAATAACTGACCTGAGAAACTTTGCAGTAAGCTAAGCTGTTTTGAAATGGCTTTGTGTCTGGTCTCTAGTCTTTAAAATAGCACTAAGACCAGAGTTCCTATGACCGAAATGAGGTCCCGCTAGATATGTTTCACAGCTGTAAATGACTTTTAAATCCCAAGATTTGATGGTTTCCCTACCTTGGTAAGAGGAAGCAAAACCCACTTCCTTGGAAGGTAAAACAGGAAATTAGTCTTGGTGGCCAGAGCAAAAGGTTCTGTACCAAAACCAAATTTAGACAGCAACCACAGAGCAAGAGGGGGTGAGGACCCCAGTCTGGGCTAATCCAAAGCAAAGTCAAGCCTTGCCTAGGGCTTTTGAGTCACCAGGCCCCTCCTACAGCAAATGGTGACCTATTATCGGCAAGCCATAATAAATGAGTCTGTTCTGCATTCACAAGGAAATAGCATGGGCACTGTAAGTATAGGTAGAAGAGGAAGGAAGAACCTCCTGGATTTAGAGCACTTGATATTATTTTCCAGTTATTTGCACCCCCTCACCTGTAGTAATTCCTACCTCACAGGTAGGAATTAAGGAATTTCAGCATCTCCAAAAGACCTATAAGTTGTCAGTGCTTCTCTGAAAATTGTGAGGAAGCTTCCTATATGCCACCTCAGATGAATCGGTTGCAAGCACGATCCCCAAACTACACCTAGATGCTTCCACCTAGGAAAAGGACTTTCTCAACATTCATTGCTTCATTGAGTTGGAGTTGCTTCCCTCTTTGGGACCACAATCCTAATTTTTCTTGCCATTATTAGTGGGTCTCAACTGCACATCTGCTCCTGCCACAGTTGGTATCACACTATCTCTCAGTTATCAGTTTGCTTTTCCTCACAGGTGAGGGGGTGCAAATAACTGGAAAATAATATCAAGTGCTCTAAATTCAGGAGGTTCTCCCTTCCTCTTCTACCTATACTTACAGTTCCCATGCTATTTCCTTGTGAATGCAGAACAGACTCATTTATTATGGCTTGCCGATAATAGGTCACCATTTGCTGTAGGAGGGGCCTCCATCCACACTAGATCCACTTTCCAGCAACTGATAAATATCTGTTAGTGGTTCTCCACCCTCTGGAGCAGCATTGGAGGCAAAGCCATGGTAAGGAGGTACTAGTTCCCACCTGCTCCCCCAGAATGTTGCTAATGGCCCTTGGCAAATTTGCCCTGTATTTGATATTGTGCTTTTTATTAAAATAATTTAATTATTTAAAATAATTAAAAATAATACCTTTTTTCCCCCCGGAACTCTTGACAATCCTTAAAAGAGAAAGCTGTGCGGTGGCAGACACTCTGTGGCAACACGTTTACAGAACAGCTGGTCCCAATGGTCCCAGTGATCCTGTTAATAAGATCACTCAAGGCCAATGCTCCCAACAACAGGGAAGGACGCAGGACTGCTGGGCTGGAATTGTGAGCCTGCCTGGTCACTTGGGGACACAGTTAACTTTGAGGAGTTGGATGAACGAACCCAGACAGTAGACAGGAAGGGACAGGTACTTACTATCTTAAACTATGTCACTGCCGGGCATTGTGGTGCACATGTGTGTTAATGCCAGCACTGTGGAGGGAGAGACACGAAGAGTTTCAGCCAGGACTACATTGTGAGACCCTATTAAAAAACAAAATGAAGCAACTAATGGTGTCAAAGGACGTTTTTTCAAACCCCACTCACTCCCCTGCCACACACGAACACATCCCTTCACATACCCCCTAATTTTTAGAAATGTAACTCCAAATGACCTATGATTCTAAATCAGTTAATCTCTCTGTGCCTCTGTTTCCTCAACTATAAATGAAGGTGATAAAGCCCCTTCCCGGGGTTTTTACGAGGATTGTGTGAACATACTTGATTTAGAAGTCAGCCACACATTCCTTGGGATTGTTTCTTACTCTCCTTGCTTCCCTGAAATGCCCTGTTCTGCTTCTGGAGTTGTTTCTACAGGTATCCCTTCATGACCAGGCTTACTTCTTCTAAGTTCCAGATCCTGCACACTCTTAGAAGATAACCAGGCAAGAAATTTCAGCTCTTGAAGCTCAGAGAGAATAACTATCTGTGGTATTTGAGGGAGATATTGCTCAAATATGCCCATAGTCCTGGGCATTTAAATAGTTGGGAGCACTGTCTCAGTCAGTGTAAGAGGTGTGGCCTTACTGAAGGAAGTATGGTGCTGGAAGCAAGCTTTGGGAGTGTAACGACTACACCATTGCTGCTTGTCCTGTTTGCTGTCTGTGGTTCAAGATATTAGCTCTGCTTTAGCCACTGCTCGATGCCTGCCATGTGTCCCTGCCATGACTGACTCTTATCCCTCGTGGAATGGAAACCCAAGTAAACCCTTCTAAGTTGCCTTGGTGTGTTAAATTTATATTGCTGCAATAAAACACCATGACCAAAAGCAACCTGGGGATGAAAGGTTTTGTTTCAGCTTACAAGTCTAGGCCATACTCCATCACTGAAGGAAGGTATGGCAGGAACTCAAGACAAGCTTGGAGGCCAGAGCTGATGCGAAACCACAAGGCAGTGCTGTTTACTGGCTTCTCCACGGCTCCCTCAGCCTGTCTCCTTCTATAAGCCAAGGCCACTCCCAGCGCACCCCTCAGGGCCTCCCACATCTATCACCAATTAAGAAAATGCCCCGACAGGCTTGATTGCATGACAGTCTTATGGAGGCGTATTCTCGATTGTGGTTCCTTCTTCTCAACTCTAGCTTGTGCTAGGATGAAAAATAAAAAACAAAAACAACATCAGAATCTCGCCAGCCAGGACATTTGACCATGTTGTTTTATTACAGCAATGAAAAATTACAAATACACTATCTTTCCAGTTCATTTGATTGATATATCCCTGAAATGTCAGTTCTAGCAGTCCCTTACATGGGAGTTGTGTTAGTCTTTGACAATCTGTGGTCTTCTGGAAGTCCTGGAATCATTTTCAGAGGAGTTTTGGCTTTGAAGGTGCTTCTCTCCATGCTAAGGATTGAACCCTTAAACTCTAGCAATTACTGTGAAACTAAATGGCATCCCCAGTCTAAGACTTAATAAACCCCAATCACTTCCTCCAGTGAGAACCTATGTCCTGGTAGAGTCTGCTCAGAATGAAGCTGGAATGTTAAGGGATCCTAGTTGTGGCACAATCATAACCATGGTTTTAGAAACTTCATTCTTTCAATGCGTTCGATTAGGATCTATGGACTGTGTTCACAATATTCAGTAGCCTTTCTACGCTGATGTCTCTCACATTATCCTGACAATTTTATGGTTTTATTTTGAATGTTTATGGCGTTGACTTACTGAGAATGCTTCCTGCTGCATAGAGTAGGGATCCAGCTTGATGTCTTTCCAGAAGATTATCCATTTATTCTTATACATTTTTTGAAGATGGTTCTTTTTCTTGCTATTTTCATTACACCCATCTCTAGACATCTGTACAGTTTGTTTGCCTTGCCCAGTATCGATTTATTAATGTATCGTGGCATTATAATATAGTATGCTTTATAGCCCTTAAGGAAGGCCCCTTCTTTTTTGTTTGTTTGTCTGTTTGTTTTCCTAGTTTTATTTTTTTTTATATGAATGTAAAAATCTACTACTTCTGAAGAGTTGGTAGTTTTAGCGGAATACTGTTTAATTTTACAAATCGTTGCTGTCTTATGCTAAGGATGAAATCCAAGGCCTCGATTTGCTAGGCAAAAACTACTGGTCTACATCTTCAGCCACTACAAATTAATTCTGAGATGGATCACTGAGAACTAAGCCCAGGAGGTGACCCACCTGGGAAGCAAAACTCGGGTTCAAAATTATGTCTGACCTCAGAAACTTAGTTTTCTTATACTTTAGAAGAGTATTTTATTGTCTTCTGTGCGTGATTAAGGAAATAAAATGTTATTAAAGACGTTCTAAGTAATCACAGCCACCTTTCTTCACTCCCAGATGGCCCGAGCGAGCTCACTAACAACAGAGAAGAAAACCTCCGGCATCCTAGAGAGCACCAAGCGTCCGAATGCCAGGAGGCGAGCAGAGCTCTGTTATCTTGGCAGTTGGCCCTCTCAGTCAGTCAGTTTCTGGGTGAGTTCGTTAGCTCCTCGTTAGCACCGGGGTCTGGGGAAAGGCCAGCCTGCTCTTGCCCGGCTTCTCCAGCCCTTCTCTTTTCCGCTTGGGTCCCTTTGTTCTCTCCACCCCTCACCCTCTCCTCCCTTCTGCAGAGTCCGGACGGGGAGGAGCCAGGGCGGGGCTGGCCGAAGCTGGCCACCTCGCTGTGCTGCTGGGACCTCAGAGCTGCAGTCGGTGGAGCCACCCGCTGATTCGACTGAAGAATGAATTTCCGCAGGGGTGGGTGCACGGAGGCTTAATTGTTGTCTCTGCTCTAGGGTCCTCCCTTTGGTTTGTGTTCATTTTTGTAAAATGTTACTCAAAGGGAATTTACTGTCACTAGTTACTGATCTGCCATTTTCACGGTATCTTATTAGGGGTGTATACCGGGCGGGATGCATATTGCCCCCGTACAGACAGACTGTAACTGGAAAAAAGACAGTAAAGCAAAAAAAACAAAAAAACAAAAAAACAAGAGTTTGGAGGCCAAATAAGATTTACTTTCCAGGTATGCAACTGGTAGTCTAGATTCTCTGCGTGGTCTGAATTGTAAATATAGAATAGTAAACCAATAAAGCATTTTCTCTGTCACAGTTTTCACTGGGGACAAGAAAACGCTTTTGCTAGGATACTGTTTCATAGCAGCAGTCACTACAAGAGTAGTGTTACAAAGGACTGTCTTGTTAGAATGAAGTAAGCATCTCTCTGAACCCCCTTACAGTTGAAATGATGGGACTCGTAGGTGGTGACCATGTCTGTCAGTGATGTGATTTCTTTTTCCAAACTTAAATTGGCTTTCTTTTTTTTTTTTTTACTCATAAATTCTTTCATCTACCCTAGTTGCTAATCTCAACACCTATTTTGTTTTAATTTAGTTTAATGTGATTCTTAAGTGTTTTGTAAAGTACAGACTATATATGTTATTTTCTAATGCCAGGGTTCAAACCCAAGGTCTTGAACACATTAAGCAAGGGCTATACTGCTGACCTGTGTCCCCAGCTCATACTCCTTAGTTTTATATTTGTGTGTACTCATTGTTTTAAATCCCTTACACAGAGACAGATATAAATAGCTATTTGTGTCAGGTGTTCATTCTGGTAGTTCTGTGGTTTTACTCTCTTGATGCAGGTGAATGAAAACATTTGATCTGTGATTTGGCTCCTGTTTGATTGGTGCCCTCAGATTGTGGGACAAATGCTTGAGAGTTCTAGTTAAGTCTGGATCATGTATTATTGCCAGACTTAGGGGGCATAAAGTATATTTGCAAAAAAAAAAAAAATTGTTTGTCATTACAGGAATCAAGGCCAGAGCTGTGAGCAAAGCATTGACTTTAAAAGATTTTGTAAGGACGGACCCAGACCAAAAGGTCTCTAACATATGTACTAAGGATTCTTTACCAATTCCAGAGAAAGAAAAAGTCTCTCAGTACAAGGACCAGTAAGGAGAGTAAAAAGGCAGGCCCACAGAGGGCAGATGGTATAAATGCAATGAAAGTTGGAAAATGCTTACCCAGAACCAGGGCCTCATTCAACATCAGAGAATTCACACTGGAGAGAAACACTATGAGTGATATCTCTATGGAAAGCCTTCTGTGTGCGCTCAACCCTCACTGTGCATACAAACCCACAATGCTGAGAACCCAACACCTGTAACAAGGATAAGAAAGCCTTCAGTGTGAGAAGACACCTGACTGTACACCAAAGAGTCCACAATGGAGAGAAGCCATGTGACTGCAGTGACTGTGGGAAAGCTTTCTATAGGAGCTCAGCCCTCCTCAGACATCAGAGAATCCATAGAGAAGAAAAGCCATGTAAGTGTGGGAAAACTTTCTATGTGAACTCAATGCTTATCAATCACTGGAGGGTTCACTCTGGAGAAAAGACGTGTGAGTGTGGGGAATGTGGAAAAGCATTCACTCAGATTCACCAGAGAATTCATACTGGAGAAAAACCCTACGAGTGTGATGAATGTGGGAAAGCTTTCCAAGGATGCTCTGATTTAACAAACACCATAAAAGACATGCCAAAAGGAAATGTCAACAGTGGTGTACCTGGGGAAGATATTCTAACTGCCTCTGGTAACATCAAAAGAATATGACAAAAAAAAAAAAATCAACATGTCCTCCCTTGAAATACTGAACAAAAGTCTCTGGAAACTGTCCTCTCTCTTTAAAATTCAGCTTTAAAACTCAAGGTGGTTTTTTGGTGTTTGTTTTTTTTTTTTTAATATAAATCATTTTCCAGGGGCCAAAGAGATAACTCAGTTCAGGTCTTCAGAGCCCATATAAGAAACCCAAATGTCCAGTGTAGCAGGCATCTGTAATCAGTTTTCCTCAAAATGGAGGCAAAGTCAGGAAAATTGCCCCATTCAGAAGCCTCTGGTCCAGCACCTATAGTATGAGCACAGCTACAGAAAGAAGAAACCCCTCCTCAAACAAGGTGGAAAACAAGAGCCACCTCCCAGAAGTTATCCTCAGACATCCACATGCACACTGGCTTGCCATGCACACACCCATCCATCATACAAGTCATACTCCATAACACTCAGTTTAACAAGAGGAAAGAGTTGAAGCATTACTTTGGGCTAGGAGATAAGTAGCAAGTAAAGGAGCTTGCTACCAAACCTGATGACCTGAGTCTGATTCCGGAGCCCACATGGTGGGAGAGAACTGACTTCTACAAGTTGTCTTGACCTCCATGTACACAATAACACATGTGCACATTCATATACAAAATAAAAATAGTTTAATGATACTATGTGCAAGCTTCTTGTTTTGCCATTACCATTCTAACTGATGACACATTAAATCTGAGTTGTAATGTGGTTCAAGAAAGACTACTAAACCTAAGAAGTACTATCTGTTGATTCTACGTTTCTGTTGGTGACCACTATCCTTTCCAGAGTAATTAACTGTACTTCCTTGTAGCCTCCTGACCAAATAAACTCCTAATTTGCCTGTGATTCCTGGGCTAAAACAAAATGAAAACAATGTCCTAAACAGTTTCTTAGGAGGAGCTTCTGCCTTCTGACCCTTACAATTTGTGGTTCTCACGGTGTATGCAAAGGTAGATATCAGAGTGGAGCAGACTTGGGGAATGCTTGCTAGATTAGGATTAGCATTGGTTTTAGGATAACTTTCACAGATTAATTTATGCAGCTACTATGCTATACCCAGCATTGACTAGGAGAGCTCAGATTTAAAAGGTGGAAGTTAATGAGCCAAATGTGGGAAATATTTTTACACATAGGAATCCCTGTAGAGCTCTGTCTATCAGACCGTAGCTGAGTTTCCTCACCTTAGTCCATAAACCCTATTTGTGTACATGAGGAGTTTGCAACTTAAAATTATTTTGTTTAGCTTTGTACTTAATTTTTCATGCCTGCTTAACAAGAATGAAATTCTTCTCACCCCTGAAATAATATATGTGAGATTGAAAATAAATTCCACTTACTATAAATTGTGGATTGTAGATTGTAGGGACAGCTCAGTGGTTAAGATCATGTACTGCTGTTGCAGGAGATCCAAGTTTGGTTCTCAGCAACCACCTTAGGCGTGTCAAAACTGTAACTCTAGGGGATCAGACACTCTTTTCTGGTCTCCACAGGCGTCTGTCCTCATATTGCATACATACACTTCAATAAAAGTAATCACTTTCAGTGGCAGGTTTCTTTGGTCCACCTTCTGAGCAGGTAAGGGAAGGAATACTTTGACATAGTAAAATAATGTTTATTTTCAGAAGAGGACTCTATGTAGAAAAGTGTGCACAGCTTACCTGAATTCTCATAGCACTTTAGGAAGTCATGCTTGACTCCGAAGTCCTCAGCCAGGTAGTGAGAACGCACATTGTAAGGCTTTTGGAGTGGGATAACACTTGCCCCTCTTCCCAAGTATCTGTAATCTAGATAAGGGAGCTGGAGGCAGGAGGGTCGTGGTTCTGAAGCCCGAGTTTTGGTGGTGGAGATGAAGGAGTTGGTTTGGTTTTCCTTTTACAGCTAGTCATCAAGTCTTATGTATACTAGGCAAATGTTCTGCCACTACAAACCCAGCTGGAGCTGAAGTTTAAAAGAGGACCTCACATCATGGGGAAAATGTCAGAAAATAAAGCACATACCTTTTTTAAATTCGATATATTCTTTATTTACATTTCAAATGATTTCCCCTTTTCTGGCCACCCCACTCCCCGAAAGTCCCATAAGTCCTTTTCTCTCCCCCTGTTCTCCAATCTACCCCTTCCCACTTCCCTGTTCTGGTTTTCCCCTATACTGCTGCACTGAGTTTTTCCAGAACCAGGGGCCACTCCTCCGTTCTTCTTGGACATCATTTAATATGTGGATTATGTCTTGGGTATTCAAAGTTTCTAGGCTAATATCCACTTATCAGTGAGTGCATACCATGATTGATCTTTTGAGACTGGGTTACCTCAGTATGATGTTCTCCAGCTCCATCCATTTGTCTAAGAATGTCATGAATGTGTTGTTTCTAATGGCTGAATAGTACTCCATTGTGTAAATATACCACAATTTTTGTATCCATTCCTCCATTGAGGGACACCTGGGTTCTTTCCAGCTTCTGGCTACTACAAATAGGGCTGCTATGAACATAGTGGAGCATGTGTCCTTATTGCATGCCGGGGAATCCTCTGGGTATATGCCCAGGAGAGGTATAGCAGGGTCTTCCAGAAGTGGCATGCCCAGTTTTCTGAGGAACCGCCAGACTGATTTCCAAAGTGGTTGTACCATCTTGCAATCCCACCAGCAGTGGAGGAGTGTTCCTCTTTCTCCACATCCTTGCCAACACCTGCTGTCTCCTGATTTTTTGACCTTAGCCATTCTGACTGGTGTGAGGTGAAATCTTAGGGTTGTTTTGATTTGCATTTCCCTAATGATTAATGATGTTGAACATTTCTTAAGGTGCTTCTCAGTCATCCGAAGTTTTTCATGGGAAAATTCTTTGTTTAGCTCTGTACCCCACTTTTTAATAGGGTTGTTTGGTTCTCTGGGTTCTACCTTCTTGAGTTCTTTGTGTATATTAGATAATAGCCCTCTGTCGGATTTAGGGTTGGTGAAGATCCTTTCCCAATCTGTTGGTTGACGTTTTGTCCTTTTGACAGTGTCCTTTGCCTTATAGAAACTTTGTAGTTTTATGTGGTCCCATTTGTCAATTCTTGATCTTAGAGCATAAGCTATTGGTGTTCTGTTCAGGAACTTTTCCCCTGTGCCCATATCCTCAAGGGTTTTCCCCAGTTTCTTTTCTATTAGTTTCAGTGTGTCAGGTTTTATGTGGAGGTCCTTGATCCACTTGGAGTTGAGTTTAGTACAAGGAGATAAGAATGGATCGATTTGCATTCTTCTGCATGCTGACCTCCAGTTGAACCAGCACCATTTGTTGAAAAGGCTATCTTTTTTCCACTGGATGCTTTCAGCTCCTTTGTCGAAGATCAAGTGACCATAGGTGTGTGGGTTCATTTCTGGGTCTTCAGTCCTATTCCATTGATCTGCTTGCTTGACATTGTACCAATACCATGCAGTTTTTATCACTATTGCTCTGTAGTAATGTTTGAGGTCTGGGATACTGATTCCCCCAGAAGTTCTTTTACTGTTGAGAATAGTTTTAGCTATCCTGGGTTTTTTGTTATTCCAGATGAATTTGAGAATTGCTCTTTCTAGCTCTATGAAGAACTGAAAAAAACCACATGATCATTTCATTAGATACTGAAAAAGCATTTGACAAAATTCAGCATCCTTTCATGCTAAAAGTCTTGGAAAGGACAGGAATTCAAGGCCCATATCTAAACATAGTAAAAGCAATATACAGCAAACTGGTAGCCAACATCAAACTAAATGGAGAGAAACTTGAAGCAATCCCACTAAAATCAGGGACTAGACCAGGCTGCCCCCTCTCTCCATATCTTTTCAATATAGTTCTTGAAGTCCTAGTTAGAGCAATTAGACAACATAAGGAGGTCAAAGGGATACAAATTGGAAAGGAAGAAGTCAAAGTATCACTATTTGCAGATGATATGATAGTATACTTAAGTGACCCAAAAAACTCTACCAGAGAACTCCTACAGTTAATAAACAACTTCAGCAAAGAAGCTGGTTACAAAATCAACTCAAGCAAATCAGCAGCCTTTCTATACTCAAAGGATAAGCAGAATGAGAAAGAAATTAAAGCACATACTTAAAGATATTGAAGACCCTCAGCAAAACACCAGATATATCTTTCCTCACCAAAAATATCTCCACAAGCTTGAAAGTGTAAATCATTTGATCTTCCTGCCTTTGACACTGAAGAAGAATGAAGTCATAGAAGGAACAGACATGCTGGAGAGAGAAATTTCTTTTACTGAAAAATTTAGCTCAGGGTATATATTGTAAGCTCAAGGATATTAGTACTAATATTGGCCTTGTATCAGGTATTTGGAATATAAAAACAAGTTGGGGAAAACTCTTGCTTGCAGTCTATTCATTAATAGGAAATGCAGAATTTAAAAACAAAAGTATAAAAACAGTGTTTTTTTGCGGAATGATTTTGTTTCTAAGACAGGGTGTCACTGTGTGGGACTGTCTGGCCTGAAACTTGCTGCTTAATTGTCCCTGAACTCACAGAGATCTGCTTGCCTCTGCCTCCAGCGGGCTAGGATTAAAGGTTTATGCCACCATGCACACCTGAAAAATTATGGATGTTTGCCTGAACATATATCTATCATGATATAGTCTAGAATAGTTTGCACTAGACAGTTGGAAAGATTTAAGAAAAGAATCAATGCTAGGAAAAATCAGCTCTTAAGCAACATGACATAGAGAAATCAAAAGAAGTTATAATAACAACAGCATATGGAAAAGCATGGTGCCTTCCAGGGAAAGGAAGTTTTCAGTATCTGCATATAAAGAAGTAATATAACTATGGCCACATCATGAGACATCTCATTTTGCTATACTAACTATGAAACATGTTCTCCAGTATTTTTTCAACTGTATGCAATAAGAAATGCATTTTACATGAATTAGAAATGTAGGAGTTGCTGGGTAGGAGTGCCTGCTGCTCCTTACAGGATCTGAGTTTGGTTCCTGACACCCAGGGCAGGTTCATGACTACCTGTTACTCCAGCTCTAGGGAACCCAAAGTCTTCTAGCCTACACAACACCTGCACTCACAGGCATATATCCACACAGACACATATACAAATTTTAAAAGAAAAAGGAATTCACTTTGTATTGTACATCAATGTACCACTAATGGGAAAAATCAGTCCATCTTAGAACACTTGCCTTCCTATGTGTCTTGCTAAGGTCTACACCTTTCTAAAGGTAGGACAACGCTTAGCCAGGCTACTTCCTATCAATGGGCATGTAGCTGGTAACTTCACAAGATGAGATAATATATCTTGGACAAAGAATAAGCTACTTTAATACACTTGGCACTCTTGGAAAATTTGTATTCTTGATATATGAATTATTTACATATTTTGGCTATGAACCCTTCAAAATGGAAATTCAAGTACCATTTCCAAATCTATTATCTATTCTTTCAACCATGACTTTTGATAAATAATTCTTAATTTTAATATACCCTAGCTCACCAATATTATTCTTTACACACACACATATATAATGTCTATATATGCATGTAGAGTATATATTTTTCTCAAATAGTATATATGTATATATATATACTCTATATGTATACTTTCTCAATTAGTGTATATATATAATTAGTGTGCATATATAGCATATATATGTATATATACATATACACTATATAGCATGCATGTATATATACATATATACAATATACATATATACTATATACATATACTATATATACATTATATATACACACTAATTATATACATATATATAATATATAATTATATATACATATACATATACTCATACACATACACACATATATATATATAAAATCTGGATCTCATGGAGCCTCTCCTCAACTGAGGCTCTTTTCCCTCTGATGACTCTTAACATGTTAATCTGACACACAAAACCAGCCAATACACCTTCTCTTAAATAACTATAGTTATGTCAAATTGACATAAAACTATTCAGCATTGTCTTCAGTCACTGTTGCATTCATTCTTGGGCCATTTATATTTCTCCATTGTTAGTTTAACCAAATTTAATATTGTATTGGCACATACTTTACTTTTATAAGTAGCATTGTGACCCAATCCCAACAACAACCTCATATTTAGGAGTGAGTACCCCATAGGCTGAAGGCAAGAGAAACACAAATTTTAGACCAGCCTGGGATACGTCATTTAGGACTATAGTAGTGAGAAAGGCAAGGGGAGGGTGGACAACAGCCTGACATATAAACAGTAAAATGCCGTAATTGATACCATGGATTCTCACCAAGGACAGATGAACAAGTCTGGAAAAAAGACTTTGGGAATATGAGGGTTTTTTATTCTCCCAATAGTGATGTTAAGGGAGACTTTTTAAAATGTTCATAATTTTGTGTACAGAATAAGTTAACTGCAGCATTAAAAAGAAGCATAGTGAAAATAAAAGAGTGTTGGTTCGTTAATCTAGAGAAGGAGTTCCTTCCACTTAGAGCACAAGGCTTGGCAGCCGTGAAGGCCTAACAGCCAGGCTGACCGGCTCCAAGGAAGCATCAAGCACAGCCAGTGTCCTGGTAGCTTCATCCTGTGTCCAGCCAGTTTACAGTTCTGGACGAGAGGATGTAGCTAGGCCCTCCATCCAATCTATCTCAATCCATTATGGAAAGCAGACAAGAGTGACTTAATATGAACATCTGTGGCCTCGGGAAGGGCCCCCCAAAATTGGCTCGCACTATAATTCTCAGTTCTTTTAACTTCACCTTGGAGAAGAATCCAAGATTATCTGGGTGCTCTCCTGGGATCACATATAAACCAGTAATTGGAGAACAGCCTGATGCATCCTGTATTAGAGCAGTCGAGGCACCGCACAGCCACCCATGCCTAGATTCCCTGTGGCTTGTTAGCTTCCTAATGAGGTTAGACCAGACAAGTATCTACCTCCACACTTGAAGCCTTCACATTGGAAAGACTGCCTCCAGTAACTGACTTGCAGGGGCATGGTCCTGGATGAAACCCTGGGGATCACGGGAACACAGCTTCCATACACTTCTGCTCCCTGAGAATTCAAACCCCAGGCGGCACCCTGAGAAAACCACCCCATCCAGCACTAGGGTCAGCAGGTTCAGGTTCTATTCCAGTTTGGAGGCAATCCTCCTGCCTCCACCTCTCTAGTGCTAGGGAAAAGGCGAGAACTATTTCAAGAAGTTTCTCCTAATTTTAGGAATAGCGTGGATTTCACCAACCCTTAAGCATTTCAACAAACCTTAAACCATTCTAATTTGATTGTGTCCCCCTTGAAAGCAAGGGGTGTGTTTCAAACTCTAGTACCTGATATTTCGGTGTTCATCTGATACTTGGGATTCAGTAAGAATGCGGATTTAGCAGCCAAAGACTGAGCTTGTTAAAAAAAAAAAATTAAAAATTAAAAATTAAAAAAAAAAAAGCCTGCAACTCCTGAGCTCCTGTGACCCTGAGCAAGTAGAAAACAAAAAATTTCATTTCGGAGTCACTGCTCTAGAATTCCACGAATTGAAAAAAGGGAGCGGTTGTGTAGAAGGGAACTCAGCACAGTCCAAGCTAGAAGGAATTATTCCTCAGGCCTCGGGCTTCAGATGCAGAGTTATGAGAGCCTGGTGGGGGGTCCTGCTCCTGCACCAACCTGGGTATCACCAAGCCTGGCATCTCTAGGTTTAGAGATATTTACATTCTAGGTTTAGCCAAATATAAGGTGGCTGCTCCCCTCACCCTCCCAGAAGAGCTGGGCTTGGCTTACGAGAGCTTTCCCTGCTTCTACAACCACATGAGTCAGGTTTCAGTTCTGTAGTTTTTTCTGGTACTTAACACTGAAGTTGAGAAATTTTCAGAAATAATGATAGTGGTCTTCTACTCCAAATTCCACTCTCAGGAAATGTGTATGTATATATCTGTTCATTTACTTGTCTTCTTTATTCTTTATTTTTCCCTGGTCAGACCACAAAAATCTGACATATTTATGCGTGATTTTTTTGTTTGCTTGCTGTTGATGATTTTGAGACAGGGTCTCACTATGTTCGTTTGGCTAGGCTGGCCTGGTCCAATCCAGATCCATCTTCCTCTGCCTCCAGAAGGCTGAGAGTACTGGTATGACCACACCCTCCTTTGGGGTAGTTTTTAAATGATCAGTCATTAAAAGTCTTAATTCTGCACCCAGGAATGAATTATTGGTCTTAAAGAAAGACACAAATTTTGTAATCTTCTTTTTTCAGTAATGGGATTTGAACCCAGACCCTCATTCATGAGGGACAAGTGCTCAACCACTAAGCCATATCCTTGGTTCCTAAAGCTTTTAATTTTAACACGTGTTATGCAATTCTCTACTAACCTTCTAAGGTCTATCTAGGTTTTCATGGACAGTGGTTCAGAAGTCTAAAGTGAGATTAGAGAAAGGCAGATGAAACCCTTGCCTTCCTAGGTCTTGGCATATAGCTAAGTGGAATCGGTCTGGCCCAGCATGCCCCAGGTTTCCACCCTCTACCGAGAAAAGGTATAGTAACTTTTAAAATAGCCTTTCATGTAAGTTAGGCAGGCAGCTTCAAATACATTAACTCACCACTTGTTCTTTCTCATGAATAAATGTAGTATTTGGAGAGATCTTTAGTAGATGTAACTGCAGTTGATAAGTATTTTGTATTTCTTCTGTTTGTTTAGGTGATAAAAGCAACAGCCCTAATACCAATGACCTATACAATGCTAACTATATGTTATATAAATTTTTAATCACTTTTGCTGACAATAACACATTTAACATTTATCATGATTATGACTATTTTTAGAAAAGATTTCACACATGGTTCAGGCTGGCTTCACACTCATGTCAATCCTCCTGCATCAGCTACCCAAGTATTGGAATTATAGTATGAGCCAGCACACCCAGCTTAATTTTTTTTAACTTTAGAAAACTTTCCTTATTAACTTAGAAGGCTTAACTAATTGAGAATATATTTTCACCTTAATTCTCATGCTTAGATTTTGAATAAACTTTAGATTGCTTAAGTAATTCAACAATTTGGGAGGTGGGCTTTTTGTTTTGTTTTTCGTGCCTTATTTTGCTTTCTTTCTTAGTTGGACACTGAAGTAACCAACCACCAATATGATGAAGACAAACATATTCTCCACCCTGCAGCTGGAAAAAGAATGGTCTCTGTTGAACTTCAATGGGATTCTTTAGTTAACAGCAGAAGTTCCCAGTCAGACAAGTCTTGCGTCAGATACAACATCACCTTTCTCTGCCTTCACCAAAGCCAGGCCAGCTTGGTAGTTCTCCACATCTTTTTAAATCAACATTGATCCACCATAGATCTATGCCAAATAGGGACCCTAAGGGATGCGGCCGTTAAGAGTAGGAGAGAAACAAAAGCAAAGGGATCGATGAGCCAAGGTGATGGAAAACCAGAAAGCAGCAAATAGAAGATGTTCTTTCTGAGAAACAGAGACACTCCGCCCCTTGACTGCAAACTGCAGCTGTAGAGGAACAGATACATGATGGTTCTCTGTTGTCTCTGGTCCTGAGACATATTCAGGGCTGAGTCAAGCCAAGTTGGCAAGACTACTACCTTGCCTGCCCGGTCCTGTGTGCCAAGCACTGGTTCATCCCATCAAATATGTGCCAAATAAGCTCACTTCTCTTTTTGTTGTGGTTGTGAAATCTTTTATGATATCTGACTCAGACAGTTTTGGAGATTCAACTGGAGGGAGGCTTTTAAAATATTAATACTAAAGGTTTCTGGGAACTCTTCATAGGAAGAGAAATTATAAAGAATAATTTCCTCACAGGATGAGGTGGCCGAGTGGTTAAGGCGATGGACTGCTAATCCATTGTGCTCTGCACGCATGGGTTCGAATCCCATCCTCATCGACTGACCAACAGATCTTTTCTTTAATCAATTCTTTCTAGTGTTTGAGGGTTTAGTTTTTGTTTATGGGCAACTGTAGGAATTGTGGGAATCTTAGACAATGGGTATTCTCTTTCAATCAATTAATTCTTTTTTTATCACCCAGTTGAATAATTCCCTCCAATCTTTCCATTCAGTTTCCACACTTGCTCTTTATCTGCTTTAGTATGATTATTAAGGACCATGATGACTTTCATAGCAGAATGAAAGAAAGAAAAGGAAAGAACAGAGATGAGTGGGGAAAGAGAGAAGAGAGAATGACTATGAGAACATTGTGCATGGGCCACTTGGACTTTTAATGTAGCCACTCAATGAAACTTATATGATGAATTAAAGATGTCTAAGACACAGTACATGAAGTAAAACTGTTAACATGAATTAGGATCAAAAGCTAAATGATAGGAATGTCAGAAGGATACACTCAAAAATCCAAACAGTGGCAGTGGCTGCTGTGGGGCTGGGACTGAGGAGGGACGGCTGTGTGTTCATCCTTGACTCTATTGATTTTGGTATCATCTGGGGTTTTTAAAACCAGAAAGAATGTGATTTTTAAATGCTTTTAGGATAGGCATTTTCAATAGTATTTTTCAATAGTTAATGGTACTAGTGTTTTCTGTTTAAACTTTGTATGCGTTCCATATATACATGAAATTCAGATTATGAGATCCAGTACTTTCAAGAACCGAATCTCAAAAAAGCCCAAGTTGGTACCTCTGTGGCCATGAAGAATTAGAACTCTGGGACTGAATATCCTAGTCCAACTGTGACTGTTTCAGTTGAGTCCACTCACGAAGACTGGCCAAATAGCAGCTTTCACACCATGCCTTCATTCCTACCACGGCTAGGTAATCGTGCCAGGGCCTGCATCGTTGTCCCATCCTGGTTTCTCTGTAGTGAGTTCAAGCAATAACCTTTAGGAAGAGGCTGCATAGAGGCAGCAGGAGAGGAGAGGAGAAGCTTTATAGTCTTGCTGGGGGTTGGGGGAGGGGGGAGGCAAGTGTATCACTTCATGTGGTCCTAACAGCCAGATAAGCATTGAGTGGACTAGTTTTCCCAAGAGCAACAAGTAAGCAAATGAATAATAACTCAAGGATTTGGAAAAAATACATAAGACTGTTTAGTTAATTACCCAAATTCTTAATAAGAAAATGCAGGGGGGAAGAAAATACAAAGCAGGTAATAGTATATGACATCTTTTTGTGGGAGTTCAGCCTGATCTACATAGTGAGTTCCAGGCTAGACAGGTCACATAGAAAGAGCCTGACTCAAATAAATACATAAATAAATTTAAAAAAAAAACAAGAAATAAAAGAAAATGGATAGGTTATGTCTCTTGTTCGTTGAAGAAAGTAAAAAGAATGGTCAACTACTCAACACAAAATTCCTAAAAATTATTTAATAAAACGTGAAAAGGTGCTTTTTTGTACTTATAGATTGCAATGTCTAGAGTAGTAGGCTCTAAAAACACTTTTCTGTACAGAGAAAGCTTTCTCTCTCCTCTACAGAGAAGCTTTAAGCTCAAAAGCCAAAACAACAACAACAACAACAACAAAAACAAAATCCCAAATGCTTCTTTGTTAATATGTTACACTGGCACCAAGTTTTCTGATTTATAAAAAGGTCTTCACAAACATTTATATAATAGCCAAGCAAACCAAAGACAAAAAGAAAATAAGCTGAGTAGCCCATGAGAATTTGAATGTTGAAGTTTTTATTGTCATATAATTTACTTTAAATCTGCTTAACTTTTATACCATGTCTCAACTTGTCTTTGAACCTAGAAAAATATTGAAGGAGGAAAGGACCTGGCTAGTTGCTTCATGACGACAGCATAAGTAAGAAAAAATAATTAAATGCTAGATAGATTCCATGGGTAAGTCTAAAGAATTTTAGAAGGCTAAATTAGTTTTAATTAGGCCTAAATGAGGAGATAATGAAGGCAAGGAAAGATTATAGGACATCATTAAAGGGAGAGCCCTTAAGTTTTGAAAGTCAGAAGTCAGCCCGAGACTTCCAAGCAGGAATTGGAAAATGGCGCTGTGGGCGGACAGAACACCATGCTGGCGATTTGCTGAAGCATGACATCACTTCACAAAAACGAAGCTGAGGAGAGGTATCAGTCTTCAGGAAACACAGATGATCTGGATGAAGTATGGGGCTCTCATAAAAACCTTACTTCTTATGATTAACCCACAGCACAGCACTTCCCAGTTTCATACGGTGGGGTACTTAGCATTCAAGATTCTCAAGCTGCTTCCTAGCAGACATATTTCCTGATAGTCCTCAATGGAATTTTAATACACCCTTACCCATCACTTACTATTCTTCCATTTTCAACCTGCAAAGCAGTTTTGAAGACATAAATAATAATGATAAATATGTGGTGTGAATCTTCTGGCCTGGTGGAAGTTTTAGCTTAGCTGGCATAAGCCTTGATTCAGTTTGAAACAATGAGGAGAAGGACACAAAATGTCCTCAAGTTTGGCAAGGACCAAGAAATGGGAAAAGCGAGAAGTGAGATGCTGAGTGTTATTGTCTATCTTTGCCTGACTGATTTCAAATCACCTGGCAGACACAGTTCTGGGCATATGTGTGAGAGCGAATCCAGAGAGTTTTAACCTAGAAGAGAAGACTCAACCTGAACATGAGTGGCAGCATCCCACAGTCAGAGGTCCAGGAATGAATTAAAAGGGAAAAAAGTGGAAGCAAGCTAGAACATCAGCACTGATCTTTGTTTGCTTCTAGAGCACAGACCCAGTGCAATCAGATGTCTCACATTTTGCCTGGGTGTCTTCTACTACCAAATCCTGCATGGCTATGTGCAAGAGATGTCCTAACAAAGTTTCCCACCCCTGGAACAGAGCCAGGGGCATGGGCCTCCGTGAGTGTTGACAGTTGCTGGTGTTCAGAAAGCATTCGTGAACTACAAAAAACCACCAAGGAGCCTATTCCAATGTGATTGCATTAAGGTCTCTTTATTACAAGTTTCAGCTTGGGCTGTCTCTGATGCAGGAGAACGGGAGGAGCAGCCCTAAGCTTAGCACCAGGCAAGCATTTATAGAGACAAGGGGGTTTCTAGCCTGGCACACATCTGACCAGGGAGTCATTATGGCCTTTAACATAACTGGCTGGTGCCGGGAGCCAAACCACAAACTTAACTTCTGCTTTCCTCCTGATTGCTGATTGTTAAAAACTGAAGTTTCAGAGGCAGGTTTGTAATCTGGAGGTGTAAATTTGATGGGAATAACCTGGAAACTGGTGCTAGGTACCAGCTTGTTAGTTAACTTGAGTTCAACCTTAGATCACGTTCTCTAAGATGGAGTCTGAACCCAAAAGATTTAGTCTTTCACTGGGTATGAGGATTGTTTGTATAATATACAGATTAACTTTATGTTCCTCCTTCAGGAAATATTCTCCCTGCCAAGATTTTCACGGAATGTCCTCTCTGCCAAGGTTAATGACTACATGATAACCAGTGACAGCATGACTCCAGGAGACAAGAGTGTGTCTATGTCCTTAGCAAAAATGGTAAATACTGTAACCTTCAGGGAAGCCCTTATGGCTGTGGGAAAGAACTCTGAAAACATGAGTTCAAAAATATATAATTTCTCAATCATGCAAAACATATGAATGCAATATGAATTATATGAGGGACTTCACAGACCAGCTGCACTGTGAGCCAGCTTGTCAGAAAGATATTAAGGAAGGAAACAAAGAGATTTGGGGACTGGTAATGGCAGGCAAGATCCCATTCAGCTAAGTTAATTGTTTGTGCTTACAAAGGCAAGCAGATACCTGAGTTCTGGATTAACCTGGGACAGAGAATTCCAGTCCAGGGGAGGTGAAAATGGTGATCCCACCCGGCTAGCTTATTGCCTGGCTTACAAAAGCAGGCAGATCTCTGAATTCACTTACCTGTATTTTTTTTTTCATTTACTTGCTGTCCTTTTTTAATAATCAAGTGGCTAAGGTCACAAAATGCTGATTCGTGGGGATAATCAAAAGGGATCCTAGAGCAAATGACTGTATTGGGCTTTGGTGTACAAGAGAGAGCTACCCAGAGAGAACTACTTGAGAAGAGAACACAGTTCTTTAAGATTTTTTTCTAACAGGATTTCTGATTTTAGTCAGAACCCCTCCCCCCAATTTTTTTTCTAGTAGCTTTTCTGATATTGGTTGGAAAAATCCAAGAAATTTTTCTAGCACTAGAGAGCTGTCTCTAGCAGAGAACTGTCCCTAGCAGACAACAGAGCAAAGAGCTATCTACAGAGCTATCTGGAGAGCCATCTTTAACAGAACACAAGGCTGTCAGCTTGTACTGCCCTCCCACCCCCCAGTTGATTGATAGTTTCTTTCACCATTCCCAAAAACACTCCTTCCTCAGGACCCCCGACCAAGCCAAGGCTGATCTTTGGCACTCCACCATGACATATTGTCTCAAACTATGAGCTCAACCAAACCATTCCCTCCTTAAATTGCTTTTCTTGGGTTTGTAGTTACAGCCCTGAAAACAGTAACCAATATCTTGAGCATTGTTGAATTGACATCATCTGTATCATTTGTTGTGCTGGATAGTTTTATGTCAACTCAACACAAAACAGAGTCATTTGGGACGAGGGAACCTCAACTTATAAAATGCTACCACCAGATTGACCTGCAGGGAAAGCCTATGGGCCATTTTCTTGATTGATGACTGATGTGGGAGGGCCCAAGTCACTGTGGGTGGTACCACCCCAAGGCTGGTTGACCTGAGTGCTATAACAAAGCAGGTTGAGCCAGCCATTAGGCACAAGCCAGTAAGCAGCACTCCTCCACAACCTCTGCTTCGGTTTTGACTCCAGCTTCCTGCCTTGTGCTCCTGCCAAGTGATGGAGTCTAAGTTTAAACAAACCCCCACTCACTCACTCACCCCAGGTTACCTTCTGCCATAGTATTTTTCACAACCATAGAAACCTAGCCAAAAATTTTATCTCATGAAAATAAGATGGATTTTTATTTACCTAACTGAAAACTTTCACAGTAAAAAGTAAAAAACAAACAAACAAACAAACAAACAAACAAACAAAAACCCTAAGTATGCTATAATGGAGTTTGTTTGTTTGTTTGTTTGCTTGCTTGCTTGCTTGCTTGCTTGCTTGCTTGCTTGCTTGCTTGCTTGGACAAGAATGTCTCCCTGTATCTTCAGAAGTTGCTCAAGGCATTCTTACCATAATCTATCCTCATAAAGTTATATGGAATCTCCTACTCAAACTCTGTAACACTGGGTACTTAGCATGAAAACTGTAGGGCTGACTCAGATTGTAGAACCTCAGCCAATTAAATGCAAACACAGGTGGTCCAAGTTAGAACTTCTTCAGAAATCTAAACACAGATTTTAAGTTTTGAAGGACATTTCATCAGTCCCTGTATTAAATGTTTACTAGCACCTATATACAAGGCACTGTAGAGAAGCTAAGACCTCAGGAATCTGACTAAACATAAAAGATTCATGTTGACAAGCAAATAGTAAAGAAAGTACACTCCAAAACCTGGAACCACCCTTTCAGGAGAAAAATGTGCTGGCCAAGAGTGACTGTTCTGGAAGTCCCTGTAAATCCAAACAGTGGGAACACTTCATCTGTGCCTCATCCAGAGAACACCTCCATACTCTCTACTAGTAAGTTTCATTCCAGTTACTTTTTAAACAGAAGAGATAATCCACCTCAGCCAAACTATAACATCCAACACTGGACAGTGTATATTAACAACACCCTCTCTTCTTCAGTTAGTAAGGGCTCCAGGTGTCTTCAGCTCACTGGCAAGTGCACACCAACTCTAGCAGGTGTACTACAATTCACTGTGAGACAATTTTTTTCCCCACATGGCTTCTCTGATGTTGAACAAGGTATGAAGCTCGGGTAAAGCCCTTCCCACATGCATCGCACTGGTGGGGCTTCTCACCAGTGTGAATTTTTTTATGTTCAATAAGGCTTCTACTCCGAGTGAAACTTCTCTCGCACTCACTGCACTGATAAGTCTCAGGAGCTTCAGCGGCATTGCCCTGGCTTGCCACCCTCCTCTGGCCTTCCCAGGCCTTGCCATGCAGAGGCGTCGGAGCAGTTTTATCACCATGGATCCGCTGATGTCTCAGGAGATGTGAGCTACGCCTAAAGGCTTTGCCGCACAAGGTGCACTGGAATGGCTTCTCGCCTGTGTGAATTTTGTGATGTTCAAGGAGGCTGCAGCTCTGAGTGAAGGTTTTTCCACAGTCATCACACTCGTAGGGCTTTTCCCCAGTGTGGGTTCTCTGGTGCTTGATGAGGTTTGAGCTGTGACTGAAGACTTTGCCACATTCTTCACACTCATATGGCTTCTCACCAGTGTGAACTCTCTGATGAATGACAAGGGCAGAGCTCCCAATAAACGTCTTCCCACAGTCTTCGCATTCATAGGGTTTCTCACCAGTGTGGATTCTCTTGTGTTTGGTCAAACCTGAACTCTGAGCAAAGCTCTTCCCACATTCACGGCAATAGTGCCGCCTGTTTGCTGTGGCAGTCTTCTGTGTTGTCTGTGACTTGCCTTCCTGCTCACTGGCTTCTGCACCTGTAGGAATCTGGACAGCGTCTTCACCCAGGAAGCACACTGTCTGCTCGGGCTTTTGTTCTGTGTATTCCTCAGCTCCAGACAAGTCCCTGACCTTAATCTGCATGTCCTGACCTGAAACATAAATGCCAGTAATTGTGAATTATGTTTTGCAAAGGAGAACACTCCAAGAAAGCTGGCGAGGAGGCAAACGTTACAGAGCTCTCTGCATCCCAAGAACAAATATTTAAATGCAGGAATAAGTGGAGCAGCAGGGATGCTGGTGAAGAAAGAATCCTGACAGGACTCAGGATTAAACAGAGAGACAGGAAATGGCGGGAAGGTAAGGACCGAGACCAGGAGCCTCAATGGACAACCGGTCAACAGAATTCCTAAAAACCATTTAATAAAACATGGAAGGTTTAAAGTTTGTGTACCTTTATAAGTTCTTTTCACTGTCTAGAATAGAAGGCTCTAAAAATATTTTCTGTATGCCTCTTTTTTTCTACAGAAGCTTTAGGCAGAAGCCTAAGAAGGGAGACGCTGTCCCTAAGAACAGGAAGGCTGAGATGCAAGCCTAAGATTAGACCGGAAAGGTAGGACAACAACGACACAAGCGGCAAGTAAAAGTATTTCTGAAACGTGTTATAGGAAAATAAGGAAATACGAAATCCCAGGGACTCACCGGCCAGTCAGGGGCCCCTGCCCTTCTCATTCCAGGCAGAGACGGTGTTTCCTACAACAGCGGACAAGGGGGTTCTACACTAAAGGTGCCATCAAGGAATTCTGTGGCTTCTGATGCCACATTGCCCTCTGTGGCTTGCCAGTCACCTCTAAGATCAGGGACTATAGGCAGCATCTAAGCTCACTTCTAGACTCCCGGACTCTGCTGCGTGACCCACTTCCTGAAGTGTCCCCCAGCCTCCCTTCCTGCCAGGGTGCAGACTGGAAAGGGAGCAGCATTTACTGAGCATTTGTGTGAACAAGACTCTTCCTAAGGATTGAATCTGCTTCAACTCACTTAAACTGGCCAGAATTCTGGCAGCATGGAAAACAAAGGCAGTCAGGAGGTTTTAAGAGTTAAACAACTGGTCACTTACAGGACTCCAGCGTGGTAATTCTGAAACCTGGCACACAGCAAACTGCTTCTGTGAGTCAAATAGCTTCTAATACACAAAGGAAAAGACTTTGGGGGCAGACAGTGCCTGCCAGGTTTTTCTTAGGAAACTAGGATACCAAAGCTCTCCTGCCTTTCATCTCTGAGATGAATCTGCTCTTCCCACCAGGTGAGAGGGTCAGCAGCTCCTAGAACAGCTAATCCCACCAGGACCTCTGTCTCATACTCTCAAACTGAGGTAGCCGCAAAGGCACATGCAAACTGATTAAAGGGACTCCTAAAAGGAGGTAAAGTGACTTAAGACACACCTCCACTTCCACGGAGCTCTAACCAGGCACCGGGGTACATGCCTGTAATCCAAGCACCTGAGAATCTAAACAATGAAGATTTCAGTTCATGTCCAGCCTGGGCTATACTGAGAGATCTTGTCAAAGATCAAAACAGTCAAAGGTAAGAAATATGGCATGCATTAAGCTGAGGTCTTTCATATGAACATACGAATAGTAAAAACAACTACATACATGACAGTAAGTATTTTCACATGATATATAAATGGACCAGGACATGAAAACAAGTTTCCAAACTTCTAAAGGTACATGGCTTGCATTGTCAAACTCAAAGTGAAGGCTCATTGCATTAGATTTATTTTAAATAAAATAAAACCTGGGTCTTAGGTGAGAAAAAAAAAATCAGGAGAAAAAGTCACCAATATTACCACACCAGACACTGATGACTTCAAGCAAGAAATGAAAGACTGAATGAATGTGAAAATCCAGGTTGTAAAATCATCATATTAATATCCCCAACATGACCAGCTGTATCTGTCCCCTTCAACTATAAATCTTTGAGGGCAAAAGCCTGGTGTTCATGTCCTTCACTGAGAGTATACTCTATTATAATTTAAGAAGAATAAGGGTTTACTGGTGACAGAGCCCTTGCCTAGCATGGACGATGACGCCCTCAGCAGGAACTTAACATCGCCTAAAACAAACAAAACAAACCACCTAAAGTTATTACCGAAAATTTTTTAAAAAAAACCTTGAATTTACATTTCCTGAATTATACTTCAATAAATAAATAAATAAATTAATGAATGAATAAATAATCCACCAATAAAGGGCCTGAGCAAAGCACTGGGTTAGGTGCGGTCTGAGAGCACAGAGAATCCTCCGAGGCAGCCAGAGAACAGAAAGGGCCTCTAAATGAACCCCAAATAAAGATTGCTGCAGCTAGGAAATGATGAGGCACTCTGAGTCTAGTGTGAAATTAGGAAGACAGTGGAGAACTGTAGAAGAAAAACTGTCTTAGCCATTATTCTATTGCTGTTCTATTTCTCTCCTAGCATGTGCAAGGCCCTGAATTGGATCTCTCTCTCTCTCTCTCTCTCTCTCTCTCTCTCTCTCTCTCTCTCTCTCTGTGTGTGTGTGTGTGTGTGTGTGTGTGTGTGTGTCTGTCTGTCTCTCTCTGTGTGTGTGTGTGTCTGTCTCTGTCTTTCTCTCTGTGTGTGTGTGTGTCTGTCTGTCTGTCTCTCTTTCTCTCTCTGTGTCTGTCTGTCTCTCTCTGTCTCTCTCTCTCTCTGTGTGTGTGTGTGTGTGTGTGTGAATCCCTCCTTCCCCCTATCCATCCATCCCTCCCTGGTCCCTCAACATGTCTCTCTCTCTCTCTCTCTCTCTCTCACACACACACACACACACACACACACACACACACACACACAAACATAGTCACTCACTAACCATATGCTCACCTCTGGCCTGTAAGGGTGAACACTCCTCAGATTCATGCTTGAAGAGAGACTTCTTTGCCTGGGAGTGGCTACCTTGTGAGTCCCGGGATGATGTCACCACTGCCACCTTGCAGCAGAGAAGTTCGCGACTCCATTCCCCAGTTGGGACCTAAAAGTCATTCATGTACTTTTATTTATTCAATTAAACATTCCAGTCACACTTTGTCTGAGGACTACGTTATCAGACACTGATTCTAAGGGCTTCATGAAAATAGTAACTCATGGGAATGCAGAGCGCCCGGTGAACTCTGGCACTGTCTGGGATTTGGTAACTGGAAGCCGAGGCCCAGCTTGAGCTGCTCACCCTTGTCTTGCAGCTCCTACGTAGCAATGCTGTGACGGGAGCTCGGGCAGCTCAGCCGCAGCGCCTGCAGATTAAGCACAGCTTTGCTTCCTTGTTCTGTCCCTCCATCATTACGAAGCTGATGGGAAAATCTACGAAATGTCAGCATTTCTCTAAGTGCATCCTCCTTGGAGTCTAGTCTCCTTGCCGACACTGATAGTAAGTCGATGCTCAGAGTTCCCTGCATCTTTTTCGGAGAAGAAAATTCTAAGACTTGACTTCCCACCGTTAGAGAGCTCAGGACAACAGCTCCAAGTCTGGAACCTTGGTCTCCTGGTCACTGGCTAGAAGACTCTAACCTTGTATCCTCTGACACAAGGACACTGTGGCTGCAGAGAAGAACTCCCCTAGAACAGGCCAAAGCGTGTCTACACATCACGCCAGTTCATGTGACCCTCCACTATAGCCAGAGCTGCTTTTCTATGCAGTAAGCGGCAGTTAATTCAGAGATTCATAACTGGTCAAAGAGCTGAGAATAAATGCCTGTCGAGTGCTCATCCTCAGATAGGGCATCGACATCAGCCCCTGGCCCCCAGGGCTCAGTGACCCTCATAGACAGAACCGAGACATGTGATGCAAAAGGCTGCCTTCTGGGAAAGACGTGCTTATTGACCCATGAACTCCCTGCTGCTGTGGTTACTGCACAAGATCAAGACAACACGATCAGCCAATGGCTCAGCAAGCGGCGCTCATGGAACTTGATAGTTTACAAAAGGGCGCAATGTATGAAGGGGAGAAGGGACGTGTGGTGGCTGAGGGAAACTGGAGCGGGGTTGTTGGTGAATGTGAGGGAGATGTATTGTTGATGAGTATGAAATTTCAAAAAGAATTTTGTTTTGTTTTAGGTCACAAGACGGAGGTCAAAACCACCCTGTTTTATACCAAACTCTTAAACAAGATATACAAGAATTTAGATAGAAAAAACTCTCTTAGATTCTAGGCTCTAAGAAAACTGGAGAATTCCCCTTCTCTGTCAATGGGAGAACTACAAGGGTGTGTGTGTGTGTGTGTGTGTGTGTGTGTCATAAGCACCCCAGTACATCCAACAAGCCACCGCAGATGCTGTTACATGTGACAAGCCAAGAAAACACCTACGAAGCCATTTGTGCCTGTTGCCACTGTGCCCAAACCTGTCCTGTGTTTTATTCAACACAAGAGTAAAAGGTACATATATAATCTTTCACCTCTCTGCTCGACACATTCTACCCTAGCTTCACTAGGACTGAGTTCTTCCACAATCCTTTGCTTTTCCTTTATGCGATTAACTATTCTGAGGGGCCCAGGTCAGTTCGCTGGTTGCCGCAGGTTCCCAGCATAGACAGACTTGGAGGGCTCTAAGCAATGCCTCCCTTGGGTCTTGCTTGAGGTTTCTGAGAGGCACGGGGCATGGGTCTAAACCTGTTCCTTCTACCTGTGGAGGTGTGTCATCCAGCTGCCTGTCCAAGTACTCCAGCAGCGCCACCACCTCCTCCCCGCTGTCGGGGTGCTGCTCGCGCACCCAGGCCTGCAGCTCCCCTGGCAGGATGGTCAGGAACTGCTCGAGCACCAGCAGCTCCAGGATCTGCTCTTTGCTGTGCATGTCTGGGCGCAGCCACTGTCTGCAGAGCTCGCGGAGCCGGCTGAGCGCCTGCCGGGGTCCGGCCGCCTCTGGGTAGCGGAAAGCGCGGAAGCGCTGGCGGGAGCGGTCAGGCCCAGGACTGCCCAGCCAGCTGGCCTCCTCTGCCAAGGGGGAGGCCTCTTCCTGTTCCACTTTCACCACTAGAAGCCCAGTCCCCTCTTCTGCAGATCGAGCGTTTAGGGCTACGGGCGTTCCGGGTTCTCTAGCCATTCTGTGCCAACTCCGGGCTCCCGCTAGCTGCAAGCTGGATCTGCAGAAGATTCTCACAAGATTGGGATTCAGAATGGATCTGTCTCCTCCCTCCCCTCGTGCTCCGCGACACCCAAAGGCACAGCTGCAGAGGTATCACCTACGATCCTGGCCTATACGGAGTCACTTCTGCACTCCACCCTAAACCCACAATAAATATTCTCAAGGGATGCTCCAAGGCAAATAAACTGCATCCAGACCCTGGTGGAACACAAGAAGCATTGTGGGAAGCCAGGCCACTTCCTGTGCCCTCTAGGATGCTCTTCTCTGTGGTTCTTTCCAAATTAACCCATTATTGTTGGGAAAAGGATTGTAGACCCTGGGTCACACAGGAGTACGTGTCACAATGCTGACTCGACAATTCAGCTGGCAAATAGACTTCGCAGAATGGGAAATGCAGGTGGGAAAAGGTAAGGAGTTTGGTATATCTTAGAAACCACGAAAGAAGCAGGACACTGACTTGTCTGAAGGGGCCTGTCTGTCCCTGATCCTGCCCTCTTCCTGCTGCTCCCTTTCCTCCCTCTCCAGGCCAAACTACTTGAGAAAAATCCTCCAGACCTGGACTCTAGACCCTACTTCCCACCACTTCGTAAGACACTATAGGCAGTGAAGGACCAGTATAGACACTACTGTGGCACCTATCCAAATAACTAGAGGTTCCCAGCTCTTCAGCAAAAAAAGCGTTTGTGCATTGCAAGCATCCAAGCTGCCTCTATGCACTTCCAGGAACTTTCTAGACCCCCGCCTCATGGACATCCCATTCCAACTTCATTTCTTCCTGTTTCTCTACAGCCCTGGCTGACACACTAACACAAAGATTAGATGCAAGCACTCCCAAACCTGAGAAAGGTGACCTGTCATCGACTGAAAGAAACCCAATAGACCGATCTACCAGGTGACAAACTTTACTTCAACTGTGACTAGAACCAAACAACTGTTGTGATGGCTGAGGTGGTGCAAGCTTCCTCCATCTTAATATTCTTGCTGAGGCTGTTTTCAGGTTTAACCGGAATCTGATCTTCTTGTAGTCTCCCATGGAAAACTACCCAATGTTATTCTAGGAACTGAAGATCAGAATGTCCTAGCTAAGTTACCTAAGCTTTTTTGAAACTGTTTATTTGTGCAGGAAACCTCTTCAGCTAAGCCTTTATCTTAGCTGCCTATTTGTGTGAAATGTCTCTGTGGCTGGCTAACTGCTTGTCTTAACTTCTCTTAAAACTGCACCCTTCGGACTGCTTGCCCTGTGAAGTCTCCACTACAGCTACTGAGGGAGATATCTTAATGATGTCTCTGCTCTCAAAAGCCCGGTGTTCTGGACACTGGGAGGCCATACCCAGATGCACTCTCAACACTTGGGTGTGGTCCCAGCTGGCTGGAATAAAGACTTTGATTGTATAGGCACTGCGCCTAGGTTATCATCTCTGGTAAGCATTCCATAACACTGTAAACAGATACAGTTAAGACTTTGGGGAAAACTAAGACTCAGTAATACTAAGCAATTATTGGGAACCTAACTGTTAGATTGGTACTATTATTTTATAAGATTTATTTTTATTTGTGTCTTTGTGTGAATGCCATTTGTGTGCTAGTGCTTGCAGAAACCAGACAAGGATATCAGGTCCCCTGGACCTAGACCTTCAGGCATTTGTGACCTGAACTCAGGTCCTGACATAGTTAGAGTTTCTATTGCTGTGATAAACACCGTGACCAAAAGCATTTTGGGAAGGAAAGAGGTTATTTGGCTTACAAGTTCCAATCACGGACCATTATGAAGTCAGGGCAAGAACTGAAGCAGAATCCTTGGAGGAATAGTGCTTCCTGGCTTGCTCCCCTGGTTTATGTAGATTGCTGTCATGTATATCCCAGGACTGCCTGTCCAGAGAGGACATCATCCTCCGTGGAGGTTCTGTCACATCAATCATCAGTCAAGAAAATACCACACAGACTTGTCTACAGGCTGATCTGATGGAGGAATGTTTTCAGTGGAGCTTCACTCTTCTTAGGTGACTCTAGTTTTGTCAAGCTGCCCCCCCCCAAAAAAAAACCAAAGCGAACCAAAACAGGTCCTCCATGAGAACAGCAAATGTTCTTAACTATGAGACATCTCTCCTGTCTCTGTCAGTTTCTGTAGTTATTCATTAGAACTCTATGTTGAAATACTTGTACAGATGGATGAGTCAGTACAATGTCTGAGATTTGCTAAAGCACACTTAGGGAAAAAGAAGGAAACAAATAAAATAACGCAAACATGGTATTTGTTGAAGCTGGGTGAGAGGCCGTGGGTATCCATGGTAATCATCTTTGTACATTTACAAAAAAACATTCCCATAGCAATTTTCTTTTTAGTTAAGCAAGATCCTACCTTACTTCATTAGTGAGTAATTCAGTCCAAAAACTAAGTAGGGCTAAAGAGAGATGGGAAAGGAGATGGCAGCTCGGCCCAGAGTGAAGCCCTATTCTGGTTTAAGCCGTTGTGATATTTATTAATCTTGTCTGTTTGAGTGGATTTGGAAAAAACCTATGAGATTCATAAAACATACACCTTCTATACTGTGGTCACAAAGGCTGTAACCCCACAAACAGAATACTGTCTTGATGGATTCATTATAGGATGATATAACCAGGGTGGGAGTAAAAACGAAGAGGCAGAGCCTGACTGGAGGAAGTGGGTCTTTGTGCTTTGCCCTTAGGGGCTATGATGTTCTCTGTCTCCTTTCTTTGCTTCCTAGTAATGTAAAATGTGCAGAGCCCCACCTCCTCTGATGGCCACCTTTCCTTCCCTGCTACAATGGACTGAAATCCAAAATGAATCTTTCCTTCCAACCTGTTTATATCAAGGATATTGTCACAGTATCACACAATTAACTAATATACAAGAGGAATTGGTTACTTTCTCATAGCTGTGATCTGACAAAAAGCAACTTAAGGAAGACACATCTAGACTCTCAGTGTGAGGGTGCCATCCATAACGGCAGCAGAAGTAACGTGAAGCCACTTGGTCCTGTCTACATCCTAGCGTATCAGGAAGCAGGGAAAGAGGAAGCCTGGTGTTCATCTGGCTCTCTTTTTCTTTAGTCTGTGATTCCTGTGATTCCTGGTGACAGTGCCACCACCCATATCAGTGTGCCTCTTCTCCCCTCAGCCAGTCCTCTCTGGAGACTCCAGCACAGACACATCCAAAGGTGTCCTGGTTAGTACCACAGGTTATTTATTCACTTGGGAGGTAGGTGTGTGAGCACACCCTTGAGCACGTGTTCCTGACTGCAGAGGCCACGGAAAACCCTTGGATTTCAGACTCTACTGCTCTAAGACTCACCAACTAGGCTAGGCTGGCCAGTGAGCCTCGGTGATTCACCTATCTCAACCTCCCCAGCACTAGGACTCCAAGAACGTTTACACCAGTTTGAGGGGAAGTGGACCCTGAAAGGTAGCCTGGTCCTCGGTTGAGCTGAGGCTACAAGCCCCAGAGACCCTGAAGAGACAGTAGGAGCTTTGCCTGCTCCCAGGCACCAGGCTCCTGCCACAGCCCCCCCTCATAGATTCGTGGCCATCAGTCACATAAGGACACTGCCCCAAGCCCCTCCACATGTAGATGACAGAAAGTATGTGACCTGTGGTCATGAAGACTCAAGACAGAGATGGCAATTCTAATGAGGTACCTAGAGGCCTGGAGAGCTTAGCCCATAAGCTTTCCTTCCCAGACATTCCTTCCTACAAAAGGTACTTAATCTCAGGCCCACCCTGAGAAAGAGGTATGGTTTTACACATCCACTTTCCGCCATGGCAATAAATGATTTGAAACCACAGACTGTCTGTTTTCATCAGGATCTGCCATGGGGAGTCATGGAGAAGGCCTTTGCCTACAGAGCCAAGCCGCTGTCTAATCTGCCATAGAAGAACTCTCTGCACTTCCAGCCACAACCGCCACCAAGATCCAGTCTGCTGCCATCAAGCTAAGGACAATCACCATAGACCAGCTGGACTTTCCCCCTTTCCCCCACCCCCACCCCCATCCGGGTCCCTGGGCTAGATCAGCCCATGGGCCCAGATTCCCTTCTCAGCTCTTCCTTGACTTCCAGCAGCACCTGGGTGTCCAAGAGCTTGGGAACTGCACGGCCCCAGCCTCTTTGCAGGCCCAGGGACCCCTGAGCCAGCTCCGGCTGTCCTGCACCTCAGACTGCACTTTCCCACCCCATCCCCAACCCCCTGGCAGTGTCCTGGGCTTCCTTACAGCCCAGCACCCACCTGATGACAGCGTGGGGTAAGTACACTCAAACTCCCTGAGTCCCACCTCACCAAGCTGTAGAGCCCTGGAGCAGAGAAGATGCGGGACCCAACCCTAACCAGTTCTGGAGATCAAACTCAAGTACTCGTCTTTCACAGGGAGTGTGTTGCTAAGTGAGCTGTGCTGACACTATACACATACATATACATACATATACACACATGTATACACACACACACACACCTTAATCCAAAAGATTAATTACCACACCAGTAATATCATTTAAGAACTGAACCCAACTGTGGGTAGTGTGAAGATGTGTGGAAAATAATTCTAAGTAGGATTAATTAATCAAATAAGCAAATACACTAAAGATATTAGAATATTTTACTCTATTGGGAGTGGTAAATATTGAAAAAATTCAAAATGCATCCTGTAGTATTAGACTGAGAGCTGAGATGTCAGTGTAAACCAAGGTCTCATTAATTCCCTGCAGAAATAGGTATCCAGATATGCTGTTTAGAATAACAATGAAGGTGGGAAACCAAATAGAGCAGGTGTCTCCATCAGATTCCTTGTATGCTAGTTCGTGAAGGCACATTCTTGATTAAAGAGTGATGTGGGAAGGCCACATCATCCTAAGGGGCTGGCCCTGGGTTGTATAAAAATACAAGCCAAGGGAGCCATGAGGAACAGCCAGTAAGCAGTGCTCCTCTATGGTCTCTGCTCTAGTTTCTGACTGGCTTCGTGACTTCACTTCCCAAGCTACTATTCTGTACTGGCTGGTTTTGTGTGTCAACTTGACACAGGCTGGAGTTATCACAGAGAAAGGAGCTTCAGTTGGGGAAGTGCCTTCATGAGATCCAGTTGTGGGGCATTTTCTCAATTAGTGATCAAGTGGGGAGGGCCCCTTGTGGGTGGTGCCATCCCTGGGCTGGTAGTCTTGGGTTCTATAAGAGAGCAGGCTGAGCAAGCCAGGGGAAGCAAGCCAGTAAGAAACATCCCCCATGGCCTCTGCAGCAGCTCCTGTTTCCTGACCTGCTTGAGTTCCAGTCCTGACTTCCTTTAGTGATGAACTGCAACGTGGAAGTGTAAGCTCAATAAACCCTTTCCTCCCCAACTTGCTTCTTACTTCTTGGTCATGATGTTTGTGCAGGAATAGAAATCCTGACTAAGACATATTCGTTATGCTGTTTTTACCACAGCCATAAGAAGTGTTGTGTTAAATATTAAAAAGACCAACCCACCAACTCTTCTGCCCTGCCCCGGTGCAAAACCATGTCCTGGCGGGTCCCGAGAGTTCATCTCACTTGCTTGTCCACACATCCCATGGTCAGCTACCTCTCACTTCAAATCCCCGGTAGAAACATGACACTTAATGCTATTTTAGTTAGCTAATTAGATTTATGTATATTTAAAATCACAATTACAAGATGCCAATACAGTAATTTCAGAGCCTATTGGTTATGACAAAAACTTTAACCCAAATATTCTAACCTTTTGGTAACACCACGTGGAACTCCATTTTGGTTCCTTCCTTCTCCTTCTCTGACCTCTGAGATTCTCCAACTCCTAGTTCCACCTCCCCTTTCCTGTCCAATCACAGGCCTTCCACTGCCCTAATATGATTGGACATAGAAAATCTTGCAACATTTCACCCTTTCTGTTTTTTTTTTTTTTAAAAAAAGACTATCTCTCAAAATATAAATTGAGCACTACTATTACCATTTTGTAAATTATAAGGTATAAGATAGACCTAACACCCAGTCCAACATTTTTGTCAATAAAATTGAACACTGTCCTTTCTCCTAAAAGATATAGTTCTGTACTTGACTTATGTCCTGGCTTTTGGGGCTGGAGAGGGTTATTAATAGGTTCTGTTTCTAGGAGATGTAGAAATGCTCATATTTGGAACAGGGAGGAAATAGAATTGATTGTATAGCCATAATCTCATTTGGTAGAAATCTTTATAATTGCCATCTGAAAACCATCCTCTCATATCTATTCCTCTCAAAGTAAAAAGCCTGGGTTGGCTAGGAGACCATGTAGGTTTTCAACCCCATCAAAAATCCAAGAATGACTGATAATAACTGAAAATATATAGGAAGCCTAACACAGCTTCCGAAACTCAGCCAATTGATAGAGACCGCTGAACACCTGGACAGTCCTTTACTTCAAAATGTTGGGGCATCGGTTTTCAGCCTTCTGGCCAATGAACATCTGACAGACATTAGAGAAACAGGATATTAAGGACTAGCCTACTCTGTCTCAGCAGATTTAAGATGTCCTAGCCTGTAATTGTGTCCTTTCTTTGGACAGTAATATGCCTGTGGATGAAATGAGGCAATTCTTGCCTAGTGACTGTTTTGCCACAACTGGAGTAACTCACAGATGCTCAATTTCGTCTTTGAGTCCAAGACAGGAAAAGCTATTAGGAGCAGACTAGCCTCAACAACAAGTGCATATATAACATTAAATGTCACATTCTGTGGATTTCTGAAGTTTTTGAAAACCAACTGTCTATGTAAAGTAATCTGGACTGTTGTCCACTAACTATTCTTAGCTATTTCTAATTAAAATCTTGAAAACACCCTAACAATAAACTCAGAGCCAAGAATGTGCTATTTGGCCCTAAGCTCACAGGCTTAAACATCTCAGATCTGTTCATAATGGGGGTAAAGAAGGACCAGGTGTAAGCTGTGTACTTTTAACTTTTTAGTATCAATAGAAGAAATTGATACCAATGAAAACCTTGATCTTTATCAAAATGAATTCTGTACCAAATAAGAATTTATGACTTGAATTTAGTAACAATTATAAAGATTTCTACCAAATGAGATTATGGCCATACAGTCAATTCTATTTCCTCCCTGTTCCAAATATGACCATTTCTACATTCCCTAGAAAGACAACCTATTAATAACTCTCTCCAGCCCCAAATCACAGGGAACTGGGTTAATGACTCTTCATAACTTCTTCAAGCTGAGTACAGACGTTGAGATATCATAAAGGGGGTGGGGGAGGATAGGGAAAATAGGATTAATTAGTCTCTGATGTCTTGACTGAATCTGGCTGAAGTCCAGGACATCAGGAGTTCAAGCAGGTCAGTCCAGCATGTTTGACAAGGAAACTCACCAGGGCTGTATATTCTGTAATGTACAGATCTCAAAGCAAAATTTTAGTATCATCAAGATAACCTTTCTCTTTGGCTCTCTGCCCAGAGCAGCCATCCTGGATACCATCTATCCAGGGTGAGCTCTCTGCCTGAGCCACAGACATCTGTTAATTAAAACCTGTTCATAACAGGCGATTATCACTGCTCTCTCTATGTGGAGTCAGTGACTAATCTTCCCTATCCCAGTTCCCAACCACGGGCGAAATTCTCCATGTGATTCAGACAAAATCTTGTATAAATTTGTTCTAAAAGCAAATAATCCTAATGTTAAATTCACAGTTTAAATCCTCTGCCCTAAGAGGTAAGCAAATCCCATTCTTCTCCTAACTTAAAAGCAGTTTGTAGTTTCCCACAGTAGGGGTCCTCAGCATTCCTAGTCTTTCCTTTGTTACAACTTCCCCGCCCTTGAGTCAGGTGACTTGTCTTTGGTGCTACTCAGTTACTCACTTAACAAAATAAAAAAATAAAATAAAATAAAACTCTAATTCTCAGGCTAATAATATCAAATTTCTAGTGGATTCATGCCCAGCTAGCACATTGGGGGCAGGAGAGTTGGCGGGTTGGTCTTTTTAATATTTCACACAATAGGAAGTAAACTCAGACACCAGATACATGCAACATATGACATGGATGGACACACACACACATACACAGAGCACACTGTAACAGGAGTCTTCCAGAGACAAGATTTTCAGAAGCTTATCTAGGAATGATTAGGATTGTTGTATCTCAGTCCTTCTCTACTCTTAATTCTCTTGCTCTTCGTAAACCAAGGAAACCAAAAATAAGGCATCCTCGAGGCTTGGGTCTGGGAGTTTGTACACCACAAGATCCTCTTCTGAATGTGCTGTCTCTGGGGCTGGGCGAGATTGCTCATTGAGCCTGTACTGTTCCTCCTGAAGGCTTGAGTTAGAATACCAGTACCCACATCAGGCAGTCATAACCACCTATAACTTGAGCTCCAAATAATCCAATGCTCCTGACATCCATAGGCATCTGCATGGAAGTATTTACACATGCCTTCACAAAGACACGTAAATAACTTAAAAATAAAATCTAAAAAAGATCCTGTGTTTTCAATCACCCCTTAAAGGAAATCATCCATTGCAATGAGACTTTACTGGTCTCCATCTGTCGAATGTAACATTAGAATCATGGTACCCTGGTGCTCAGCCTGCACTCTGACCTCTCTCAGATCCCTTTGCTCCATCCAGTTTAGCCCAGGATGGATCACAACCATCCCCCAACCCCTGCAAGGTGGAGAAAGCTACTGTCTGCACTTCCTAGGCACCCTCCAGCCTTCCTCTGTCCTCCCAGCAGCTTTTCCCAGCCACCAGCTACTGCACTGAGGACAACTTTATTATTTAGAACTTGCCAGATAATATAATTGTTGAACTCAGAATCTCTTGTCCTAGCCTTGTCAGCCAGCCTATGTTGGCCCCTCTACCGGTGGTGGAGGCGACAGGTTCTAGCTTCCCCAAGATCTTACATGGTTCTATCATGCTTCTCCTTTCAAAGCCTGGCCAAAAAACGCTCCTTCTCTTTCCTCAAGTCTCTCTTTCTTCCTAAGACCTGAAAGTCCCACCCAGGGGACTTCCTTGTCCAGAAATTGGCTCCTGCCTTCTTTATTGACCAAATTAAAAAACAAAACAAAACAAAAACAAAAACAATTAAGAAACCAGCCCTTACTATCGGCACCTGCCCCTACAGTTTACCAAAGACCTTAACAGGGAGCAGGGAGGGGCATAACAAAAGCTGGTTATAAAAAACTTTAAAAACGATGTGTCCATTTCAGCAAGGAAAAAAGGGAAATTAGTTACTTGGGAAATAGAAGTAGGAAAATCAGGCATTCAAGCTCATCCATGTTTCAGAGAGCCTGGGCTACGCGAATCTCTGTCTCAAACAAACAGCACAAAGCAGGGTTCTCAAGGACAACCTTCGCATTCTCATCCACGTAAGTTAGGTAATACATCATTACCCCAACTTACAAAGCAGTAGGTGTGGCACAGAGAGATTGATGGTTGCTTGAAATCACGTGGATGAGTCAGAATGCAAATATGCTTTCTGCATGGTTTTAACCACTGTACAGACATAATACTGATTTGATGTTTAGCAACCTCATGTTCTAAACACTACTGTACATCAATTCCTTCTCATTTTTGCAAATGATTCTCATTATTAAATGTCTTCATTGAAGAAAAGTAAAATATTGCCTTTATAGTGCTTTGTGTGCAAAGATCATTAAATATAACCTATAAAAGTAGTTTAAAGTAATTTGGAAGGGAACTTAATTCCAGCTCACCCTTGCTGTTAATTTGTTCTTTAATTTGCTTGTTAGGAACTTCTTAATGAATACATATTGGGATAAACTGATATTAACTGCCTGCTGATTCAACACTGTAATATCACCAGCACAATCTGTCAAGATTACCCTGAATTACATAACAAGCCAATCAGATGAATTGTAAAACACTTTACAAAATGGTCACACAGGACTCTTCAATGTTATGACATGAAAAAAAAATCTCTTTTTTTGATTACTATAACTAAATACTATACACTGAACATCTTTTTTTATTACTATAACTAAACACTGAATGGCATATAAACAACAACAATATTTTACTGTTGGCTCTGGAATCTGAGAAGCTACAGGCATGTTTCAGTCTCAGGGCATCATCTAGCTATGGAAGGAGCAAGGCAGCTCTCTGGGACTTCTTTTAAAACAGCACTGACTCCAACCATGAAGGCTAAGTCCTCATGCTAATAACTTCCAAAAGGCCCCACCTCCTAACACTAATACATTGGTGATAAAACTTCAACATATAAATTTGAAAGAACAAATATTCAGGCTATATACAGAAGTACAGACAGAGAAACTGTTATAGACTAAAGAGATTGTATGCAACTCATGATCATTACATGGGTTCTTAATGGTTTCTAATTTTTACAATTGTTATTTTATCTGCATGGGTTTTTGGCTACATGTATAATTGTGTACCAAGTGCATAGCTGATGCCCACAGTGGTCAGGAAGGGGCATTTTATTCGCTGGAATGAAATTACAGACCACTGTGAGGCACCGTATGAGTGCTGGGAACTGAACTCCAGTCATCTGGAAGAATAACCAGTACTCTTAAAGATGGAACCACTCCCCAACCCCTGAGTCTAGGTTTTTAAAATATTTTAACAGTATGTCCTGTCCCATTGCTGTTTGATTTCATTTCATTTTATTGTTTAGGAGTCCTAGTATCAGAGTCAAGTGTGGTAACATGCTTATAATCCAAACACTTGAGAGGTAGAGGTTGGAGGATCAGGAATTCAAGGTCAGCCTCTGCTACCTAGTGAATCTGAAGTCAGTCTAGGTTAACTGAGACTTTGGAAATTTCAACAACAACAACAACAACAGCAAAACCAGAGGGCTGAAGAAATGGATCAGCAATTAATAATACTTGCTGTTCTTCTGAAAAACCTAAGTTTGCCTCCCAGCACCCACATCAGGCAACTTACAACTATTTGTAACTGAAGTTATTGGGGCCCCAACATCCTCTTCTGTATATACTAATGGTATATACTCACACAGATACATATAAATAAATAAAATCCTTTGTGAAAGATAAAAAACAATCCTAAAAAAAAACAAAAAAACAAAAAACAGGCACGGCTTCAGCAAAGCATCATTTCTAAATTTTGACTTACCTTATTTTGGGAGTTTTTCAGATGAAAAACTGAAAAGATGAAAACCCTGCTGGCTACATTGTAGTTAGTGCCTTCTTCCATTTTCGGATTAGGGGACTATTATCTTTTGTGAAAGTTTGCTGTTTTAAAGTACGGGATGTAAAATGCCTTCAGAAGGTAATCGCAAGTGACTGATTTCTGAAGAAATGTCCTTAAAGAAAAACCTTATAAACTAATGAATCTATGTTTCTGGAGCAGAAGTCTATGAACCTAAGTAAAACAAGGCTCCAGAATTCACTTAGCTCAGAAACTCGAACTTTGGTTCCAGAAGTAATTTGGGTTTTGCTTCCAGTAGAGAGAAACGTGATTGTTTGCTAAGTCCCCGCAACTGAACCTTTGCTAGGCACACACTACCAATACTAAGCAGTACCCCAAACACTCTTCCCCCTTGTGATGCAGAATCTTGTGAGGTTGCTTGAGTTTTCTTAGATGTAGGGATTGCAGATCTGCAGCAGCACCAGGCAGCTGACGGGTCCCATTGAAGCAGGTGGTCCGAGTACAGGCGACAGGAATCCCTCACTAACTAAGCAGGAAAGATGGAGGCAGGAACAAAAAAGGAATGGTGAGCCACATGGTGGTAAACCTAAGAATCTAAGGAAAGATCTAACAAAACTCTAAGGGAAGAGATGGGTGTGTTCCAGAGTTCGACTCCACTGAGGAAAACTGAAACACTCAACCCAAATGTAGACTAAAATCAATGAATTTATTCTCACTGATAGTAAGATGGACACAGTCTTATGACCAAACTGGGAAACATACAGGGCAATGGGAAGCATAAAGGTAGACAATATCTCCCTTCTATGAAATCTGCAGCTGTGTGGGAAAATTGCTTTGCTCCCGTAACTATCTCTTATTCCCTTACACAAGGATAGAGAAAACTGCGTGTCCCCTTTCCCACAGGGAGAAGAGGGTTACAAAAGCTAATTATCTCATCTCCGTTTTCTTCTTTTTTTCTTATCTCACAGCAGTAGCATCAGTCTGTGGAGGATGCCGGCTGCTAGGAACTCATGGATCAACCGTTATTTAAAGCGGTGCCTGGTCCAGAGTTACATTTTCTGCTCTGCTTAGGAAAAGCTTTAACCTTGGAGCTTCCGTGGTGAAGACAAAAGGATTAGGAATTCAGAACCATCTTTTACTTGCCTAGCAAGTTTCGAGCCCGCTGGGGCTGCATATACTCCACTTAAAAATAAGCAAATAGACTTGAGGTGGTGGCCAACGCTTTTAAGTCCTGTACTCCGGGATGCAGAGGCCTGTGGATCTCAGGCTAGCCCGGTCTACAGAGGGAGTTCCAGGACAGACAGGGCTACACAGAGAAACTCTGTCTTGAAAAAATAAAAAAGCACAGCAATACATGCATACATACATACACACATACATACATACATACACATACACACACACACATATACATACAGCAGAAGAACTCATTAATGATAATTCCTTTTGTTTCCGGGCTCAACGTAGGGAATGTAAATAGTGAAAAGTGAAGGGAGAGTCCAAGTCCCAGAGGCTTCCGCTTCCGTCAGCGGCTCAGAGCCCTGGTTCTGAGGACAGCACCAGGCCACGCGCAGGAATTGACGGATCTACAGCCCGCCGGGTCCTAGTGCGCCTGCGCCATGTGCGGGGCGTGCGGGAGCTGCGTGCTCTCGGCGCTGTGCCTTCTGGAGTAACCGCCGCGTTGGGTGGTCGAAGGCGGAGCATGTCGCCTGTACCCCGATCTCGACCTAACGAGGACACGCTGGGTTCTCAGAAACGACGACGTGCCTCGGAGAGCCCGCCGTCGGCCTTGCAGACCGGCCGATCCCCGCGGGGAGGCGGTTTCGGCGCTCTCCTCGGCGGGCCTGAGGGGCTCCAGCCTGCGCGGGGCGCCGAGGGCGTCCGGCCACTGCACCCCGTCAGCCGCCCCAGGGCTGGAGAACGACCGCTACCGCTGGGGATCCGTACGCCGGCCTCGTCGTCCTCTCCCCTCTGTGGTGGGTACCGTTACCACCACAGCTATGCGGGAGACCGCTCGTGGGCCGAGGACCAGGAGAAGGAAAAGGAGGAGAGCTACAGGCAAAGGAGGCTGAAGGAAAGAGAGAGGATTGGCGAGCTGGGAGCGCCTGAGGTATGGGGACTGTCACCCAAGATTCCTGAGCCAGATTCTGATGAACATACTCCAGCTGAAGATGAGGTGAAGAATCAGAAGAGCAGCAGTTCAGATTTCACCAATGAAGAAAAGAGGACAAAGACCAGTCATTCAACAAAGAAAAAAAGAAAGAAAAAGCCTTCCAAACGGAAGCATAAAAAATATTATGACAGCAACTCGGACTCTGACAATCATTCTAGCTCTGATAGTGATAAAAAGAAAGCTAAAACCAAGAAGAAAGAGAAGAAAAAGAAACATCGGGCAAAACAACTCAAGAAGAAAAAGAGGACTAAAAAAGAATACGATGGCACAAGCTGCAAAGCTTCAGAAAGGGAATTGCCAGAAGACGCGTGGATGGAGCAGTCGATGAGTGCAGATAGCATGGATTTAATAGGCCCAGAAGCTCCCGTAATACACACCTCTCAAGATGAGAAACCTTTGAATTATGGCCACGCTCTGCTTCCAGGTGAAGGTGCAGCAATGGCTGAATATGTGAAGGCTGGAAAGCGCATCCCACGAAGAGGTGAAATTGGGTTGACGAGTGAAGAGATTGCCTCATTTGAATGCTCAGGTTACGTCATGAGTGGTAGCAGGCATCGCCGAATGGAGGCTGTAAGACTTCGTAAAGAGAACCAGATTTACAGTGCTGATGAGAAGCGAGCCCTTGCCTCCTTTAACCAAGAAGAGAGGCGGAAGAGAGAGAATAAGATCCTGGCCAGCTTTCGAGAAATGGTGTACAGAAAGACAAAAGGGAAAGATGACAAGTGACAACCTGTTTGTTTCACTGCGGGGCGTTTAACAACAAAGGCTTTGTATGGCCAAAGTAATAGTAAATGGTTCTACCATTTACCAGTGCTGTTGTACCTACTGTGTTAGGAGAAAGCACTTCTTGAGATGTCATTAGAAATTTTTACCAACTTTGCAGGAGAATGACTAAAAAGGTGAATGTCACTTCAGTCCCTGATTTACCTCCCTTTAAAAAAAAAAAAGTGTCTCTGTATCCTTCCATGGTTTTTGTGCATATACAAGTCTGTATTTTGCAAAATAAAAGTTAGTACTACTAAACCTGAAGAGTGCCTAGTTCCCATCTGCTATGGTGAGTCATGTGTCCCAGGACAAAAAGCATGTAAGAGCAATACCCAAGAAGTTGGAACCATTTGCAACTATTTGGATTCAGTGGGCAGTGTTCTTCGGACTGTAGTTAACAGACTTGGTTACAGAGATGGAATTTCATAACTGAGAAGTCGGGGAAACTGTTTCTAGCAGAATGTTAATACAACTTGGACTCCCTCCCCCCCCCCCTTTTCTGTGGCTCATTTCTTTAAAGTGGTTTCCCTTTTAGAACAAAAGAGCTGCCAAATCTCTTGAAAGAACATTTCTTTTTGAAGGGTTTGGGCATTTTTCACTGTGAACCAACGCTGTTTCTTCATAAAATGAAAGTAGCACCAAATGCTGTACATTGTAAAACTGAGATCGTATTGTTCCTCATGTGACCCTGTGCCACACTTTCCTCTGTTCCTACTTATTGCCAATGGGAGATCACTGGTTTCACCCAAATGGGATGCATATATGCAAATGCCAATGGTATACATGTCTAATGCTAACAATATTCTGGTAATATGTTAATATGTACTATTCTTGAAATTACTGATATAATAGAACTTTTATAACCACTTTCTGGAAAAGGTGAGTTCATTTTGGACATCAGATCCTAGTTTAGTCTGAAAATATATATAAAAATATGTATATTGTGTTTATCTGCTATCACTAAGAAGTCCAGGTATTTCCTCCCAGAAGCAGTACTTGAGAATAGTTTCTTCACTGCCTATATTACTGAAAGTTTTATCCACCACTAACTAAAACAAATGTCATTCATTTCCAGATTTTTATGGGTGTTTCATGTTTCTTCACTGAGTCCTGGTGAAGTATTTATTGTTACTTTATCAGTGAAGAATTTTTAAAACAAGATTCTTTGAGAAGCACTAGATTTTCTGAAGTTCTTCATTAACCACAGTGACCTCCCCTGGAGATTTCTGGCAGCCTTCCCATTTTCTGAAGCACCAGGCCCATTTTTTCCCATGTCTCAACTTCAAGCAGACTATAATAAATATCTTCCAAGGACCTCTCAATCTTCAATACCATCTTTGGTTACCATTTATTTCACTACAGTGAGAAAAGTGGTTCCTGGGTACAGTTTCTCAAGAGCGCCTGCCCTCAACTACCAGCACCCAGTGGGCACACAATGGGCTGTATACTCCAAGCTCCTCACCACAGAGTCTTATTGTAGGTCTTCCAAGTTGCTGCCAGAAAGAATATTTCTGACTCAGTATTCTTAACAAATTTTCACTTTAAAATAAGTGCTGTTGCCTGGTGAACAAAACAGCTGGCTCAGGAGCACTGCAGGTATGGTCAGTGTGGATGCTACATAGACAGGTGTGGCTATTGGAAAATATGTTGGGCGGAGAAGATAACCAACTAATGCCTGCTGCAGTTTTGAATTTTAAAATGTATGTGTTCATGACATGTTTGTAAATAAAAGCCTGACTTTATTAGATGAATCCTGTTTGAAATGGACACAGGGTTTATCCATACATCAAGATGGAAAATCAGAAGATCCAGGGTACTTGAGTCTTCTGAAGGGTAGATTAGAGCCACCTAGAAATAAAAACACATATGAAGGAAGATACAGGGATAAGATGGTTGCAGAGCATGGCAATCTCATTTCCAAGGAAGACAGTGAGCTGTGAGTAAGGGCTCAGATGAAAGGACACCTTCGTTGAGTGTTGTAACTTGCTTTAGGTCTCCCCAAGGGCAGTTGAGGAAAATTGGCGGAAGCTGAGCTTGTGCATCTGCACATTCCATTTTTTAGGAACTATACCTCATTAGAGTGGTAGACACTATTTTTTTTTTTTAGTTAGCAGCACATCTTGGAAATGTTTGTGTCGGTATAATATAAACCTAATTTTGACATCTTTTTATGGTTTTCACTGTATTCAAGTGTTACTGGATATAATAATGACTTAATGTCCTTAAAAATGAACTCAAGCCAAAGAGATGTGTTGATTGATGAGACGGAGATAAAGAGCAGCCCTGAGGAGAGACAGCAGGCTGGTGGCCCAGGAAAGGGTGAGGGTTTTTCACTCCCTCTCATCAGCTGTGAGCACCAGCCTTGGAATAGATTTTTCTCTGTATAAATATTTATTGGATAAAAAGGAAAGCAGTGTTTCCTGTGTTGTAAATAAGTGGATAAAATCTGTAAGCTGACCTTAGTCACTGCTACCGTATAATTTGTGGTCTACTGTGGTCAAACTTGAAAAGGGTTAAATAATTACAAGTTGCAGCACACCATAGGGGAAAAAAGGCACTAAGTCTAAGAAATTGGCTTTTCGGGGACAATTATTAGTGAAAAGCTAAAAGTTACACATAAGATCCATGTTTTGGTTTGAGAGGTACTACTGTGGTCTTTTCTATTATGATTCACCAGGTCACAGACCAACAATACTGACAACATTCTAAGTTTTCAAAATGCTTTATGCCTTTGCTTTTCTGGTTGATGAAAGCAGCTTTTTATTTTCCCTTTTCAAGAGTATCTTTAGTCAAGGTTTCTATTCCTGCACAAACATCATGACCAAGAAACATGTTGAGGAGGAATGGGTTTAATCAGCTTACAGTTTCCACATTGCTGTTGATCACCAAAGGAAGTCAGGACTGGAACTCAAGCAGGTCAGGAAGCAGGAGCTGATGCAGAGGCCATGGAGGGATGTTGCTTACTGGCTTCCTTCCCCTGGCTTGTTCAGCCTGCTTTTCTTACAGAACCCAAGCTTACCAGCCCAGGGATGTTACCACCTACAATGGGCCCTTCCCCCCTTGATCACCAACTGAGAAAATGCCTTACAGTTGGATCTCATGGAGGCACTTCCCCAACTGAAGTTCCTTTCTCTGTAATAACTCCAGCCTGTGTCAAGTTGACACACAAAACCAGCCAATACAAAGAGGAAGGCGTCTTTTTCACGATTTCTGATCTTGTAGTTATTTAAATGTGAAGCACACTTGTGTTTGGCTGTTTTATTTGGGGAATGTTGTTCTTGTTATCATAAAAACTCTTCAAGTACTAAAAACTTCTTATCAACTATTTTGCAAACATTTCTTTTTACTTGGTTTTCTGATCTTTATCTTTCTCACTTGAGAAAAGGGGCTGTGGTGGGTTTTGTATATGCTTGGCCCAGGGAATGGCAGGATTTGAAGGTGTGGCCTTGTAGGAGTAGGTGTGGCTTTGTTGGAGTAGGTGTGTCACTGTGGGAGTGGATGTTATTTACCTTTTTAAATAAAAAATTTTATTGGATATATTCTTCATTTATATTTCAAATGCTAAAATTTTTCCCAGTTTTCCCCCTCCCCAAAAACCCTCAGCCCCTTCTCCCACCCCCTGCCTCCAAGTACATGCCCTTCTACTGACCCACTCTCACCTACCCCCCTCGATTTCCCCGTGCTGGGGCATCTATTGAGCTGTCACAGGACCAAGGACCTCTCCTCCCACTAATGCCCAACAAGGCATTCCTCTGCCACACTTTTGGCTGGAACCATGTGTACCTCTTGGTTGATGGTTTAGTCCCCAGGAGTCCTGGGGTGTCTGGGTGTTCTTCCCATGGGCTGCAAACCCCTTCAGCTCCTCCAGTCCACCCTCCAACTCCCCCACTGGGGACCTCACACTCAGTCCAATGGTTGGCTGCTAGCATCTGCCTCTGTATCTGTAAGGCTCTGGCAGGCCCCTCTGGAGCCAACCATAACAGGCTCCTTTCAGTATGCATTTCTTGTCATCCGTAATAGTGTCGGGGTTTGGTGGCTGTCTCTGGGTGGCCTTTCCTTAAGTCTCTGCTCCACACTTTGTCTCCATAATTGCTCCTGTATTTTGTTCTTTTTCTCAGAGGAACCAAAGCACCCCCACTTCAGTCTTCCTTCTTCTTGAGCTTCCTGTGGTCTGTGAATTGTAACTTGTTTATTTTGAGCTTTTGGGCTAATATCCATTTATCAGTGAGTGCATACCATGTATGTTCTTTTGTGATTGGGTTACCTCATTCAGGATGACACTTTCTAGTTCCATCCATTTGCCTAAGAACTTCATGAATTCATTATTTTTAATAGCAATAGTACTCCATTGTGTATATACACCACATTTTCTGTATCCATTCCTCTGTTGAAGGACATCTGAGCTCTTTCCAGCTTCTGGCTATTATAAATAAGGCTGCTATGAATATAGTGGAGCAGGTATCCTTATTACCTGTTGGAGCGAGCATCTCTGGGTATATGCCCAGGAGTGGTCACTGTGGGAGTGGGCTTTAATACCCTAGTCCTAGCTGCCTGGAAGCCAGTATTCTGCTAGCAGCCTTCAGGTGAAGGTGTAACTTTCAGCTTTTCCTGCACTATGCCTGCCTGGATGCCGCCATGTTCCTGCCTTGATGATGATGATCTGAACCTCTAAACCTGTAAGCCAGCCCCAATTAACTGTTGTCCTGATAAGACCTGCCTTGGTCATGGTGTCTGTTCACATCAGTACAACCCTGAGACGGGGGTTATCTGAGTAACTGCAGCTTTTCTGTTTGCACAGTAGTCCTCTTGTCCAGCTCACTCACCATGAGATGCTGCCATCAAAGAGCAGCCTAGCTGGTACACTGGTACATCTGCCTTAACATTGATGTGTAACTTGATTGGATATCCCATCTCCCTCAGGAGGCTATGACACAAACAGACAACAGCTTTTTATTTGAAGTGATGTTTCATGGAATTATGTAACTGTAGGTTGTAGAATAAAAATAAGACAAATCCTAACATTTGAAGAAATCAATAGAATCGCCTCCCATCTATACACACACACACACACACACACACACACACACACACACACTCCTTCCCATCCCATACCCCTTTTTGAGGCAGGGTTTTGTTATCTAGCCCAGGCTTACCTTGAGTTTTAACTCACTCTGTAGCCCAGGCTAGCCTCCAACTCAGAGGTTTTCTGGGGTTACAGGCATGGATCATCATGCTTGACTTTAGAATCAGGGTATTAGTAAACTGATACAGGAAGTTGATCAACTCTCCAGAATTAAACTGAGTTTAGTCGGTGTGGAGAAAGTTAATTGGTGCTGCTAATTAACTTACAATTGTACAATTTTTAAGCATAATTTTCGCATTTATCATTATGTATGAGTTTACAAAAATACAGTACTTAATAAAATATGAAAATCTTACATAAGGGGGGGTCCTAAAATCCTAAAATTTGTGATTGTGTGTGTGTGTGTGTGTGTGTGTGTGTGTGTTGTTTGGTTTGGGCATTTTTCAAGGCAGGGTTTTCTCTGTGTGTCCCTGGCTATCCTGGAACTCACTCTATAGAACAGGCTGACCTCAAACTTAGAGATCCATTTCCCTCTGCCTCCTGAGTGCTGGCACTAAAAGGATGTGCGACCACCACCTTCCTTCCCTCCTTCATTCCTTCCTTCCATTTTGTTTGTTTCCTTCTCTCTTTTCTTCCTTCCTTCCTTTCTTTCTTTCTTCCTTCCTTCCTTCCTTTTTTCTTTCTTTCTTTCTGTATCTGTAGCATTGTGTTGTAGACATGGCGCTGTCATTAAGGATACTATTTTTCTCTCAGAGGACCTGGGGTAAGTTCCAGACACCCACATGGATGCTTACAGCTGCCTGCACCCCTCAGTTAAGGAGATCCAATAACATCTTCTGTCTTCTGCAGGCACCAGACACAAACGTGGTGCACACATACATTCAGGAAAACACACAAAAATATTTTTTAAGTACATAATATATATTTTAGGTGTTTTTGATCCTTCTTAGTAAGAATTGGACCTGGTAGTACACACACGCAATACTAGCATTCGGAAACCAAAGGGTCACAACTTCTGCAAAAAATAGTTGTGGCAAAACTCCATTTATTATTTTTTTATATTTATCTTCTATGTGCATGTAAGTTTTTGTTTTGTTTGTGTTTTGATTTTCCTTCCAAAAGTACATTTTAGGTATTAAATTCAGCTCTATCAGGCTGGGCAACAAGTGCCTTTACCCCTGAGTCATCTTGCTGGCTCAGATTTGGCAAAATTCTTGTCTTAGGCCTGTGACAGGCAGACATCATAAGAGAGTCTGCTTTTCCCAACTTCCCTCCGTTCCTTCCCCTCCACAAACCAGTCCCAAAGGCTTCTGCGCCCTCCTCCAGGAACAGTCACAGCCACCTACACCTCAGTGTCAATCCTCTGTCTTAGATTTGCATGGCTGTGACAAAATGCTGAAGACAACTTCAGTAGGAAAGCTGCATTCGGGCACTGTCAGAGACTTTAGGCTGTGACAGGCGGGGCACCATGGCAGGGGACAGGTGACAGAGGTACATCACTTCATGGTAACCAGAAACTGAAAACCAGCTGAGGTCCTACAATTCCTCCAGAGCTGACCCCTCCAGGTCCTCCCCTTGCTGACCTGGGTTTCTTCCTTTAGGCGCTTCATGAAAGTCTTAGCACGACTCAACAACAATGCAGGCTGGATATAAAGCCTTCAAACTGTGAGCCTCTGGAGAACAAAATACAAACCCCTGCATAGTCTAACAATTTCAGCTAGTTTTTACGGAAGCACTGCATTATAGAAGTAGAGAGAACAGAGACATTACTGTAGGTGGTGGTGTGGTTGGCCGTAGGGGGTAATACTTGGGAGATTTTTATTCTCCCTGTGGTTCTGAGTTCTACTTCCTCCCTCAGGGGTGTTCAGGAACCGTTGCACACTGAGCTGGAAAAATACACGATGGGGCCTGCAGGATCCTGGTCCAGCTGGGAGCGCTGGGGAGCAGAGGATTGAAGGCCTTCTCGAGGGTTTTAGTGTTTCCGCTCTATTAGATGTTACTCGAGGAAAAGCCCTCTTATACGATATTCAATGATTCAATGAAACAGCGCGCGCGCATACAGCTTATTTGGTGTGGATCAGGGCTATATTCATGAACCTTGAAGAGTGATGAGAGGTTCTTCTTAGAGTGAGGCTTAACTGGGTGATGTGTTTATAAAAAGATAAGGAGACAGGAGATACGTTCTATGGGCATGTAGTGAGGTATAGGGGACGCGGGTACCTCAGCGGGACCATGCCAAGGCATCCCTTCCCCCTGAGGGACCAGCCACACAATAAACTCTATAGAATAGAGTTTATTCAGGGTGTGGGGCGGGGGGAGTTAAAAATGTAGTAGAGGCAGAGAAAGGCAGAGAGAGAGAGAGAGAGAGAGAGAGAGAGAGAGAGAGAGAGAGAGAGAGAGAGAGAGAGAGAGACCTGCTATGAGCACATGGGGAGAGAGGGGGAAAGGGAAGGGGAAGGGTGAGGGGAAGACGGGAAGAGTGACCGGGACAGGGAGCAAGAAGGGAAGAGCCCAAGAGAGCAGGAGAACAAGAGATTAAGAGAGAGAGGAGGGGGCAAGCAGTCCCTTTTAGACCTGTTGCCAGGTAACCGTGGAACGGAGCATACCCAGCTGTTGCCAGGTAACCGTGGAACTGAGCATACCCAGCTGTTGCCAGGTAACTGTGGGGGTGGAATGTAGACAGAAAGCTAACTCTGGGAATGCCTCACTTGCTCAGAGAGGAATTCCAGGAATCCCAGGTCCTCGCAGAGCAAGTTCTTATCTGGAGGGAAGAGGTAGAACCTGTAATTTTGCCAAGGACTATGTGGCTGGCATTCC